>NC_083564.1:11513633-12148633 GCF_019925205.1 Metopolophium dirhodum
TGAGCTTTAGTGGACAGTAAAACAAAGTCAGTACAAATTATTGTGATACATCGACGAACTTGAACTTAAAAACAACCAATCGGTTCAAAAGTTACGTCCACTTTTTTTAGTACCAGCTGGATTTTAGTAGATACGTAATTATGTCAACTTATCTTATCACAAATAAATTGACTTATGATATTTATTTTTTAAAATTTTTTTATGGAAGATTTGTGATCAAAACCGGTACATTGAACCAGAGTATCCAACAATGGGTATGTCCAGTGTCTACCATTATTATGTCCCCGGTCCCGTGACCACTAGGCCAAGGTTATAAAACGAGCAATATTTAAAAAAAAATGGAGTAATTAACTGTATAATACTAATATTTAAATATTAAATTTTAACCATAATAGTATTTATAGTATTTATGTATATATTGCATATTTTCAAATTTGACGCAAGTTAAAGTGCTATAAATAACCTTAGAACTTATGGTTTCTGTTATTTCTACACAGTTGTTTTTAAATAAAATTAAAAATATATACCATCAAAAAATTAATTATTATAATAAATTCATAAGTATGACATAGTTTTTTCTTTTATACTATTATAGCTGTCTTCTAAAAATATTATTTTACATGGTAAAACGTATGAAAAGACTAGATAATAAAATCTAAAATGGACCAATACATGTAAATAACAAATTATCAGACACTAAACAAAACTAAAAAAAAATTAATGAGCTTTAAAACGATTTACCTAATATGTATCTGTAATACCATTTAAAGTTTAAAACTATTTATTATTTATTATTTTTAAATAATAGTTTAAGACACCCTGCACTGCAGATAAATCCATTTGAAGAGCAAAAAAAAAATAATTTCAAATAAAATTATACTGTAGTATAAGCCAGAGTCTATTTATAGTATCTGTTCCAAATTTAAAAGCCCAAACAATTATTAACTCTAATAAGTTCATTAATAAAGGATTGTTCAGAGGTCTCTAACTGTTAAAGTTAAGAAATATCTATTAAAAGAAAATAACTTGAGTTCAATATATAAAAAAAATTGGGAGAGGAGCCACAGTCCTCTTCTCAACTTCTTCATATATCATATTCAAGTTCAATTTTGTTTATACTTTAGGCCGAAGCTTATCCCATGTGACCTCCGAGTCTCACCATTCATTAATGAACTTAATAAACTTAATATTTCAATGAGCTAAAAATTGCAATATAATACATATTATAGACATGTACCCATGCAAAAGGTACTAATAGTAATGTACCTACTTATTCAATTCATAATTTTGGTTATGTTTTTCTTTTTCCTTTTTAACTGCATCATTGCCCTGCGAGGACCCAGATCTCTTCCCATTTTTTTTTTGTTCACATTTTAAAGTTACCTAATTGTAAAAGTAATATCAGAAAATAAACAAAAATCAATTATTTTTTTTTTTTTAAAATAATGTGGATTAACATTTTTTCTAAATTCAAGCAGAAAAACTTATTAGGAATCTATCACTTATGTGTTATGAGGAATGTTGTGTTTAATTTCAAACCTCTTGCAACTTTGCGTTACCCTGGAGGTTTATATATACCACAACGTCAACTTTGCAAGTGCATCAAATAAAACCAAATAGTATAAATGACAATATGCGACACACAACGATAAGAATAGCTGCTATTGCCCTGAAAAAAACGTAGTGGTTGCCTAACATATATTGTGTGTCACAGGGTAGTCGCTTAATATTATAATTAAATACTTGGTTTTATATTGATATTTTGAATTATTCAGAATTTGCACGAATTCATATTAAATGAAAATATGGAAGTGAGCATGCTTAGTGAAACACAATGTATATTTAATATGTAGGTACTATGTACACCATACCCACTGTTACAATGTACCTAACTATTTCAAAATCTATAATTTAATGCACTTGAAAGTTGAATTTATTTTGCACCAGTTTTGTGATAATATTGGTATTTCATTTAATATTGATGAAAATAGAATATTTTACTTTGGGGGTTCTTTCGTGGCCTAGATATCAGAGTACTAATATGAATATAGCTGCGCATGACGAAAATTGCTTCTCGGGTAGACCAGTGCATGTAATTTATTTATTTTAATATTGAGATGTAGTCATCGGCACTCGACCATAATAATTGAGCGTCGATCACTTTCAAATACAACATCATAGGTTTCTCGTCGTTTTCATCCTACACAGATAATAAATAATACAATTGTAATGATAAACTAACTGTGAATTAAAATTAGAGTTTTGATAAAAACAAATTGAAATGTCGTCTTTGATGTGTATACATATTATATATAATATTGGCACGATTATAATGATGATAATAATAATAATAATAATAATAATAATAATAATATAAAACAATAAAACATAATAATTTATTACATCGTAGTTAATTCCTTTTAAATAAATCCTATATAGACAATTAAAACTTAAAATACTTATAATGGCATATCATGATAAATATAGATATATATTTATTACTTAAATATAAAATTATATTTCGATTGACAGGAATGAAAAACATAAATTTGTACTAGAACGTATTCTATATATATATATATATAGCACAGTTAGTTAACAGTTATATTATTAGGAAAGGCATTTTTTCGTCAGCATATATAATATATAATTTTTTACACTAGAAATTCAACAATCAATATTAATATAATACATTGGAAGAATATAAATTAAGGTTTGATCATAAGTTTCGTGTTTGAGCATCGTTCACCTCAACGTCTAAATTAAGGGGGGAAAGGATGTTAGATAGCGACGGGCCTCGGTTTCAGCTCCAAAAATTGGAATGGCACGTCCAGACTTCTGTTACAGTGCTCGACGACCAGGTGTCCTCTCCTGTTGGACGTACCCACCACAATGACAGCGTCGCCTTTTATCAGCGTGACGTCACAGTTTCCTTCTTCTGAAAATCCAATCGTTACAAAATTTTAGTAATTTGTTTTTTTATTTAAGTCGGTATAATATGTACCAGGAAAAGATTTTTTCATGATACGGCTTTGCGGATATCCCATTTTCGTGTTACCGGATATCGTATACGACCGACTTGGAGGTAACGGCGGTGGTCTTTCCTGGAAAATAAAAATATTACGTTATCGACAGTTACTTTCAACTCGATTATAACCGGTAATTGCCTGTTTAGTTATAGTTAGTTTTAAATGTGTACATATTATGTAATGACGTGTCACGTGTACCTACTGATTATGGAAACCTAGGGAATTTTACGTTACTTTTTAACCAACGGAAATTCAGTTACCAAGATCTAATGTTGGACAATGGACAGAAACGTAACGAAAGTAACGTTTGTTTGTAACGAGTTACTTACTTAATTTCGTTTGATTTTTTTCTAAGTAACGAACACATAAAGATAAAATTATTTTTGATAAGTAATTAGTAAAATATAACACGTTACAGTTTTAAGTATTCGCTATCGATAATAAATGGGAAAAATAATAATACTATTACTATACATTTCTGTAACGGGTACCTACTACCTATCTATATTATTTTAAATTTAATTCATCACATTAATATTTACTTGCACTGTACTTCTTAATTCTTCTAAATAAAATATTATCTATATTTACGGTTTTACACTTATAATTATACTTAGGTTAGGCTGGTGTTTGATTAACGATTGATAAGAACTTAGAGTACCTAATAATATTATACCCTTGTACTGATATTTTTTATAATATGAAAGCAAGAAAAGAAAGTTACTTTTCATATAAGAAATTATAGTACAACTGTACTTAAGTAACGAATAAATAAATTTTTTTCAAAAGCAATTTACCAAAAACCACGAGTTTATATGCTACCATATTTTCTCATTAATGTTAAAATCTAATCATAATTTATTGCAAGTTAAGATGAAAAGATGTGTCGGTCAAACGTTTAGTACCTACGGATTGAAAAAAACCGCGGTTTATTGTCGATTTAATAAAACTAAGCTAACAAAATATTACGTTTAGCTTGACAGCAAAAAATTATTATTATAAATGCCAATAAATAAATACATCTCAAAAGCAATAAAAATGTTTTGAAAAGAAATATTGTCAGCACATTATAACATAAATAAATATAGTTTAAATACGTGAGGTCTTGTATAATTGCTTAAAAATATTTACCAGATTCAACCCAAATAGGTTACAAGTCTGTATTATTTTCTGATCGAACTTCTCAATTTGATCAGGAGGAGGTGTTCCCGTGATGGGTTGTGGCCTGGGTCTAGTCAAAGTCGCTGTGCCGCTGTTGGTTATTCCGGCGTTGGGAACTTGACTACCAGAAGTCATTTTCCTTCCACCCATACCCATTTTGTTATTAAGACCTATAATTTAGATGAAATAAAATTATTAGTTAAGTTTAAAAGTGTGCGCATATACGCTTCTAACTTTATATAACTAACTGAGAAAATTAAAAAATAAGATATCATGTGCAAAAAAATCTAACGATAATAATATTAAGGTTGTTACGATAATAATAATAATAATTTATTATTTCATCAAAAATTAAAAAAAAACATAATTAACATGCATGTAATACATGTAATAGTGGTAATGGAGTTCTACTATTCTAAACTCTGTACTCATCATGTATCAGAAATTATTTGACAATCGTATACAACACGAAATATTGATACCGTGACCGATGACTAATATTATCGAACTAGTAAGTTGTGTGTTCAGCAGTTTCATAAATTCTTAGATAATATTAATATTGATATTGGTACAGTAAATGACGGACGGAATATCCTGAAAAACATGCTATTAAGTTACACTTAAAAAATAATCAAACTGGCTCACGTACATTGTACAATCGGGTTGGACACTTGTTGCATTTGCATCATGACTCGTTTGGTGCCCGGCCATTTTCTTCTGGTCCTCCAGCTCCTCCACGTGCACTGTATCAGTACAGCCGCATTATGATGAGTCTGCCATCGGAGTTTTTCCAGATGTTGCCTTACCCCTTCGCTGGAACACGAAAAATTACACAAGCGTGTCGTCAGTATTTATATTATATAAGGAGTGGTGGACGTGTGATGTGTGGACTATGGACAGTATCATATATTCATATTATACATTAATATTTATGAAATTACGATAGAAAAGGCGATATTGCACTAAATAACATTTTGTCATCCCAAGCTTATAGTGAGTGGTTTTTCCAATCAAAATATTGTGTTGGTCCAACCATAAATTATATTTATTATGTTAAGTTACTGCAGGGACTATATTTTAATGATATAGAATTCTTTAATCTTGATGTATTTACACAATTTTGTCAACCGAACGAACGAATATATAAGTAAATGAATGGTAACTGTGATGTAATGGTATGTTGATGTAATGTAATGGTAAATATGAATTTTGGAGCTCTGCTACGATTTGGGATATCCCCTCAGCTCGCTCTATGACAAGTGGCGCCACACTCTGCGAGGAAACGTGCGACGCGCGTGCGTAAAACATGTGTAAAGCAAATATTCACCTGAGGAAGACGTGTCTCTTGCCAAAAGCCCAACTCATGCTCACTTCGCTCTGCTTCGTGTCAATTTTGTCCTCGATGCATTTCAATATCAGGTGACAGTCTTCGGTCGCTCGGTCGTCCGTCCGCAAGAGTTTGTTGAAAGGTGCAAGCATTTTATACCTCAGGTTGAACGCCTTGTACCGCATCCGATGCGGATAACCTGGTGAAAAAAAAATTTCGTTATAACTGCAGCACGTGATTAATTCGATAACCGTTGTGTTATAGTGTATCTATTATCGCAGACTTACCTCCCGCCATCAGATTGACCGTTTCCAGAACTTGCAACGACCGTATCTGTCGCATGACTACCGCTCTGTCGAACCTGTCTGGGGTCTCAGTTGAGTTCGCCTTGATGCAACGCACGAAATGTGGTCGGGCATGCACGAGCGATCTTAGCAAGTTGTCCAGCCGCGTGTGGAAGTCTTGAGTCAACGTCGACACGGGTTCGTTGCCGTTTAAACTGGAAAAATCAATGATTTTATTGGCTACAGATTTTTAGTTCAATCTAACACAGAATTATCGATCTCAGAACGATAAAAACATAATATATTTTAGTCTCATATAGTAGGTGTATAAATATATAATATTATTATATAATTGATATTCGGGAGGAGCGGACATTTTTTCGATAGATTTATGCAAAGGGATGCAATTATGTATAAAAAATCCCGAACATATTAATTAATCAATACACGTATAATATTATATCATATATTATTTTCCTTCAATAATAAATTAGATCTAGTTCAAATTCTGATTTTTGGAACTTTTAAATATATATAACTACATAAGCAGCAGCTTGGTAATACCAACTTATTTTTTTTAAATGGGAATCGCCCACTTTTACTCAGAGTATTGTCAATCGGAAGATATTTGATATCTTATACTTGTATTTTTTTTTTCGGAGGTTAGTATAGAGATGAGCACCTAAAGACAAGTGGTTTATACAAAGAGTTGACCAATTTGTATACCGCATACTCAACAACAAGTATTATCGTTAAAAAATTAAATCGTTAAATTTTCTTATTGGCTAGCGACATCAGTCGGACAAACGAAAAACTACGACCATCGGCGCAATACATATTTTTGTTTTTGTAGCATTTGTGTGCTATATACCATTACCTTAGATAATAACTAATAAGCGTTTTATTTTTTTTGCCCGAAATATTATGATATAGTATAACTGAATTTAAACACTTATTTGTGACATAGAATGATGACATCATATTTAACTTACAGATCGGAATGCGAAGTCGGTGATATTCGAAATTTTATTCCTCTTGGTACTGTTTCTATGCTGTATAACGCTTTCAGCTCGCTCCCGAACAGATGCGTGGCGAAACCGAACGAACACGACTGCTTGTGGAAAACGGACACTAAATCGTCCGGCACTACGTCTTTGTTAGTTTCTGAAATATATTACAAAATATTTATTCGTCGGATCGTAATACATTATACATTTTCATATTCCTATACGATTTATTTCAATTAAAAAAGGTTTGGAAATCTTAGTATTTTAGGTATCTTCAAATTTAACAGAAGTTATATTATATTATTATTGTTACTTACGCAAATACATACATAACAGTTACATGTAAATATTATGTAATACAGGCACCGACCCGGGAAAAATAATTTTTTTAAAAATGGTGGGCAAGTGTGTACCGCTCTGCTGTGCATTAGGTGTAGTATGGGTGCAATAAAGGATCTTTGTTTTTTGTAAATTAAATTTTCTTCCATTAAAATTTAGGATATCAGTTTAAGTTTTAAATGATTCATGATTTGATATGGGCGAAAAATGTATAATTTTTTTCAGGAGGAATGTTTAATGATATGTACTTACTCATTATTTAAGTATTATACATATGACAATAGTAACCATATTTTTAAAGTAACCATTCTATACCTAGGAAATCCGAAGCGTCATACACGACCCTGCCGGCGAAATGTTGTATACCGAATGACCTCTGGTCCACTGACTTGGGTTCAAAAAGTCTTGGGTTGTTTCTGTGCTGAGACTTCACTTTTCTCAAATACAGCTCCACAGATCCGTTGATGGAACACTCGACGTCCAACATACTCAACAGGCCGGTTCTCTAAAAAAAAAAAAAGTTATATAAGTTATTAAGTATATAATATGTAAGACCGGACAAGTAAATCATATATTTTTATTGAGTTGACTGTTTTTTTCTTCTATTTATTTAACAAATACACTTTTACTTATAGATTTTACCTACACCTATATCACCCATATAGAATACTCAATTTCTGCATAGTGTATGTGTTATTATTATATTATTTAAAATCTTACACAGTATAATGTTTATTATATATAGGAAAAATGCAAAATATATTTCTCTAATAATGAGTTATGACTGATGAGAATTCAAAATTCAATTTAAATTGAGCAATTGAAAAATGATTGAGTTAGTTTATACCAACGCGGGTGGGTCAAATAAGTTAAGTTAGTGCAATGAGTTAATATACCAAGATCAATTAGATTTAATACGTTAACTCGTTCATGTGGGCAGCCTCAATATGAGATAAGTTGTTTCGACAAGAAATGTACAAGTACAAAAAACTTTGTTTACTCACCAATGACGATATGAGATCGATGCAGGGAACGTTGTCGACGTAATCGACTTCCACATCGCAGTGTATCCCCTCGTCGCGACAGGATTCGATGCTGGATTTGAATATGTGCGTATTGTAGAAATGCTGCATCGTCTCGGCACAAAGGTTGATGCACAGGTGTTCGAGTTGACTAGGCTGTACAAGTCGAGACATGGTGGTTATTATTATATGCTTGTGCCTGGTTAGTAGGTTGGGTTAGGTTGGATGTCCCGCGGTCGGTTTTTATTTGTTTATTTTATTATATAGGCGTAGTCTTTGTGCAAGACGTTTTGAAAAGGATTACCCAACGAATAGTGATAGATGAGTAAAGTTGTCACTAAGAAACTAAACCATTTTATTCAATAAATTTGTTGTTTTTATATTGTTATGTTGACTAAAACCGTCATTTATATTAAGTCAGACATAAAATATTAAACCAAGTTTTAATTATTTTTTTTAAAAAAATCGTTTTATACAAACGTAATTAATAATTATTACTTCCTATTCAACCTAAGAAAACCATAAACTCGCAATTTATTCCAGGACGTAATACGCGTAATAATCGACACTCGTTCGTTCTTGTGGAGCTACTAATTACTATATTACCTACGTATGTCGTATATGTAGCGATGAGACCTCAAATACGGCGAAGATGATTTCGTCATCAAATGAAAAATTCGGTGTTCATATTATGCATGTTTACATACTGTATCGAAATTGTATCACTACGTACCTTTGGCTCTTCGAACCCGAACATGTCCAAGATTCCGATGGACCCGTCCGTGGCGTGCCTAGCGATGTTTACGGCGTTGTTGAGCGCGGCCATGGACTTGCTCGACTTGGAACCGGCCGTGCCGATGGTGGACGCGTGCTGACTGGCCACCTCGGCCTGGTTATGAACCGAATCGTTGGAGTCGCTACTCAACGTGCCCAACGTCGAACCCAGTCGTTTCAGACTGTTCGCCCGGCGCACGATGGTCGCCACGGTCCTGCAGTACAACGCTTTGGCCAGAGAGTCTCTTATCGAATTGGCCTGTGGAGCAAGAAAAAAATATATGCATAAGTCAAAAGCCAGTACTTTGAATTTTTAAGATTAAATTAGGTAGTTTTTTCTTAGTTTTCTACTACACATCATACTATGTAATTTGCAACAAGACATAATACAATTAAAATAAGAATTTGTAAAAATAATCAACGATCAGTGCTTATATACAATTCAAAAAAGTTATTGTCTATATACACCGATTTATATTCAGTTTGAAAAACATATAAAACTCGTTACCTAATAAAATTCAGTGACGAATCTAAATCCGTGTATACAATTTAAATAGGATCGTTTCATTAACGTCATAATGCCGTATACTGAATCGTGCTGAATAAAACGATACCATTCTATGAATTATTTCGGTGGACTTACTGTGTTGGCGTCGCAAGTGGTTTTTATCAGTTGGGTGTTCCCCCGAGTAGTTTCGGAATGTGTCCTGGTGGTGATGCCACGGAAGAGCGACGGGAACGTGATGCCCAGTAGCCGGGCTACCGACGCCAATTCGGTCTCACCTTTGGCCACCACCTCGCCAGACCCGTTGTCCGCGAAATTGACGTTGCCTAAAAGCAGTACCGCGGCCAGAACCCTCACCACGTCCATGAACGGAATGCCGAGGAGACCTTTGCGAACGGAAAACATGCCATATTATAACGTAATGATGAGTACGGTTAACATGGTTTGGCTTTTGTTATTAAACGTTGTATCCGCATGGACACGTGGTTATTAAGAGCAGTGGACACATACCTAGGCACGACTTCCACGACTGAAATCTAATCGCGTCTTCGGCTTCGTCCTGTCTGGTGTCGCCCTGCATCAGGTACTGGAGGTTAGTCGGCGAATATCCTTCCAAGTTTAATTTCACTGAAAGGTTAGAAAGTAAACGATGGTTTAGTACAATATGAATAATATTCTTTAACTGGCTGCGAAGGTAATAATGACATATTAATAGGTATATTATATCATAATATACGAGGACCTTCGTATAATATGACCCACCTCTTTCTTCCTGAGATAGGCCGGCCAACATCTGGTAAAATATATGATAGTTCTTTTCGTTTGGCAGCGGATGTACTACTCGGGTCTGGTCCAAGAAATAACAGTGTATCTTAGTCCTGTACAAAGCACCGTCGGTCACCTGTACTTCGATAAAATGACCCTGAAAATAATATGTCACAGACCGTTAGGTATATATAAAACGATTTTTGAACGAACTTTTTGTCCCACAAATTTAAACACCATAATATTATGTGGCAGTAGTACAATGATCATTGAATACAATAAAAGTTTTGAAGTAGTTTGAAATTAGGTCTTTATGTATACTTAAAAATGTAAAAAATCGTCGAACAAATTCAAGCGTGAAAATCATCTGATTACATACGCATAGGTATATTATATTATTATATTTATCATCAGTTACGATTGAGTTTGAGTCATTATATAGAGTTGATACATTTAACGGGAAACGAAGTGCACGGGATCAGCTATATTATTATATTTATCATCACTTACGATTCGACTGGATTCCGAGTTTGAAGACGTCTTTGCGGATCCCAATGACCTAAGAACTGTGAACGCAGCGGCCAGATGTTTGAAAGCATCCGTTTCGGGTCCACCTCCGGCCACGTCGAACAACTGTCTCAACAGCAACATCGAAGCGTACGTCTTACCGGAACCACTAACACCTTAAAACAAAAGTCCCGTCTTCACAATAATGTTGTAAAAATATTTCCGTGTACAATAGGTACGGATAGGTACGTGCGTGATATTTATATTTTCATCGTATAGGCAGGTATTTAAAGGTTCAGTGGAAATTAAAAAGTGATGTGCCCTTGTGCGGAGTCGATATTAAGTTTATAATAACGTCAGGCATCAATAAACAATAATATGCTAACCAGAAAGTATGATGGCCTGCGGATATCCGGATTCAGTCTGTTGTCTGACCGCGTCCAGAATGACCTTGTGCAACTTGAAGTCTAGCGTGGCGCCTCTCATACTGGTGAGCGTCATCGGGTTGCCGATGTCTTTGTATGAGTTCATGCACAACAGAATAGGTCCCACATTTGTCTGCAACACAAAAAATTAAACTTCAAGTTTATTTTCTTTTAAATATGCTTCGAGAATAGGTAGTGAAAAAAATCATTTTAAATTCTACCGGTCGGAAAAACGACCGAGGTTCGTGTGTTTTCGTCCGACGAACGTCATAATATTTTGTATTCGAAAGAAATAGTTGAATAAATCGGAATGTAATATTATTACAACTATAGTTGGAATTTAAAGTTCCTGATCAACTCGCTGAAAAACGAGTAATTCCACGCTACGGTAGAGACAGATTATATTATAATATGATACGACAATATTATACGCGTGTGTAAAGTATATTTGTAAGTAATAACTAAAAAGTAAACATAGGATGTTGATGACTTTTGCATTTATTTTCCTTTCATCCTATAAAATGCTAGCTTAGCTAAAAATTTGTTTCATGTTTTTTCGATTCAGAATATCCTAAAAATAATTTGCATTTTTAGGCGTTTTTAGCTATAAATGCATTTTTTTGTTTTTAATGTACTTTTATTATATTTTCAGGTCAGTTTTTCATATTATAGGTAATTTTTTCTAGTTTTTGTACAATTTTGCAATCTTTTCAAATTTTAGATTTTAAAGAAAATGTATTAAGAAAAATTATTTTATTATTGTCATAACATGATGTGGTTATGTGGTTTTGACAAACAATGATAACTGACATTTATTTGTTTATTTTTTACTTTTTAATTTTTTTTTAATAATTTTATATTTTTTTTTTTACTGTAAATTGAACTTAAAATTTTTTAAGTAGTTTTCTGTATTTTTTAGGGCATTGAAGAATTTTTTGGGTCATTTTTGATACTTTTTAGGTCATCAACATTCTATCTCTAATAATAAGTATACATCATAATCACGTGTGTATAACGCCCAACATTTCGGACAAAATCTCTCTCGATTTTCCTCGCATGGAAAAAAACAACAAAAATATTATTAAGTATAGGGACTACTCTATACGCGTCGTCTATATACATATATATATAGGTTTTCGCTGCAACTGCAGCTGTACGTCATATTAAAAAAATTATTATCGGTTTGGAAAATTAATTTCTCATGGATTATTATTCTTATTTTTTGTCGTTTTCTGGTAAGTATGTATCCTTTCGGTAATAAAAATAATACACACACACACACACACACACACACACGCGCACACACACACACACGCGCGCGCGTGAGTACATATTATACGTATAATAATTCGTTTCGGCTTGGCGAATACAAATTAGGGGTTTCTCGTCAAATCCGCCGGCGTCGAATTCGAGGAGCCCGCCCTGCAGCAGCCCGACTGCATATATAGATAATTTTTATACAGCACACGCGAGTCGATGGCTTAATAGGTTTGTCCCGAGGGCAAGATCGTACAGGTATATACAACCTATATATACATTCGGTACTTTCGTACGTGCAGGTATAAGTGTGCGTGTGTGCACTGGGCGCAGGTACACCCGATTTATGTTTTTAATTTCACGTCCTATATTTACCGTATATACCTATATGTATATTGTAATTATCGTTTTATCATAATATATTGTATACCTATATACGTAGGTACGTTATATTATGGTTACCCACCGCGTCCCCCCTATAGTCGCAAAACATCCATCGGACGTCGCCTCCGGGCGTGCGTATATATACGACGAGCACGGGTAAATCGATATAAATATATAAAATATATTATATACATAATAATAATCGACAACGGTCGTATTATTATTTATCACTATACCGTCGTTAATATTATACATCCATACAGGTATAGGTCGTTAGCCGTACGTATATACAGATATTATATTAAATATTGTGGTGTATACACAGAGCGCAGGTATAGGTAGGTATACCGCCGATTGGAATTCGCTCAACCCCCTCCCCCCACCTAAACTCACACTCGTATTTACCGATAAATTATGATCACACCGCAGCATAGTGCATAAATGTACTACTTTGCCAAATACGAACATAAATTTAGAATATATTTAAATCGATCGGCGCGGTTGACGAACTCCAATTTGTTACCACCTAACATCGAATGGAGTAATCGATGCCATTTTCACGTGTGTTTCCGACGGCCCAAAATTTTGATTTCAATCTACAGACGGATCCACATGTACAGGTGTATAGTATACTCACGCCATGACAATTTGCGGATAATACTATATAATATACCAAATATGGATTTTTTTTTAATTTACACCCTTAAGAGTTTTTATGGTGCAAGTATCAAAGAATATATGACAAATGCACTTAAATAATCAATTTTATTCATTTGGATTTTTGTTGTTTATACATTCATTTTTTATTTATTTATTACCTATACCTATATCATACATATACTGTCGGTATGTGTGTATTTAATTGACAAATTTTCCGCGATAAAGAATTATTATTATGGAGACTATTGAGATTCATCGTTTACGCCGTGAACATATGGTGCATATTATGGTTTATTTTTGACCATATTTCTTGCGGGCAATGGTGGTGCCTATTACACACAATACATATACAGACACTTTTTTTGGACAAGAAATATTCTATTCTGCAGCAGATTCAAATATGATACGCATATACCGTTTGCGATGACGCGATGGTAGAATACAATCTTCGGGCGTCCGACAAACGACGCGGTTGAAAATATCAAATTTCGGAAACTGGTGATGTTTTTCCCCGTCGAAAGGTATATTATATTTATATAATATTACGACATTAAGACCGCACGGCCTGCCGGACGCAATCTAATATGATATAATATTTTAATATTTTATCGACCGCGGGCTTACCGATTACTTATATCTATGTAGGTTCTCGAAACACAATATTATCATAAGCGCGGTATTTCAAAGAACGAATTCTCGCCATCTGTCGACACCTTGACACACCCTGTACATACACGACGCGCATAGGGTGTGCGTGTGGAGCGTCGCGTGTGCGTGAGGCGCGCACATAATTATATTATTATATCGACGGTTTGACACGCGCGTTCGAAAAATACCACACTACCGTCTACCATATATAGAGTGAAATCCTCTGCTTTCCGTCGTCATCGTCGTCATCAAAGTCTGTAACCATCGGTTTTGTTATCGCGTACGATTTCGGTTTACATATAATAATGATAATATATTATAATATTATGTGAGTTCACTCGACGTGATAACGATATTATTGATCACGGACCGCCGCGCGCTGGAAAACGATTAAGGCGGTATTCAACACCTATATGGGCTATATAGATGATATAGTATAGATCCACATAAGACCGTATGTTTGTTTAGCCGCACAGCTCGCTCATAATGTTTATACACATAATATAATGTTACGAGGGTCGTACACGTCTTATTGTTTTACGAAGGCGACGAGACGATAACGCCGCTTAGGTTTTTATTATTTTAAATAGGTATTGTAAGACTGAATTTGTATTTTGTACGCGAGTGAATGCGCAGCATGTGAACGGAGCGCGGGATGTAAAAGAGTACTTGGCTATGTAATAATATATAATATTATGTCGTTATAGATATTATATGTATCAGTCTATGTAAATAATACGCCAAACTTGAGTCGGGTCCGTGTTCGAGAGTCGAGATGGCACCTATATTATACATATTATTATTATTATCATCATCGTAATGTTTCATCAATTTGTCACCACTCTTTCTGCCCCCGTACCTACAAATATTTTTGGTACACACCAAACGATTATTATAAAATGCTAAGCGTAAGCATACAACGTTTTATAGATAGGAACGAAAAAAATATTTTATTGCGCTTTACGTCATAATTTTTGCCAATCATGGTACATAAATATTATTTATTATAATCGATGTATCGATATTTAGGCAGGGCTGGTGCTTTAGAAAACTGAACAGGATGAGTGGGGTTGAACACCAATTTCCTATCATACATTTTTTTTCAGTGTATTATACTTTTATTCGAATATTAAGATTAAGAGAGGGTCGAGGCAATATAGTTGGAACAATAACAGAACAAATTTCCAAGCTAAAAAAAAAAACTACCCGGAAAGTACTTTCCATATCCCTCTACACATTATTTTAGACTTTATATTATATATGTACTAATGTACATAATACTACATAAGTTTAAAATTACAATTATCCGACGGGGACTCTAGTGACTCTACCCATAGATAATCATAATATATTCAAAAATTTAAAATGTATATTATATTATTATTATCTATGGCTCTATCCACGTTCCCAGTGGTTCTATATTTTAGTGACCTATATTTGGAAGAGGGAGTTCGGACCCTAGACGTCGTGTATATTTGGAGGAGGGGGAGTCGCCCACATCCAAAAACACTTCTGTACAAAGAGACTAAACATCACGGATGCACCTGCGAAATTCGACAGTTTCGGCGATTGTATTCCGCCATTACACGACCGGCAGCCAGAGGTCCGAAGTTTTCACACAATGAACGATGCATGTTCGTTAATTATTATTATTTGATTGTTGTATACACGTTTAAGACGAAAAAATAATATAATAACAACAATGCAATTACGCGCGGGAGCGTTATTATATTATAATACGATATTGTTCGTGTGTATTTTCCTCGTGACTGCGAGTGAACAATATAAAACAACAATATTATAATGATCCGATAATTATATATGCGTTTCTCGGTCAAAAGTTGTGTGTAAATAACGTACCTACTTATGCAGGTAATATATACTTTATACTATGTATAAATATTCGCTGCTCGTGTGATAGGACGGGTTGCGTATATCGTGTACATGTATAGTATACTCCAAGATGGGGTAAGTCCGGGAAGATTACAAAGATATACGAAAAACCTGAAGATTTTCATCCTCAAGAAATAGCTAACCATAATAATATTACGATCTATACCTACTATATACCTAGGTCGTGCGAACGACATTGCTCGGAAACGGTGTCCGGGAAATCGTATTTCTTATACTTCTTATACTTATTAGCAAATATTTTAAGGAATTCTAATGATTAAATCGCACGAAAAATTTGTTAATTCAAAAGTGGACTATACGAATGTTTAGTGTTTGGAAATGGATGCGCTCGGGACTTTTCGAACACTGCGTATATATTATTATGTCTGTATATAATTTACTAATGAAGATTGAAGAGTCGTGCAGCGGGGGGTAGCACAAGGCGCATAAATAAAAATCACGAAATCGCCACCCGCAAGAGATCGGTGTCGGTCGATAAGAGATATGAAAAAAAATCTCGCGATCCCCCTCCCTCCAACTACATCCAAACACCTAATAAAAAAATCTCTTCATGGGTAATGCACGTATTATAACATGTATGTATATAAGCACACACATACAATATATTATACTACAATATAGTGAATAATTAGTGATGACTAACAGGGTTATGGTGTACATCATAACGCGAACCAGAGACCGAATATAAATTATTATATTCTGCGTTTAAATTACGTATCGTACGATTTCGCTTAGTTACCTACTTTCAAACGTGGAAACTGCTGAAATAATTATTAAAAAATCAAGAATATAAGGAATCATACAGCTGCTTTATAGTGGTATACCGCTGTAGGTATGACGTATCGTGTACGATACCGTTGAAAAGATTTAAAGTAAAATCCTATGATACACGCCCGTGATTCACTGACGTCTCACCTGGTTCTCGCCTGGTACAAAAAAATCACGCTGTATGCATAGTACTATATTACTATAAAAATATCGCGTGCGCTCATAGGTATGTATAGGTACCCGATCAGTTCCGATGGGCCGAGGGGTTTGAGGTCTTGGGGTTCAAGTCATACTGTATTATAGGTACGCACATATACGATATGAGGTTTAGTGTATACAGAGTGCGCGTTTTCTCAGGTCTAAATAGTATGCGTAAACGTGGCTGGGTTTTACTGTGCCTGCAGATTGCGTTAAAACTGCAGTGCAATCACAATAACTATTTTGTAACTATAGACATTTAGACGATCCCAACACGTGTAGATGCGGTCTTATTACGACTCTAGTGCTGCAGCAGTGCAACATACGTCATGGTGGACATAGTAATTTAATAATATGTGCACAGAAATATATAAAACAGATAATTTCCATGATACATTTTCAAGCAAACCACGCCCACTAATAAAAGTTTCGCTAAAAACCTCGCATAATCGACAGTATTCGCCACAGATCTCTCTCATAAATTTAATACTCTCGTCCGTACGAAACTCAAGCGCAAGAATTTTGAATGCCTAAAGCACCATATTATAATTCAACCTACTAGGATCTCATACTCAACACGCGCAGTGCTTAAAATTTATACTGTATGTGGTTGACACACGCAACACGTTAGTAAATTTTAGTTTATTAAGGGTGTCTGTGACGGTTTTTCCTGTAAGACATGTTTTTGTATTAAAATCTCACCGGCTCTTACGCACGCCCTTAATATCTTGTGAAGTCCAATGGTCTAATTAAATAGTAATTTATTTATGTATGCCGAGACTTCGTTGACAAAAAAATAAAATCAATGTTTAAGTACTCACAAACATTTGAGTGGCGCAGAACCGACTCTGCAGCGCCTTGAGCACGGCATCCTCGGTCAACGGCCCAGGGAGATGGATCAGGTCACCGCCTCCACCCGGGGTCGACCCGTTGCCGCCGGGCTCGCTTCCGGCGGCCGTCGGAGGTCCATGGAACGATCGGCGGTGCGTTCGGTGGTTATTCAATTCAGTCTTTTGCTGCGTTGCCACCGCCGCCGCCGAATTCGGCGACGACGTAGCATTTAGACACTTTGCGACGGCGGTGGCAGCTTGGCCGCCGTTTTGCGATTCTTCTTTGCCCTTGAACAGTTTATCTGCGCACAATAAAAAACACATCGTAAGTATATAATATATATATACAGACATTTCATCATTTATAATTATTTGAGAACGTCATATGGTGTTATAGAGTGCGTAAAATCCCGATCCGTTAAATCGTTTATATAGTTAAATTGTTTGCAATAACTATTACCACGCCAGTGATGGACCCCGGGGGAAGCAATCGGAGCGAACATAATATTATAGGCCGGGTTGGGATAAGTATCTACAATAGAATTAGTATCTTAGACACAGTTGTATCTATTTTATACAGTTATGGGAAGTATCGGGTATTTTGTGGTTAGATTATTTTATATTTTTAGAACATCGAGTTAGGGTACCGAGTAAGGTTAGAGTAACCTAGGATCAACCTATATCATAAACATTTTTCACCTGATGATATTCAATAGTCAGTAAATTAAAATTATACTTTATTACTTTAAAACATTTAAAATCTAAAATTTATATAGGTAGACAGTATAATATTATATCAGTATTTTTACATTTTTTCTTACTCTGTATAAAAAAATATGTATATATCATACCCCTAGCGCTAACCTTGGGTTGAATCCACGTTGTATTTATATTTCAATAGCTCAAAGTAAGTAAATTTAAATTTAAATAATATTATTCAGGAAATCTGAGTTTTCATAAAATGTTAAATATAGGTATATACTATATACCTACCAATATTTGTTAAACATTTATGTAACATGTTGAAATGTATTTGTTTGAACTCGAAAATAAGAGGTATTAAAGGACTGAAATTTTTCCATATTATATAGTTAATTTTTATTCTGATATTTAAATATTTTTTGTTGAAAATTAATATAGTAGGTATTTAGTATATAGGTAGTACATAATATATTTTATATTAATATATAATATATTATTTTGTGTATGTTTATAAATCATAAATTGTGTAGGCTTAATTAAAAATATAGATAAATTCAGTATAGAAGTGTACTTTGGTTTTCATTAAGCATCTTGTATTTTTAAGAATAAAATAACAAAATAAATATAATTTTTTTTTACATGTATTTAAAAAACAAAAAAAAATGTTAATCCATATTGGTAGTATAAATAATATACGTCTTATTGCATAATTAAAACTGCAAGATCTCCAAAGTCTAAACGCGTTTAGAATACTTATACAAATGGCTGGACATTGGAAGTATATCTTTCGTAAATAGTTGTGATTGGTGATTATTACCAATAATGACCTATGACGTAGGTACTCGTTATTTTGTAAACTTAAAATGTTGACAAATCGCACAACCATTTTTACGCTGAAACCTAAATATTTGGCGATATAAAGTCAAATCTATATAATATTATTATAAACTATGATACAAGATGAAAATATTATGAGTTCATGGTAACATTCACATAACATTTTGGGCCTTTGTACTAAATATTTTTGCTAGCCCTATGGCCTATACAAAACTTCCAATAAAATACAACACATTACAAGCGATACAACTGCATGTGGTGTCCCATACATGATTTTTTGGTAATTAATATGCAACGGTTAAAATAACAAAAATGTTTAATATAATATTATAATATACATTTATACCATCAAATATTATTTAATAAAAAATTAATTTTCCTATCAAAATTTAAAAATTACTAATTCATTTCATCGGGCCCCTATACTCCAGGTCTAACATACTATAGGTTTAGTAATAGTATTTTATTGAAGTCGTTTGTTGACCAGTATAGGTTATAATGTGGTACATTGGTTCATCATACACGATAAGTCTATACAAAGATAACACACGATTATGCATACCAGGAAAATCCAACGAACCGTATTCGTGCGAACTATATTATATTATATACCAAATATCCTCGTACAAGACTACCACCGCCACCGCCGCCGCAGCAGCAGCAGCAGGTACCTACTGCAGTCATAAAACCATAGCTAAGTGTTCTTCGCAGGATGCGATTATACTTTTAATTATTACTTTACAACTCTGCAGATATTATATTACACAACCAAATTTTTCCCATAGTACTGGACGGCGTACCATTACTAGATAATAAAAGCACCTGATGATCATCGCGTTACAAAATAAATAAAATAATAATAATAATAATTATTATTATTATTATTGCAGTTGTTGTCGTTGTGTACGAGGAAATTAATTTCACAAAAGGTATAATTATTTCTATATTATGCGTTTAACAAAATGCACGTTGCCTACGTAGGTATACATATTATAATGGGTATATTATACACGCGGGGGACGGTTCACATTAATAGGATAATATTATATTGTTACGTCCGACTTTTGGTTGATGGAGCAATTACCGATGTTATTACGCACTCGAATCGCCATCATTATACACGTCGTGTTATATCGCATCATAGATAATATTTTAGGTACGGCGGTGCGATATCGGATACAGGTCTGAGGTTTGAAAAAAATTATAATCGATTCGTACACATATAATAATATTAAGCATCGATTGTCTACTGAAATACATGTAGGACATAGCAGGGGGTCGGCATGCAGCGAAAATATGAAAAGCCAATCCGGACACGACGATGACGACTGTTTTCAGTTTTTCATATTTTACAATGATGATGAAAACAATGTGGTCTAAACCGATATTCGAAGGACGTCTATCGATAAGTACGTCATAGCACCTGTACGATGATTTTGGTTGATAAATAAATTCTACCTAAACATTTTAGACTTGTAATTTTTAATGGGTTTTTTTTAAATGATTAAATGCTTTTGTGATTTTGTTACAGCTATGACGGAGAAACTATTGTATACGAACCTCGAACTTAATGTCTTACAAGTTACAACAAACATTTTGGAATTTGTGAAATTTTTAATAAACAGTAATCGGTAATAAATTTTTAGATTATGTGTACTGATACAGTTTTTTGAATCCGTCAGAAAATACAATAATACGCGTGTCGAGTCGCATCATTCGACACCGCATGTATTCGCTATACCACAGTCTACAGTATTATTACTAATATTTATTATTATTATATATATATATACGGTCTTTGAAATAATAATAATAATATAATATGTTATATGATGTATACAATATATGTACCTACAGTGTAAGTTTATCCGAATTTTAAAAGCCTCAGACGTCGTAAAACTGTGAAAGCGCATAAAATACGACGTGGCATACGTACATAATAACGTGTACGTAGAATATCGCCGTTCGTAATATGATATACAAGACATTTTTACAATTTATTTTCAAAAAGGTTTACGATAGTTTATTTTATGTTATTATTACGACGTGTTTGGCATACATTCTGTCACAATTTATCATTGAATATAGTACCTGTAACGGGTAAAGTGGGCAACGAAGTCCTCGGCAACACTGGAGGTGGTAACGTTGACTTCGATGGGCTGCTAGGTGTGGACTTACCGGTGGCCAGTATGTTGTTGTTGTTGTTGCTGTTGTTATTGTTGTTTCCGGTGTAATTCGATCCGGTAGATTGTTTGACAGCCGCCGGCTGGGGACAACCCTGGCCACCGTGCGCCGCCGCCGCTCCTTGGCCCTGGTTCAGGCTGTTCCGGAGTGTGACCAACTCTGTGCTTAGACTTCGCAACCGTTGTTGTAAGTGCACAGCTTCGTTCGAACAGGACGCGTCTGCAAGAAAATATTGTTTTACTTAAACGCTATATTTGGAATGTGAGAAATATCGTACGAAAATGTTATTAATTTCGTTTTGTGTATCATCAAAAATTTGGGCAAAAGTGAAAATGTACATTAACGTTAGGGTATACTATTAGAACTATTCATGTGAATTTTCACAATAGACTCGCGAACTATTCCATCGCCGTACATAGGACACATCTATATAGCCATAGTAAGGTTGTTCTTACTAAGGTAAGTTGGTGGTTACGGGGTAGTAGAGTCAGTACAGGGTACGTGCCCGTCGATAGTTCAATTTTCCGACCAACATTTTTTTATTATAAACAACTAGCTGACACTCGTGCACATTGTTTCTCGTAAAAAATCTGTTAAATGTTTCAAACTTTCTTCAATTCGTTATTTAATATTCGATGTAATGGAGTATAAAATTTAAAAAAAATATATATAAAAAGAAAAGTATAAATTTAGGAATAATTGTTGTTTTTATAGCTTTATGATATAAAAAATCGAAAAATATGCATGCACTTATGCAATGTAAAGAACTTTCCGGGCTTGGTGACGACAATATTATTGATGAATAATAAATGTCCATTGTTTTCCTGTTCCCCACGAATATTTTGCAAACACTTATCACTAATTTGATTATTTTATTAGTCACTAATTTTGATTTGTAACGTTGAGTTAGTTTTTGCCTCACAAACGTACTCGTAGAGCGCTGACCATTGTAAGTGGTATTCTAGTTACATAAAAATAGTGTGTTCAAACTGGTGGCTGACCGTGGAGGAGTGGTACGATATTTCCCATCAAAATTATACGATAAATGTTTGTCTTGGCTTAAGTAAAATAAAGATGTGGCAACTCTACGTTCGATTATATTATACCTACATAGACCATAAGGATAAGACATAGGATATTGTGACCAAATATAAAATTCAAAATCCTCATTTGGACTATAACGAACATAAAAAAAATTAGTCAATTCGATCTAGTCGTTCTCAAGTAATACGGCTACCAACGGACAGAATTTCATTGCTCGAAGAATTGCCTGTTAAAAATGACAACTTTTAGAAATTAAATTTTATAATCTTTTACATCAATAATTATTGCATTAAATATTTTAATTTTAAAACAATTTATATTTTGATAATATAGTAAGCTGTAACCGATAGCAACCATTAATAAACAAAAAATGTCAATTATAAATCTCAAAATCCTTTCAATAAAAAAAATTAAGATCAACTTATCGAGATAACAACTATCCTATATTTTAAGTTGGACCAAATCACATACATTGAGCACAATTTTATCAAAATTGGTTGAGTAGTTTTGGAGAGCATTGCAAACCCGTTGTACGCTTAATTTATATATATATATATATATAAGATTTGCAGCGATTGTATTTTAAAAATGTCTGGTTTATCAAAAAAAGTAGCATGTTACTCGATATTTTTCATTTACAAGGACAATATGACTCATAAATATAGTTTTGTTAATAAGTAACCACGACAACATTGACAACGAAAATCTTACACAAAATCGGTAAGAAAAACAAAAATGTATAGAGTCCAAAAAATTGTGTAAATCTATCACATGGTTTACGGTTGTTTCGATTTTTTAGTGAATACTTGTTGTGAAAATTTAAGAATTCAACACCTAAATAATTATAATATGTATATAATGAATATTAAATACGACCTCAAGCACCACGACACCGTCGTCGTCACTTGAAATCGAGCCCAGAATCGAGATTATGATCATAATAATAATAACATAAATATGTAGTAAAATTTGGTTCG
Organism: Metopolophium dirhodum; assembly: GCF_019925205.1. NCBI lineage: Eukaryota > Metazoa > Arthropoda > Insecta > Hemiptera > Aphididae > Metopolophium > Metopolophium dirhodum. The sequence continues at coordinate 11,537,182 of NC_083564.1, forward strand.
ATCGATTGAAAATAAAAAGCAAACGATTATAATATAATTATTACACATTTATAAATATATACATATTACTTATATATTTTACGCGAAATCGACTGCTGCTACACGACAATAATACGTTATGTATTAATCACGATATGTATATTATGTGTAAAACACAGATACCTATTATACCTATCTATAATTATTGTACTTAAATAAACGTATGCGCATAAATAATAAAACGTCCCGACGGTCAGCTGATTATATATATATATATATATATTGATGCTATATAGAGCTGTGCTTTAGGTATATCGGCACCGGCAGATTATAGATGGAAAACGTCTTTAATTTATTCGGATTATGCGGCATCGCGCCGTCGCAACTCGCGACGACGTTATTATAAGACTATTTTTTAATATATACGAACCGATTTTTTTTTTTATTATTATTATTATTTTTAATCTCGCAGAATACACCGCGTGATCCGGATTTTGAACTATGATGCTGGACGCGATATATCGACCAGATAGAACGCCTATTTATTGTATACGTTAAACCCGTATATTCGTGTGCAGTTTACAAAACTAACAAAAAAATACCGGTTTTCGAAAATTATAAATGCGAGAGATTTTATTAAAATTTCGAGATTTTTACAAATATTGAACCTACGTTGAAAATGTCCTATACATTTTTTTTTATTTACCACCTTCGAGGTTGCAGATTTTTAATAGCTGACCGCATGACTTGACTGCATTTTCTGATGGATCCTAATCAATAATATATGCAGTTAGGTTATATATTATATGTATCGGTGTATAGGTACACGTATACGTCACTACGTCATTGTATATAGTTGGTTTTCGAAAAACTCACATCAAAGATAACGGTCAATATCGGTATACTATAATCAGTTTCGAAAAAAATGTGTTCAAGTTCTCGTCTTAACGCACATTTTTTAGGGTTTTGCCAATTTCCGTTACAGAATCAGATCTTTATGATTCGATTCCGGTCGGAGTTGTTTAAATTTAAATTTCTTTTAATTTTACTACACCTCTGAATAAAAAAAAAGACTGTAGGTAAATATATTTAGCACATGGGCATACGACGAAATGTTTTTGAAAATTGTACGTTGTATGTACTGTGGTTGGGAACATAACGTAGAACGCGTATTTGTACGAATGAATTCACCACACACGGTCGCGCGGGGGGGTTCAATTCAACCGCATGTTATATAGATTGAGGCTGAATCCAAAGTGTCGACTCCCCCCTCCTCCTACATGCAACTCGTCGGTTGCACGATTGAACCCCTTGTCGGTCATTAAGTTTTATGATAAATTATCGCAACGAGTGACGTGGGAATATTACAGACGCGTGCGGTACGTGACCGGGGCGCGGAGGTCAAGTCTGCAGGACCCGACACAGGTCTCGTCTTGCTGCAGTGCCCGCACTAATCGCGTTTCTTTTCGACGCACTAAATTATCTTCTCGTACGTCGCCTACAAAACGGTATCGGAGGCTGTTATATACATACGCCGAACACTCTGCCGACAGACACGGGCTGCTGGGGGTCCATGGATTACATATATATTCGCCACCGACGCCGACGCCGCCGCAGTGAGTCACTATAATAATATTAATATAATATACGCTGCGCAGAGATTTATTACCGTCCGTAATGGCGACTATGAGTAATGATTTCATAACTTATTTTGGTTTTTAACATACGAGTATACCGAACAGCAGACGAACCGCAGCACGCAGCACTGCTTGTTATGCGGAAAATGCATTTTTCACGTTTTAGGTAGGTACTTAGGTACCCACCTTAAACTCGCAATCCGTAAATTGGGTGAATATAGTTGTGTGTTACATTATCATAAGCGTGGGATGGTGTACAGAATTAATCAGTATAATTGGAATGTTTTCCCTATTTCTGGTTAACTATTTTCATACCTGTAATACGGATAGTATATACCTACTTAGAAATAATATATCACCGATATGATATTAACATACATATTATTGTGTTCAAAAAAATGTATTAATTAAATCTGTATTAAGTCTAATCTGTATTAGTAAAGGATTGAAGCGTACATAGTATTACTGGCCATTAGGAATCGAGGAACGATTAGTATAATTTGTCCTAGGTATAGACAGTAATCGTGACATATAATAATTTTGAAAGTCCTTAATGACACTATTGAGAGTACGCGAAAATAAATTAGACCGTTTATATTCTCCGACTACCTATATAATATATAGGTATTAACAATTAGAATACGTGAAAAAATGTAAATATTGGCGTTTAAATTGAACTACAGACACGCGTATGCGTGAAAATTTGATAAATTTAGTGTGCTTCGTCAAAATGTTTGGCGGTATAATACCCGAATACCGACGGGTCGTTTAAGGAACCGTGGTAAACACTAAACTAACAAAATAATATTATGTAATAATTAAAGTGGTTATTTGTGCAACACGACGCATGATGAATACCTATAATTGATCGAATTATTAAATTTAGTCTCTGACAGTTTTATCAATTTTAAGCAAACACAAATGCACAATGCACTAATTAGACTTGACGTATACTGCACTTCAACGCTCAGAGAACGCGTCTTGTCGTCTTGTAACAACAACAACTACTACCTACGGTTGTATACACGACGTATGTATACGCAATAACAATAATATTAAGTTTATTCGTGACCCGTCTGGCGCGACGAATTAAAAAATATAATATATACTACGAGTAAAAAACATTATGTTATGCGTGGTTCGATGCCACAAGAGTCGACGGCTGGACCTAAACGATTTCGATAGCCACGACGACGACGACGACGAGAGACGGCGTTCGAGCGTGTTTTTTGACGTTCGTTCCGAGAATAGGTGGCGATCCAACGACGCGTTTTTTTCTTCCCATTATTGGACGGTAACGAAGGGAGGAGGTGAAGTTTTATTCCATAATTAATTCACGGGTCTCGTCCGCGGTCGGAAAAACGCGGACGAGATTCATTCGAACGCAAACTGGTTTGTCCGAAAACATAATATATATTTCGGTGCCCCGGAGCAGGCCGGCAGCGCGGCTACAGCAGTGGGCTCTGCACCCACTATTTCGTTTGATGAACGGGAACCCTCGTTTATTAACGACGAAAACGTCGTCTTTGTGTACTATTTGCCATTGGACGTGTGTGTGTGTGTGTGTGTGTGTGTGTGTGTGTGTGTGTGTGTGTGTGCACAGTACGACCGCCGAAAAAGGTTTGATGAATTTTGTATTTCGCGTTAATATACAATGCGCGCAAAAAATTTGCCAAAAACACGAGACACTATAAATTTCACGTGCGATTCAAAAGCCGCCGCCGGCAGGTAGGTAGGTTAGGTATAATAATCATATATAATACAATAGCCGGGGGTATAACAATAATACGCGCCTCCTGTACGCGAAGAAGAAGAAGAAGAATATAAAAAAATACCTCCGAAAAAATCTTTAGTCGCTATGTGTTGTTATTCGTTCGAACAGCATCGTTTGTTTACGAGTAGGTATATAATATTATTATTATTGCATTTCGCAAAACATGTCCACTATAGGTACCTTCGTATAATCTTATAATATAACGGTTAAAAAAATATTATTGTCGATTTTATTACTGCGTTCCTGTATACATGTATAATGGGATAATATACAATATTAAATGTAAATTAGCAGATACGCGTTTTCAGTTAATGTGCCATGTGCGTATTATAAATATATAATATGTACAGGTGGCTAAGGAAGTTATATGGCGTACACATATATAGGTACACATTGGTATACGTATGGTTTGATATCCCGTGCTCAAATCGGCGTGTAGATCTCGCATGTGGATTTTTTTTTATTTATAAGTGTCTATTAAAGTTTTATATACGCGTATTATTCACATGCTTCGTTAATGGAATTTATCATCGATTTTGTTTACACTTTGTTGTAACTACGTAGTGCTGATGCTGGAGACACGGAAAATATTTAACGAAAGCGTGTAACTAAGTACGTTACTAAATTAAAAATATCGCTAAACACGTAATTGTAAGTACAGCAAAACCACATCATATTTAGCGGTCTTCAAATTCAAACGATTTTCGAACAGAATCGTCTACGTCTATGGTTCACAAGATATAATATAATATAATGACTTAGGTTTTTGAGAACAGCTACGCGGGTGTTCCATTGTCCGTGCACCGCTCCTACACGGGTACTGTCGATAATCCCATAGGAAATCGCATTTCATTACGGCGTAGGTACGGTATTATACACATTGAGATTTTATTTTTGAAAATATTTCTATAGCAATAATTTTTATCATCAAGAACAATCGAAAATCAAAGTGCAATTTTAGTTTTTTTTATTACCTATTTTCATATATCACAATTTGTGATGAAACGACTAACTAGAGTTTTCGATTGATCGGAACACGTATCATTTTTTTTATTTGGTTTGATGCAAAACACGGACCTGTCAGTCATAAGAACAGCTGAAGTGAACAAAAGAAATTAATTAGGTAGGTATACTCTACCGCGTTATCTGCATCGATAATGAATTCTACATAATGAATAATAATATGTGCATTCGAGTGTATGGCTATCATTCGTATACACTATAGTAGACAGTGAACATAATAATATTATAGATATGTGTCAATTTAGGCGCTCCAGTAATTACCTACTGGTATGAGTGAAACTGAAAATTATAAATATGAACAACTAAGAATATCTGGCATTTAAGTGTGTGCAATGAATTCTAGTGAAAATATCACGTTTAGGTAGGTATAGCTTAACACCCAATATTAGAATAATAGGAATGTGTTTCTCTACTGTTGCGTGCTCAATCGATCAACAGTCGACGTTGTGTTGAAAATACGTGAGGTAAAAGTAATAGTAGATTATGATTTTATAATTATATCGTAGAGTCGTACTCGAATTGGCGGTGGTGTCGCAGGGAGACAGAGCTCCTCTACTATTTTTAAAATTTGATAGCACCCGCCACTACTTATTATTTTTTTTTTATAGGACGGACCTACGTTTTTTTTTACCAAATACTTAAGTATTTGTTTCTTTTTTTTCATAAGGTTTTATTCAATAATATATTTAATTTCAGTTTGATGAATCATACATTTTTACAACTAATTATTATTAATTGCTATCTTACCATTATCAGTTTCTAACAGCTATGAAATATAATTTTTATTTAATAAAATATACATTTATGGATATATAATTGATTAAAATTACTTTCTATACTTTTAATTATACTTAATTGCTAATAATATTGCAATTGGGTTTTGACCAAAAAAAAACTCATATATATTTAAATGTATTGTTAGAACTTAAAAGTGGCTATAGCTAATAAGTACTGAAGCACATATTAAAGATTAATGAACTAATTATTTGTCTGACGACTGATGGCTAAGGAGGGGGGCGATGCTCCCCCATGTGTGCGTTTTAAATAATTTTACACTTTGAACGCAGTTTTCAGATCTTAAATTAAGCTTCACTACTTAATCTAGCACTATCGTAGAGGGATGATAAATGTATTAAAATAAACGTTAATTAGAAATGTATGCAGGTTATATTTCTAAATTTCTAACTCATAACCATAAAATCGTCAAATTTACTGTCGTGAAGATGCTCGGAACTCTGTGACATAATACAATATTTGAAATGTATGGTTACAAATGACAATGTATTCGAGTCTCACGTACTCCCTTATATAGTTCCCAGTCACGGCCTTTCCTTGGGGCCTAGAGCCTAGAGCCTAGGCCACTGGATATCAATATTAAAATGATCAAATCTGTATGTTTTCGGTATTTTTATAAAGGTTTTTAGTCTGGTAAATTATAATAATTTAAAAATATTTTCAACTAGGTACGTCTGTTCAGAATAATAGATAGGTATAATTGGTTAGTGACTAGTCAATTGTGCAATCGTCCTAACAAATTAGACATTGTTAGTGTATTATGCCAAGAATACGGCTACAATAATAACCGATTTTCAACATTAACATAACGCGTATCACAACTTCGATTGTAGGAGTGGGTAAATACCAAGTCGAACCACGGTATAAAAACTATTTCCGCTACACACTGCGGGGACTATACTGCTGCAGATAGCAATATACGTACGCATAACACAAAATCACCTATAGTAATAATAATACTATTAATCGAATATTGTTGAAATTATTTAAAAATCCGAAATTATAATCTTTTGGACATAAATGTGTACGCGTAGAATGATAATACAGACACAAGCGCGTATCTGCAGGTATATTAAAATGGCTATAATACATAAAATTTCGGGGCGATGTTTTCATTTCGATCCAACAGACCGAGAAAGCCCCTCCGGTCAACATGTCAATTCCATTTCGTCGGACCCGCGAGAGATCGAAAACCACTTACTGTACAGGTCTCCAGGTCGCCCGTGTGTGTGTGTGTGTGTTTATGTATATGTGAGCGTACCGAAAATGACTAATGAGCGACGTGTGTTCACTCGACTTGCGGTATAAACTTGAAACGGTATACACACAGAGTCATAGGTACACACATGCGCACACAAGCGCGAGGAAAGGAAGGGAAAAAAGGAGTAATATTGTAATAATAATAAAACTGAAAAAACCTTGGGGCGGCCGAGAGGAGAATGGCCTCTGATTATAATGGTGATGATGAACCATGAACCTGAAGCCACGCTTATACTTATATATTATATATGAGTGTGATGTGTGTATAATGTATAATTTCGTCTGCTGCCGACGCTGCTGCTGACCTCTACCGAAAAACACATGTCACTTCTGAAAACGTACTTCTTCCGATAATTAGACCTAGACGTAAGTATAATCTTATTATATTCATTATATCAGGATGCACGTTGTTATAATACATCGCGTCGTGCAAAATATGTGTACGAGTGCAGTAGCTATAGGTGTCGTCCGTTGGATTTTCTACTGATTCAATAATATTTATATACAGGCTGATTCTCCAACTGTGATCATCATCCATATGATCCCCTTAAATAATGCTTTTATTCAAATGATTTTTGGAATTTTTTAAAAAAAATAACTAATGACCCTATACTTATTCGATTTTTTAATCATTAAGGAGTATCCATAATATGTGACATATTATATTTTAGTATATTATACATGGTTAAAGCAACCACCGGGCCCTTTTTAATGCACATTGTTCTGGCGATAATTTTTTTATTGATTTTCAGGCATTTAAATTAAAATTAATTTAAGTACTTTTAGAGTTATTAAACTTTGTAGTTTGTGTACTAAGGGTTGATGATAGTTTTACGTAAATTGATTTAACATATAGTCTAGTACTTATATTACCTGATATCTATAATACTTGGAAAATGTTAACATTTTTTTTAAATATTATAAGATTAATATTAATTAAAATAATTTTCAAACCATTATAGGTTCATATAATATCTCTTTAATTTTATTATAATGGTTTCTTCTTATCATTTATATACATAACATATGTTGTTAGTTCAGAAGCTACTTTTTCAAATTTTAATTTATATACATCAGCATTTTCAAAAAATATTTTAATTTATTATACCTTATAATAACATTATTGCAAAACCTTGTTTTATAACAAACTCAAATTATGTTAAAAAAGATTTTCAAAAACGTTAATGGGAATTTTTTGAGACAATGCGAGTGTTTACTGTTTAAATAATCACCCTGTATAAATGGTGTGAACGAGAAAAAAACACTTAAGCGCCGGTAATGATTAAAAAAAAAAAATAACGTGGTATCGGGTTTCGGATTAATAGAAGTATTACCTGAACGTTAACAAGTCCTATACAAAAGTGGGCACCTACCTATAATATTTATAGGTAGGCTGCACGCGTATCCGATGTTATATCAAATTATTATTCTCGCCCCGGCAGCTGTGACGCCGCATAAATAATATTGTGTTCTAAATCTTAAAATTTATTATATCAGATATCTACATTTAAAACTCGCTCTGTCGAAATAGCGTCGGGATATGAAATATCTAACACGTCTAACGCGTTCATATTGGAAAAACTATAACATGATTATTAACGGTCGAGGATCAAGTAACTACCCAGTCCAGATGACAGAAGTTGAGAACAATAGTTAATGGAAGATCCAAAAATGCCACAAGCCGGAAACATTAAGACTAATCACTTTGTATTGTTAAAAAAGTAAAAATAAACCCGGCACTCCCCCAATCAGTTTCACGTTGGTAGAAAGGGTGGTAAAAAAGAGTGATATATTGTGATACATATAATGGAGTGATATATTTTTGGCATTATAATTGTGTGTATTTATAAACTTTATAACATTGTAAACCTGTAAGCAGTTCTATTTGGGTGTACAATTCTGCGTATAACCAATTTTATAGGTACTTATAGGTACAATATTAAGTATAAAATTAGTTTAAAAAATGAACAAAGATGTCTCCCAGATGTTGTTACCTATAATTACTAATTAGTAGAGTTCGTGAAAATAAATGTATAGCATACAGTAATTACATTAAATGGAATATTAATGGTTCTAAATTACACTAACTATTTTTTTTACTTCTACCTATTACAAAAAAAGATGTATTAATTTAAGCGCAAACGATATTTTTTTTCCCTTGAGCATATTTTGTCTTGTTGTTACTTACTACACCAGGATGACGAAAACGTGGGTGAGTTCCGAGTGATGTGACTAACATTGGTACGGGACGTAATAATTTGTCTGTATAATATTATTGTATCAAAACACTAAACAGAGAAGACACCGTCCTCAAAGTGGTTGAACCAAACACACACACACGAGAGAGAATTAAGACGTTTCACACAAAATGAAACTGTAATAATAATACACGTCGGAGTTTCGGTCGTAAAACTAGTATTTAAGAACCTTTGGTGTCGTAGTATATAAAAATAAGGTTGGATTTTTGGGGTCCTATTGTTGTGGGCGTGCAGCAAACCCGAGGACGGATGAGGTTGGAAAAAATATGAAATAATATTATATGGTCAGCCGTCGTTCGGGGTAGGACCTTGAGAACTGTGGGACACATACACAAAAAAAAAAAAAACTAATAATCGATCCACACACAACACGCATACAAACACACACGCACATGCAAGTCGGGTTTCGTGCTGCGTTACGGGACGTCGCGAGTCAAAGGAGCCGACGGACGACCGGTGTACCCGCCACTTCAGGCCCTTGTCGAGTGATTTATACGAGCGGTTCTGCTCAATATAATATATATTATATATTATATATTGTATGTGATATTGTAATACGTGCACTCGTAAGTCGTAGCCTAAATACGACCAGTCCTCTGCGCTATTCAATATTACGCATGATAATAATATTATAACGATGAGCAACAACCGACGTGCACTCGGAAAATCAGCGTGACTCTAACGTTTGTTTTATCGAGACGAAAAAGAAAAGAAATCAAAATAGCGAACGAGCGTAGATCCGGCAGACGACAACAACGCGCAAACCGTAGACCGGAGACGACCCGTATAATAATAATATGTGCCCTCCAAACCGGACTTCTTAAAGGTCCCGTCCTTGAACGAAACCGCTGTCTGGACCGACGGAGAACACAATTTAGCATACCTAATATACATATAACGTACAAAATACGAGCATGTATATAGGTATGAACTATAAAATAATGCCATTGATAAAAATGTTTTTTTTTTGCACACTATTTTCTTTAGGGAGATCGGTGCCGCTCACATAATATAATTTTAGTAGATATAAGTTACTGACGTCTACACTTCTGCATCCTGCGCTTAATTTAATTGTAATTGTTCGGTAGAGAATACTTATGCATTTATTTTAGTTTTTTTTTTTTTAATGAAGTTGTAAATATTGTTTCAACATCATTCACATCTATTTTCGTTTTTATCAATATTTAATTTAAGAGCTCAACAAATTCAATACAAGTTACAGTTGATTAAAGAAAATGTGCGCATTTTGTTTTTGTGCATCATATAATATTATTATGCTTAAAATTTGTAGTTGTCTCATCTTTGTTTGTATACACAATATAGGTACTTACTTATATTATTATATTATTAAAAAAAAAGTACAAGACACGAATACCACACAATCCTACATGCATAAACTGCATGACGAAGTACCGAATACGATTAAATCTACTAATGGGTACTAACCATATTGGCAGAAACGGATTTTAAAATGGAAAAAATGTTTATTAATTATTATTATATAGCCATATGGGTAGGTCGTAAATATTATTTTATCATCACATTGGATTCGATAAAAATACTGATATATACAGCGATATTTAATATTTTAATAACTCATTTTGGCTCGTCTATATAATTTTGGTTTAGTTTCGTATTTTGTCAAAATGTTTTATCATAATATACCTATAACAAATCGTTTTCCACTTTTTGTAGGTGCGTTCGATGATAATATTATGTAGGTATGCTTTGTTGAAAATGTGTGATCGTTTAAAAACTAAGTTTGTTCTTGTATATCGTTTCCGTTGATTGATGTTTTGTTCTGTAACATTTATTATCTTCAAACACGTCAGAAAACCACGCTCTTTATTCCTTATTGTTGGGACAAACGTACATAATTTAAGACATCATTTTCAATGACGTGCCCTTTTCGTTTTTTAAATACAAATTAAGGCACCTGTCACGCCGCCGGGGTAAACGATGATACTGTTGTGTAATAATTTTGTCTCTTTCTCAAGGATAACGGTTTTTTTTTTACTAGTGTTTTCATTTTAACTTTTTGGAAAGAACATGTGTACCTATTTAAAAATAATATTCATCTAACCACATACTTATAATACGCGTCTAATTTATTTGACAATAACTGGCGTACGACACTAATCATACCTAGAGTCACAGAATTGGAATCCCGTATATCTCGAAACGTACCTAGACACATTACACGATGGAGAGGAATATTTAGCACAAGTCACAAATTATAGGATTGATGATTGAAACGACACAATAAGCTAAATTGGATCGCGCGGAGACTCACGACGTCGATAGTAATAATAATAATAATAATAATAATAATAACAATAATATCACAATCAATGCGACCGCATCACGACATTATCGTTACCTTGCAACTTGATCTCCGTCTCCCAGAACTTTTGTAGCTCCGTGAAGTATTTATCGAGTATGAACACCTTGGAATGGCCCACGCTGGCCATCACACCCGAATCCGGTGCGGTGGTTTATAATATAGGTAAGTGTGTGTTTCTCTAAGGAACCGCCGTCGTCTTCCGTCGCCAAGTCATCGCGATTCGCGCCGCAAGTCACTGGTCCGGATTACGTGTTTAATAATAAGTTTGTTCTGCGGCCCGACGAGCTGAAGTCGCCGACTTCATCGCAAAAAAACACGATAACACATGAAATCACGCAAAAAAAATACGCACTGGCACGTCGGACGGACACAATCGCACTCCGCGGCGGACGGACACGGACTGCGGCGGCAGCGAGAGAGCTCGGGGCGGCGGCGGACCGACGACCGCGGGAGGATTCTTCAACTATCGAGCACCGGCGGCGGCGCTAACTATCGATATACGGCGTGGCTGGCGTGCCTAAAAGGTAGGCGGCAGGCTATGGGCAACAGGTAGGCAGGAGTCGTATCTAAGGTACCCGCTCGTCGCGTTTCCATCCCGAGTCGTCTCGTTATTATACGCGGCTGTGGTCCACGCTGCTCGCTATATTTTTACTGCTACTCGGCCGCCCGCGGGGGTTAATCAAAATCAAGGTCATTCGTACCGACTTTCTCGGTTTCATTCTTTTCGTTTAGGCATATTATATTTGCTTTTCCGGAAACCGTATTTTACCCAGGCATAACAAGTGCGTTTAATATACAGAGTACTTAAAGGCAATTTATACGGCCTATACCATGATATATACCACCGCCGCCGTTACGGCACAACCGCGATGGTGCGACTGTTGACCGACGTGCCACCGTGGTCAGCGAACAAAATATTATAACAGACGCCTCGACGAAACAAAAATACGAAAAACGTGATTTTTATTCTATCGACGTTATACTTAAATACAATTTTTTAACAAACAATTCTCATACAGATAACGGCTTTCATGCGATATAGTTTGCTGCAGCAGTTCAGCAGTAATGTCGAACACATTTAAGATAATTAAATAATTGTAAAAACTAATCAGAGTTGCGCGCGTTTATTTTACTACCACAACAATGTTACAATGTGACAATTGACAAAAATTATAGTGTTCGACGTTATCATATTATATTACTACGATATTTATCATACGCGCGTTATACTTTATAATGTAATATATTATGAGTTGTGTACAATTATTATTGGTTACCTATATATGCATTCATTTTGTTTTATCGTTGAAATAAATGTGTCAATAAACTGCGTTTATAACTAATATTTATAATGTTAATTTATCTTAAACAGTATGATTCAAATAAAAGGGTACACGTGAAAACTACTAAAGAAAAAAACGAATGCCAGTTGTCAAATTTCGTGTTTCTATAGATATTATCTACTAATCTACAAATCTATGAAATATACCAATACTTAATGCTATAATAGTACCTATATATTATACTATATTGCCTAATTAAATTCAGTCAAACCGATAAAATAGTAGGTACCCAACACATTTCTTTAATTGAATGACAATAATACAACGATACCACTGTGTAAAGGATATAAAAAATATTTTGATCAAAAATATTTTTTATAAAATCAACAATTGTTATAATGTTATCAGTACAGCGACAAATTTCGCGACAGATCGACCGCCCGAACAAAAGGTATAATGTATTCGATATACAAATGATAGGTATGGAAACCTAAAAACAGACAAAAGGTTACTAAGGAATGGCAAACAGTATCAAATGACAAATGACAAATAAAGTTTATATTGTCGACTTCAATGAATTATGAATATTGTGTCTATACATATAACACTTATAGGTTATCTGTAAATTTATATAGTTTCAACTGCGACAATTTATTCATAAGATACATAATTATAAGGCTACAACAATACATATTACTGGTGCATACTACATTTAATACATTTTCGATATTAAAAAAGTCGTGATACTGAAGAACGTAAAGAAACAACGGGATTTCTGGATCATCGAACACACGTTTAATATTTAATTTATATTTTTCAAATGAATGTTTAGTTGGAGAATAAAAAAAATTCTCGTGTAAGTAAATAATATTATATTATTTTGCTTAGATAATTGATTGTTAAATAAATTACATGTATACAATTTTAAGAATTTTCCAACTCAATTAGTTTTCTATTTCGTATCCAAACCTGAATTACACAATGTCCAGCCCTACAATGAGTTTAAATTTCAAAGATAATAATTGCGTACATATAATACACAAAGTCATATTCCTAATAGGTATAGATATTTTAAAGATGAATTTGTATTAATTCTTATCTAATTACAAATTACAATAACATTTAAATTTTAAACAAGAGTACCTATTGCTTAAAATCTAAAATTGCATTATTTATTTCATTATTAATTGTTTATTACAAGATAATTAATAGTAATTCACGAATAAAAATTAAATTAATGAAACGTGAAAAATAAATAAGAAAGAGTGTTTGATGGGTAACTATAAATATGACTTCACTTAGGTATTTAACGGTATTTTGGATTACGTTAGGTATGTTAAATGTTTGATTTTGATAAAGAATAAAATGTTTTGGGGGCGCAGTTGGGGTGATTATCAATTAAGCCGTCGGATTATTAACAATAACATTAAGTGTTAACTATAAAATACTGAAATACTTGTATGGTATTATGCTGTAAAAAAAATTCTATTTGTATAAAAAGAAAAAATCATTATCATAGGATGTATAATTTGTAAATCAGAGAAGTTCTCAGAATTTATCAAAATTCTGTATACCCAATATGGCTCATTTCCTTTAAGTTATAAGACTAGTATATTATATATAAGTCAAACCGCGAAAAGTTATGATTTTAATTTTAATTAAACAATTAATTATGAACCATTTTATAATATAAGTTATAAGTTATAACTGTAGTGAAACAAGACCTATACCATCGTTTACTTAAGTATATAAATTTAATATACTAAATATGCACAAATGCATGTTACGGACAATCTTTAGGACTTTTGATCTTGTATAAGTTTGAACTTTGGTCGTCTGTCACGGTTACATAATGGTGTTAACTATCCCTAACGTTAATTTTTCGAATATAATATTTAATTTTTCATGACGTTGATATTTATTTGTCTCTAAACATAAAATATATTATGTACCGATTGGCTAAAATGGCTATTATTATATGCATATAAATATTAGTCATGCTATTGCATAGCCCATAGGTACTTTATAATGCATTTATATTCAGGACGATAATTTTATTTGAACCAGACAGTATCTTAAAAAATACAATGAATTTAATTTTTAAAACACTTATTTTTAAATGTTTGATGGCATATATATTACTTATACTTACAATTTTTTATGATAATCATTAATCAGTATTTGTTCTTAATATTTTAGGAACACTTAAATTGTTTTTCTAATCAGATATAATTACAATAAGATAATATAGACGTGGTTCACAATAAAAATTACGTTATATAAATGTTATAACTTACATTCGTAAATCATAATATAATATATTATACATATGCGGCCCGTAACGTTTGTATACATGCATAGTTAATACAATTTTTAAATTGTACAATTTCAATATATCCATTCTAATGAGGGCGGGTTTTTAAATTAGATTTATCCAATTATTTTAATCCCGTGCACAAACATATACACATTTCGATATTATGCACTACTCTGTTGCTCGGGAAAGCGTGTATATTTACTATATATGAACAGAGCAAACCTATGTATTATAATACGTTGTATAAATGCATATGTATAATCCGAGTCGACAAACGCATATTATGATCGGCGGACTCATTTAAATAAGAAACCCCCGCGCAATAAATAGCGCGATCGGAGAACTCGAATAAATTTATCGAGATCTACCTATATAATATTATAATAGTGTTTCTCGTTAAATTTGTTTGTTATTCTCGGTCCGCCATCAATATCAATCGGTAGAACGGAGCAGACAGCACGACATAAAAGAGTTATAAATATACCTACCTATATATTTCGTCTACATATTACATAAATATATTATATACAAAATGTGTTGAATAATAATATTACGTCCTATTATTATATTGTATTATATTATATGTTATTGTATGTATTCTGCACGTTATAGGTCGGCGACGAGTACAATAATTGAATGAAAATTGTGTAGGCATGCGAAATCTTCGTGATAAGATATAATATCTACATAATAAAGAATAATACAGAACCTATACCTTTTAAAATTTTTATAATTGAATACATTGTGAATGCTAAGAAGTAAATTTTATTTATTTATTTAAGTAAAACAGATAAAGAATTGTACTAGAAAAAAAAACGTATAATATAATAAACTACGTTTATGAATGAGAAGAGTGTGTATACTGTATATTATATTATGTACGCGGGGTGCAATACGGCATAAATAAAAAAGTAATCGACAACGATGATTTTGAACACTAAAAAACCGATTTAAATGTTAATTCAAACAACGCGATTGAAATATATGTTGTTTTATAGGGTATGTCTATTTATTGTGTGTGAGTTATTCGACAAATTGAAATATATATATATATTTTTAAATGTTTTCTATAATCGTAAAATCAAATCTTATTATTCATTTTCAAGCGCGTATTTTAACCAGTCACCAAACCCGAAATACCTTATATACGCAATCGAATGGATATTTCCATTTTCCATTATAATAATATTATACTATAGCCATTATAGGTATATTATTTTGTTCGAAAACACGACCATGCGATGAAAAAAAAATTGAGTTATAAAGTCTACGGAGTTCATTGGGTATAACATTTCACGTTACTAACATAGGTATATTATATCGTACAATAATAATAATTGTCACGGGCACCCATAATATTATTTTACATTGTTAAACGAACTCTGCAGCTGATGTGGCGAACATTTGGCGCTCAACAATTTTGTGACCGATTCAATAATTGCACGAGACAATTTTTTTCCCGTCGTCTCGACCACGCTCTTCCACTGCCGGCATCAAAGATTCGATTTTTTCCCTCGCCGTTCATCGTTTCTCGTTTTTTCGTCTTGCACAATCGCAGCGCGCGTATACCTAAATACAAGTCTGTCGCGGAGAGACCTCACTTGCATTCGACCTTTTCGGAATTCATTAACGGGCCTATTATATACATTATGTCTGTATATAATATCATATACTGAATAGCAGTTCCCCGCCCCGAAAACAGAAAACGAACGTTCGGTGGTGTAATAATAATAATAATAATAATAATAATAATGTACACGCAGAGTGCAGACGGGAAACATCGATGTTGCGCTGCAGGACAGCGGCGGCGGCAGTAACTATAGAGACGGCATCGATGTTTTTCGTATCTGCCATTATATACACCTGTCCAGGGCCACACATACGTATACTGTATACGAGATCACCCGACTCATGTATATATATATATATATATATGTATATCGTATACCTGTACACACGATGATATATAAATATAGGTACTCGTATATACGCGGCGAGTGGATGTGAGAATCGGTCCTGTGATGTTGCAGAGGGGGAGTCGGGAGGACGGTGGGGACGGCGGCGCACAGACTCCTATAGCCGGGTACGAAAACAGGTTTTGAACAAACAAGAAATAAAACATAAAAAAAAAAAAATAATAAAAATAATAATGAGAAAGAGAACATAGCATAATACCTGCGCCTTGGGTATTTCTTCGAACTCTCTTTCACCTCTACCACGGGCCGCCGACGCCGCCGCCTCCGTGACGGTAGAACCGAATGGAGAGAAACACCTTATCTCCTCCCCACCGGCCTTTCCTTAATATAATATATATATATATTATACACATATATATATATATATATTGTATGTGTTGTGTATACGCGGGGAATGTTTATACTCGTATAATAGGCATACACGAATATCGGATATACATTATGTGTATGGGTAGGTACGTCGTATACATAATACATATATATATATATATACAGTACGAGTTAGTAGCCGTATATAATATAATAATATAATACGACTGTTTTTACTGCATTGGAGAGCCTCCGCCGAGAGAATTATCGACGTGCCACTACTACTATAATAATAATAATATATAATGTACGAGCGGCAGCCTCCTACTGGGACGACTTAACGGTTCGTACTTCGTAGCCGCGACTTTCGAGGCAATCGCGGCGTTCGTTTTATTCCTCCCGCGCGTACCGAACACCGGCAGGATCGCGTTTGACGACGACTCGTCGTGGCCTTTTTATCCTTATACCAGAGTTATACCTCAACGCGGTAACCTGTACCTGACCGTTTGGCCAACAAGTAAGGTACCTGGGGTGTATACATAATACTATATTCAATATTGTACGTAACCAATTATTTACAATCTTAACCGCGTATTTTAATTGATTTCCCGCCGTCCAAATGATGTAAGTACAATCCGCCGTTTCGGTGGTGCTTCGAATCACGCAAATCGAACAACCGTTCCAACGGCGTACGTCAGGTTCAAGCAAAGAAACGACTATTATAATAATATTATTGTTGTGCGAGAGGCTTTTGCCCGCCCGGTCGAGGAAATCTTCGTAACGGCCGAGTCTCCGAACAGAGAAACGACTTCCGATCGGACGAGATTAATAAAAAATATACAACGCGTAGAAAATATTATGTGTAGGTGCGGTACACACGGCGAATAAAATAATGTGTAGTGTGTACGGCAGGCGTACTCGGGTACGAAATTGATTTGCCGAAGACGGGTGTACGTTTTATTGCCACATAAATAACGTTTTTGCACTCAGCCGTGGCCTATTATACGTCACTTAATAATAATAATAATAATAATAATAATAAAATTGATAGATGCGCCGCGGTCATCGGTTAATGAACGAAAAACGGAACAATTTCGTTTCGTTCTTGCAGAATGTACACATAATGTTATTATGATATCATGCTTTCACGAGGATAATAATTTCTCACTAATATTATTATAATACCCCCCCATACGAGCAGAAAACCGCTGCAAGTCGTTACGCGTCGGGTTGTTTAAAACAATATTATTTTGTATTCGCTCGCGTCGTCGTTATTATTATCATTATTATAATATGGTGTTATTAATCATTATCATTATACACATGTATAGGTACGTGCCCGGCGTGATGTATAATTAATATCATTATCCGCGCATTTCGAACACGCATGTGCATAATATATAATATACCAGGTGTACGTCATGTATATTAAAATAATATAATGTGTGCGTAGAGTCGTAGCAGTAAGGTTTGTGTAAATAAAACGCGACTCGTGCGACACGCGCACTGCGAAAAGCAGCAGTCTCTGGCGATCTGCCGATATAGAGAACTCCAGTCGTCGGCCGTACACTTAATAATACAGTGTCAATTTTTAAAAAAATACATAAAATCAGTAACTTAACAACTGCTCGAATAATATAATAATGAGCATGGATGTGACTTATTTGGAAGACACGTCAAATCACTCAAATAGCAAGACCTCGGAAAACGCGACTGATGCGTTTCGTCTCGCTGCAAGTACACGAAATATAATATTTATGAATCGTTTCGCCGCGATGCACGATTGCACCTTACGCTCTAGCAAACGGTTTCATCGAGAAACGAACGGCCACTGCACGACGGGTGAGAATGAAAAATTCGGCGATGACTGAGTTTCCTTTGCACCTATCGCGATTGGCTATTGATTGAGAATAGGTATATTACTATATTATCGTAAACAATATAGACAGCAATCGTATCGACAACGGTCCACGATGTTAACGCGGTATACTCACAAACAGCGATTATTTCTGTCATCTGTCGATCAGTCGGTGTCTTCCGCGATAGTGTGTATTAAATATAGCGTGGTGTACTGGTGTCTGATTAGGCGTCGTTTATGCTGCGGGCCGCCGCCCACAAAATGTGACCCGCGGAGTATCTCTATATTTTTTTTATAGAACCGATTTTTTCTACAAACAATTTCAATCATTTCTTTCACTTTCTTTAAAACTCTCTTCCGACCAGAAATCTAATAGGTACAAAGGTGTAATATGTAATAAAATAAATACATACAGGCAGATATTGCACTACTGCAGCAGTGTTATTTCATGTAAAACGTGTTAATTGTACATCCTCAACAGTAAATTCATTAACAACTCGGACCAGAGTTAATGTTTTTACCCCTGTAAGATTCCGGAAACTAAAACTACTCTGAAGCCGACGGAGCATGGTGCTCGATATCTTGTCTTCGGAAATCTAAAATGTTGCTAAATAAATACAAATAATATACAGCATTTTTTTGGTCTAGTATAATATAATTCGGTACCGGGTACAACAAGTAGTAATTATGAAGATACATTTGAAGAGGCGTGAATTTTAGCATCAGGGCCTCGAAATCGTAATTACGTGAAAAGGTTCATAACACATGGCTCATTGTATAGTGAACAGCATATTATACTGCAGGTGCGTTTATGTGAATAAAAATTATTCGTTAATAACGTACAGTTGGTCATTGATATCACTTCTCGTGGCATAAAGTGTGGACCCCAGACACCTAATATACATATTACATGGCATAATGTATTAATATCCACACGCCATACACCCGAACACCGCCCACTAATATACACAGGGAGATTCACTATCTCCAACCATGCTCACCCCCATTTTTTTTACTTTAATAACGATTTTATTCATATTATGATTTTTGGAATTTATGAGTATACTTGAAGGTTTTATTTTTAAATAATAAAGTTTTTAATCATAAAACTTAATAGCTCGCACAAACTACTCGTTCAAATTTTGATTTAAATGCACAAACATTTTTAAAAAATCTTCTGCTGAAACAATTTATATAGTTAAAGGAGATGGTATAAGATACTCATCTGAAAAAAAATAAGTTTGAATGAAAAATCTTATATTTGGATCTAAGAAAACTAAAAATTCTAATAACCTGAATTTGAATAAACAAATTATTAAAGGCGTAAAATGGGCAGTTTGTTAACACGGCGAATCCCTCTGTACATATATTTATATAAATATATAGATTATAGGTATATAATTATATATTATTGAATAATTGTACGATTTTTAAACATTCAAATCCAGGATTCTGAGTTAACTTGTCACACGCCGTGCAATAACATAATATGTATATTCTACCGTCACATAAATACATAATATTATAATGACGCGTACAGGTGGTAATTTAATTCTTCCGACATCATCGACCGCTGTGATAATACGTATAATATTATTGTTTCAGAACATAATATTATCGTCGTGCGTGCGCGGTTCACGTTTTATAGAACGAACAACAACTATAAATAAAAAAAGGCCACCCGCTGTTTACGCATTTTAATATTATAATATATAGGTGGTACACAATAATAATATTATCGTGTACGTGAGTGTACAGTATGTGTAGGTAACTATTCCTGCTATTTCCTGGCCACGCGTGTACCTCCATCTCCGCCGTCATCAAAATAAAAAGTCATCGTGTTATCAATGTACGTCGCCGAGCGGTGAGGAGACAGGTATAATACACGCGATATAATATACACAATATACATAAGTAATATAACGTATTGTAAAAATTCCCAACGAAAGGTTTTAGTGTCGATCTTTGAGCGAAGAGTATAATATACCGATATACTAAACATCAAATCCGACCGTAAAGCGTATTTCTCCAACATCAATAATCGTCTGCTGCAGCGTACTATATAGCGTTCTAGAATCTATAGATGATTCATACCATAGGTATCATCTATCTGTCTATCTATACATATATAATCAAACCTGTCCCGACTGACTGGCTGACTTACTGACTGACTGATCAACGTAGAGCCTAAACTATGAGATAGCTAGAGACTTAAAATTGCCATGGTACTCCGACCATCATGACGCGTAAGAGTGCATTAAGAAAGGCATTTCCAAAATATTTAAAGAGGTGCTCACACCTTTTAAGATTTTAGGTTTTAAGATTAACGATGGAAACAGAAAAATTATTATTGTTTATAATTAGTTGCGATTAGTTACAAATTATAATAGTAATCGAAGAAATACGTATTTTTTTTGCGTGTAAATGGTTGCTATTGATGAAATACTTAGATGCGGTAAAATCATGCATAAAATAGACACGTTTATAGCCTCGAATAAAGAAATTATACAATCTTAAAACAAATACGAGAGCTGAATGTATGTTTGTAACATATATACCTACTCAAAAACTACTCGACTGATTTTGATAAAAATTTCAAACTGTTCTTATAGATATCAGAAAAGTTTATAGAGTAGTTTGAACGATGTTCAAAATATTATACCAAGTGCTATATCCACCACAGGAAAATTGTCTATCTCGATCAAATTAGTTCACAAAGTTTAACAATTAATAGGTTATTCCTTGAGACTTAAAGTATCTAAAAAATATACAAGCACAATTATTTATATAGATATTTGAAGTTCAAATGAGGACGAAATTATAGATATTTAACCAAGAATATATACTTATTAATAATCGCTTTTTGTATACAAAGATTTATTAATGAGTTCAAATTTAACGTATACCATTACATTTACTTACTTTTACAGGGGTGGACTGGGACACAGTCGGCTCACTTTTAATGAAAAATAAATTGGCCCTATATCATTACAATCTAAACCTTTAGAACTTTATTTTTGACTTTTGGTTACTCACCAATCACCATAATCAACAGGTGATGAATGTTTTTAAAATTAAAATGTATTTTTTAATATTAATTTGGTGATGTAACAATGATGTAACACTAACTGACCAATTACTAGTCTGAGTCCCGGACGCATATAACAGACATTAAACTGTAGATAGATAAATACGTTACCGACGTATCGAAATCATACATTTTTTTTAAATTTTTTATTAAATAAAGTTTCACTGACGAATGTCATCTTAGCTTTTTGTTCATTAAATACATTTTTTTAACATTTGAAAAATAGATAACAATTAGTAGTACATATTACTTATTAGTAATAAAATATACTATCGGCTACGTTTTAAAGTATTTACAAATAAGAAGAAAATTAAAATTAAATAAATAATAATTATAACAACAGGTCGTGTGGGCGTCGAAATCATAAATAGTGCGATCAACAAATTATGAATGTATATCATGTATAAATGTGCACTAATATAATTAACAAAATTACCTAAAAATTACCATAATTACTGCTCAAAAAACGTAAAAACTGAGAAAAATGCAAAGTAAAAGTATAAGTTTCAAATTCTTTAATGTATGAAACGAATTTTGTACTTAAAAATCATTGTAGAGGACTTTCTAAAAATAATGAATTTTGCATTAAAATTAGGGCCCTATAGTTAAGTAGGTATTTAAAGTTTGTTTAAGCGGAGTGGATCATATTGGTCAACTAGTAACTGCCAGGTGTTCTAAATAGAAGAGGTCCTAAAAAAATGGTCAACAATAATAAAATTATACCAGGTGGATTATTTTGTACCAGCCCGAGAAACATAATATGACACCAGCCCCACTGTGCAATTGCACAGTAGCACAGTGGCCCAGTCCGCCAAGGTACACTCGACACCAACTTGTATACATCGGAATGGTTACCCATCTTTCCCACTTTTTAGTTTATAATCACCCTGTGTTACTAAAATAATCTATATATATATATATATATATGTAAATGAAGATTTGTAAATCTGATTTCAAACGCAAAGCATCAGGAATAGCACCGAAATTTGGAAATGTAGCACTAAAAATCTACAATGCTTAAAATATGCAACATATAAAATTGTATAGGTACCTACTTGTAAATCTTGGATACATAGGAAAATTTAAATAGCTTATCCTGCTCTTTTAACTGTTTTCTATATAATAATTATTAGGTACACAAATATTATACTTAAATGTGTATTTCCATAACTATTGGGTTTTTTATTAACATTTTTCTAACGAATTTTTCTTTTATTTTCTTTTGATAATTTGCAATTTGTTTTTTTGTGCTTTCCAAAAAATGCAGTACCTACATCTAGAATAATTATGGTTTGCATAAACGACGAATAAATACCATAGAATCAGAGCTCTGCTTAAGTCATTGTAATTTTGTCTAGCGAGCATAGCCATGACCGTATAGATTACGACCATAGACGTATTACTCGTGAAATATTAACGCCGCCGTACTACCTATGTGTGTTGTGTTCATTAACTAGGTACCTAACATACCTACCTACCATCTTAATTTTTTTCTACTGGCTAAACCATAATAATAATAATAATAAGTAATAATACTACTTCGAACTATTCATTACGCGTATGATTAACTGTAATATATAACATTTAATAACATGCTACCTATAATACTCGACCGATATAATATGATATACCTATTACATCCGTACTCGTTTTGTACTTTGCGCGTTGTAAATACGTTTACACAGGAACCGTCTGGTATATATTTTATGTATAATTCGTACATAATAATAATAAAAATAACAACGTTAAAAAAAAACTCATCGTAAGGAAATTTAATATCAAGTGATACTATACAATGTAATGTAAGCAGCGTATTATTAAATCGATATTATTATGGAATAACGATCATTATAATATAATATGTATATTAGGTATATAATCTCGAATCGTGTAGGTACATATTATACTAAAAATCGAACGAATATGCACCTTTCGCCTTTTGTGGTACCTATACAAAACAATTAAACACGGTCAAGTACGATTTTTTTTCGGTTTCTATAACCTATGCTGTAGTATTCAAATTTATCGGGTTTCTGCCGTTTCTGTTTTTTTTCGTGGAAAAGAAAAACGGTCGTCCACCATTATATCGGTGGCGGGCTGCACTGTCGTCGACCCAAAGGACTTTAACGACGGGTTCCAGCTCCTATATCTGCAATGCTACGTGTATGGTAAGTGGGTTATTGACATTTCCAGAAGGTCTGCGCGGCGGCGATATCACACAGTGTCCGCGCACAGCCTTCGGCGGCCACGGCTAACTGGTTTCCACGACCCATGTGTGTTGTTATGTGTGCTATTACTATACATTATTTATTATTTATTATTTTCCAAAACGAGTTTTGCGGATTAGAAAAATGGGCCTAAAACACGATTATCCGGGTACCGTAATAACGTAAACGTAAAGGGGATTTTTATCCGTCGGAAAAGGTGTCGGAAAATAAATAATAATAAAAACGTGTCTGCTGCCACCGCTGAGTCGTTAAAAGAAACGGAAAAAAGATGCAAAATTGATAGGTAACCTACGTAGTCGTACACAGACCCACAGTATATTATAATAATATACAGTACCTATATATACCGTACGCTCGCGACATCACACATACGCACGTCTTGTTCACACCCGGATGTGTGCGGAATACTGTCTTTGAAGTGTTGACGACGATATTAAAATATTATGTATGTACGTAAATATTACTATTTGTGTGAGTTCGCTCGCAAAAAGTGATAACCGACAGCTGTTGCCTGTAGTTTGTGACATCGACCGCAAAGCGTATCTTTAGAAGTCCTAACTAGTTGTATACGTTTGCTACACGAATCGCAAGTTCACTCCTATAAAATGCGGCGATGGTCGCTATATATTATAATATGATACACTACGAAACTCGTTTCAAACAGATGCCCATCGGTTTGATTAATTATTTTATTATTCGTCTTCCTCGACTTGTGTGTTAATGGACAATGTGTATACAGTATACAAGATATACAGAGTGATTTACCAAGTATATTTACCCCGTTTGTTTCTTCTAATACATAAAGATTTTATTCATATTGTAGTTTCTGGAACGTTCGTATGCGCAAGAACCATATTTTCGAATACGAAGATTTGTATACTGTTTGTCCTGTGACACTACTTTAAGATTTAAGGATAATATTATATAATTTGTCAAAATTGTATGGCGAGTATGATAACTATACTAGATTAAATATGACATATATTTTATATATTTAATGTAAAACCTTTTTACTTGGACTATTACATTTTGTATATCTACAAAGTTTAAAAACTCAGCAACCACTGGTTCAAATTTAAATTTAGATGCATCAACATTTTCAAAAAATCGCATTTGCTCAAAAATGTACAGTTTACCTACAAGCTTATAATTTAGAAAAAATATATTTGTATAACTACAGGACACTCCTTAAATGAATGGTTAATACAATAATTTTTATAGTATTTAAAAATATTGTTTTTCAATAGGAACCTACGTTTTAAGTCTTATAATTGTCTGATTATAGAATAAAAACAGGAGATGGATCATGCTTGGTCATTCAGAATAAATAAAGATACTACTCGAAATTGTATATAGTTAAAGGATTTAATGCTGAGCGTAAAGTTTATATAATATTATACGAGTATTACCTATATGTATATTGTAGACGATATGAGAACGTTATAAAATAATGTACGCACTAATAATACAGTAATATACAGCTGATGTATTTTGAAGACCAGCCAAATAAAACGACCACATACTAGTGTGTTTTTTTTCTATCTCCTGCTTATTATGTGGAAACGATAGTACCCCGTGTACGAAGGTCGTAGGTGGGGGGCTGGGGGGCTAGGGTGGTGTCTCAAACACCAAACTAGATTGAGATTTAAGCAACCGTAAACAAAATCAAATCGGTAATTATTTTCTGAAAAGAATAACATATGATAATATTATATTTATAACATATACAATATAATAATAATACTTAAACACATAGGACTGTTTATAGATATTTTTATTACTATTATTGTTTCGGTTATGAGTCATACTATGAGAACCGACAAACCCTTTTTGTTAAAAAAAAAACATTCTCTAGACGGGTAGGTTTCCTGTAAACACGATTGTCTCGGATAGGACGTCTTCAAAGATTGATTTTACGTCCAACTACACAAAACTGGTTATGTTGAATTTTTAACGTATATTTACACATTACATATTATATTATATACATGGCATGAATAATGTGTGATTAAAAATGTGCCACACATAAATTAAATTAGATTTATGTAACGTGAACATTTGTCTGAAGTATAAACTTATCGAAATTTAATATTGAAAAATCGTTGACACTGGTATTTTTAATGCAACGAAGAAACCGAATTGGACACAAAAGGTCGACTAGAATCCACGGACACGGTGTTTCAGGGCACTTGTCTCACTTCTCTCGTCTAGGTAAAATATAGTGATGGATTATAGATTATTATTGTTAAATATTTGGAGATGCTTCACAGCATTCGAAAAACAATCTTGAATGAAGCGATGCGTGTAGATAAATACTAATCAATTAGTAGATAACTGTGACTTGTGAGTATAATCAAAGGTGTGTAAGTTAATCAAAAAAATTAAGTTGAGTTAGATAAGACAAGTCAACTTTAAGAACGTTAAGCTATAAATTAATATGGAGAAAAATATTAGTTAATTATGTATTCCTATAAGGAAGTATAATTACAATCAATAATGTGGGTATATATACCTACCTAATATTAATATATTATAATTTAGACGATCTTATATTATTATTATTATAATATACGTTACTTTTAAAATCACAAGTAAATATTTCTTAGTATTACTTTGTGTTTGTTACATATACTTTATGATTATATTGTATAATAATTATATCATAACTCAAAATTTAAAATCAGCTGAATGCTATTTTTTAACCTCAATATTAGTACAACGAGTAAAAAAAAAATCACGAACATGCTTCGTAATTGAAAATCTCATTTGCCACGCGACAAGATATAGTTAATTAAAACTCCTCAGTGAACTTTGGCTCATGAAGAGAATATACAATTTGGACTTATTCCAAACTAAATAAGTTGTAACTACATTAGGTGGAACGACCAATGCATATAATAAAATACATAATATATCTACGAATAATTACAATTTACAGGTGTATGAGCAGTGTCACCCGCAAACTTAAATTAATGTCAGTGTGATTTTTGACGCTGAAAATTTAAATCATATCTTAGTTTATCGTATTAACGCAACGATACAATTTTTCCAGCTGTAAAATAATTATTGATATAGGTACCTGTTGTGTCGAAAGAATAAATGAGACATGTTTAACGGTATCAGTTCATAAAAATAATAATGTACGTCGGACTCAAATAACCAAATAAATGTGAAAATACGTTTTTAAATAAATTAACACCCGAATACGATATTAATGTTCATAAGCTAAAATTTATGAGGCAAGTTGTACATGAATAATATTTAAATTTAATGCCATAATGCCTAAACATTATTATAAATTATAATTAATATTCAACTAAATCTGCTGATACTTAACAGTTGTTTCACTCGTCGTGTCGTCGTTTATAATTTCATAGGAATAGTATATTATTCTACAATATACAATATCATATTAATATGTTATTATCTAATAATATATTTGAATATTATACATTGGCGTTAAAAATTACATTTTGTGAAGAAATCGGTGGAATTTTGTCTAATGGAAAAACGTAAACGGTATAAGTACCTAATTTTATTATTTATTAATTTTTTTATTATTTGCTGAAATCCGTTTGGCGGACACAGTTTGAGCAATATATTTCAATAACTATTGATCTGCAGCGAAATCGATGAGTTTTTCACCGTGGTGGTGTGTATACCTTACAGGCTTACAATTATTATTGATGTACTCTCACACGAATGCGCTTTGACACGCGGTAATGTATTTTATGGGGGTATTAGAAAAAAAAATCCGAACGAGAGCCGAACGATCTTATTAATATTTAACAGTCTCTTTGTGTTTGCACGTAGGTATCTACACACACACGTTATATATACGTCCGAGAAATCGCAGGTTTAAACGGAAAAATAAAAACCGGTAGGATGTGTATAGATGTAAAGTATATAGGTACGCGTAGTACACATAGCGCATAATATAGTATATTGTTCGCCTGAGGAGACCTAAGTCGTACAATGACCATATAGGAGTGCATATTATAATAATATATTGTACAATGTGTCTGTATACAATATAATATTAGATATGCGAATGGCGTTTGTGTGCGAAAAGTCCATTCTTGCTTGTATAAAGTAGCCTCCACTCTGGGGGGTTGAAATAAGGGACAAATGTCCCGGGCGGAAAAATTATTAAGAGTGACATTAAAATATTATTGTTGTAGAGATAGGTTACGAAATACTAAGTACATACAATAAACTGCGTGTGTGTTTTTCGGATTATTCCGTATACAAACGTTGAGAACTATCTGAGATCTCCTACCTATGTAAGTGAATGGAATCAGAAACCTTTTTTCCATATTGCGAATGCGGAATTTTAATGGTATAGTTACAATACGTCTATCCATCTCATTCAATTTTAAAGTTATTGCGATAGTCAATACATCTACATAACAATTTTTACTGTCAGAGAATTAATTTTTGATTAAAATAACTATTTATTTCCATCTAAGGTTTGAATCAAAAATGATTTCTCAGCGAGATTTATCATCTTCCAAAAACCTGATTTATGTATATCACGTGAATTTTGAGATTTTAGGCGTGATTCCGGAGTCTGTAGATTTCAATAATTTAGTGCCATCCTAAACTAATCGATCTTGGAGACGACTATTCTCGTGGTATATATTTATTATTGAAATAAGTTAAAAATTGAATGATATAGAATATAGATGTTGTAATAAGTAGGTGCCCTTAAAAACCCTTCGTTCGCAAAACGCGAAATAGGTTTTTGATTCCACTTACTGTACGTCACTAACATGGTGAGACTTTGTATCTCAACTTTGTACGAGATAATAGTGGATAACCTGAAACACGTTTTGAGTCGGGTGGTGTGGCTATATTATATAAATGGCGTAATATTACTATAAGTGTATACTATTATAGACAACCTTAAACTTATTTTTAAAAAAAGTCTCCAACATCATGATATTATTATTTCGACAGTAGATAAACTAATGAAAAATGGGGGGGTTTATTTTCTCTTTGGCCCATATTATACTCTGTAAACCAGTAATTCCCAAAATGTGTTCCGCGGATATAATATACTTGGGAAAAAAAAGTTCACCTAAATAATAGTTATTATGGTATAATATTGCTAAAAAATATTGGTTTAACAAATATTGGGATTCCACGAAACATGAAACTTTTACTCAAGGGTGCCGTGGTCATAAAAGTTTGGTAACCGCTGCTGTAAACAGTATAAACGTGTATGTAAGCCTCGCAATCCTTGCAATCACCAGTCTGTAGAGGTCGTGGAGGTCGCAAGTTGGAGTGCTCGGAAATCGCAGGATCGTGGCAAAACTACGACGGCGCGATTTGACTGTGGGTCGTGAGATTTATTATGAGAATAAAGAAAACGTACACTTTAATAAAATAATATTATCATAATAACCGACAAGAAGACCAGGAGGAGTAATGACGTATACACGTAATATAAGCTGGCGTTCACACATCACACTCTCCGAGTCACCGAGATGTGCATTCTTTGATACAATATATGAATATGCGTGAATATGTATACGTTCACTATGTGTATATTATATGATATACCTACGGCACTGCATCTGTCGCTCTCCACCCTCCACTCATTAGTACCTACACAGGCCTGTGAAGTATTCATTGAACAGCGGGCGTTGAGGGGATACTAAAATACTATATCGTATGTATTGATACGCTTACTACCAACAGGGTTATACTTGGACCAGTTTTAAAATTTAATTAGAAATTACGGAATAGCAAAAACATTTGAGTATGATTTCATGCTCTACAGAAAGGGGCCAGGGATGCACGGTCTCGGAGCACATTGATTTCCATCTCTTTTCAAAGAATACTTTACACAATGTTTTTACGAAAAGTTATTGCAATATATTATTATGTATTATACTAAATGTTTTAATTGCACATTTGCACTTGGATTGTATTTAACTACTATCTCAGTTGCCAATATTGTTCGACTGAACGAGTATTTTCTAGTTGACATGAATACAAAATTAGTGTGGAATAAACCAGGCACAAAAAAATTTACTCAAAATCTCGGACTGAATTTATCAAAACGTAGTTCTACGTGATAATAATAATAGTTATTAAGCATGATAACAAAGGTTGTGATTTTAATGTATTTAAAATCCCTAAAATTCAGTTTGAAATCCAATAAAAAGTAAAAAATTATCAAGTTTAAAATATAAGATTCAAAACTAACGTATTTATAATTAGACATATTTAAAGGACGTTATGAGAATTTCATACTACCATTTTTTTGGAGAAAAATAAAGTTATAAACTATCTATAAGGTTTATACTATCTTGAGTTTTACACCGATAATAATACAATTTTGAAATTATATTTGAATATTATTATGAAGTCTATTTTCAATTGTTATGAATCAGACCTAAACAAGTTCCAACATACCTATTTGAGTTTTACACATATAATAATTTTGAAAACAGATTTATTTTGTTGTTAAGTAAATTTTGGATCCTTCAGCCACATGTATTATTTCTAAAAAGAATAAATCTCACTTAAAATTAAGAAAACAATTTCGTATTTTTAGAAATTTCAACATGGAAAAAAATAGTTTTAATTCAATGGATTCAAAATAGACTTCATAATAAATTCAAATTATTATCGGAGTAGTAGACTCAAGTCAGTACGTATTATATAGGTCTACACATTTTGCTCCAAAAATGGTACCTAAAGTGGAATCCCCAAGAAATAAGCTACAAAGTTGTACAAAAATCTAAAAAAAATAAACTTTTGTACATATCACAGCTGTAATTTGATAACATATAATATACATTATTAAGACGCGAAAACCAAATCTTTTTTTGACCCAAATCTGCTACCAGTTTGTCGGTCAATATTATGGTCTGCTCTCCACCCGCGAGTGTCAGATCTATCTATATTTATAAAATTTTAATCGATTTCGAAAGCTTCACGACAGTGTGGGTTTCGAGTCAACCGCCGCAGACACGACACGGAGTTTCGCATACATATAATATTATTTGTATCATAATATTATAGGTGTATACGTTTTATGGTCTCGAATGTTTCGATATTTAAATTTTCATTACATCCGATGCGTATCTGCAAACGTAATATAATATAATGGCGTGTTTGTGTCGTTATAACCGGGCGCATACACTCGTTTATAATGCGCGCACGCACGCACGTTTAGACGTCTCCGCGAACATAATACGCGATCACGACCAAATATAATATTATGTTATTACATTATGTAGAGTTTGTCGCGAGCGTTCGATTTTTATTGATTTTACCACGAAGATTTCAGGCATTCACCGTGGTACACATTACACGTTTTCATCTCGCATCGTCCAATTGGAGGCACATATTATAAAATATTATAATATGCGGCGAAGTTTATCTATTAAAATTTTCATTTGTATAATCATTGATTATTAATACTATAGTATTCATAATCAACGGTAGGTATAATATACGTTATATAATACACTTCACGCACTGACGCACTGAGATTATAAAGTCTTTTAAACAGTCCATATATAGTTATTACACATTTTTTTTTTTAAATCGAAAAAGACACAAATACATACATTATTATTGAAAGTAACATTTTCGATTATCTATCTCCTTTAAGCAAAGCTTGTGTTGGATAACGAGAGTTATTATATATATGATATAATTATTATAATTATAAAATTTAAAAGATATAGAGTATAGGTTCTAACTTCTAAGTAAATACAAAGCTAAATAAATAAATAAAGTTTAGAAACATTATTAAAAAAATTTACATGATAAAGAAAGAAATATAAAATAAACATATATTAGTCTAAGATACATGAATAAAACCTCATAGATTAATATTTACTAAGCTTAAAATGTACACATACTTTTATTATAATTATATTATGACCTAACATAATAATATATTGGTTATATTGGTTTCGATTGAAACATTTCAAACGTACCAATATAGCGTATTATATGTTATACATATTGTAATATGCACGTTATTAATTGTTGGCTTCATAAAAATATTTGTTTATATTCTTTGAATAAAATTATACTTACTTCGACTGTCAACTAAGCCATACTACAGTTGTAGTTGTAAGAAGTATGTAGAAATAAAAATAAAAATATCAATATTTATTATCGGTATGATTTTATTTAGAAATGTGATATTGTATTTGCTTCAACTATTCATAATAATATTATGTTTATTTAAACAGATTCAGCGATACGGGTGCTTGGATAATGTGTCCGCCAATGAATATTTTAAATTTATAAAACGGATGACATGCGTTCAGAGGGGTACAAAGTGAATGTACAAAGCGTAAGACGTCTTTAATTTGTTCTATGTATACAGCAATAGATCTACTTTTTATATCATGCGAGTTCACTGCTCATATTATAAAATATATTACTTGATCAAAAACGATTTCGTTTTGTTTTCGGTTGTTCGACACGACACGGCGCACGAAGGAAGGACAAACATAATATATTATCTGCAGGTATAATAATAATAATAATAATATATAAACGTAACGCAATACCTCCAACACAAAAATTATTATAATATTGATGTCGCTGTATTATGTTACACGCGCGTTTACCAAAATCGTATTCAAGACGGTAACGAATAAAAACGACTTTGAAATGATGATAATATACACGGAGAATACAAATTACCGTTGATGGCATAGTGTTTTAATTTGACATCGGTTCACATGAGGTATAAATCTGTTACGGCGAGGAGAAATTTATACACAGATATATTTGTCGAATCTAATGATACCCATTTCGTACTAATCACGTCTTCGCTGGAATGCGCTTGATGTGCTCAATCGTACACGACGTAGGTACAACCGCAGCTTCTGCATTATACCCATATACACTGCAGTATTGCATTATAAGTAGGTATAAAGTATAATGTTATTATTATGACGCAGTACTCGCAAAGATATTATTATTATTCCATCTCGTTTCGATACCCGAGGCTGATTCGTTAATTGCTCACTCTTAATCCGCGTATATTCAAAATGTTGGTCGGTATACAAGTACAACAGTTTCGTACACTGCGTATGGTTTGTTTGTTTGTTGCATCGCAGGACGCAGACTCCGAGTGAGTTCGGGCCGCAGACGGCACCTGAGGATATAACCAACGAAACATCACCTAATCGCTCGCATTCGTGCGACAACAGTTGTTGTAGGCACCTATAGACACTCATTCAAAATCTAACTGTTTCGACCGATATATTATGACTTTTTAAATACAATAGGCATGCACCACGTTAGAAACACGAGGTGAACACGTAGGTATATAATGGTAAGTATATATAAATACCTGCCAACCGATATTAAAACCACAGCATAGTGTGCGTGCGTATACAAAGGACATCGTCACCGCTGGTTCGTTTCTTCTGTATTATAGTCTTCGGGTTTGTTGAACGTATACCAACGAATGAAGACCCGTATATACATAATATAACATTATATGCGCACGCGTGTATATAATATATAGGTATACAGTGCATATATAATATAATATATACGTACTGCACGTACACATTATAAACAGCGGTTAATTTATTATGTAAATGGCAACGGTATGCGTATGGGTTGCGTTCACGGAGCATTAGCTTGTCCCCACCACCACCACCACCACCACCACGCCGTATAATATCATTCTATCGTCCACCCTGTATATTATTGTATATTTTGTGAGAGGAAAAAAAACCCAGTGCCTGTAAAGCGCACACAAAGTTCTCAGTTGTCGCAGCGCGCACGGCATAGCGGTCGGTTTTCTTTATTTATTTTTCTACTACTCCCCGACTTGTCCACCGACCGGAACCCACTGCTGCAGCATCACGGTCGTGTTTTAGTATACTATAGTGTGTGTTGGTGTGTGTACATACACTAAGGTATATATTATTATTACTATTATTATTATACATACACCACTATAATACATGCAGCATACGCACATATATAATATTTTAGAAGACACTAGGGGTTCGTAAAGACACGAAGAAAAGCAAAAGACATACATAATCCGACACGCGACTATATAATATTACGCACCTATATAATACATCACGGTTAAAATACAATTGCCGGTAAAACCAAGGTTTTTTTTTAATTTTAAATATATATAATATTTAACAAGCTATTCATAAATACCGAACAATAAGTGAATGTGATGAAGATATAATATTATAAATAACCTATAAGAAAAAAATGTTGTCCGTACAAATACAGTAAAATTATAGTATAAATAAATGCCAAGAAATAAAATGATCAAATCAAATACAACAAACATTGGTCTACAAATCGTATTTAAAAAATACTTTAAGATGATATAATCAAATAATTAAATTGTTTTATAGGTCAAATTAAATTATTTATATATTATTATTGTAACATTGGAGATGAACGCATTTAACTACGTTGTATTATTTTGAAATGTATTGTATTCTTATTTGTAAAAAATAAAAATTATTATTATATTATTATATTTTATGGATTTTGAAGGACTAATGGAGATCTCTTTAATAAATCAATAATGATAAAAGGCGTTCTTATATTGTACTTTGTACATCATTCAATATATTATAACATGGAATAAATTTGATAGTTTGATATATTATTAGAAAATAAATGTGATACCTAATAAATAATAATTAATTTACAAACGGAACTTGTTGTGTGATATTGGTTCTAAAACGTCATCTAAAAAATGGTTTTATAAAACTATAACAATGTTGTTTAATTAAACTTCATAGGTACATATTATACATTATTATACTTGTGAGAAATACCTATAATACATTATTATTTAATTAAAGAGTTTTACTTGCATTGTATTTGATATGGACGTTTTATTTTTTGTCATATGTTTATTACTTATGTTATACAAATGTTGTAAAATAATTGTATAGGTAACTTTCAATTTTTATTCATATTTTGTACTTTTACCTTAATATATTGTTTTCCTAAGATATATCAATATTGTCGTATGCAGAAGTCTTAACCAGGAAAGAATCATTCGTAGTTCGACAGAACAATTTAGTTTGTATATCCTATAGAATTAACCAATATCAGTATAAATGTATAATACCAATATGAGTAAAAGTCCGAAATTCGTGCGCATTCACAGACAGTAGTTTAACCTAGAGTTTACCGGTATTTGTAGTTTTACCGTAACATAATATTTTAATATACTAGGTACGTATCTATCATTTGAAGAGAAAAAAAACATCTATTATACAACCATCAGGCGCATACGCAACGATTAATCAAAT
This sequence comes from Metopolophium dirhodum, assembly GCF_019925205.1. Lineage (NCBI taxonomy): Eukaryota > Metazoa > Arthropoda > Insecta > Hemiptera > Aphididae > Metopolophium > Metopolophium dirhodum. Next base: position 11,572,605 of record NC_083564.1, read on the forward strand.
TTTTCCAATTCGATAAACAACCCCACACGCCTAAACACGCGTTGTATTATATAGGTGTACACTGTACATATTATTATAATGTGGTCAAGTGACGACTATACGATTTTTACAAGTATTCGTGTTTAGCATAACCGGATGTTTTGCGTGGAAGGCAAAAAAAAAAACAGTTCGTCAAAAATTCGTCTTCTGTACGTAATATAATTTGTTAATGTATATTCTGCCCGGTGGCATCGATTGGAATAAATATCTATAACAGTGCCGATTAAGGAGGAGCGAACGGACTGAAATTTTTAAAACAAGGCGTACGCGTCATCGGTTCCCAAATAAAGCGTTCTCGGCGAGAGACAAGTTCTGTCCATTAAGAATAATATAGCCAACAGCTATAATATAATACACGTTATAGTACACCAGCTACCTATAGCCTATACCTACACCGAATATTGCAAACGAGAGCTTCAAAATTAGAGCAATATTGTTGAATTTGTATTACCTATACTCGTGTAAATCAATTTGTATTAGGCACTTACCATTTTATAGCTTATAACTCATATTTATTCAAGTGATCACTAATTATTATGTTTATTGACCGGGTATAACATAATACATGTGCATACATAAAATTATAATATTCTGAAAACATACACTAATTCTTTTTTTTGTTACCGATAATCTTTTTAATTTAACAACACAATATCCTTAGTATTTCATAGCATTGCCAATAATAATATTTCGAAGATAAAATTGTAATTACTATACAATATACTACTTAAATAATTTAATAAGTATACTAACCTATAGGTTAAATATAACCTTAAATTACTGCGTAGTAAATATACAGATGGAACTGCGATCTATATCTATAATATAACAAGTATAATATAGGTACTCACTATTGATAATATTAATATTAATTTAAGTATTAAAATTACAAAATGTATAATATATAGTTTTAATAGAATGTACGAACGTTGCGGTAATGAGCTTAAAATACAATAACATATTGTTATTGAAATAAATATTTGTTTTCAAACAATGTATATAGGGTTATTTACAGCAGCTTACGTGTATACAATTTTTCGTATTTAAATTGCACAAGTTTTGAAAATAATGTAAATTATTAATTATTTCAGATAAACATTATTAAATTCAATCGATTTTAAAATAATATGAGAGCGCTAAATTTAAAATAAGCCATAAGAGATAGGTATACTAAAGAATACAAAGTATTACTTAAATCAGCATAATAAACACAGTTTTATAAATTAAATGTTAATAAGTAATACAAATAAATTAACATTACTTAAATAATTTATTTAATGATAAAAGTATGGTAATAATGCGAAAAAATATATATTTATTAAATTAATTTTCTTTTTGCTTCTTTATTATATACTATTTAAATGATAAACTGTTTAAGGATAATTTAAATAATAATAAATTTTAATTTAATGGTATCTAATACGAATTACGAATATCCATAAATTACCAATACAATTTGTATGTTTTATGTTTTTATATAATATATATATATATGTTAAATATACATATATGTTAAACTAATTTAATCACTTTTAAACTGGTGGTATAGATATTAGATAACAATTTTTTCAAGTCGTAGGTAGATATTGGTGTTATTATTACTTTAATAATAATATGTGCTTCAGAATTTTTAAATTATTCTCACAAGTGCGTTACGAAAAATTTTCCAGCTGAGTTCATTTATTGCATATAAAACTGTTGTTCAGACTAAAGTCATCTATTATCTAAGGTCAATCATAATTCAAACCATGCACAATTACCAATGACCTTTATCTTTCAACGGTTACTCTATACATATTACATATATATAATTATATAGGTACTTTCTTATCATGATTAAAATGTTTGATATCGTTAATATCATTATTCTTATAATTTTTTATGCTGGTTTAAACTAATAGATATTAAATTTTTTTTCATATAAGTAGTTGCAAGATTATAAACTAATTTTATTATAATATTCATGTTCATTAATTTGGATAAAAATACTTAAATGAAATTTGATAGTAAAATATATTTTGTAGTTTATAATTTAAACAGAAATATCAAAATGCAATTCGTTCACCTAATAATGATATTATTAGCTAATGAAAAAGCTATTTGCTTAAAAAAATTAATAGAAATTAAAAATTAAGGTATAGGTACCTACGTTCAAAAACTCCGATAAAAGAATAATCTACATATTATATATTGTTGCTGCAAGTATTAAAAAAATACTAATTATGAATTCAATCGTGTTGTGTAATGTTCTATAAATACTTTGTTAACCTGTTAATATGAAGTTAAAAACATAATTAAATATTTGTAAATATGGACAAGATATGCAATAGATACAATTTTAAAAATTGACCATTCTCACTAACAAATAAAATGTATTATAGTTCATCGATTTGTAATTTATTATAGATAATATATTTTTACGTAGGGATCTATGTTTTTCAATTTTTCGAAGTAGTTTTATTCTGTATCTTTCTAATTATTAACAAAACTGGAAAGTAAAAAACAAAAACTGAATATAAATAGTCAACTTGATTTTCAGTATTTAAATTATAATGGCAAAACATATCATACATATGCAAATATTCAATATTCATACAATGTATAAATACATGCAACAAAAACAACTATATGTTAAAAAAGCTGTCAATTTATATTATTACTTATAAGATTTTTTTTATCGAGCAAAGATAAACCATACATTTGAAATTTTGTTTGTATACTATTATATGATTGTTTTTATGAAAACTAATACAGCAACTACTGATCGTTGTCAACTATAATCAACAATTAATACAATATTATACAATACGTCATAATAATCCACAAATAAACACATTAGAAATAAACCATGGAACATGGAAGCCATTGTTGAGTCACTGTGTTATATTTATATTTACCTTAATGATAAATCATTGTACATCTACGATTACGATTAAAAACGATTCTGAGCGAAGACCGGCTGCCAGCCAATATTTCTTTATATATTGTTTTTACGTATATTAATAATAACTAATAAGATAAGTTAAACTAATTTCTTAAAAAAAAATCACATATACTGATATACCTAATATTATATACCTACCAGTGGTGTGAATTAGATTGGGATGTAACTTAAAATTAATCCCAATATTTTTAATTAAAATGTGTTAAAATTGTGTATAGTAAATTTAATAATAATATACGTAGAAAAGAAAAGTTTAAGTCCCTACAAATAGTATTTTTTTATTAGATTAAAACTAAAACCGTTATTTTTTGTTTAAATAGGTATCCAATTTGCTTAAAGTGGAACTTAAAATATCTATAAGAAAAAATTTGTGCATTTGTATTTTTAAGGTTTTTTGATTCTTGTAAAAACACTTAATAAGAAATTGTGTGTTACATGTTCAATGTTAACTAATTAAATTAAAAAATTTATACATTTTTAACTACAAAACATTTTGAATAATTTGATAATTTTGTCAAAATTTGAAATTCAAACATTTATAAAAAAATTGGTCTTTTATATTTTCAATATCTTAAACTTCTATTAAGTTTACCAACTCATGCTTGTACTATTAAATTTTCAAAGTTTTTGATCAATACCTACATTTTTTATCAACACTAAAAAAAATTTAAAAATTACAAATTGCTTAAAATCAGCCTAAACTTAAAAATATTGAAATTTTCATTGTGCATAGAATATGATAATTTATGGAATATCATAAATTAAAAAATAACGGATGAATCATAATGCTTAAAGTTTCTACGAATAATATTTTTTAAGTAATAAATCAAAGAACAAAAATAATTTTCAAAGAAATCGTTATTTTATGTGTATTTATATGTATCCAATGCCGTTACAGTTTTAACTTCAATCGGTCATAAAAAAAACTTAAAAGAAACATAGTCTCTTTAAAAAATCTCAAATCCCCGTTGGAGCACTACACCGGGTTGGGCCTACTTATAAAATAATATAATAAATTATAGTAGTAATAATAATATTATAACGTATGAACTTATATAGCTGGCGCTCTCTCTGTAACATTTCAATGGTTAATTCAAACCAGTATAAGGAGAGTTAAATGGATTGTATCCATTTTATTTTCACGGCGTACTTATGTACGCAACATTAATCAGTTTCGTTTATACAGTTCAAAATTATATAAATAATTTTATTTGAATTATCACATTTAAAATAATTGGTATAATAATCTTTTCGATAAAAAAATATAGAGTGATTCACCAAACAAGATCACCCTTATTTTTCCCTTTAATTATGAATTTATTTAGATTATGATTTTTGGAATTATTAAAATATAATATAATCTTTATTCAAATACCATATTTTCAAATTCTTGAATTTGTTTCGTACTACCCAAAGGCTGTCATGTGGTAAAACAATCTTCAGATTTTCAACGAGAAACCCCCTTTTTTACAGTAAATTTCTTAATAGATATTTTTTTGTTAAACATTTTTACTTATTTATCTAATTAATAATTCAAACGAGTCGTTTTTCAGTTATTATCCTTCAAAATTGTATATAAATTAGATGTTATATTGGTTTTAGTATTTACTATACCTACTTGGGTCTTGGACCATTTTTACAAATTATTAATGTCGATGGATTAATATTAATCACTTAAATGTTCAAATAACCGTAGCCCCATGTCTTCTAAAACACTTGATCATGGATCATTATTTTTAGTACACCAAGTTAAATAGATAACTCAAAAACTATTCGTTGGAGATTTGATCTAGATGTGTTAATATACTCAGAATATTTACTCTCTAAATTGTTTATCGTAAAAAGGGGGAAGAGTTCTCATTTGAATTACAGAAGCTTGTAACTCCACAGTACATTTTTTAAGTAGTACAACAAATCAGAAGAATTCAAAATTATGGTTTTTATAACTACTTTATAAATATTTAAAAATTCCAAAAATCAGTATTTAAAACTACGTTATTGAAGAAATAAAAAAGGGTGAGTACCTAAGCTTGGTGAATCACCCTTCATATAAATACTAAAATGTAATACGATGTATGTCACTGTTTTTGGTGGGGTGAGTTATCTTATTAAAACCCATATTTACATCGCTCATTAAAAAAGATTCTAGGTGGAGTTGTTTTAGAAGTTTCTTATGATTAGTTAGGTCTTAGGTATATTGAAAAAAAGACAAATTAAGAAACTAAACTGAATATTTTCATAAATAATCACTAGTTTTTAGTTGACGGATTTCCGTGTATTACCTACTATTATGCGTGTTATACAATTTTTTTAAGTACATAATTCATTAAAATTAGAAAATATAAATACATTTTTAAAGTGATATTTTAATTGGAGTATATTTTTAATGGAACATTATTTGTATGTATTAAACCAATCTGGCAATATACTGTAATAATTGTAGGCTGTAAATCTGTAATTATTGTTATTATAGATGCTACTTATAACTAATTACTTATTTGTATATTTAGTATATTATTTTCCTATACTTTGGCTATAAAATAAATTGAGCTTATGCAGAATACTATACATGTTACATCCATAGTTTCACTGTTTCAGTATCTCCATCGTCCATGGGGAAATATAGGAATAGCCTTGCTTTATATTTCTACAATAGTGGTATAAAAACTTAAAAATTAAATTAATGACCCATTAACCATTGATGTTTTATATCTAATAAAAGCAAGTTATAAGAAATTATATTTGTATATTGTTTAACGTTAAATTTGTTTTCAATTACAATATCGATAAAGCTGACGTATTATAATATTCGATGATATTCTTATAAATCTTCTCTACTTAAAATTCGATAATGAATAAATTAACTTTAAATCTCATAGAGATGGAAATAAGGAGCAATACTTTTTCTAAATTATGATTGAAGGGACAAAAAAAATAACTAGGTACCTATTGATGCTATGTCCTTTTATATAATATCAAGAATAATAAATTAATATAAATAATTATTTTTTCAGTTTTTACTTTTTAATAAGTTAAAGTAAAAAATTGTATATTTTTATTTTTATAATACGTTTTTTTTTTTTTAGTTATCTATTCAATTTAAGATTTTTTTTTAAAACTCCAATAACAATATTTTTAAATGCATAATAACAGTATGCATCACACACTTTTATAAATTATTTTTTTTTAATTCAATTTAACACCAATAGGTATTGAACAAGCCTAGTAAATATAGGTTGTAAAATGTTTAACATTTAGTTTATTTTTAAAATAAATACTACTAAACCAATACGGATGATTGTTGGTATATTTTAAATAAAATAACGGAAAATATATTTTGATTATTTGAATATTTGATGATATGCATACAGACATAGTATCTGAAATATGTTATCTTTTACCAAAACACCATCGTAAAATAATGCAAATAATATTTATTATTCAGAATATTATTGTTTAATAAGTGTTAAATAATTAAATTATATAATTAAAATATAACAACTAATTAATAATTGATATTACATAATCGTATGGTTGTAAATTGTAACCAAAGAAAATAATCTGACAAGTTAGGGTTCCCACGGAGATTAAAAACAGTGAGTTAATGTATAAATATTCATAGGAAACTATTATACATATACTGTCTACTAACAAAAATATGATGATTTTAACCTACAGGTTTCTACTACCTAGCACAGTATTATAATAATTATTATTTTATAATATAAAGTACACCTTATTATTTATAATAATTTGATAATAATCATTGACATAATGAGGGTTATAGCCCTTCTGATCACCCTTGCCACTATATTAGCACTACGTCACTACCAATTCGACTTAAGTAATAATCATTATTATATTCTAACATTTTACAAACATTATTGTATGTAGTTGTATACCAGGAAATTATTAACACCAGAGAATTGTATTATATTTTTGATTTATTCAACAGAGTGTATAGTATTCCTAATGAACTATTTTAATCGATCTTATCTAATTCGTGAGCTAATCGGTGTTCTTGGTGCAATGGTGTTGTAGCATCCTCAGCGTTTTAGAGCTATAGCTTGTTATAATTATTTATAAAATATTAACAATTACTAACCAACCATAAGGTCTCAAAAAAATTATTCTTAATATTAACTAGATATTTTTGAAAATAAACAAAAAAATTAAATTAGGTACCTAATGTTGATTGTTGAAGTATAGTAAACCCATTGTAAAGTAGTTTTTATTAAAGTAATATATTATACCAATAGTTGCACAATTTATTAAAAATATGTTTTAAACATATATTTAACGTTTTTGATCATCAATGGTCAATAATAATTATTGATCTTCAATACAATGAAGTGTTTTCATTGTAGGATAATACTATAGCGTATTGGTACAATACTATAAGTCAATTTAACAAAGTACATAATATGTATCTATAGCATATTCTGTACAATATATGTACAAGTGGTACAACAAAGCCGTAAAATACGATACAATTAAATAAGATATTAAGATGGGACATTTTTCATTATGTTAAACTAAACTGTTTGAATTTTCTAATTACATTTCTGAAGTGATATAGTTTTCTATAGTATACAATTATATTACTTAATAAAATTTAATATTTAGGTAAATATTTTTAATTGAGTAGAGTATAAAAACAAAACCTAAATTTTTTTTTTTAATTTATAAAATATGAACATTATATGAATACGTTGCCAGTAAATTATATTTTATGATATTTTGATGATATTATGATACTATAATAGTCCCTAATCCATGAAAACCAGTTTTGTACATAATTTTAATCATGGAAATACAATAAACACAGTAAACAAACGGTACGACCACGGTGGAGCCTTTGGAATAGTAAGTTAAAAATATTTTATGACATGTGTTCTTTAGGAGTATTATTCGTTGTATAGAAATGGATACGGGTCAACCTCACACATGCACATAAAACGACATAACTGCTGTTTAATAATATTATGCGAAAATCAACACGAGTGTAATAAAACTACTTAACTCCTCGAACGCGTAATAATATTTCGTCAGAAAATCGCGTGTAAGCATCATTAATATTATATGTATTCATGTATTCTATATTTTTATGTGTACACGACAACTGTATATAAGTACCTGATTGTCGGCATTGCAGCAAACTCGTTCTTCCCTGGAACTTGCAAAAAAAGTCCGGTCGTATGTTGTAGGCGGCCAAAAAGTGTCGGCACAGCGCGGACACGTCGGTGGCGGTGGCGGCGTCGGACCGCAACTTTTGGCGATGCTCTGGTCGCGGTCGTAGCCTGCTGCTGCGTGTCGGTCGCGTCGGGTTAGGCGGCGGCGACAGTGCAGGTCTCCCACGGTCTTCGTACTTCTGGTCGGCTAACAGTATGGATTCGTATCTGACGGCGCACGGGGACATCTGGAAAACGTTTGTCGCATCGTACACTCTATAATATTATAATATGTTCAAGTATCATGCGGACATTATGCAATATAGTATTAGGACGTAAATCGAACGGAACGACGTCGCGGCCTTAAAAAACAAAACAAACAACAGACTATATCGATGGATAACAATATATAATGTAACGATGAAAAGTGAAACGTCGCGATGATAAGACGAGACTGAAATGAGTGGGCGAACGGTAAAATATATAATAATATCGTATATAAGTAATATTGTGGTCGAAAGCTGTACGTCTTAGCGCGTGCGTGAATCTGAGTACTGAGTCACTGTGTAAGTTGTGTGTGTGTGTGTGTGTGTGTGTGTGTGTGTTTGTATGTGTGTGTGTGTGCGTGCGCGTGTGTACGTATACGTCGGGGTAAGGGGTTAATAGGTTACACCCATCGTCGTACAAAAACGCACGCCGTTTTTTTTTTTTTTTTTTCTAATATGTTATTTAGCGTATATCGTTTTTAATAACAGGCTATGATCTCGATGGAAAACTGAAAACCGGTACCGTCACGAACGACGGACGCTATATTATTATACATGTAGAATATTGTATGTAATAGGTACCACGAGATTTCACCTCCCGCACAATACGCGCGAGCGAACCGCGTCGTCCGAATCGGTGTTTCGATCCATTGGGCAACGCTGCAGTTTATTATAGACGATTATTTTCACGGTATCTATACATAGGTAATATCGCTACGATTAATAATCATTTTTCGACGGAGGTACACATATCGACGCCTCCAAATGTGAGTTATGGTCGCCGGTTTAAACGATATAATGTGATAAGTATACACATGTATATTTTTATTAAATGATTCATAAAATCACGCTTCCCCTTCGTTTTGTATTTTCTTACAATTGAATGGCCTTGAACAACAATTTGTAGAGAGCAATATTTTCTACTAAACAAATTGTTAGTATAGGTTTCTCGTTTTCAATTACGTCGCAGACAATTTTTAACAAAAACAGTAAAATATGATCAGCATTTATTTTGCGAAAAACACTGGTTTAATCATTTGCCATCAAATCAACGTCAAGCTATAATTATTCTAAAAGCCTCAAGTATCACAAGAGAAAAAAAACATCACTTAGAGATTATTATACTGTTTTAAAACTTATTGCGTTAATAAATAGTGAAAACTGAAAAACGTAAATCAAATGTAGAAGTAGAACACGGTTTTTTGTAACAATTGTAGCGATATACTATTTTTATTTGTGAGTACAATTTCTTAAAAATATAATATTATAAAATATTCAGTGTGATGTGTGAAAACCTATTGTTGAACAGAATAATATTAATCTTTATAGTGGGCGCGCCTCTCCACATTACGTTTAATACAATATTTTCAACACACAATGACACCAACTCGTTCATTGTTTACCTTAAAAGTTAAAAGTACTTAAACGCATCTTATATTCATTAATATTAGTTTTACCGATAAAAAAAAATTTACCTATAAACATTAGTTAAAAGGCCAAATTCAGATGTTGCTAGTAAGATTAGTTCTTATAATATATTGTTTGCATGTGGAGATCTTTCTAACATAATTAAACTATAAAAATCGCATATCGTTATAACATAGGTACGCACACAGATTTTCGAAATTGTCGCAAACACACATTTTTAGCGTTATTAAATAAAATACAGAAGTAGAGAACACGTCATTGTAATTAAAATGGATAACAATATCAATAATAACATATCATATTATTAACCTTACCTAGCTTATGTCATTGATAATATTGATTTAATTATATAAAAATAGTTGTGACCGCACTAGATGTGCTAAAACATTTCGTAATTACTGATAAAAAAAAATAACAAAAACGGACAGTTAATGGGACATCGCGAGACATCGCCGACAAACTCACTGCGGTCGATACAGCCGATAATCAAAAGCCCGCGACAACAACGACGATGTCAGTTGTAAACGCGTTGTTAACGCTTATTATACTCGTGTATACGGACTAGTCTATGAGGACAATACTTGTAGTGTCTTGTATACATGTAATAATATGTAGGTAAAATAATTAATCGTGATAATATTATCATAGGTCATTCACGGGCGATATATTATTCTTTTAAGTTCGGGACCGATGTAAGATTATAATTTGTATTGTACTATACACACGTGCATCAGTGACACATCATTGTTGTGGTAGACGTAAAAGGGATCAATGGGTTAAGCGATGTCAATATTTTTCATACTATAATTTATAATAATACAGTATATCCGATTACAGCGCGGGAGAAGAGAAAAACCGGTACCCTCACTATACGTTTTACATTCAAACAGATACTAAATTATGAATGTAACAACAGTCCTCGCGTCGTTGTATATACGCATTATTATAATAATATAATATAATAAAAATAATAGACGAAATGACGGGCCGAATAACTATCATAACATTTAAATAGAGTAGGTAGCCGTTTACATAGGTACCTATTATATTTTTATTTGAACTATTTTTGTTTTTACTGCTCTCGACCGCGATGAAAAGCATATTAGGTAGGTTTACGTGCAGGTCTGATCGGTTCGCGAATAAGAAAATTTAATATACGGTATACCTGTGCGCGTATTAAAGTATTGCGCATTTTAAAGGTAAATTGAATCTACCTACCGTGATAAATCTACTCAACATATCGGATAAAATAATTTAACGATCGTCAAAACAACGAGTATAAAATAGATAAATGATGGGTGTATCGTTTTAAATAGCCATAAGGCCCATAACTCAATAATAATATGTTGATGGAAAATAGTATTGAAAAAGTATTGAATATTAAAAAAAAAAAAAAAAAAAATTTGGGTTACCAACTACCTATACAAATTCTAACTATTGCGTATTAAGATGTTTAACGAGAAATAAACACACTCGGACGATGATGACTGACGAAGACAAAATATTATCGCCTGATGAAAGTTTTCATTACATTCCAGGGACTGCTGCAGCAGATACGTTATTTTAATTTATTTCGTAATGGTTATGATTTCAAAAACTACGATGTTTGAAAATATCAGAAAATACTGCTGTTATCTCCTGTTTTTTAGTCGAAAAAACTAAGACGTGATAAACACGTCCAACTAGATTGTTATATCTAACCTATTTGATGATACCGAATCAATATTGTAATAGGTACATTTTAATAATACATACAAACGTATTCACTAGCGTATTTACGTTTCGAATACTCTAGCAATAACCAGTCCAGTGAACTAAAATTAACAATAAATTAATATTCAGAATTTTTTTATTTTATATGGGACTTCCGGAAATATTACTTTTGGCCTGCAGAACTGCGTAATATTTCTACTTTTTAGACACCACGCCTAATAACAATATGATACCATTATACCAATATCTATATTATTATTGTGTCAAATCTAGGTACCTACGCCGAGTAAAGCAAAGTCTATTAATCAGTATTAAAATTCAATTTGTTTTTGTATATACTTATGTAATAGTGAAAAAATGATATCATAATATCATAATATATTATGTATCATCTTATAAAATGAATGAAAAAAGCTGTACTTAAGTATACTTAAATAATATAATATGTCATTGTTATAACTATACATTTATTCGAATTTCGTTCCGAAAACACAGTAATTATATAACCATGTTGTGATCCATGCCTTAATTTGCTAAATTTATATCATTTTTATCTTTAACACACAGCGCCGATGAGAAAAAAAATAAGTAAAAAACCAGAATGTCATTATCATATTATTATGATGTGTATTTTAAATACATATTCACTTTATACAATAATACATAATATATGCTATGGGAATAAAATATAATATTATCATTGGATTTCAGTACACGATAAAAGCGTATACATGAGTAGCGTATATAGGTATAAGTGTATAACTGGTTTTTTTCCTAATTCAAATAATATGTAGTATATACCGCAATGAAATATTTGTAAAAATTAAACGGTTTTTAATACAATCACTAAAGTATGAATATATTATAATGTGTATGTTTCTTGTTGATTTATGTGACCATAATTAAGGAATATGCATAAATGCTTATTTTATAAATTTAGTATTATATTATAAGAATATTAAAAATATATAATTTTTTTTAGTAGGTATTGTATTAAGAATGCCGTGTTCATTAATCCATCAAGTCTTGAACTTTTAATTCAGTGTAGCTTAAATATTTAAAGTTTTGGTCTTTGGTGGTTTCATTGTTCATTCATAACCAGATTGGTTTCATGCTGAGATGAACTGATTAAAAAATCAAATCTTTGTGTTATAAAAATAAACAAACGACAAACTTCAAAAAAATTCTCTAGAAACAAATTTAAATTACATCGTATTCGAACTTTAGGTTTAATTTAATTTTTTTAATTTAAATTTTTGTGATTGTAAAAAAGAGATTGTGAAAACGTATTTTTGTTGGAATCATAGACCACACCTTCTTGTTAGTTGTTTCAAAAGACATAATGATAACCATAAATTTGGTTTGTAATGTACATGTACATTTAAAATCGAAAACTTATTTATTTTGTAGCGTTTTTAAAATGTGTCGTCTGTAAGAGATAAACACTTTAACTTTTGTCATTTGTTGGGGTTTCTAGGCTTTATAGATTTAAACAATAAAAATACATTCGAGATAGACTTGACATAATATAATATAGGCAACGTAGCCGGTTCAAAGTATACTAATATAAATATATAATATGATTATCTTAAATTTATCAGGTGCGTTACAACATTTATTGTGTTCTTATTTCTTTTATAGGAGCCTAATTTTATTTGTTTAAATATTTTGTTATTAAAAATAAATAAAAATGATAAATTATTTGTCGACTATTTTGTAAAATGTAAATAAAAACGGGTTTTAATATTTGTACATTGAAAGAAAAATCATACGTTTGTTTAAAATAAGTAAGTTAATACCCAATGAAAATAATTCTATTTGATAAATTGACTTATTAATTCACATATAGCGTAGGTAGGGTAAGTGATAAGATTTTGACGGATCTCAAAAACCAGTTTAGTTTTAACCATCGGATTTTAAGATGACTTAATCCCTATTTTATTGTTGTCTTCAACAATTATTAGATGAAATATGAATAGTTGTATAAATTAAAGTATATTATTTTGATTAACGATACAATTTCAAAAAGTTGAATTCATAGAGATTAAAACATACTAAAAATACATACACATCATGTATGTATATCATCAATAAAATTTGATGCGTGTAATAATAAATTAAAATATAATAAACTATTTTACATGTATTGGCAAAATCAGAAAAATAAAATGTTAACAATTCATAACAAAATTAGTTTGGCTAAATTTTATTTAACATATAAAAATTATGTCACATCGAATATCTATTATAATATTATGTGTTGACATAAAAATATGCATACAATATAATATATGCTTGTTGTATTTCCGGTAAAGGACTGACGGCTCGCGGGTCGTTTAAGTTTGGTATCATAATAATTGGTGTAATAATAGGTGAAAATAATAAACTTCTGCCTATATAATATTATCAAGCAATTTCGTAAGTAGAACCAATGAGTAGGTATAACCAATACATTATGAAAGGTTCATTAAATTATTATAGTGTACGATATACATTGATACCTCGATTGATACATACAACGTTCATCGTAATCGAACTTTCATATTATATTATATACAATTTTATTAAATTTAGTAATCTGATTTTCTTTCAAGTTAACTGCTTACAGTTGTACACTTATGTACCTATAGATATATGATAATTTAAATAACTTTATAGTAAATTAATTCAATAGACTTTTCATTAAATATTACTGTATAACATATTAACATTCAAGAGGTACCAGCGTTTAATTAAGATTATATACTCTCTAGTTTCTACTGAACTCAAACGATTACTTGAATATTTTATACTTAGAAACTTCGGAAAAGTTGATTTTTTTTTCAATAATATAACTATAAATTGTCGTAATTTAATAATAATAACAAGTCAACGATTATTTTAAATCCTAAAACTAGACTAATGTATATCTATTACCTACACTAATACAATATACATATACCTTTATTTGAAAAAAATAAAAATACATTTAAGTATACCAGTATTATACAATTATAGGTCCTTATTTTTTTCGCATAAAACTGTTACTATGTAGGTACAGTTTTACACAAGGCATAACTCTGCTTTTATACGACAATTTTCGATTAAAACGTTTAAATTTACTATTTATTATTATTATATTGTATTATAGGGCATTAACCGAGGTTAATACATATCCATACTAAAAATATTTGAGCAGTATACTATTATAGAAATCGATTCATCGGAACATTTTCAGTATCTATACAATAATTTGACATGTACCTAAGACGATTGCAAGTTGTAGATATATTTATAAATTTATAACCTACGAATCATGCAACAAGTCTTCTTTGATTTTAATTATTAACAATCTATAATTATCTACGGCTTGTACATTACCTATATAGTAGGTGAATACGATCACGAGCGCAGGCATCCTCGCGATAGTTCGTATATTATTATTATACGAGGGAGTAAATAATAATGTGTCGTCCATCAGAACATTAAACGAGACCGAGTTTAGAATGTTACGCCGAGAAAATAAACACAACTTTTTTTAAAATACAAAATGTTTTCCCCTCTGCGGGGTCGCACAGCTCACTGCGCGGACTGGCGAGTACAATGCAAAAACACTGAAAACTACGTGGTACACATTGAAATACAGGTATAACAATATACTATATAATATCGTGTTTACTAGTGTATGGTGTGTACCTACATGATAGGCATTGCAGAGACCGGACGAAAAGACGACGCAACGGCAAACGGTTATCGTCATAGATAGCAGCTGATGGTGCGGTAGCATCTGTGTCGGCGGCGGCGGCGAAGCGACGACAGACAAGAATTCTGATGTCGTCGCAAGTTAAAATTTATGGATACCGCGGTTGCTCCCGATGTCGGACGACCAATTTACAAGAACAATGGATCGAAGGACGCGGTCGCTATCGCTCGGGTTTCGTGCGTATCGACCGTCGCGCGGTGTCTAAAAAACCGATAAATAATAATAATACTAAAACTACTACTACTACTACTGAGCGCGTATATCCATTGTTCGGGACCGTATATTATAGATCCTAATGACGGCTACGTCAAGACAGTCGGTGGCGGTGTGTGTGTGTGTGTGTGTGTGTGTGTGTGTGTGTGTATATACATAGAAATAGCTGGTATATATAGGTACTTATATAGGTACTCCTGCAGCACCGGGAATATAGTGGGACCTGTGCGGGGTTGACATACGAGAGGGGAAAAAATACGGTCTTAAAATTATTGCGCATTTTTTTTTCCGCTCCGACATAAACCAGTTCTCGATCCGATTTCAAACGACGGTTTATATGCAGCGCGCAGAACCAAACGTAAACCGTCTCCGATTCGCCATCACACGCTGCACAACTGCATATACTCTCCTCGGTTTATATTATATTTTTATTATTATTATTGTATTATTTGAGCGACCCCCACGTCACGTCCCAAAGGTATGCAAGCTTTTTTTCGTTTTTGTTTTTCCATTATATTGTCGAACAACGCTCCCGCCAGACGATCGGCCGGCCGCGGCTGTCGACGGGATAATATTAATGACACCGGGTCACCGCGAGTCCGACAAAAGCCGCCTACAAATTATCGAAATGTTATCAGCTTCAAATATCCAAATCGAGCTGTTATATTGACCGTCATCGTATTATAATAATAAAATAATATAATGGTTCACATCGACCCCCTCGCGTTCGTGAGACTCGTGTGTTCGGGCAACGCGATGTATAGGTACGTATAAATAATATGATGTATACATTGATCTCCCGGACGACCATTATATTGTATATTGTTTTTTGAGGTATATGTGTATATCATTCAATGAACAATAACTAAACTATTTTTTGATTATCAATTCCAACAAATGGAGAATATCACGAATAAATTACGAATCTTTTCGACCTATCTATAAAATATATGGCTTTGAGAAATATGAATCGTAACTATAGTACGAACATTTTTCTTTTGATGGTTACCTAACACCAAGATAACATACGACCATTTCTTCTAAATATTAATCACTATTAATTACTATTTTTATAATACTACTTTAATTAGTGAATATTAGAAAGTTCGTAGTATAACTTATTAGTATAGGTAAGTAGGTAGGTACTCACTTCTCGTTAAAGAAGCAAGTTTATACAGTGGTATGAATATTAAAATTAAAAAATTAAACTAATAAATGTGTCTTTGCATTCGTTTTCTCATGTTAATTATGTATCGTATAGAAAGTTGGTCTTAAATAGCTGCAATAATTTATTTTTAATTGGAAAATTAAAACAATTATGCATTGTCTACGTGAATTTGAATTTTTCATTTTTCGTATAAGTTTCCAACATGATATTATTGTTATGTTATATTAACTACAAAATGAAATTGAAATTTAATGACGATATTCCTTAAAATTATGAAAGTTTAGTTTTTGGTATCTAATTAATCATATAGTTATATAAACGTATTCTCTTAGCATTGTAAATATTATGTGTTGGCTTATGAGTTATAAATCATAAACAAACTGACTTGACATTTGGTAGTGGATAAGTATGGAGCTATACGGGGTGAATCACCAAGTATTCTCACCTCCAATTTTTTTCTTTAATAATGAATTTATTAAAATTCTGATATTTTAAATTCTTAAATGTATATACTCGATCATATTTTGAAATTCTTAATTTTTTTGTATTGCTTCAGGAATGTTTGTTATAATATTTTTTTTGAAAATTTTGATGTAATAGTACCTTATTCAAAATTAAAAGCCGTAGTTACAAATTACAGTTTTTAGAAATTATTTATGTCGGTAGATTAATATTAATAACTAAAATGTTCAAAAAAAAAAAAAAAAGCCCCCATATCTTCCAAACTCGTTATCATCATGAACCTATTATCCTTAATAGTTATTAGTTAGTACCTACTATATATTAAATAATCCAAAATGTAATCATTTCAATTTTGATTCTGATAGCTACGTCAATATTTTAAAAAAATTATCTACCTATCAACTTACAGTAAATAAGGGGGTTATCATTAAAAACTCAGAAGTTTGTATCTCAACATAACACTCTTTCAATAGTAAAAAATCTGAAAAATTTAAAAAAATGTAGGTACATTTAAAATTTCCAAAAATTAGATTTTAAAAACTACATTATTGAAGGAAAAAAAGTGATGATCATGATGTTTGGTGAATCACTCTTTATAATAATATAATACAAGTCTAACACCATTGTAGAGATTTAAGCACGGATTAGAATATCGAAACCGGATGAACTTTAAAACACTCTTTAGAATTTTTTATTTAAGATCAATAATAGATTCATACGAAACAATGAAATATATTTCAAAACTGCAGTTGTTGTGATATGCGCGTAGGTCATAGGCGTTTGTTTGCCATTGTAAGAAAGAAACGGCGATTGTTTTTTTTCCGGAAAATATTGTATTTTTATTGTTGCATTCCTTGGTGTTCCTTAGTTCCTAAGTTTACGACAGTCGTTGCCTAGTCTAAAGAACACGGACGTCGTGTGACGTGCCCATGCGGTAGGCCATATTATAATGTTACACGCATATATATATATATAGACGGTTCAAGCGCGCGGCATTATCACGAGGTGCGGGATGTTAACCCGCATGTTCCGCGCGTCGACCGGCGGCGGCATAACTATACTGTCATGTAGGGCTCGGGAACATGCGACGGCGGATGACCCTACACGATCTCGCGTATGCAAGAACGAGAATTCGGAAATTCCACTGCAACGGTCGTCTGTATGATACGCAACGTCGCGGTGACGCATCGATCGATCTCTCGGACCAGCGACCATATATTACTATAATATAATCTGCAGGCCCGTCGCTAGGGCACAAGCGAATAATGCGAGGGCGACAAAATCAAATAAAATATATCGGCAAAGAATAGTGGCATTAAAATGCCCATTGCTTTAGGGCGAAATGTATCGAACGGTGGGTTTAATAATCTGTCTACTAAACATCGATCTTACCTGCTGTATGGTGTGTCGCACCGCAGTCACAGTAGTTGCTACCGTCGTCTGAGTCGCCGTCTACGCGATAACAACAACAATATCCTCAGTGGCGTTCGCGGGAGTCGCGGGCGGATTTCACGTGTCCCGCGGTTGAAGAGCGTGCGCGCGCGTCGACGACAAACAGCTGATCGCGCGCGCCGAGCACGTCGCCGGCCGGTGCGCGTTTCGTAAGTAGTAGTAGTCGTAGTAAAGAGCGGTGCGCCGTGGCCCGGCCCGACTTTTCCGCGCCACCAGTGGCCAACCGGGACCGGCCCGCAAACCGGTTTTCCGCCGCTGCTGTGGTGTACATAATGTAGAAGCGGAGGAGACGTTTCGTGGCTTCGACCGACCGACGCCGCCATCTGTTCTCTGCCGCTTGTCCGCCCGGACACCAGAAAAACGTCAAATGGGTTGGTTTTCCGCGTAAAACAAAAATCTGAAAAACAAGAAGAAGAAGAACCATCATATTATTATTATACAACTGGACGACGACAGACGAAACGGACGTCGTGTATTACACACGAAAACGCGTGATATCGATCTCCAGTGTATAAATCTTGTTATCGCGGTTGGCGAACAGCTAGTATACCGTCGAGAGTATTATAATGTACTTTGGTATTTTTTTTTTGAACAATTTATGCGATAGAACCATAGAATAGATTAAATGATGTGATAGTAGCGATATACGCCGTGTATTGCGTGTACCGCGTATAAACGCGCGTTGGCGAGCATAGCTGCTACCTCGCGTATATTATACGCCGCGCGCGAAACCGGTAGATCCGTAGATCAAAGATCTACTTATAATAATATTATATTATACAAAACACCTGCACATGTATGCGCCACACATCACACTTATTATACTATGCAGACGGCGCTTATCGCGGCCGGTGACAATAATATTAATACATAATACATAATATTATTACAGTCGACTCACGGTAACTCGAACCTTGATAACTTGAAATTCTCGATATCTCAATCAAATAAAATTCCCCTTCAAATAACAATAACACTTATGCCCATATGCATAGTCAAGTATGTGTCACATAAATTGACTATGCATAATATTATGAACATTAATATTTAAAATATAATCTCGTTAACTCGAAAATTAATTGGACGAGTTTTCGATATTTCGAATTTTCTTATCCAACTTTAATTTTTAGTACTAAAAATACGTAGTAGTTCATCAACACGTTTTGTAAAACTCAACCGGCAACCATAACAATCGTTTTATGTCAAATGAACAAACAATTATCTAACCTTAGACCAATTCTTCAAAAATGATAACTCGTAAGTAGGTAGGTATGTCATATTATGTTTAAATGTAAATTTGGATCTTTTTGTAAGCTACATACTACAAATATTTAAAAAATAAATGAATACTTTTTTAAGATATTGATAAATCGAAATTTTTAGTAAATCAGCTTTTTTTTGTCCCCCACAAACTTCGAGTTACCGAGTGTCGACTGTATTATTATTATTTTAATATGTATCACTCTTGTGGGCAATGAACTCTGTGCGGACGTCGTGTCCTACGTTTTTCGACGTTTCCAACCTGCCTGACATTTTTTTTACACACGCACACGGTACGCGACGTGTTTTGTTTATCGACGAATTTCGTGTTTATAAAGTGTTTACACGGTTTCTCGCCGTATAAAATGTCATCACGACGACGTCCCGGGATACGTGAATGTATACGCGATCATTTACATGGATTTCGGAAGGGGACGGATTTCTTCGGGATTTTATTACTGCGTGATGAAGTATCGTGCTGATACGTATAATATTATTATGTTATATTTAAACTCCTACAAAATGTGATGTTTTCGAAACATATGTTTTTTTCAGAATATTATAATTTATAATAATAATAATCTACAATATAGTATTATTGTATGCGACAGACGTACCGCGAATAGGTTTCGAACTGAACCGACGGTTATATTTTAAACTACTGTTATTTGGGTTTTCGGTTTTGATAAATATAATAACAATAATATTAAAACCATAAAATAAAATAAATTATTATTTATGATTTCAAAAATCAAGATAATTGATATAGAAGTTAACAATGTTTAAGAACGTCCGTGGGATGATCATAATTCAGAACCTGCAGGATATATTTTAAAATATACATTTTCTTATCTAACGTTTATAATCAAGTTACATCTTATGGGTTGTGATTAATTAAACAACAGTAGACGATGATTACATATAGGTATAATATACCACTACGGTAAATAATAATATACAAAATAATGTGTTCATTTGTATTATGACCCTATGGGCCATATGTGCGTGTTGCCTCACAGTATAATTTCACCGACCATTATAATATTATTATATTATGCTGACAATTTATTACAAAACGGTTTATTTAGTATTTTCATGGGATGCAAAATGTATTTATTCTTGAAATTTATAACAAACGTTTTTGAAAAACTGCTCGGCATGTAAATATTATCTTTATATTCCCTATACAGGTGTATTTTTTTCACATATTTTATTACAATTATTTATAGTGTTATTGCCAACGGCTATAGTTAATATTAATTTACATTTGGTGTTGTCACATTAATTTATTGTTTTACGTAAAGGACATTATTTATTCAAAACATCATAAGACTGTTAAATTATAACAACAAAATGTGATATTTGAATAAATAAATAAATAATTATTTGATCGCTAAAGGAATATGTAGTAGACGATAACATTTTAGTATTTATAGACTATAGTTTTACAACGAGTATAATATAATTTAGATTCGATTTTAACGTTGTATTTATCTGAGGTAAAACATGATAATATTCACTATAAATATTTACTTCAATTGATTTAATAATCGTTAGTAAAAAGATTGCATACTATAAATTATAATTATTATTTAAGTATGTTTTTTTCTAATCCAATATGACGATTTATAGGTTACCTTAGTTCGAAATCGTTTCTTCAAATTAACGTGGTAACCCGTATACACTATAACAGATCTATATAGTTGGGGTTAATTTTATTCGAGTAACCATATAGGTAGGTAGTTAAGGTACTGAATTGAAGAATTGGTGGGAGTGGTTTGCGCTTATGAAAGCTATTCACGATATGACTCTAAAAAAAACATTACTCATTTTAATTATTCCCGATACGGATTTTTAAGCTTATTTATTTTGAAATGCAAAGCCCGCATTCTATTTTTTACCGAATAAGTTATAATTACCTACTGTACTTTGTATACTTTATACTTACGCAATATATAATACCGGCAAACAGTTTGATTATTTAAATGGCTTAGTACTTCCAGTATATGGTCTCATACTCATAGTGTCCTATTCGCTGTTGCTACATCGAAAATCAAAATATTAAATAATAGAAAAGTTGGAATAATGTCACAATAAGTGCCATGTGCACCTAGTTATTATAAAATTTTAATAATTATATATACCGTGTATTGCTGCGTCATTCGTAAATTACAATCGAACGCCGAAATGGGTGTATTGCAGCCAATCACAATATAATATTATTAACACATTGACCGCCATAATATGATACCCAAAATTGGCTCTCACCAAACTTTGTCCTCGCCGCCACGGGTTTTTGCCATAGGTATTAGGTTTACTAAAATACAGTTTGACAATTTAAACAAATATTGATTAAAAAAAAAACGAATTAACATATTTGCAAGCTTGTGACACCTACTGAAAGTGGCAACACTGTAGATTTCAAAACCCAAGAGAAAATACTGATTATTGAGACCCAGAAAGCCAGGGGTATCGGCTGAAAATTATTTAACTCTTAGTAATTTGTTGAGACTCAGAATTAGGTCTCATGGCGGCTATAAGCCATATTTTGCGAAAAACCTCGTGGCGCTCAACGTGACACTGTCGACGTTGAATGTGTTGATATCGATTATCGATCCTCTCGCCTGTCCACCGTCTACCAAACACCAAACATCAACAATATTTTATAATCAAAATATTGTACACCAAATTATAACATGATCGATTAATTTTTACAGTAGATACGTTATGTGGTACTTATGTATGCTATAATATATTTTTAATTGCGTGTAGACGATTGTATATAAATATTGTACGGTATAAAATGTACACTATTATGTGGCATGTGCAGAGAGTACCACCACTGGCCATTGGCACAAAAGAGAAAATAAACGTATTAATTAACGCGGCGTCAAACATACATGTCATGCAATCAACACATCATGCGGACGTTCGAATATCCCTCTTTGGTTGAGGCAGGGCCGCGGGGGTGGTGGCGAGTGGCGTTAGGGGATGGAATTGAGTTTATTTAAACAAGAGTGACGAATAATGGTGACCTACTTGCTAAGCTATGGTATTTGTCTATTAAGGTAGGGTTGCGGCAAGAGTGGAAGCGAGTGGCTCAAGTGGTTCGAGTGGCATTATAGGGGATGGGATTGAACTTATGTAAACGAGGGCGACGAATAGTGGTAACCTGCTTGCTAAACTGTGGTATTTATCTATTAAGGTACGTTTTATCTGCAGCGTATAGCGTGACCACCGGTCCGGACATACGCCGGCGTCTATGACCCACTGTTTGACGCTGCATAGAAACCGTGCCTTTATATAAATTTCCGGTCCTATTTTTGTATGGAATTCAGGCATTATATTATATTTTTATAAATGTTCACTATTACAATCGAGTCAAAAACAAAAGAAATTTACGATAAACCAAAAAATATGTAGATCGATATAATATCTATACATAGGTACTATCTTGTACCAGCGTTTATATAAATATTTTAACAAAATAACTTTTTAAAACCGATTCGAAACTACAAAAAAAAAAAAAAAACTAACTTTTATAATTAAATTAGGTAAATACATTTTAAAAATACACTAACATTTATTAGTTTAGGGTTTATTATGATTACTTATTTATTTATATGAAAATATAAAATTCGGAATGTATATTCTGCTGCTACTCGCCCGGATAAGGCTCTATGTGTTCTAAATATTGTTAACTATAATAGTGCTCTAGTCCGGTCATAATGGAATGGACAGTTCTGGTAAATTGTAAATGAGCCAACACAATTTCAATCGGATTATAAGATTCTATACACGTAGAAATAATATTTAAAACATATTATTACCTTTACCGGATAAACCTATGCGCGTAACATAATATGAAAATATGAATAGGTAACTACGACCTATACTGCAATAATAATAATAATATATTATATTTACAATAGACGGTATTATAATTTCATATAAATATAAATGCATCCAAGTCTATACTAGTTTGTTCGCTTATTGTTCTATATATAAATATAATGCTTTGTCCGCATTATGTATATATTATACATTTATACTTAATCATAAACGTTTTTTTTCTTTTTCAGTAGGTAAGTATTTATTTACATTGCGTGCATTATACGGGGTGTAACAGGAATACCTGACAAATAAAATAACTTTTGTTCTAATCAATATTTTATAACTTTTTTTTTTATATATTATTTACAGATGATTACGTTACACGTATAGTCAGTGGCGTATCAAAGATTTTGTTTTTTTTTGGAGGGGGAGCGTTTATTACTCCTATGTTTATGTCACATCATATGCTAACACATCTGATTTGCTATGGGTAGCAGAACCCTTTGCCCCCTTTCAATCCACCACAACGAATAGTAGGTATAATATTTTCAATTAATTTTTTTAATAGATACTGAAAATAAAAAAATTTAAATCTGATATAATTTTTTTTTTTAAATATTCAAAAAGGCAAATTTGTAAATCTAGTTTTTAGAAAAAATTGTTATTGTAAAAACAATTATTTAAGTAGGTAGTGTAGTTTGTATTTTATAGATTTTTGAAATATAATTATTAATGTTATGTATAGTTGATCCAGAAAATGACCGAGAGCAATTATTGGTAATCATAATATGTAAAGGTCATTTTAAGCTCAATATTGGTAAACTCCCTTAAAAAGTATCCTATTTAGCTGTCTTTTTCTTTTTCTATTTCGGGTAATCCTCATACTTACGCGTAGACGCCTTTAAGCGTAAATCGTGTCGTGATCTCATTTACAATAATATCTACAATAATGATTGATAAACATAGTCATAACTATAGAATATTAGAATATGGAAGTAAACTGCAGCTGATATTTAAATTATTATTACCTACCTATAACAGTATACTAATATATACTTCACGATAACAATATTTATAATTCATATCAGAAAACAAATACATATTTTAATTTTCTTAACGTCAACTGCAGTGCAGAATTGCATTACAATGCAGCGATCACTACAGTTATTCACGACGCACGACTTGAAAGTTTAAGTATATATATATCTATTCCGGTCTGGATAGCACCAGCGAGTTACCGAGTTTAACTCGATGGGTCGGACTAATTTTGGTATTATATATTATTAAGTATTAAACTGAATCGTTCTAACCCATTTTAATAGGTTTTGAGATAATAAAACTTCTAAAGCTCGGTGGGACGGTACGAACTTTATTCGGCACCGTTACTTACATCCATTGGGAATTAGAAAACTAGCTTTCAATCATAATACTTACCACTTAAAGTACCTAACGCATAACCAAATATACCATATTATGATGCAGTATCGATATTCGATACTAATAAGTAATAACTAATAAAGATTACGCCAATATCAAAAAACACTGGTAATTACCTGGGTCCTGGGTACTAGGATTTATAGGTTACCTACTAACTATAATGTAATTCACATGCATCCTACTGTACGAACTTAATTACTTTAATACTGTAATGCTGTTTTTTTTTATTTATGTTCTGAAAACAAAATAATACAATTATCCATGTGTACAAAATTCAATCCTGGTGATATTGCGAAACGTAAAGTAATTTATTATTATTTACATAATATTAAAATATACCTATAGCAAGGCAAGGAATTGTAAACTAATTTAAACTGTGGATTACAAAAATGGATATATCTATACCTACTGAATATTTAATGAATTGTTTAATGATAAAATATTTAATAAAAATATTACAATTGTGAATATAATATGGAAAATGATTAATAAAATAAGTGGTTTTTTTCAGTTTTCGAGGGTCAATGGTTACATACACGTGTGGTATATTGTAATATGTATTGCATTAAGCATTCTACATGTTTTTTTTCGGAGTTCAAAGTAAAATAGCAGGTTCATTTTTGTATATAATTATTGAACTTGGCAACTGTTAAGTAACTTTACACGTTATTTGCGCCATTCGTACATCGACATAATTTGTTATTTCTCAGAAATCATAGGTGTTTGAACAGTAGACATTTGACAGTAAATAACTCATCTGTGTCGGTCAATCGCGCGTTGCCGTTGGCCATATAGAATATGCTAAGATGCGGCATAATTCGTAATAAACATTATCAGCATACAGTGTTGTAATTCATTGGTAGGTATAGGTATGTCTTTATTAGTGGGAGTACATATTTATAATACCTAATTAATAAAACAAGGAGTGTTTTGTTTTTTATCAAAATACATTACATTTCTGGAAGATTATCAACTTTTTCACTCTGAGCCCCGAGGACGTATATGTGGCAATAATAATATAATATTTTCAATTTTATTTGGGTATAGTCACATGAAGTGTGAAGATAAATAATTGTCTGCGCCCGAAATGGATTAATATTTAATTATCCATGTGTATTTTCCCATTCATAGAAGTCGTATTTAGTTCTTCAACTATAAGAATTATATTGGAAATATTCGTTTGTCTATAATACACAATATATTATGTTTATAGTATACTAGTGTGTGAATTGAAGTCGTAAATAATTTTTTTTTATTAAGGGAACTTTATTAAACATTACAAATCATATAGACCACTCTGACCTATATCTGACGTTAAATATAATATGTGACCAAAATAATATAAATTTAAAAAATAGGTTAATACAAATCAATTGGAAAAATAAAAATAATACAATGAATATCATTGTTTGCATAATTTATAAACTCACGATTCTATTTAATTTACCAATCAGTATTATAGCGGTGTAAATATGATATCGGATATAAGAATTTGTTTATCATTTTAGGGCAATTCAATTTAAATTTGAAATACACATTATATAGTTGGAATACTATTACCGGTATATGATGATTAGAGTAAAAAAGCGAATACATTTGCTTGTTAAAAGTTAATAATATAATTATCAACATTAAAAATATATTAAACAACCAAAATTTGATTTTTTTTTCATGATTTTAGTGATAATCTATAGTAGGTGGGTATAACCTAGTGATAAATGCCTACTATATTCCTATATTCATGAACTGCTTATACCATCTGTTTCACTTTTATATAAAAATATTGAAAAAATATTTAAATGTACGTGGATCATTATAGATGTTACATACATCAAAATATATGCATATATTATATCGTTTATCATTATATATTAAGACATATTAAAAATAATGAAATATTGTATTAGATAAAACCGAACGTGTTTTTAGACGTGTTGCGTTAGTAATATTAAGTATACAATCAGTAACTATACCTGTATTTCGCTTCTCATTGTATTTCAAAATGATGATTAGTATACGTTGACTGTTCAGCATGTATAGGTACTTAATATACATAACAAATCGTAAAACATAACTTCTTAAGTAAAAAAAAGAATAGATGATCGTAATAAAACAAGGGTTGTACTCTTTAACCCAACCGTCCCAACCACGTCTACGCTATTTACATTCTATAATCACGATGTGTTTCACAATTAATAGTGATCGTTAAATATATTATAGTATAGTATAATAATATATAGGATCTATATAATATATATGCTACCTGCAGTATTCTGTAGTTATATTGTGTAGTTAAATAGAAAGGGAAAGGGCTTTTTTAAAAAACATTCTAAGGTAAGGTGTAACGGAAGAGAATACGTCTTATTAAAATATTACATACAAACATATAGCTATATAATATGTGTACAAATATTTGTGGTCTTAGTTATTATAAAATATCCAGATGCTTACTGTATTTTAAGTAGTAAAATGTACTATAATAGTATTTACTTAAATATTGTTGACGAATATATGACGATATAGGTATATGGTAAGCAGGTATAAATACGCTATGTATTATTATGTAATTTAAAAAATAAAATAAAGAAAACGTATAATGCCTAGTTAAAGGAACATTAATATAAGTTTAAAAGTAAAAAAAAACGGGGGAGTCGCTCTGCTATATGTATAGTAGCAAGGCGTCGATTTTATCTCTTCATTGAGTAAGTTACTGTAATGGCCAATGGGTGTTTTAAATTTGAATTCAATGATAAATCATTGCATACAAAAAACGATTCTAAGCGGAAACAGACCTATTATCACATGATACCATATCATATGATAAGTCAGCCACAGTTAATTTTTAAGTTACAACAGAAATTGATTTCGCATATAAATTATAAATTCATGTTATTCCCTGTTATTAATTTTTTGTTTTTTTCTTGATAATTTTAAAAAGTGCTCGAAATTTTACTTCTTCCCTCACAAAATAACAACTCGATTCGAAAACCTACGACTTAAATGATGTTATACAATAAGATACAATAAGTGATAACGTTTACGCGAAAAAATAATACTATAAGACAATTTAATGATGATTTTATTGCCCAAACTGTATTTTCAAAATGTTATTAAAATTATTAAAAATGACTTAGATGATTTTAGCTTGTTTTTATTGTAATATAAATTTGTTTACTAGGTACGGGTACTAAAAAACGATTTTCATATACATTACTTATTACTTTTACTAACTAATATTTGGGCTAGGAGTATGTCGAGTAATCAAATAACAACTTAATTATTAATACATCACATATTTCGTAGGAAGTATATAAGGCATTATAGTGTATAGTGTATTACATAACGCTTTGTCTTACAAGTATATAACGCGTATAATGATAATCATTATTAAATGAAGTCTTACTCTTTACGCTTGCTTGATAATTTTGATACCTAGATCATATAAGTTGATATGGCTAATGGTGATTTCAGTGTTGTAAAGTGTCTGAGAAAAAGTATACAAATATTAATATTTGTTTTTATTTAATTGTTTTCTTAAAACTATTTTTTACAATACAACGAATAATAGTGTTTACTGAAAATTAAATTTATTGTATAATTGTATCTAATTATTCTCTCAATATTCGAGCCAAATTACATTTGCGGCAGTAGGTTGGATTTTTTTTAGCAACGTACATTATATTTGAATGCCAATACATATTATGCAAAATCTACGCAGAATACGACTCATAAAATTGTGCAAAACAAATTAAATTAGAATTTTGGCCTACTTAAATATTGAAGATAATGTACGAAACTACAAACTATGCGTATATGGTGTCCTCGGAAATCCCACACGTTGGTCGATATTATTGGTAACTGAGACTACAACTGTAATAAATGTGCAAAAAAATATCAAATTAGAACGAATCCTTCGTCGTCGTCGTCTTCGTCTGAACGATATCGAGCGCGAACAACACTCGGCGTGGGCTGCATCGGGAATAAAATAATAATATAATAATTATTGCTTTACGAATGCGCTGCGTTGGGCTTATCGGCCGCGGTGACCAACCTACAATGCCGTTCAAGTATTCGTGGTTGACCGGGTCTAGGTTAACCAGGTATATAGGTACACCCACCGGCGGCGCAGAAAATAGTAAATACGCATCTATACATACTCGAATGAATAAACATGATATAATTAAGGCGGCATATTGTACGTCGCCTCGGGGCCACCAGCGGTCGTCTTCGCCATACTGTAGGTAATATACGTTTGTATTTTTTTCACTACTCATTTCGTATACATTTATTATACATAGCGCCGATGCGTAATTTATATTAAACTTAATACATTACGTACACAAATGTTAATATCACGACAGTTATACGAATCTGAGAAAATATTGACTTTCGACACACATGCCGTTGCAGTGCACACAGCACGTGTGACATTAGAAAAATATGAAATCACTTTCGCGATAGCCGATAGACTTGAAAAAACAATGTTTATGGTAAAACATACACAGTGCATCTATACTATCTATATATACGTCTAGTCTATAGGCACCGCCGCCGTTGGAAGTTAGAACTAACTGTAAATATACATTCGATGATTCACCAACCATGCTCACCGCTTTTTATCCTTTAATATTACATTTATTCAAACTCTGATTTTTGGTTTTTTAATATTATGCTCAAAGGCTATATTTTTAAACACTTAGATTTTCATGCAGTTTAAGGAGTGTCATGTAGTGGTACTTATTTTTTTTATGAAAACCACCCTTTTGTGTAAATAGTTAAGTAGGTAGATTATATTATTGAAAATGTGGATGCTTTTAAATAGAATTTCTAACGCGAGTACCTTCTGAGTCTTTGTGTATTAATGATAATTATACGTTTGTAAGCTATGAGGGCTATGAGGATTTGAAAATTATAGGATTTAATATGAATTTATCAAATGTAATTTGTAAACATTTTATGGTAAATTGCAAGAAAAATCGATTCATTCAATGATTCGCTAAAATATAATGATCCTATATCATGGGCCACTAAATCATGTATAAAGGGCCATTAGCTCACTATTGACTCTTTATCCTAAGTGATTGTTTATGTCTGGTACAATAAATGATAATGTAATACATTATAGCTAATTCGCATGCATTGCCCAACGTTTTACGTACCTACGACAACGTTTTGCGTGCGTGTCGCCGTCGCGCGCATTACCGCCTCGTCGCGTCGACGTGAATAAATGCTCGTAATTATAATATTATTATATCATAATATTATCTCAGATCCTTATCTCTCATTGACTGAAAGGCGTGGTTTTTGAAAAAAAAAAATTAAATGCAAAATATGACCGCAATATGTTGTCATTTTAAGTATAAACTTTTATGACCGCAAGACTATATGGGTTTCTTAACTGGCTATAGTTAATATATTGACGAGTGATGAAAAAATGTATTTTACATCATACCGGTCAAGTCGTCGTCTACACGTTTTCATAACGGAGCCATATTGTCGCATTGGTACATCTTAAAATCGTTTAGTTTTAATGGGCTGCTAATATATTATGCATAGGCTATTAAATTAATATATACTTACTAATTTACTACTATACCTACATTATTACTGTTGCTAATTTAAATTTGTACTTGAGACGTAAAAGTTTAGTCTTAGCACAATGTACATATATTTTTATTATACGCGTATATAATCAGGGCTCCCACAAGGGGGAGGGGGCTGTTTGACTTGGAGTTCAGATTTACTGAATAATAACGAAAAATCGAATTTTCCGAAGAAAGCAAGTGTCCATTGGTATGATCGGAGTGCTGACCAATTAGCCATTTGTTACTTCACTATTAATATTATTATTTTTCGTAGATCGTCCCGCGTGGAAATACTATTGAGTAGTGGTGCGGAATTGTTTAGAGATTTACTTTTACTCGTGAACAGTTGTAGTGGTTATAACAATGCATATAGTTACATTACATTACGAAAAATATAATATATAGACCACATACAATTACTACGTTTCCATAACAAAAACTACTCGTGTTGTTATCTAACCCTATGTATGAGTTGCGCGAAATCGCAATATGTGCTTTTAACGCCACCCTGCAGAGCTGCACACGTACATAAATATAATAAATATAGTATACATATATACCTACATGTGTAAGTATACTCGCATTGATAATACGCCTATTCAAGGATCACGCAGTCTCCATCATCGTGTTACGTGCATGCTATTTTCAATCTGATTTACGATCCTTTATTATACTGTAGCTCCCATAAAATTATGATTAAAATATTATGTTACAGTCGGATACAGTAATAAAATCGTAAAACTGAGATATATATATATTATACATCGTGTCAAACCCAACTTAAACTATTAGTATAACTATACGTTACCTACCTACAGTTATAACTAAATATTTATATATATTTACACCTACTCGGACAGTCATATGCTTGCAGAAAATATTTATTTCATATTATTTTATTTTATTCCTCTAGGTGCTGCTTTAATTTCTTTCAAACAGTGCAATTTACTGATATTTAGTACCTATATAAACGAATAATATACGATCTCTGAAAGACAATGGCAAAATGTAATGAATAATGGCGGACCGTAAACTTCCTTACATTAATACATTATACATAATATGTTTACAAGGTACCATTAGTACCGTGATTCGGAATTGTACCTGTACCGACCAACGAAATTAATCTTAACTTTACGGCTATACCGTTAATGATCCAAAGTTATGTCTTGTTATTATGATTAATATTGAATAGGTATAGCTCCTTCCTAAAAAGTATTATAGTATTCTTAAAATATATTATATATAATTAATTGCATCGTCAATAATTTAAAAAAGTTCACGCACGCGATTATTGATATGATAAAACTAATATTAAATATTTAAATATTAATTATTATACAGATTGCTCCAAAAATGTTTGAACATCTTGCATAATATCACAATAATTTTACCTCGTCAATATGTAAAATTATAATAATATAAAATGCTATAGTAGTGTCAAATGGGGTGAGTAATTTTATTTTACTAATTGTTTTATAGTAAAAGTATATTATGATGGAGTAAGCATTCACACAGCAAGAGCACCCAAATGTAAAGCTAATCATTTGTATCTAAAGAGTAAAAAGGTAAAATATCAACAACCTATTTATATGTATTAATATATAATATACAACATTAATATTTTTTTTATTTTTATTAAAAATAAAGATAAAGGAGAATATGTTTAATAGTTTATTTTTATTTGGATGTATCTATTAGTTGATACTTGTTTTTATTAATAAGTTGTGTAATTACTTTTTAAACATTTTTTTTTTTTGCTTCACCAAAGTTCAACCCTTTGTGAGCTATGACGACTGCCATAACATATAAAACAAATAATTATTTCTTTTTACCGTTTAATTTACGCAATAGTTTGGAACATGGATATAATTAATTTTTCCGAAAAATTATATAACGACCATATTATTTTACTATAACTACCTACTGTAGTTGTAATTATTTAAATTTTTTATTATAATATTTGTAATAGCCAGTAACACATAAAGTTCATAGGTTACTCACCTATAATAAAGTAGACCATATTATAATACATATTTTCGTAATCACTAATTATTATCGTGTTTGCTGTACTATAATTACAATCTACAGACTACAGAGATTCGTGTAAAATAAGACAAGGTATTCATAATTTGAAATCAATTACAGATATCTGAACTATGCAATATAACTTACTATTAATAGTTTCGTAAAAATTATTTAAATACATGGGGTTTTAAATTATAATTATTTAGTTATTTATTTTTAGAAAGTGCCAAACAAATATTGTAAGTATATTAGATAGGTACACTCACTCAAATTAAAACTGAAATCAGTTTTTTTCTCATTTTCAAATTAAAATAATTTATTACAGATTGCGAAAAATAGTTGAATAATCCTTCATTTAAAACTAGATGAAGATTTTAGGTATTTCATATATATTGGTTTAAGTTACCTTATAATAAAAAGTATTAATATTTTTAAATTTTTTTATTGAATTAAATCAATCGATTGCACCATTCAAATGATGATATTATATGGTGATGATTATTTCAAGTGGAATGTGGAAACATAATTGTTTTAATCAATAATGTATTAGATAATATATAGGTTGTGTATGTATGGATTGCCGAATCGTAATATATATATATTATATAAGGCTCAAGCAGGTAAATATGGTAAGTACCTATGTGATTTAAAAAAAAAAGTGATCGAATAGACATTATACCCGATCGGGGAAAATCAGAAAAAATCTTCGGGCAGTGCACGACGGTTGTTGCACAGAAAAATAACTCGCGGCTACTTAGTGATTGCATGATTTTATTATCATTAAGTATTATCGTTATCGGGGTCGTAATAGGGTTCAACGAAAGTGATAATGTGCTATTATAACTGGTGCGCGAACATATACGGTGGCGCTTGGTCGCGGTCGTCGGGTTCGGATCGCTGCTGTAACGATGGCATTGGATGATGGCAGGCTCCGGGAGAAGACCTTTCGCCATGATGTCCGAAAGATCTATATATACGGACAAAGTGCCTATACGATATGTAATAGGTCCCCACTGGTTCTGTCCATAAACATATAAAAAGCAAACACTTACGGCGATTTCGGTACAGTGCGTTTTCTCGGTTTAGTCTTGCTGCAGTATAATAATATTATAGTCGGCCAAAATCATAATACTTCTGTAACTGTGGTGGTGTCTGCGGGTGCAGTTCATTTTTGGTATCGCCGTCGCGGTTGCCACGATCAAACAAGATGGTAAGCACAGCTTAATAACACGAACCTAACATTTTTATAACATTTTTGACATTCAAATTATATGGTGTAGGGTTATGTTGTATACATTTTATTCACAAAACAATTATAATATTATAATTATAACTAATTATCACTATTGTAATTGATAGGTACCTTTTTTAAATTTAAAATCCCATCTTATATTGTAGTAAAATCTCAACAGAAACATTGTTTTATTTGATTTCGATTGTAAAAACAATACTTTTTCTCTAGGAACTTCTTAAGTATAATTAGTAATTACTAATTTACAATTAGTAGGTATTACTCATTGAGTAGCGATACTACATTACTAACTGTAATTAACTGTACTATTGTTAGACATATAAATTATTTATAACTCATTTAAATTAATTTTCTATGTAATTTTATATTTATAGTTACAGTTATTATGAGTTGTAACTATATAATTTATAATATAATGTAATATGTACAGTAAAATCCAATTTAAAAATTGTAAATTTTAAAAGTATTTTATTTTTCCTTATTTATTTTGAAAAAGTTAAATTTAAAATATTAAACATTTCTTCTATTCTAAAAGTAACTTCTAACGATGATACAATTATTATTACAAATTGTTTACATAAAAACTTGTAAGGCTTTGACAGATATTTATACAACAAATATATGTTTGGAACTTGTAGTTGTCATGTATATTATATGTATAATAAAATTAAAATATATAATCATGCACGATGTACACAGTACACATCACTGTTAAATATAACGAACGAAATACAATTCAATCAATCAATGATCGGTACTTCTATATAACATTCATATTACAAGACAAAGTTTATAAAATTATGTACCTATACCTACCTACCAAAATACCTGCAATTACATTTTATATATTATTTTATAATATATTTGATTTTAATCCTCCAAAGTTAAATTTTTTAGAACACTCATATATTTAAATAATGTTAATAATATAATATGCAATAGCGAATTTCCAATAGGCACATAAAAATAAATGATAGTTTAATTTTAAATAATAATGTCTTTCCAATAATTTAAATTTCTTAAGAGCATTGTTAAAATTTCTGTATTAAAATTACACTGTTCTAAAATTGTAATTTCATTTATTTTGACTAAGTGTATGTATAGTTTTTTAGTTTCATAAAAAATATAGTTGGTAAAAAATATATACAAACTAAAATGGCAATTGATTGCAATTGTTAGGATATACAAAAACATTTACTATCGTCTATTTTAGAATTCAGTAAAATACTAAAATGTTACTTTTTTATTACACTTAAAGTTATATTAAACAATATTATACATTTAGTAGTTTTTATTTTGTTTTTCTTTGGGAACAACATAACATTGTGTATCTATATATAATTAATTAAATGTAACTTGTGCTGTACTTGTACTGTGATATTTTCTGAGGTTATATATTATTAAGTATAATATGTAATTTTTTTTTATTTCTCATTAGATACTTATTCACAGTAAGTTTCGCAATAAGTGTAAGAGCTAATAGTTGGTATAGGTTTGACTATAATTGGTATATCATAGACTAAAATAAGTCACCCGGCGGTGAAACTTTTAAAAAAATAGATGGTTAATTACCGAAGGTAATTTTATCAATACCAATCATTATTTTAAAATTTATCTGCACACCATAGGTAAGACAAGCGACTAAGTGGATTTCTGGGAATATTATTTGTGTTGAGTTTTTCTATTGAGTGGGTTTGACCGATTTGTTAAACGGGATCGAAAACGTTTATAGATGGTGGATGATTTTTTTGGAAATGGTATTTAGTATTTACATACTGACTTAAGTGTAAACGTAAATATGATTGGATATGGAGGGACTACTTGCAGTAATCAAACGGTGTGTTGTTAATTGTCATTATTGAACTTTTTTGTAGATTTGGGGGCATCTTCATACTTGGATGCCATAAAACCTTTAGGCAATAGGAATGTTTTGTATGAGATTAATTTACTTTTTAGATCTTTGAATTTTTATTCTGAAAAAAATGATATGTAATTTACATAAAAAAGTTTGAACCAAATAATTTGAAGCTATGAAATAATATTGATAATGGTTAAAATGTCTAACATTTAATGAAAGTTAAATAGTTGTTTTACTTTACTATAGGTAATAGGTATTAGATAAATCTTTTGTTATAGTTACAATTGATAGAAAACTATCTGTATCGCATTTTGCAATACTACTGTAAATGATTATTCTAACATAAGACTGTTATCTAATTAAAATTAAAATTATTATTAGTATTTGTTTATTGCATTTTACTATTTTATACGTTCTTTTATCAGCCATTCTAATAATGATATTTTACTACTTCTCACTATATAATACGTTTCAATAATGTATGATTGATTTCAATTGCCAAACAATACAAATGTCATTAGTTATATCATGTATAATGATATTGTGAAAGAAGTCACGTCGTGCAGATACAGGAATATTATAATAGCAATCGTATTAATTCGGTAACTCATGGAAATTGATTGGTTTATTTATTATTTATCTTAAATTAAAGAGTTCCTGACCAGAACATATATGCCAAATTTTCGTTATTAGGCAATGGAATATTGTTTCGTTTATTTTGTCTAATATAGTTCGTGTGTACTTTCATATGTGGGCAATGATTATGTAACTTTGTAATTGGGTGTATGTGTAAAATTGGATCCAAATAATATGGAACCATAAAATAACAAGAAATTAAATTTATAAAAGCAGAGAACCACAGGAAAAATTATTAGTCAAGTGAAGTTTTTTAGTATTCGAAACAGACGATGGTTCAATTAGCCAACATGTATTTGTTATTCATTATATAATAAATTCGATGTAATGTTTTATTTTAAAATTACAGACACACAAAATAGTAAAGACCAAAGACGATACTATCAACCTATGTATAAATATATGAAACTGTTATGATTTTTAGTTTAATAAGTATATAATATGCTTATACCTATTTCATTTTTTTTTAAATTATGGTAAACATATTATTAAAAATGAGTTTAAATATTAAGTTAGAAATTAGAATTTCAATAAAATTACGTAAATTATATCTATTTACTTGTTAACTACATCATTATTAAATAATAATTAATTTTAAAATTAAATAGTACGTCGACACGATCTGAAAAACTGAACACATATGTTCATAGACAATAAGTTACTTACATGTTACAAGTTACTGATGATTCCAAAACAAATTTTACAGATACACCCATACATAACAATGAATATCAAATTTTAATGCTATGGAAATACTTATATTATTTAATAGAATCAGAAATAACAAAATATTAGAGTCAACTTACTTGGCGTTTTGTTATGTTGTGTTTTAGAAATACGTACGCCGAATAAATAAAATATTTTTTTGATGCCAAAAACGGAAATGATATTCAAGATAGTTCGGGAAAAACGCATTCTTTGTTTGACAAAATGTTGTCATCTCTTATACGCTCGCACATCATAATAATGTGTAACACTAAAGTATTTCATTATTTATTATGTCCTTATTCGTCGCGTTTTTTTTTACGCAACAATCATCTTTTCTTACTTAGCTACAAATAAAACGTGTTCTACTTATGTATAATTTCTCGTTGGGCAATCCATTCTATACTTCTTTGGCTGTAATCCACTATTAAAACTCCACGAATTTTGTTCAACCACGATCACACATAATATTATTACAATATAATAATCAATTTCAAAGAAAAATATGTACGCATATGTTTATCAAATTAATACGTAATATGCGTTTACTTAAATATTTTGTTATGACTTATGATACACCGCATGGCCTGAAATGTACCTATATTATCAAGTCGACTATAGTAACGGTTTAAACAGAGGTTTACAGCCATTATTATTGACAATGTTTGCGAGTAATGATTTAATCGCAAGCAGATTTCACGTACGTAAGGCTATTATGAGTTAGTAAGTTACACGACGTGGGTACGTACATTATGCTTTTATGTTAACTTTTTTGTCTTAGTGATATTATATGTATCTAATACTACATATTATATATATATAATATATGTAGATCAATGGACTTTCTTCTGCAGATTTAATTACGTCAAAACCATTCGTTATGCTTATTTTCTCAATTGAATTGAAATTATTAGCAAACACAATGCGGAGAGCTGCACCGCATGCGGACGGTCGAATATTTCGACTTTTATATTATTATGTATACGTATTATGAGACCGCGATAATATAACGGACGAAATGATAAACCATTACGTGAACGGTCAATTGAATGGCTCGTGATTCCACTATTAAGCTTTTACTTGTATAAGAATATACAATTTAAAAGACACTACCGGTAACAAAAGTGCTCGCGATTATGAACAATATTATATATATATATATAAACA
The DNA here is from genome assembly GCF_019925205.1 of Metopolophium dirhodum. Lineage (NCBI taxonomy): Eukaryota > Metazoa > Arthropoda > Insecta > Hemiptera > Aphididae > Metopolophium > Metopolophium dirhodum. Next base: position 11,610,965 of record NC_083564.1, read on the forward strand.
TAAATATAAATTTACTAGGTATATTATAGTATTGTAAACGATGAATGCGTTTCCCGGCCGTATTAATACGTCGTTATATCAAATACGACCGCGGTGAAAGTGTTGAAGGGGTTAACGCGTTTGACGGAAAACGAAAATCATATTTTGAATAACAAAATCTACGAAATTTCGTGTTCAGAAACGAACACACGATTATTCGATGACAGGTATACCTATACCCTGATATAACTGTATATAATGCGCACGCATATAATGGTACAAGTCTTCGGCATTCTCTGTCTGCGCGTCTCTCAAAGTACGATGACCAACGAAGCGCACCCTGCAACAAAAACGCGATCTACGGTCAAGTGCTGTTTCTCTCTCTCTCTACTGTTCAAGTCTTACAACCTTGCGGAAACCGAAGAAAGTCTGCACAGCGAACGACCATATAATGTTATTATTGTTATAATATTATAATATATAGCCAGCTTACCTCACAGCTCACTACATCAGTACCCGCGTTAAAGTCTTTCGGATGAAACGGTCCGTGTATGACGCCAAAACGCGTTGATGGGCGTGTATACCTACATAATAATATAATATTATAATTATATAACACTATGGTTATAACCACGTTGACCAGTCTTTGCCCAGGACGACCTAACGAAAGAAAAATCACTGACCTTTTAAAACACAAACGGTGCGTGCACTGCGGGAAAACATAATCGAATGCGTTAGGCACTTCCTGGAAAAAATAAGTCTAATTTAATGACAGATACATTTATAATGATTTATATCTAACAAGCACGAGAATAAAACGTCATGGTACATTATATATTTTATGTAGCTACACGTTTAAAATATTATGTTAAATCCGCCCGTGATAAATCTTATTTTATTATAGGTGAGCGCACGTTTTTGTTCTAAAATCGAAATTTTCATAGTGTATTGTTGTATAACATCGTTTAATCTCGTTTGTATCTTTACGTCAAATTTTGATGAACGCACCGGCATAGTCGTCATACTGTACCACTAGAAAAACACGTATCTTTCTCATTTAATAAATTATTCCTCACAGTCCTTACATAATATTATTAGTATTGTTCATACAAATATTTCCACACACACACACACACACACATTTTAGTATTTTATGCTTACGAAATATACATTTATCGACATATTTCCCTTGCATTAATATATTATTATTACTAAGTTCTTATATTCATTCTGTCCGATCGTGTTTATCTCACTCAATATACCTATTATATAGTATTATAATATTATGTTTGCCACTCGACTATTTAGTATACGTGACGGCCACCACTACACATTTTCGCCATATATCGCACAACCACTTTAACTGTTTGCAGATCTGAGCACCTGTATGTATGTATTCAGTCATCTTATTTTTGCCAATACACATTGAATCACAGCAAATATAGTGTTATGATATATTATTATACGACATATACGCACAGAAAAAAACTTTCATATATATATAATAGTAATTATATTATATTGAGTTTAACTAGTTTAAGTAATATATAGGTACCGATGTACATGCAGATCACTAGAACCTATAATATGTTAAAAAGAATTTTCATCTATAAATGGATTTGCACATCGTCGGATTTACTTTTATAGTAATAATAATTATGTAAGCACTGCGCTTCTATGTTTAATGAAAATCAATAAGCCTGACGATGAGAAGCCTGAAAATGTATATTTATGAATAAAACTACTGATGAGGTACCAATAGGTAAAATTGTTTTGCACGTATATAATTATTAATTGTTATTAATGAATAGTTTTTTTTGCTATAAGGCAGAACAGTAAATTTAATTTAAAAAAAAGTCTGTACGTTTTGTGTTCTAAAAATTCTGTTTTTAATGTTGCACATAAATAACGGTATACTTGTACTATTTTATCAAACATTTTATGTCTATTATCTAATATTTAATTTTTTCATCGGCCTGCAGTTTAATAACTTGTAATTCTTTAGTAATACCTACTTAGAATGCTAAGGTATCCTACCTCTTAAAATAGTATTTTTGCATCTGATCGACTTAATATTTATAATTCTAAATTATTATAATATTTTTTATTCGTGACATAACAACATGATTATACACATCACATACAAAGTACAAACATATTTTATCTACTCATAATTTATAGTACATACGTTTTGTTATTGTATAATTTATGTAACATCATTATGAAAACACGTTCCCATGATATCTTTATTGTTATGACTTATGAAACGTATGTTCCAACTATTTATTATTTAGTTCATCAACTTATAATTTCCAATACATAATATAAGACTTTCAAAATATTAAACTTATTATGTTTTATACAAAAAATATATTATGTCACACTAACATAATATTAGTTTTTTTTGTTTTTAAGTTATTAAATTATACACTTATAAAATGTATACAAAATTATTGAAATACTCTATTTATATAGTATATACTAATATTGTGATAGAATTAAGCGAAATAATGTATTATCCTAATTACCTAATAACATAAGCCTAATTGATAAACTAAAGATCTTGCGGTAAATAATAATATTGTATGTACCTACTAGAAGTTACAACTACATTATACACCTAATTTTAATTATTCTAAAATACTTTTATTCAAAACTATTTTAAATAAGTGAAAAATATTTCAAAGTAGGTCCTTGACAATTGACACCCACTATTTATACCTATATAATATACAATACAGTCTGTACAAATTACAAGCTACGATTTGACCATAATAGCTATCGTATGCTATTCCACCCAAACGGTATCTAATTAATAACCATGTGTTTATTGAATCACTTAGGTTCGGTCTTAGTTGAAACATATATTTCAATTTTAAAGTAATTTTTTTAAGTATTCGTTAAACCACATATATCTTGTATCTATATGTGTTTATTTTACCCATATAATTAAATCATATTAACTCGAGACTTGACCTAAATATAACTTTGAGTCTTACAGACAATCAAATCTATTAGGTAAAGTAATATTTTTAAAACCATGTTTATGAATTCAACAAAACATTATTATTAGCTAATAAGTCTAACCCAAAATCTGAATTATCATATTATAACACACTGTTATTCAACATGTCAGATGTCTAGAGTACTGTAGATTGTTGTAGTACCTACTGTAATACACGGCTTTCATCACTAAGTATCAATAAATACCATATCATACAAATCATTATTTTGATTGATTGTTATTATTTCATTGGTATTATTCCTAGAGAACGAATATAGTGATTGTATTATTTATTTAAGAATGGTCACTTAAGAGCAACATATTGGCGGGAAAAAATAATATACACTTGAATAATAATTATATCAAAAGTAGTACGTTAACTCTGAATTCATTTCACTACATAGGTACCTGCCAAACTTTTTTTTCACATGTTCGATGACTGCGTTATCATTATTTCCCCATCCCCTCATGCATTATATACCTATCCTAACATAGCTATAGGTTATTTATTTATAACTTATACGCACTATTATTTATATAAAAACAATTTCATTGTTATTATTACTTCACTGATTTTAAACACTAGAATAAATACATATTTTATGCGAGTATACAAACGTTTATTAAATTGTAGCAAGATTTATTGCCGTTATACTTGGGTAAACCAGAGAAATTCATCGAGTGGCGAGTAGCCATGTTTAATATGTTAATTAAGGTTAAAATTTCTATAGGCAAAAATATGCACAGTGGTCTTAGGATGTTAAAGAAAAACAATAGATTATAGAAAATATATATGTAGCATTATAGCGGTATGTATAAAAATTAAAATCTGACTTTATAAAAATCGTTGGGCATCATATTATAATATATCATTCGATTTACTTAAATTAGGTAGGTATGTAATTACCTTCCACATGCCTATACTTTATAATAAATACAAATTGTATACCTAATAACTTATCGTATATCGTTATATCGATAATAACATTGCATTAAATACACGAATGATATAATATATAACTATGAAATATATAATTTTTTTCAGTTGCTAGTGAAATCCCTGTTAGTGGCGATTGCATCAGTATCGCTTGTAGTTGGTTTACCGACTCCAGCACCAGAAAAGTCTTTACAGCCAGTTCAGCGTCAAAAGAAGCAGTAAGTATAAATAAAATAATAATACTATTGAAATACTTTGAGAACCTATTGTCTTGGAAACAGTCATGTATCTACATATTAGTATATTACATTATTATATGTATCTTTGTTGAGAATAATCCTTAAATTGTGTATAGTTAAAATTATATTAATACATGATATCTTTATGACTTAAATATTTATAAATTATAATTTCATAAAACTCCATTTTGAAAGAGAACTATGAAAATGACCAACATCAATATATTATATCTCATATTTTATAAAAATACTATATTATAAAATATTAAAGTAGTTTTTCTTAGGCATATAAATAAAAATCTCGCAATTATTGATTCTTTAAAACTATCGATATTATCTACATTTAAATTCAATATTGTTAACATTTTTTTATGTTTTCTATTTTAGCGCTGATAGTGGATATGGTTCAGATGTAGTTGGTTATGATTCTCATCATCACGAAGAACCACAAGGCTCCTGGAAAAAGAAATTAACTTGGAAAGAGGAATGGAAGCAAGAATGGAAAACCATCAAGCAAGAGGTATGGAAAAAAACTTGGGAACAAATTAAAGTCCCGATATGGAAAGAAATCAAAGTTCCCGTCTGGAAGGAAATAAAAGTACCAGATTGGAAAATTATCCAGACTCCAGTTTGGAAAGAAATTAAAGTCCCAGTGTGGAAAGAAGTTAAAGTACCCGACTGGAAAGTAGTCAAAGTGCCCGCATGGAAGGAAGTACAAGTACCCGTATGGAAAGAGATTCAAGTACCTGACTGGAAAAAGACCTATGTACCGGAATGGGTTAAAGAATACGTTCCCGGATCCAAGCAGTTAGGCAAAGACCAAAATGGATGGGAATATATTGCACATGATTTGTGGAAAAAAAAACTCATATGGAAACCAATTTGGAATAAGGTATGGAAAACTGAAAAAAAACAAGAATGGGTGACAGAGAAGAAACAAGTATGGAAAGAAGAGAAGGTACAAATATGGAGGACAGAAAAGAAACAGGAATGGATAACCGAAAAGAAACAAGAATGGAAAGAAGAAAAAGTACAAATTTGGAGAACAGAGAAGAAAGAAGAATGGGTAACTGAGAAAAAACTTGAGTACAAGACCGAATGGAAAGAACACAAAGTTCCAGCTTGGAAAGAGATTCAGGTACCCACTTGGAAGAAAGTATACAAGCCAGTGTGGGAAAAGGTTTGGGTAGAAGAACATCATGACCACCATGACCACCATGAACATCACGATCAACATGACCACCACGAATATGGCGGTGGATACGAAGATCAACAAAATAATTACGGTGGTGGTGGTGATAGTTATGGTTACCATAAAAAATGATTTATATTTCACCATATCCATTGTAAATCTTTCTTAAATATTACCTCTCCAGTCAATGTGTTTTTATGCCAACCAAATGTAAATATTTCTTGCTAGTTTTATGTATTTTTTTACTTAATGTGTTATTTGATTTTTTTATATATAATATAATATAACAACGTTATGTTATCAACATTTATTACTGTTTATAATTATTTATTATTTTCGTATAAAACGAAAACGCCGTAATATGAAGCTTGTTACCAGCAACATATTTTACACAGTCGTAAGGAGTATCATGCAAAATACATATTTAACAATTTTATTCACTAGAGGTCGTACTAATGTCGATAGTATAATAGTATATGAAATAGCTATCAATGTCAAAAAAAAAAAAAGAAATCTATTAGAATAAAACAACAACTACACAAATTAATTAATTAGTAATTGGATTAGACGCGTGTAAAGAGAGCGATTATTGATTATTCCATATCCATGGTTTTTATTACTATTAAATATTAATTAATAATATTATGAAAGTATAAAAAGTGGTGATACTAAGAACCAGGGTTTTTGTATAGGCAACTTACTATGCGCTTTTATCCTCAACATTTTGAGGCGCTAAAACAGAAATATATCGTGTAAAATATAATTTATAATTACGAATATAATGTACTGTCCCATTGTCGGGTAGTACTATTCATGTTCTTAATTTTATTTACAAAAGTTAGTTCAAAAATAATCTTAGTTAAGAAATAACTTAGTACCCTTTATAAATACCACTTGTGAGTTAGTGAAAAATATTTACTTAGCAAAGTTGAATATAAGTAAAATCTTAGTATCGTCTATAAATTTGGCTATATGTCTTTTAGTAGAAAATTATAATTGTAATACATTTTCAATTGGAATTTACTAGTATGTTAAAGTATGTATAAAGGTGAATTGATAAAATAAAATAATAATATTCACGATTGTAAGATATTTTTACACGTATATAGGTAATATATTCTTTTTTTAATGGCATTTAGTATAACGGCCAATCAGCATCTTCTTAAAACTGATATATTATATACATAAGTATATAACTATCAAGACATTCCTAACATAGGTAATAACATTATAGGTACTTAAATATTATTGTTTTACATCTTTGTAGAACACTTGGTGTAAAAACAACAAATTCCGATACAATTAATTACGTCATAACCAGTAGTGGTTTTAACTTATAACTTATAACATAATACCTATAGTGTTAACTTTTAACTTTTTCAATATAAACTTATTTCACCTTGTTATAATAAATGGGTACTTAATTTGACTTGTAATGATAAATTAATAATTTATAGTATTACATACATAAAATATTAATACATATAAAGGTATTATTTGACTAATGTGGATCATACTATCGTAGTAAATTAATAAATAATATAATAATATAACAGTTCTGGCAAGTTACAATGACATATATTACTATTTATTATTGTAATTTGTAATATTTAATGATAATATGTGTACATTTCGCTTGTTTCAACACTTTTTTTAATTCAATTATTATTTAACAGATTAGAATGATAATGTTTCAATTGGTTCTTATCATTATTATAAGTATAACTTATAACTTATAACTTACAAGTATGTAACTAATGCATTAGCATACATATGATTATATAAATTAGTTCATATGAGTATATGACACGTCTAATATTTAAAAAAAAATTTTAATTCTAATTATTATTACTTGATACTGAGTACATTTGCCATACCAACTACATAAATAAATGTATTTAAAGATTGACACTATTGTATTAAATATTTCTGTGTGAATATTATTTTTAATTGATTAGGTAATTATTGTTTAACTCATTAAAATATTAAATAATTTTTCAAAGTTATTGGATAATAATAGTCAATTAGCATAATTATTAGGTATTATATTTTGATAAATATAGGTATATAAACATCATTTCAACAGATATTTTTCTACCTATCACCATACCTATTAATTAAAATTTAATATAAATTGAAAATTTCACTATAACAAATTTCAATGAACACATTTTTGTTTTCGTTAACAAACCATAATATATTCGACAATAGACCTAGATTTTAATAATTTCAAAATGTCAAATAGGTAATACCATATTATACAGTTTCGACTATAGATAAATTAATATTAGTTTTGTCAAAACGTAACCGATATGTCATAACATATTATTTTGGATTCGTGAACGATTTCGTAACAACTATGAATTATTCGACTACTTAATGATTGATATTAAAAATCAGGAGGATCCGTAACGCTCACACCTATGACCTCGTGTGTTTCTTACTTTCTTTGGATTTTTCCCGAGTGGGCACTACACGCCGACGTACATTTTGAACACGACCATTATATAGAGCACACCGAGCACACTAGTCCCAGACTCACCCGTTCGTGGAAGGAGAGTAAATAAATAATAATGTTTTACTACTAAGTAATAGTCAATAGGTACATTATACAACGAATAATAAATGTGTTGTTATTACGTTTTGTTGTTGTTTCGAAACAGGTTCGGTCGGTTATTCATTGGGCACCCAACATCCGAGTACGTAAATCCGGCAACGGTGACCGACGACAACTTACTACAGCTCTAACATTTTGGCGATAACCCTCCCCCCCCTCCCATCGGTTAGTACACCATTGGTTCAGACCGTAAAGTTTCAAACTATTTCTAAGAGTTCGACACTGATACACACACGCAAGCTAGACGTAATATATCTACTTAAAACGACGGGCGTTGGCAAAAACGACGTGTGGTCAAAACTCTAATATTGTATTGTATAACGATATTAACAATAGGTAGGTACCGTTGGATTGCTCTTATTCACAAAAGTGACGCAATCGCTTTAATTGTGACTTGAAACAGTTGTAAAACCGTTTACAATTCAAATAATCAGATTTAGATGAGAATGCCTAAGGGAGAACCCATTATAACTAATATATAACATTTAGTAGGTATCCAGTTGGACAGAAATTAATTATAATTTCATTCAAACGTGTTCGACGCTGAAGCGAGCAGTCCAAAAATCCAAAGAAGATTAAACGAATAACTTATCATAATATAAATAAAACACGAAAACATTTCGCCGAGTCCCTCAGGAAGCTAGCCTATTTTTTGAATATCGGAGAATTCCGATTTTCCACCTGTTGTAGGTCATAAATACTATTTATTTATTTTTTCTATTTTCAATGTAGGTACCTAATAAGAAGTAATGTGAAAAAAATAATTTATCACCGTACAAATTCTGTGGTCTATGTATAATGATACATATTTTATAACAACTGTAAACATCGACCAAGTTCAAGGTTAGCTGCTCTTATCCTTGTACTATGTTTAATCAAGCGCTCACGATTATATTATACTCATTACATTTCAGTTATTTTTTTAAAAATCTTATCATGACTTCTAAAAAAATACATACATCTCTGTGAGTATAATGACGACTATATATGATTAGTAAAAATATAAGTTTTATTATTACGGGTAAATACCTCCTATCATATTATATTTTATTAATCAATTTAGTATTCAAGAGTCGATATCGTTACCTATTCGAAATTGGTGATGAAATTTTTGTTCGTATCGTTATTACGTGTACGTATCGATATGATTACATTTTATGTGCATAGCGTACCCATAGCCATTATAATATTACGCCAATGTATTGCGGTTAGCCAAATATTGATTAAAAATGACTAATCAAACGCCGCACACACAGTTAGAAATCTGTCGTTGATTCAACACGCGTTGGTGTCAATGTCGTACACAGTTGTGTGTTGATTTTGAGCTGGGAGGAGCTTGGTGTTGAATTCACATTAAGCGATAGTTAAAATAACTACTACTCGTTGCTATAGTAAGACTCATGCCTCATAGTGATTAGTGGTGAATACAAGTTCAGTTGATATTAAGACAACTACAAACTGTGTATATCTTAACAAATAAAATTATGTAGATATGATATTTACTATATTTAGTACAACATTACAGCAGTTTTAAATTAACTTTTATTTGAGGGTAGGTTGAATATTGGTTATTGTTATCTCAACTTAAGTTACTGATATTTTGTTAAAGTTTGTAAAGATGTTGAATTAACAAATGGTATTCTTAAAACTACCTAATGTAATGTTAAAAAATGTTAGACAAGCAAAAAAAATATTTCGGCGGGTAACAAATTCCATCAGCCCTAGACGGGATTCGAATCCACTACCTACGGGTTATTTAACTATCTACCTAACGCCTAATACCACCAGCCTACCACCTACATTGATATGCATGATATTTCAGTGGGTATATAACTGTCGCATAATATATAGAAAAAAAATATCTTAATTTGCTTTTTATGGAATAAAATGCAAAGTTCTATGACTATATTTACATACTTTATACATTTTACCTAAAATAATAATATTGTATACAATTAATGTTTTCATACATTACTTTGCCAATAGTAATATATTTTATTTCACATGTTATTAAATACATGGTACCTACATTTATTTACTTAAAATAAACAAACATAATATTATAGGGTAGGTAATAAGTATTAATAACTATTGTAGAATAACAAAATAAAAAAAAAAAAATAAGAATATTAATATAGTAGGTATTATTTAAAAGTTTTTTATGCACCTGACCTCAATGAGGCATATAGTTTACCATTGCCTAGAACTCTGGCAATGGTTGGCGTTGTATCAGGTAATTCATACATATAACACCCAATCAGTTTTGAGTTTAAATTATTTTTTATTTCATAGGCACAAAAATGTTCATCAAAACCAACAGTCAACATTGGCTTTATTATAAAATAAGGAACTCTGGTTTCATTGACCAACATTTTATAGATTTCCCCAAATAAACAGCCTCCAGCAGCAGAATTTATTTCTAAAACTAAAAGCATATTTTTTTTTATACATCAAACCTTTATATTCCAACCAAACTGGAGAGAATGAATTACATTTGAATTCTGGTGGTAGATTGAAAATTATATTTGATGGAAACTCAATAAAAGGGGATACTACATTGGAACCAGATGAATAATTTAAGTCTGGTTTTAAACCTGAATTAGATAAAAAGCGACTGATCATTTGCAATTGTATTTTATTAGATAATGTATGACCTAAATTAATTCGATTAGATACAGCATTTGCAATTGCTTTTACTGTTTTATGTTTTGCTTCAAATCTAATTGAAGAAGTTAATTTGCAATAACAAATTAATGTGAAACTGGCATTAGAAATAGTTAAATTTAACACGCGGACAAAATAAAATCAACGTAAACTGTAAACACACGAGTCACGACAATTTTGTAGACACACAAGTACACAGCAATTACAGCAGTACGCCAGTTGTACAACACAAAAGTAATATTATCATGTCTACCAATAAACTATAAATATCATAAATGAAAAATAATAATAATTTATAAACATTGATATCAGTAGAAATTAACCGATTAATCGTTGGTAAATCTATATTTATATTCAAAATAACATTTATTCAGTCCGGCCCACGAGAGTCCATACTACTAGATTCCCGCTATTCGGCAACATGCCGATGCGCAGCGACGGACGCGTTTTTAGGTATGGACTATGGACTCTCGTGGCCCGGAGTATACATAAGTGTATTTTTAATCGTACATACTATGATGTAGAAATAAATAATAATGTATTTAATTCAACAATAAACTGATGTTTTTTTAACTATAAAATAGTGGATAATGTAATATTCAATGATTCATTGTTAATTTAACTCCTATACTGAATGCTGAATTGAGTAAACGTATGGTGTTCAACCATGTGTATTTCATTCTACAGACATTGTTGTTATTTTAACACTCCAAAGTATATAATTTACAATTTAGCTGATTGACAAATTCAGTAAAGTGTTAAAACAACTACAGATTTCTAACTGTGCATAATAACATAATATACGATAATATACTCACGAATGACGCGTTAGTTAACTACTTGTCTAAATGTATTATAGTACTATAATAGTACAATGCAGTTGATACGTTTAGGTCTAAAATTGGTTTAAAAATTAGCCATAGTATAATGATCGTTGAAATACTCTATATTATAAAAGCTAAGGCTTAATTGCATAAGTGTTAATAGTATACTATTATATATTATATTAATTCCTATTTCCTAGCGCTCTGTCACACAGTTACTATCTATTATATTATACCTACATATATCGTGAGATTTTAGAGTGGACGATACAGGAAACAATTAGGTATGAGTGGCAAGACCGCGTGTTAAACATATTATGAGACCGGGTATACTATGACTTATAATTTATGTAGTTCAGTACCTAGTAGAGCTGAATGTTGATAATAAATTATAACTTGGTATGCATACCTATACGAGGAACCTAATAAATGTATTATTCAGTGTTAGATCAAAAAAGTTATAATAATATACATTATATTATTATAATTTATAAATATACCTACCTACATGACTTTTTCATATGTATTATGTACACGCATTTTCGATTTATCTATAAAAGTACCTAGTGATTTGTTTGCCAATTAGACAATGTTTGCGAAATCTTTAAAATCAATTATATTCTTCACGGGTAAGAATTATACAGTATATATTAAGTTATATAATTATAATATTTACGAACATGGTAGAACTGGTATGTAGCTTGTAAAATATTTTTGGTTATCACATTTCACCGATTCATGTCAATATATATTATACCTACTGCAAATGGGTAGCTTTTCGCATTATTGGTTAAAAAAAATATAGACAAAAAACTAAGACTCTAAGTTCTTCCAGATTATCATGTCAAAATGTAAAATAACTCGATTGGTGTTAACACTGATACTCACTACATAATACTATAATATTGAAGTAACTCTTAATGTGAATTTTATCCAGTAGATAGGTACTCAGATTGAATATCAGAATATCAATTGTCATTCGTCACAAACAATCAATGTTGTAGATTAGCCACTATAACAACTATAACACTATATTGTTTTATCTATAATTTATTATTATAATTTCAAAATTCATTATGAAATCCTAGTATAAAACAGGATAGTCATTCATCATTAGACACAGTTCATATTTTTAGTAGAATAAAAAAAGAGTAATTTTGTTCAAAGTATTTCTATACATACTACTTAACTACTGATGAATCCTTTTTGGGTAGTTTTTAATTCTAAAATAAATGAGGAAGCTATGAAAAACAAATCAAAAAAAAAATTAAACATGTTTTGTTAATTATTGTTACACTAAGAATACAAATAAAATATTCATATGCCATAACATATACCTATAGTAAATTAAAATACATATAGCTCTCCGTTTATTTTATCTATTCACTGGTTACCGACTTACCGTGGATGATGCCGAAGTGTAATAATACATTTTACCTCGAATCACGTATATTTTAGGTGTGCATATAATATGGACAAAGGTATTATATTGTCCAGACGTCCCGGTGAATCGAACACCTTTATCAGAATATGTTCAACAAGTATAATAATTAAATTATTAAAATTCATATTGCATAATTTGATCATTTACATTATCTGTCTGCTGTATCCCCCATTTTTGTCATACTTATTTATTTTATTATTTCCCTACATTTTTTTTTGTTTTCCAAATTATTATGAAAAGCACTGTGACATTTTACTTAAGACTTCCCAAAGTACTAACTAAATTCCTACCAGAATATATATTTAATTTGAAAATCCAAGCATTTTCAATGCTCCAAAAGATGATGACAGATCCACGAAAATAAAAACTCACATTATTGTAAAATAAATACATTCATCGATCCGCTCAGAACCTAAATTATAAAAGTACTAAAATACAAACGATTTTCAAAGCTTAAATAAATGAAGAGTCCAATGAATGTTATGTTTAAACCCGGTGTACACATTGAATATATGAACTTTCAACGTTTATAATAATGTTAATACATTTTACTGCTATTAGTTTTTTTGTATTATTAATTATTATTATTTAAAAATAAATGAAAATCGATACGTCATAATAGCCAATTAATTAATGAGCTTTTTAAAATTATTTATTTTTTAAATGTTCAATTCTTATTATGTATGGTGTGCAAATAACAAACAAGTTAGGAAAGCTCACTCTGCGAGTGTGCTAAATTTCCGGTTTCTAGACATATTTTAATACGACGCAATAAATTATAATTCCATATACAATTTATGTACAGTAGGTAACTATGGACAATAAATAATTACCTTAATATCTACAATCGTAACTATATGTATTGGTAACTAACGGACGAACAGAAAGGGTATATAAGGTGGGTGTTCTTAACATATGTTTATAGAAACCTAAAACTAACAAACAACCATTTTGTGATTAAATAATAATAAAACTAATGATAGGTACATACTAAACAAGTTAGGAAGTGCTACATTCCTGGTCTCCAAACGTATTTTAATACAACGTAATAAAGTATAGTAATTATCCAAGTACAATTTAAACAAAATTTGGTAACCTAAATAATTTAATGGTATATTTTGGCTAGTATGAAACTATATTAAATATTTATACAATCAGTAATTATCTAAATATCAACAATCGCAATTAAATATCTTAAATTCTTAATACAACAAATCGTAATTCAACGTAACTATGTACCTATACAGTAACTACGGACAATTAATAAATATCTTAATATTATTAACAATCACATAACTATGTACCTATAGGCTATAGGTATTCAGGTACTGTACTACCTTACGGACCGACGGACACAACGAGTATACGGTGTTCTACTATTCTAAACTTTTGTTTAAAAACCTAAAACCAAACTTTGTATATTAAATAATAATATAGAGCAATAGTTAAAGGTTCCGTTTTAGATTCTGAGCGGAACAATGAATGTATTGTTGTACAATAATGTATGTTTTTTTTTTGGGGGGGGGGGGGGGCAGTAAAAATTTTAAATGCTTTGTAAAAATACAGGTCTACAACTGTAAACAATCCTGACAAACAATGAATTTGACACATGCCAACTAAATAACAAAGTTATTTATCTGTGTTACCAAGGTAAATCAAGAAAAATAATTTGATTATTATTATTATTTTCAGCTAAAAACTTGTTTAGAAAGAGCGATAGTGTGGATATCGAATACTAAAATTGGTACAAAAACCTTCAGGGGATTCAGAAAATTCGGTTCAGTAGTTTTCCAGGTTAAACTAAAAACCACTTACTACCTACTTTATAATATAATTAGCTATCCTGCTCGGCGTTGCAGCCCGTGCCAAAAATTTGTTTTTTTTTATAAAAATATTTTTTTGTTAATAGATAAATATTGTTTACTAAAATGTTCAAATCATCGTGGCCCCTACCCATAACCCATCATCTAACAAACCCATTATCGTGGACCTTTTATCATTAGTGCACAAAGAAAAATCGTCTAACTACTCGATTGAATTTTGATTTTGATACACTAACATATTCCGAAAAATGATCCACTAAATAATTTAAAGTAGAAAAAGGGGGTTCTCATTTGAATAACAGAAGTTTATAACTCTACAGGGCAATCCTTAAATAATACAAACTATTTTAAGAATTTAAAAATATGATATTTTAAGTAGATAATATGATAAAATTTCCAAAAATCTAATTTTTAATCATTGAAGAAATAAGGGGGTGAGGATTCTTGATGAATCATCCTTTAAAAGTAGGTATCTCTATACCTACTTTTAAAAATATTAAATAAAACTATCATGAAATAATCAAATATTTATTTAAGTAGACTTTTAAACGAAGTGAATTAAACAGTACCTATCTATCAAAAGATAAAATAAACCGAAACAAGAAATCGCCGTTTGCATAAAAACATTCTTGTTCTGTGTTGAATAAATTTCACTGTAAAATATATTCATTCAATTATTGTTAATTAGTACTCAAGTATTATTTTATTCTATAACATTAGTATATACCTGTAAATGATATAAACATACCTATATAAAGCTTTCACAAAATATTTTTACCAATGCGTTACTTTAGATAATTTAATGTGAAAGTGTTATTTTTTTTTTATTTACAAGTTATGGCATGTTTCTCGCGTACCTACCTATATATATTACATTTTTATTTCCGTTTTGTATAATACTATAATCATCAATTCCGTTTAATCGACAGTATTGTTTAGTTATTAGCATTAGTTTAGCTAATCCATTAGGTACTAATATATGGAATAAAATTATAGCTAAGATATCTACAGTAGAATTGAAATTTAATATGTATTTCATTATATAACTTACTATATAAGTATACTTACGAATTACGATAGAAAAAAGAATTAGCGCGTGCTACGCACAAACAAGGCATAATAAAATTTGTTATTTATTCATAAGCTATATAAACATTTATTATTTACTGACTTAATAATATTATGATTGAATCTTCGAAATTTCTCTTAGTACCTATACTATTTGAAAATCATTATTGGAACTATACAGTAGTTAAATAATAAATACTAAAGTAAGTTTAAAAAATATTGTTGTTTCTCACCATTTTAAATATTTATAGACTTACATTTTTCCTATAAACTAATGGAACCTCGTCTGCCATATTTTTGGTAAGAAAAATGTCTATGGGCATAAAAAATTGTAATATATTAAGGTAGCCAATAATGTAATATTAGGTACCGAGGTACCTAATATATACATATTTATTATTATTTTATGTAGGTATAATATTATGATCTATTATCCATGTCAATTTGCCAACCAAGAGAATTGTGTAAAAAATTAATTTCATGGCACGAGTCTCTAAATTTCTAATCTGATGTAGGTGATATAGAAGTGGGGTCAACTTAACAACACAATATTATTGTACTGATAGTGTAGTTTTTGACTGTGTAATTAAAAAGTTAATCGGAATACAGGATTGAATATAGGTCAACCATGATGTTTTCCGTCCAGTGTCCACCCATATAATCCGCATCTCCGATACTCCTTCCAATGAGTTGTTGGTCTGGTACAGCCTCCTCTTCCTCACTACGCTGTTTATTTCCTCCCCGTTTACTATTTTTTCACTCTACCGTCGTCTGAATTTTTTCGTGATGGTAATTTTCCGAATTTATTACTCTCAGCCTAGAGATTTTATTGCTTTTTGATTTCAAGTGTCATGCTTGATCCAAGTGACGCGTCGTGCACTAAACAACTCGCACTGTGCTGCTGTGTCTCTGCCGTCAATCGTCCACGTGGTGACCTGCAGATCCGTCACCTCATACCTGTGGACTGTGCAGGTATTGTGCTTATAGTAACTATATCTATACTGTTGCAGTGTTTTGTTTAGCCTTTCGTACGTCCTAGGACTCGGTATACAGATGTACGCAAAGGCGAAGTAATATATTATTTCGCAAAATACCAAAGCAAATAGCTATAGGAAAACGTGCACGACGCAATTAGTGAGAGTAGGTATAAACCTACACCGCGAGCGTAATATGGTAAGCACATTGGATAAAAGCAATACCTCTGCTGCTACCGGGTTACCACTGTGGCACTGTACGCAACGATCGTGTGTATGGATCCATTTCAGAGTGTCTATTATGCGCACGTAAGTACGTACTATCATTGGATATGGTGTGTGTGTGTGTGTGTGTGTGTGTGTGTGTGTGAGTATATGTGATTATATATTATATTTATATACCTAGGTATGTATTATGTGCGCGTGTGCGGTGACGTAAGTCGCGACGACAAAACGGCTGGAGGGCCTTCGATTGTAGCGAAGATGACCATCGGTCGCCGGCCTGTAGATTTGCAGTGATTTACGGTTTGTTCAGTGATATTATACGCAGTTGGGCACTTAGAAGAGACGCATACGGCATGCCTCCTAAAGCGCACGATACGATGCAATCTCGACAGCGGTTGATGCGCATAGTAAATCGACGAACGCATTTTTATTTCATTCTACATCAAAAAGAAGACCTTTCTTGAAGTCGTGCGGGATTGCGCAACACGGCAGTATTTCTGCAGTGCGCATTATGCCGGACATTCCAATAATACTTTCACACGGTGTACATATAATAATATCATATATAATTACAATTTGATCTGTATAGGTACATACTATAAGTCTATGGACGTATCCGGGCGGATGAATTATTAATATTATCATTATTATAAATGGGATCGTGCCCGTCAGATGGTTGTGTACTTGTGTCAGATACCTAACGTTATAGTGTTTTACTAAAATATTTTTGTACATATTATTGTGTCTCAGCGATTCGCCAAGCACGCTCATCACAATTTTTACTTTAACCATGCATATTATATAAAAATTCTGAATTTTACGATTTCTCGTGACTTTGGCTTAAAGTTCAGATTGTCAAATACTGCAGTATACCTAATAATTACATCGCATCGACACGATATAATATTACTTACCTACTGAATGCCCGACATGTATACGGTTTATTGACATAATAATATTTTATTATATCATGCGTACTGGTATTACATATTAAATCATTATAGTCTAAATCGTACAGCAGTGGTCAATACTTGTGGGTATACTCGATGCAACCTAACGAGAACGACGCGTAGGTATACACTCACAAAGTTATTATGACTGATGTCGATGGCTTTCTCTGGAAACCAAATTTCCCGCGCCAAAAGATTCTTCTCGTCGTCAGTAGTCAAGTAGTGTATGTATAATATACAATATATCATATGCTATATTATACATCACACCGCAAGTATATAAAATTGTAAATACGTACCAAATTACCAACACAATACATATTATACCGGTACTGTGATATTATATGTTATCACGTGGCCACACGCGTCGAAAACGATCATTATTACGTCAACGAAACAATTATAACAACAAAAACAATTAACAATGATTGAATATTATATTATATGTAGTATAATATGGGTCCACAATTCACGTCGAAACTCTAGTTTTATCTATTTAATATTCTTACACGCCTATAATATCCGCCTTCTATTATATTATCTCTCTCGGAAACAACTAGGTATACATTTAGCCATTTATAGGATGAGTTATTGTCTTCCTATTATACATATTATTATATGCGTATTAAACAGTTTTACAACTAAACTATCTAAACTAGTTGCTAAATTATATACATACATACATACGAATTACGAGCCTAGTGCAATATGCCAATCATAGTGAAATATATATTGTAATAGATAGTGGTGGTTCGTGTTGTTACAGTGGAACTTTTGCGCATTGTCATTGTGGCATCAATGCATCATTATTATTTGTTACACACTTAGCTCTCTTGTGATCCACTTAAGCTATTAGACAATTGTTTAATAGCTTTGGTACATAATTTACACGCAAATATTCAGACATGTCTAAAATAAATGCCTTCTTCTTAATCTTCTCCATTTATGATATTATTCAAAATAATAGGTGACTACCTAGTATTTGTTAGACTTTATTTTTGTAAATATATCTACATTTTCAATTTTAATTTTGTATCACATAACATTAATACTGCTTAATACTTATAATAGTATTATAAAAACAGCAAGAGGTCTTACAAATAATTTATAATGTACACTGTAGGTATATCTTGGGAATATATAGGTACATAATAAACCAGAAATTTAATTAAAAATTATCCAAACGGTTAAATTCAAGAATGTAATTACATTTTTAATAAACATTAAATACATGTATAATTATATTTATTTAAGCATTAAATCATTAGATTTAAGACCTATACTATAGGTCCTATAGTATTCCCATTTCCCATTGATGTATACATAATAATATATGCAATGGTATTACGTATATTTTTAAACACAATTAATAAATTAATATTATTCTAACATTTATAACACTAAATAATGAATTATAATAATGTTTTAATAAAATATATTAATATAATATTATATTCAATGTTGTGAATTCAAGTTAAGTATTTATGTTGTATCGTATAAGTAATTATTAGGGTGTGGATTTGTATGTATTAAAAATTCAAAAATATGTACATATATATGTATTTAATTTTATCCAAATATGTAATTAAAAATACAATATATGTAAAAAAAAGGTTTTTATTCTTGATAAAAAAATTATAAAATGAGTATATTAAATAAGTACGTAAATATAAATTATACAACACTAAATTATATTATTATTTTATTAATATTAATTAGGAATACAAATTAAAAATTAAAAATTACAAGTATTCATTCATTGGAGTCTACTTCGTCGTCAAGAAAACAGTTAACAGTTAATTTATATTGTTTAATATGAAAACGCTGCTCATTTATCTCAGTGATCACTTAGACACAAGTTACAAGCCATTTAATAATTTGTTTATAGTTGTTATACACCTCGTACCTACGTATTTATTAGCAATACTATTCGTAGTTCATAGTTCACAGCAGGGGCGTATTTAAGGGGAACACATGGGGTCCTTGCCCACCCATTCACCGCCTTTTATACTTTTTTTTATTACTGATTGTATTAACCTCTTACCTCAATTATTAATTAAATGTTATGTTCTTATAAAACACGTGTATTTTGGTTATTTGGTTATAAATTAGGAAAATTTTTACAGATGGAAAATATGAGTTATAAATATGTTTAATTTAATTGAACCCCTTCCCCTTCCCCATAATACATGTCTAAATTCATCCCTGGTTCACAATATTCAATTTATCCAAAAATTATGTGCAACGAAACAATTTGGGTTTAGAAAAAGTCGATAAAATCAACGAAAGTTTTATGCACATGGAATAATTTTAATCAAACATAATAATATAATAGTATGCAGTATTTAATGGCTAATACATAAACTCGCGTACTTACATCAGTTTACTCGTTGTCGTGTTAAACATAATTAACTCTTTCAATTCAAAACTAAATAATTATATGGATTCTATATTTATTAAAATGTCTAACCATCCGAGATAAATCATATAAAAACAACCATAATTTATTCATTGGAGTAACTTTAAAGCATAATAATATTATCATTATTAAACTATTATAAGACTCCGAGTCCACTTATTGCGTAATATTTTATTATGTTCTATTGCAACTATCGGTCGTACCTTCACATAGCTTTTACTTTTACAATCCAATGTACCTAAATAAATTAAATTCTTCTTTTTTATTGAACATTTCTCGAAAAAAAAATATTATCTTTTTTAGCTTCAACACTTCATTTTTACTTTAAACGTTTTTGATTAATTCTGCAGTGGAAGAGGCCACCGGCGACCCATTCTTTTGTCGACATTTTAATTTGTTTGTACACACTAATACAATTTTTAAATTTATTATAAGTATTCATATTATAGAGTGTAATGATTACGATAACATGGACGACACGGTATAATATATTATAAATAATCTTAATAGTACTAACTACTAGTACATTCTTGCACGATAGGTACTTATAAATTATAATTATAAATTTCATAAAATGTATTGGTACATATTATTTAATAATGGTCGAATTCCATATGTTTTTTCATATATTATTATAGTACATTATGTTAATGCCTAAGTCGAATTATCAATAAGCAGTATTATAATAACCGTATAAATTACCAGTAAATATTATTAGGTTTGCTTTCTATAAACTCTCATTCTACAACCGAGCTGGGATGATTGTACTCCCCATGCTGTTTGTTCGTGCTGTAGTATCAGTGGCGGTCAACTGATTTTTGTCAAGGAGGAGGGTATAGGGCTGATTTTTTAACATGCACTATTTCATTATTAAAAATATAATTTATAGTTATCAGATCGCAAACATTTAAAAAAAAGGTCATGGGGATCTATCGGTCTCATCGCCCCCCCCCCAGCTCCCCTCCTTGTTTGACCACCCCTGTGCCGTATATATAGACACATACAGTTATATTATAATAAACTGCGTGTGAAAAGTCAGAGTTTTAAATAAATCTCTCCCGCGATAAGACCTGAACCGTCTTCGCGCCGACCACACCAACCACTATTATGGTAATAAAATCCGTTCTACATATTATCATAGAACAATATTATATTTAATAATCGACGTATATATACACCATGCCTACTCAATATTATGTGTTATATCATGCCGTGTGCCGTATACCTGTAAGAATTCCCCGTGAATAACCTCTCCCTCTCAAGGTCGTTCGTCGAACGGTCACGTTTTCTGTCCAAGAAGAGCGCTACATCCAACCGCGACGGTGCAGTGCGTCGTAAAAATAGTATAATAGTATATATATATATATATATATATATATATATATATATATATATATAAATATGACTACATGTATTACCCTGGTGTATGTGTTAGATGTGCACGGCGTATTATGATACACGTTCTATAATAGTGCTAATAGCCTCGATCGATATCTACAACTGCAGCGCAGCCGCGGTTATCTAATCTGCCAAAATCACGGGCTGGACGTCTCTTGTAATTATTATTATACGTAAGTATATTATACCTATATACTTACTTATTATATTTTCATAACAGAGGCGGCAATTTTTATTTTTACGTTTCAGTTACACGGCATAGTTGCGTAACTTTACCGTGTATAACGATCTACGGCGCGGCCTCTGCATTTATATACTGCATCATGTATATACCTACATATTATTATAATATCTATCCTTCCATACACTTTTACGGCGCGCGTGCTCCAGAGAATCATGATCGCTTCTAGCTGTACAGGAAGTGTCTCGGGTCTTCGAGGTTTGGCGGGAAAAAAAATAACGCTATTTTATATTCTTACTTTTTTTTCTTTAAAAAAATTATGGCGGCATCGCTTGTGACGTAATTCGTATATATTGGTTTTTTTTCCATCCAAAACGCCCATAGTCATCCCGACGGTCGTCTGCTGTGGAGCAGATTGATCAGTGAAATTGTATAACTATTATTCCCCCCCCCGACCCCCCACACAACCCATTTACTCATTTATCGTATTATTTTTCTCTTAAGCCAAATGAGTATGGATATACTGCGTACCTACAGCCGATATCATAATATTATGCTATTGTCTTTATTGGAGTATGTAGTTACAATCAATTCCTACACCAACGATTAAATATTTAAATGTGACACAACAGAACAATATAATATATGCCCACGAGTATACACAATATACTGAACAAATCTTTATTAAATATTAACAGTTGCGTAAGCCTATTTGAAATTAAATAATGTAATAACTAAATTATTACCGTAGGTATATTTACAACATTATTCACAATAATAATAATTGTCCGTTTAAGTTTCTATTGAAAACAAATTTAAAGATTATGTTGAAGTTTTTATCACCGAATATCGTTTTAATATTCCATTACATAAAATTGATCATATTTTAGATGGTGAAAATTGAAATATGAGGTTTATGACGTATAGTTAGTCAGTCTTCACCCCGTCATACACCCCGCAGAATGGTTTTAAATAAAATGGTTAAAATATAAGTTGGTTAGTCATTTTGGTTTCAATGCTGATATCATTTACCTAATGCAACTCCTTTAGTTTTGAACATTGATGCAACTAGATGCAATTTATAATAAATCCGGCATATATATATTTTTGATCGAGATATTTTTTATAACATATTTAAATGACGTATTAAAATTCAACAACTGAAATCATTATTTTGAAGTTCAAATTTACGTTTTCTGATCGAGTTGTTCATCCAATTTATCGGTACTTATTGAGAAATCAGATCTTGGACGGATTTTAATTGCGAATAAATTTCATGACTACGAGTATTATGTGATTATAATTAAACAGCATTCGGAAAGCTTGCCAAAAAAATATTTCATAAAGCCACACTCTTAAAACAGCAAGTGATTTTTGTTTGATATAAACCACTTTGTGCACACGTCGAATAAAATATCTGCGAAAACACTACAAGCATTTTTTCACTTTGAAAAACACGACAAGGATTGAACGTGACATGCACGTTTTTGTAGGTATTTAATATTCAAAATTTGTTGATTTGGAAGCTGTTTAATTAGTTATTCATTACCGCTGCATTAATAATTAAACTCTACTTTCTCAGTAGTTACAAGTTTACAACAATAATCGTTTGTCGATACTTTCCAACTAGCTGTGCATCGGACCGGTTGAAAATACTGGAACTCAAAAGTACTTATTGTTTATATGATCATGTTATACTCACTATCTACACAAATAAATATTTATTTTCACAAAGTAAACTCGATATAATGTTCATATACACAATTTTCTATGTGTGTATTCAATCAATAGATACAACCATATAATAATGAAAAAAAATAAACTTGAAAAAATTAGACGTCCATTAAAAATTTTCCAAAAACAAAATTTAAAATTAACCAATACAAGTACTTATTATTAGTATCCTGGGTACTTAAACAATACCATATAATATAGTCATATTGTGTTTATAATATAGGAAATACAATAAATTTATTATGCTATAAAATATGTAACAGCCTAATGATTGTACTTGTTCCACAACTTTCTAAAATGATTTAGAATTATTATATAGGCAGGTACATTAGTTAGGAATAGATTTGAATTTATGACTTATTTCTTATTTTTTTAATTTTATATTTTGACTTATTACTAATTAGCAATTATCATTGAAATCACGCTACTGTAAAACGTAAATTGTTTAAGACAAAGATCATGTACTTGCAATATAATAACAACAGGGTAGCTGACCGCATTGTAATCATTTAAACTTACATAATAATTCCAATATCCCCTGCCAAAACTCTCAAAGTTTTTATAATAATTTGTTTTCTGAGTACCTACGTATAATAATGGGTGACAATATTTTCAAATAATGCTAATTGCGGGAACGTGATTTGCACCATTTACGAGTAGGTATATCTAAGGTTATACCGTTTTCTCATAAGTCATAATATTTGTAGAAAGTTTTAAATTCACTATATCTGTAACGTAATCGATGAGAATCAAATATCAATATTTATACTTATACAATATATTGATATTGTTCGTTTTTTATACACTAGTAGCATAGTATAGTAGTCCGTAGATGGGCATGAGTTGCCAACTTCAATATATTTTGATCCAACAACAATGGTAAATTATTAACTCCTACATGTGATATAAAATACAATATTCTCGTCGAATTTAAAATCGTTTCAATAACGTTGTAATGTGCCAGCATACGTATTACAATATTTATGGTTTGTTTACAACTATGATATACTATGATTATAATTAATGTTTCAAAGTAGGTACCATTCTTCAAGTAGTAACATTCTTTAACGAAATACAAATCTTCTCTGTGGCTTGACGGGGCGCAGTGGTTGTAATCAGTCGCTAAATGTGATCTGAGAGTAAGCACCAGCCGCACCCACTTGTTCCAGGATGGGTGACCACTCGGGTTCTTAGTGACAAATCCTATAGCCACACATACACATTACACACACGTGTCCAAAACCAACCGTCGTACCCTCTCCCTGCACAGTAACAGACTAATTACCTAAGTTATCAAAGCCTTAAATAATTTTTACAAAAAAATCATCTTTAAATTATACACCTATTAGTTAGAAATTTCAAATAATCTTATTTACAGTTAATATTGTACTCTAATTTCCGATTAAGATGAGAAATTAAAGTTTATATCTATATATTGTTGTTGTACAGGTGTGGTAAAGCTGTGTTGGTAACACGTTAGTTAACTTGTAATAATGGTATTCTGGCCGATCAAACATACTTACACACGTAATATCGATTCGTACCTATATGAAAATAATACATTTAAAACAACTAATCAGTTAGTTAATTTTTACTAAATTGAGGAGATAAACTTTTATTTGTAAAATATATTTTAAATTTTTTAATTAATATAAATATAATGCTTATTCGAAGTCAACTGTCAAGCAGATGGAGAAAGCTTGATAAATTAATAAAAGGTTCTATATATTATGTTCTGGTTTTTTTTATGTAAATTTAAAGTTCAAATTTTTACCAAATTTAATAAATTCACAAAAATGTGCTAACTGCCTATTTTGTAATTAAAAAAATACCTACTTATTCAATTTTAAATTTTTACAGCATAGGCTTGACATTTTAGTAATTTAAAGACGGAGTACACTCGACACCTATACTGTAAAGTAGATCGGTCAAGTTACCTACTTGCCAACTTATTACATTTTTACTTAGGTAGGTATAAGTATTTAAAAATGTTCTTTTAAATCTGTAATTTAAGAAAAATTACCTGTTTAAAATGTACATAAAAAATACCTATACAATGTAAGAAATAGTCAAAATAAAATTGGATATAACAACTGTTCTACGGCGTCTACGCGCCATAACGAACGGATTTATAATTTGGTCTGCGATGTGCACGACTAAATTAAAATAATATGTAAAAGTCATAAACATCCTAACTCTTGTTTATTCATAATCGTGAAACACAAAAAATATTTTCTTGAAGAATAATAGAGGTCGGGTTAATACCGTTCAGAAGCCAGAAGCATGTTTGATACTTATTATAAGTATATGCAACTATGCAAGTAAAAAGTAAATTGGTATCTAATTATCTAACGTATTTTTATTAGTACGAAACCCAAGTACTGAAGTACATTATAATATATTCTACAATCAGCAATATAATTTTCGGTGACAACTGTGCGATTTAACTACGCCCAGCGCCAAAAGACACGTAACATAATATTTTTAAATGAAATGAACAGTCATATCCCAATCGGTTGTCATTAGATGATATTACGAAACGCAAATAATATCTGATCGTGCTCACGTTCAGCGTTACGTGTTGACTTAACTTGTGTTTTTATAACAATAAATACTCCGTATTACGGATAGGTTTTATGATTCAATAGTTCCGAATTTATCAGATGTTACCACTGTTACATATATTATATTGACAATGACAAATAACAATGACGTGTACTGATCGAAAGAAAATAACACACCGAAAAACAGTTAAGGCGTAATTAGCGATAACAATTATTACTATTACTTTGACTTGCCGGTGTATTATAAATATTATTTATAAAAAAAAAAAACAAATGTTCATCACATACGACGAGAGTATTTGCAAATTTAAAGTAATAAAAATAAATGACTGTAGTTGCAACAATTATAAAAACCGTTTAAATATGATAGATACAACAACATAGTGTTATTATTTATTATAATGACTTAAATCGAATGTTAATCGCCGTGAAAAATATTATATAAATAGTTATGACTTATACATTTTTTAATGTCTTGTCCTTGGGGTGAAGTTTCATCTCCTTTGGCATTCTTTGAGCGACCCGTGGTCGAGTAATAGAGTGTATAGCAACGACCTTGCCAGTGAAAGTTGTTGCAATACATCATAGACTATGTACCGGTATACGATAAATACGTACCTATATACATATAAATACTATTCACTCTATACACGATCATAATATTATTTTTCGCTGTTATTTAACAGTTTTGTTTGTGCCGTTTTAAATGACGTGCGCGTGAAAAATAAAAAAATAATACACTTTCGCGGTATGTTTACAAAATTAGTCATCTTTTATTTCATTATTATCGTGATATTCTGTACTCCCGAGTTTTAATTGATTTATTTACATATAATACTGGACGGCATTTAAGTAAAAAAAAAAAACAAAACAAAAAGTAACTCAACATCAAATACAAACAGTTATTACTTATTATATAAATGCCTCTAGGTCATATTTTCTATGTAAATATGTATGTAGAAAACATTTGATCGAATGAAGGAGGAATAATATGTAAAATTATATACTCAGTAGTTCCGTTAAGACATTGGTACCTAACTAATATAATTCGATCGTTATACACGAATAATCAGAGTTCGTAATAATATTAATAATTTAAAAGTATAGTCGTACCTATGGAGAATTTTTGCATTGTCGTATTATAATATAGTTATGAATAATTAAATTCGTGAAGCAATACGGAATAATAATGTACCTATATAATATCATGTTATATTCAAGTCGAATATATTATTGTCGATCGAACACTTAAGACAACATTTTAAAATTATTATAATAGATATTGTATAAAATATTTATATATTTTTCAGTTTTAGGAATTAAAAAATAATATACCTAATCTACGATATTATAATCACAATATTATAATATATTATATGTCTTAAATTGCATATAATAGTTTTTTTCACTAATAGATGAAAATATATTAAAACATCGTAAAAACGTTTATTACGCACGTCCCATTAAAATCGAAAAGTAGTTTTTTTTTAAATAATTAAAATTCTATAATATTCCTTCGGCGCAGTTGCGGACAGCCGATTACCGCGATAATAATAATTACATAAATATCCAATAATAATAAATTGTTCCTATGTTTGTAGACATATAAGTACCTATAGTAATATGAAATTTATCATATTATACAATATGGAATATTATTTACACTTGTTGTTTACACAGTTGTTTTCGACAATAATAATAATAAAATAATATTACAATGTTATTAACCGCATTGTTAATGTTCACGTGATGATAATTCGTGTGGATAAGCCGGCAGTTGGCATACTTTTCGGGCACGGCGGACAGTTGGAACATACAATATTTCGTAGTGACATAACTGTAACGTTGTCATAGTATACGGACACGTACCAGCTAGGTTGGACAAACGACTAACAAGTATAGGTACGAGAGTATTATGTGCTTGGCAAACGTCCTGTGCGAGCACATCATGCAAGCTATACGGTCCGCCCGCGCGTCTGTCGGTCCCGATTGAGACTCGCAGCAGTGAAAGCGGTCAAACGTATATGTAATAATAATAATAATAATAATATAACAATAATAATGTATATAAAATATTATATATATATACTATAATGTAACGAAACACACTCACGGTCGTGAATATCAATTGGCCGTTCAAAGGGGGAAACACTACCAATACAATATTAGGTACCTATCGTCGGTGTCGATTTCCTAGTTTACTATTTCGTAACGCGTCTACGGATATGTGTATACTAACCTAATGTCATTGTACATTTTATACGAACGTAATTATAAATCGCGAGTGCGTATACGTACCGGCTCAAGCCGATCGAAAACAGAAATGCATCACACACTTAATATGAGCAGAACGCGTGTTGTGTGTGCATCATGGAAGGTATGCCAGTATAGCGTTCGGGTTTACGGAAGTCTGCGGTGCATATATATTATATACTTAGATGCAACGAATGTGCTGCCGGTCATATAATACTTACACTATTGTATAGGTAATATGGGTGCAACCGCTGCAACCGTTTGTGTGTAGATTGTAAGTAGGTACCTAAATTGTTGGCGTGTAACACTTATATAGGTACTTGCACCATCGGTACTATAAATCAAAAAACTCCGTGCGTGTAGATAATCGAGATTAAAGGTTTTGCACATTTTTAACATTTTCGACCAAATAAATGTCGTTATTTTTTGATACCTATAGGTTCTTCAAAAACGATTGAACAAAGATACTTGAAATGTTCACCAAATATTTATATTAACATTTTCTATGCATAAAAATATAAAATTTATTTTTTCTAAGACGAAAAGCATGAAATACAAGCTAAATATTCAAGGTTCTTCATTAGTTGTCCATACGACATTTTAAAAATATCAAAAGTAGATATATTTTTTTTTTTTTAGATGTTTTAAGTTTAATATCTTGTTTCTTCAACGGTTTTAGTTATTTCGTTGTTATTCAAAACGAATTTAAAAATATTTAGACTAATTTTAGCTATATTTATCTATAGCACATATTTACATTGTTCTACTGTGCGTCGGTATTGACTTTTTAAATGAATAACAATAATATTAAAATAATTATTATATAATATATTCCGATGTTTATATGGAAACAATTAGTTCAACTTACCGTCGTCTTACTAAGATTTGTATAAAATGAATCATAAATTAGTATCCTTAGAAACAGAGGCTAATGAGCAGTGATGCTCTTGAATCAAAATCGTTTTTCGTATGCAGTGATTTATTATTGAATACAAATTTAAAACATAAGCATTGAGTCTATTACCGTTAGGTAGGTACCTACTCAACCTACTAACTGATACACTTAAAACCTACTAAATATCAAAGTGACTTCCCCGGTTTTCCAGACTTACAACATTGATGGTATATACTAGTATTACCGTTATATAACATTTTAGTATCCGGTATTTTCGGTAGGTTCAGAAAAAATAAAACCGTTATTTGATAAAATAGTGCTGTAGGGTTCGTCCGAATATTTTGGCACTATGCGTTGAAATTAATGATATGTATAGGTATACTATATTATTGTCTTTGGTATTTGAATATTATTGATGATATCTAACTCGATTATCTAAAATTGAGTCTTTCAATGTAAGTGTACAACACACTGGCCACAATATTCTATAGGTGCTCCGTGGCCTACAATCTATATATAGTACAGTGAATTTTCCATATTACGAAGTCTCATGGAGCATAAAAAAAAAATCGTACTATAAACAATTTCGTTAAATATAATTGAATAAGTATAGGTATATATCATAAGGCCTCGAATTTAAATACTCCTTAAGTTTAGGACAAAAAAATCAAGAATTAGAAAAAAATGTCTTGGAGTATATTAAAAATTCCAAAAATCTGAAATTGGATAAATTAGGCCCTAGAAACCGAAACAATATAATTACATATTTTCTTGACCGATTTAGCGTTACAGATACGTTACCATATCAACTTTGTTGATCCATTATTTTTGTAATCATAATTTTTCAAAACTTGTTTATGATTCAATTTTTATCCGTGCAGCTGAGAAAATATTAAGTAGCACGCTACGTTTTTTTCGTTTGAAAATTGGTAAAGCCCACAGTCTACACTTTCTGACTTATATTATAACATTATTTTATTTGAAATTTATTATATCTAATATTATCTTCGAATAATCATTTTAGTTATGCTCGGGGTTTCGATTTTGATTAAGAAATTATTTTGCCCATCCTAGTTTTAATTCAGTTACAGCACTAAGTGCAGTTATAATGTTGCGCAATGACGTCTCGGCGATCCATGTATCTTTTCACCTGGTGCATTCGCTAGCCTCGTAATTTCTGGTCCGACGAAACGAGTCCCTTGAGGACATATTGCTGAGTTGTTTGCACCTTACAGAATCCGGTGAAAAATAATAATAATAAAATAATAGAATGAACTAAAACTATATATTATTTTAAATATTGAAATGGTTTATAACGGTGAGCGGTGACATGAGGGAGGGTTGTCAAACATATAATATACGTTATACATAATATACGTTAAAACATTGGTATATAATATACCGATCATATATGATGCAAATTGAAAAGTTAATAATACACAATTTAGTAAAAGATAAAATGATATATTTAAAACACAACCAAACGACAAACACAGCTTGTTTAGAGCTTATAAAATTATCAATAAGTCATAATTAATGTTTGATAAATTATTATATTGTTACGTATCTACCATTTACTATTTTATTATTATGGCAAATGTTTAGTCTTAAAAACTAGTCGTATGGTTATTTTCTCTCGGAAAATGTTTAAGAGATTATAAAGATTAATGATTATGAACAGTATCATCCGTTATCTATACTATTTCAATTTTGGGTTAGGTTTGTTTAGGTTTTTTTTTTAATTAATAGGTAGTACAATTATAAAGAACATGTGGTTACGTGCATCATATTTAATAAAATAAATAATAATATTTTTAATTGTATATGAAATTGAAAAATAAATATTTAATTTAATTTACGTATTTTGTATACGTATAGGTATTATACGTTTATGTACCTATTTAATTAGTAATTAGGTATTATTCAACTCTGTGTTATGAACTCTGTAATAGGTGCCTATTATGTAAATAATTTCGATTTCATTATTTTTTAATTATATTTTGTAGGTATACGAGTAATTTATAAGGCTATGTTATACCCATGTTATTTGGTGAGCTAATAATATAATATAATGTTATTTTATATTTTTTCATTTATCCATTTGTATTTTTAAAACTTCTTCATTTAACATACATAATATTGAAGATATACATTTACTGTTTTGGTATCTTTTAATCATATGATCATTTCATAACTTACTATTAAGTTAGGTACCTAAGGAGTTCTTTTTATAATTTTAAACCGCGATGTACTATTAATTATGATCATTGTGGTTTTATGTAGGTACGGTTGATTGACTTGAATAGATAATTGTACTCTATAAGGTCATCTAAGAAACTTTCTCTGGATTCATTATAATATACAGTTTTTAAGTATTGTACTTCATTAAGCAATTCATCACTTAGTACGTAAATTATTTAATACAGGAAAAATAATAAAATATATCTGATTTATAAATGTTATTATAAATTATAATATTATACCAATAAATTTGTGTTTGTAGAACAATTTTATTTTCTCCACAGTCCATGTTAAATTATGTTAACATTAGACAAATAATTACGTATGTTTACAAAAAAATTATACGTAATTATTTTAAAACAATTTAAAAACATCACTTTAATGTACAAAATTTGTAATATTGTTTATTTTTCCCAATAATTATACATTATATAATTTTTGCCAAATAAGAATAATATGTAACTATGTAAGTACCTTCAAAGCCAGTTGTTGTGGCCATGGGGTCAATTTCCTTACATAAAAGATAATTATTGTTAGGTTTTATTTGCCCGAAGCTATACCTATAGTACATTCGATCCGGAAATCTATGCCAAGTAGGTAATAGGTAACAAAAATGGGGTCACTTTGGTAAACGGCTAACAAAAATACAACATTTTATTTTGATAGCTATACCTACTATACGAGTATATTATATTATATACCATTAATTATATATAATTAAATGCCTTGTGAGCTAATCATCATTTTACCCGATTTTGATTATACTTGAAAACTTGATTTATTTTAAATACTTCAATGAACTCATATTTATGTGAAACAATTTTGAAGAATAACAAATGCAATTTAATCTGAACCCTTCAAAATATTAATTTTTCCTTATTATTTATTTTCCTTTTTATCGTTTAAAAATGATCTCTATAAAATATAAATGTATATATTATTACGTAAATAATTTTTTTTAAAACAGTAGTTATCAGTTACTGCTTAATATTATACTCATTAGCTAGGAATAAAGATAGAATTTTATAAATCACTAAAAAACAGATAAATATATATATTATAATATAAGGTACCTTAAATATTGTGCAGATATGCGTGCTAAAATTATACGCTAAAAACAATCAATTACCTATCAAATAAAAATTACAATATTGAATATTATTTACACAAAAAATGATTAATTGACGAAAGTTAACAGAAATAGGAATGACTAAAACACTGAATATAGATCATTTCGTGAATTAAAAATAATTGTAGTGCGTATATTGACGAAATAAATTACAAATAAAAATAAAACGGAACCTAAGTGGTAAACGGATGAGGTTGTATGCAGAAAATTGTAAAAAAAGTCACAAAATTATACATGCGAGTGTTTCAACCAATAAAGTTTCATTCTACAAAAATTATATGGGAAATGTGCCATTATGATCGATGTAGTCAATTTCGATCTCGGAAGAATCCGAAGTCGGCACACACGCCTACAGCCGCGCTGGAAACATAAACAAACGATGATGAATACAGATTACAGGTAAGTACAATATGGCTGGTTGGACTTGGGCGATGCGGGGAATAATTTTTTTTCTCTCCAGATATAGACGACCTTGGGTCCGGTTAATTTATGTGCGTTCGAAATGGAAAGTAATAGCGGAAGAAGAAAATAATATACGTATATAATATTATTCGACGGTATACTAAGAATCTCGCACGTCTTGGATTCGGATGGGCTGCCTGAACTTCCTAAACATATTATTTACAGGGTGATTCACCAGGCATGCTCACTCCCGTTTTTCACAAATATCGCAAATCTGATTTTCGGAATTATTAAATACAATTAAAAACCATACTTTTAAATTCTTGAGATTGTTTGTACTAGCTGGTACTTAAAGAGTGTCTAGTACAAACTTCCGTTTTTTAAATGAGAACCCCCACCCCCCTTCTATTGTAAATTATTTAGCAGATGATTTGAAAAACAGAAATTTGTATCCCTCAAATAGTCCTTACAAAAATCTTAAGGTTTTAAAATATGGTCTTTAAGCGTACCTACCTATTAGATATATACGAGTATATAAAAATTATAATAAAAATAAATATTTAGTATTTAAAAATTCCGGAAATCAGATTTTAATAAATTTAATTATAAAGAAAAAATGGGGGAGCATGCTTGGTGAATTATGCTGTTCCATACGACGATACTTATTCGCACAAACCCAAATGGCAAGTTGTATGGCTTATAACTCAAGAGCACACACCATATACTAAGATATAACAAGTTTAAAAAACCAATTAAATATCGAAAATTTAACTTTTATAATTTTGAGGAATGTCCTTATAGGTCAATTTCAATTGTATACATCGAAACCGAACCCACTGTAGCAGGCACAAGTCTGCAGCCGTCCACAGCATTTCCTGTAACTACACTTGTATAGCCGGTATACTGTATATACGCCTGCTTGTTGTATAATAACTGCAGCTGTAGTAGTAATTTTATTATTTTTTATTTATTACTATTATTATTATTTTTTTTTTTTTTATAGCTACGCGATCGTTAATGTATATGATACCAAAATATAGCGATAGTATAATCATATATTATATACGTTACATTCGACCGCGGCTTAGGGGCGGACAACGAGATTATAGGACTGCCGATATTGCGCAACTAAAATATCCACGATGCTGTATAATAATAACAAATAACTTAAATGTATTTGGCCCGTTTCACCGCCACACGTATGGTACGCTGGATATCCATAGATAATATAAGAATGGATAGGACATTCCTATACCAGTTCCATATGGGGCTGAGTGCTTTTTTGGGGAAGAGAGAACGTAAAGAGAGAAAGACGATATGGGGCTTTTTAAGGTTATGTGCAAAACTATGTTATTAAATAATAATGATAACATTATAGTCAGTTATATTTAGATATTTGTCGGTTTGTATTTTGATTGTTGTGCCACTTGTGCCGGGAAAATTACTCTAAACTTTGTTAAATATTTAAAATATTTATTATTATTTATCAATTATCATATCAATATTATATAACCTTAAAAATAGTATCACTAAAGTTTCATATGATAAGTTCTTATGTCCTATCCATTCTTATATTATCTATGGGGATATCACACTAATCATACACTCGTTTTTGGATTTAAATTTTTACCTACATAAATTCGTATGCCCAACAAGGAAAACACTATACCAAGAGTACCAGCACAACCGATCAATCATCGTGTGTCAAACGTTGATAAATTTTCCAATAACGATAACTCTATATATCATAACAGTATAGACACTATAGATATATAATATCTAATACGATATGTTTGCAACGTATAATATATTATTTTCATATTATAAATATACTTGCACGTAAATTATAATGGGGTAATAGTCAAACCTCTGCGGATAAGAATGAATATTCTTAGGATTCTCGTGAATCCTATTTGATTACTCTCGAATAAATAATAAAGTCGACTGCGCTGATATAAAATTTATGATTATCTATAAGTAGCAAGTACTTACGGGCTCTGTACATGTAGGTAGTGATTATATATTAATATATTATATAGAGTGAGCTCCGTGAGCAATTCGTTTTACACAAAAGCAACGAATCGGAAACAGTAAATAATTATTATTTTAGTACACTCCGACGAATTGTGGAGAACAATAATTACTGAACATTCGTAATTCAAAATTTCCTCTAACGTTTGAGACTCGTGTTTTTTAAACGTTTCCTGTTGAATTTCGATTCACAACGCTTTTATATGTTATGACTATACTACACAATGGTAATATTATAACTTATAAGTATTTACAGCACTGATGTAAGTAGAGGTGTATTATCTATACACATTTTACTATGATCGATAATTAGTATTAGGTAGGTATACTTATCGGAAAATTCAGGGCCTTAATGATTTTTATTTTGTAAATTCCATCTGATATTGTGATAATTTTGTATGTGTTTCATGCGGTTAGTTCGATTTTGTAACTATATATTTAAGAATATTAATTAGTGACAGAAATAATTTTAAAACTAATTGATAGGTATTACTAAATATATTTTTCGTTATCAACACATTTTAACATTATGCTTAGTTTTATTCAGTAGTAGGTACCGTATATATAGGTATCAGTAGTATTTAATGAAATTAAATAATATTCTAATAAATATGTCCTTTAGTCTAAATAATTCGATACCCATTACATAATTTTCAAATTATGTTTTTCCTGAACTAATTATCACCCGTTGATATTAACAACCCGTATTACCCCATATTAATCCGATTAATAACAAGCACCCAGGGTTGTTATGTTTAAAACATGAAATTAAAACATTTGTTTTAAGCGTTTTGTTCATTGTTTAAAACGAATAAAACATGGGGAAAATATCCGTCGTTTGGTACTCGTTGCATAATTTTCCGAATCCGCGCGGTGGGCAGTATATCATGTATCAACACGAACTCATATAGTGTGCGTAAAAATGCGAAGAAACAAATAAAATGTACAAACCGGGAAAGAGCTTATTATACTATACGTCCGATAGAAAGTTGATCAAGAAATTCGCAAGGTCACAATCCGCCTACGAATATTCAATAACTCCCAGTCTCTTTCTCCGTCTCCGGGATAGGTTGTTTATGTAACATATTATGTTTTATTTTTAAGAAAAAAAATATTATATGTATATAATATACATATACCTACACGTATAAATTATGGGAGATTATTTTAGGTACATGAAATTAATCGTTTTTTGCCATTCACGTTGTAAACCAGTCGGAAATTACGTGCATGCAAATAATCCAAGCGGTCCAAAACATCAGTATGGCTGTAATATTGTTAGTTCTTAATTATCCCAAGTTTTATTATTTTTAAAATATTTTTTTAGCGAAATTCTACCGTCCGAGGAACGTATTATTACGGGTAGTGGGTACTATTATTATATTTTCTGTTATTCGTATACATGTGTTTTAAAAACTGTCATATTATTATTATTATTATAGTACGCCTCTATACGTCTTGTTTTGGAAATGTATTTAACGCCGCGAAGGCTGCAACGCACAATAAGAACGAAACGAATTGTTTAATAGGAACCGACGGATACTTATAAAGTTATAACTAAATCTATATTTGAAACGTGTAGACAGCATGGTATTTTATAGACATGTCACGTATCACATGTACCAACTAACGAAAAGATACGTCGAACAAATACTTTGCTCAGCATAGGTATAGTTTGGGTGTTTATTTCCAAACCGTAAAATTATTGATAAGTATTATACCTACATCGAAATATCAAATACAAGTCGTATTCAGAGTTGACGGATGGTTAGACCGAAAAACGTTGCGATATATGATCGATTATCTCACAATTATATAGGTACCCTACCTAGACTAAATCTGCAGTATAGGTATGACCGCCGATTTTTTCGTTGAATGCGTTCCATACCTATATTTGTAAACTCTTATAAATACATCAAACGGTAATAGAAAATGATTTTGGTCATTATCTGCTGATTTCGCCTCCGAAACGAATATGTGTATTTTTCGCACAATTATCATTAAATTACATTCGCGTGCTTCACTGCAGTGATCCCAGTTAATCAATAGAAAACAAAAACGAAAATACCAAAATTCTTGATATCAATTATCAATAATGCTCATATTACGCCTTTCTAAACGTTTACTCGTCAACTGTTAATAATTTTATGTACAGCAAATAGCTTATTCCTTAATGCTGTATTCCGTTTGCTTGTAACTTGACAGTTTTTAAGGAAGAACAATGCAAGTATTAAGTATAGGATTGACATTAGTCGCTTCTCAATTAGGTACCTGTCAACTATAAGTTTTTAAACGACAATTTCTTACGATTCAATACATAATTAATATTAAATAACAAACTAAACTAATACACCGATTAATGATTATTCTTCACAATTGTATAGACTCGGAATCTAATGAAACGGAACGACACGAAACAAAATGTTTAATCTCCTATAGTATTTAACACAATTATTTCTAACATCCGATAATCATATTATACACGTCGCTCGTTCGCCCAAATGCCCAATACACGGCAGTAAAAATATTGATTATTGCGTCTTAACAACATAGTACCTACTACCTACTAAGTGCTCGACTATACACAATTATGATACAACCGTCAGCCAAACTCGCCTATATATGCTGCATATGATTATTATATGTTGATTTCACTTTTTCATCAACATCATTGCTGCCATTACGGCTGTAACTGAAAGGTCTAATCAACCGAGACAAGATTTGGTGATAAATATCCGATTGTAAGTCAACGTACCCATACGTCATACGAAATTTATCTATCGAACACAGTAATACAGTACGTATAGTAATTTAATTATAATTCATCGTATAGAAATCTTGGTGGCAACTGGCAGCCAATTACTGCATGAGAAAACGGCGGGAAAACGGCGAGAATAAAATCGTTTTTATCGTAGGCATGGTACATAAATAATAATACATTTAAATGAATTGTGGTGATAGTATCAATGGTACAAACAAGGGGATTTACCGAACAATGGGGTGGACATGAATATATAAATATATTAAACTGTTTAACTGTTCCATTTTTAATTACATGTCCCAAAGAAAAATATTTTGCTGAGAGTTTCGATGCATGAAAATCGAAGTTCGGACGAATAGGTATAGTTTATCAAAACATTATTATAGTTATAAGTTTAGTACATCTAATAATTATTTAAATAATATAATATACATATAAGTAGAGTGGATTAGCAGTGTGGTATCCTATGTGTGTCCACTACTCCGTTCGAAATTCGATATATGAAATCAATAATATTAGTACTTAGTAGGCAGTGATTCAAAAATTGAGAATTTGAAAAAAAATATTACTATAAGAAAACAGAAAAACAGAATTCTTTTCAAAAATGTGTTTAATGACTTCTAATAAGACAAGTACGAAAAAAATTAATTTCAAAAAAAATTAATACTTTTTTGCAAAAATGTGTGCTATCTTTAAAAATAATCGCTTTGTATTATTATAGATTTGTGTTGTTTTTTTATCCATTCCCATTTCCCGCGCATAACATCATAATAATAATTATGTAAACAAATTCTTCCGGTCACCGTCCTTCCGACTTTTGTTTTCATCTCACTCGCGGAAACGTTAATAACACGATATACCTATCCATAATGTTATATACTTTTACGACATGATAATAATACAGTATATATTATACTATATAGTATAGCTTGTTATCACAATGGGACATACGAATGAAATTCGAATAGTGCTCGCAACCGGTTAAGCAGTGCGACGACTTGTGCGACTACGACACATGGTTATACGTACCCGGTGCATATAATATAGGTACAACACGCGACAGTTACGAGGGCAGAAAAACCGCACTGGATATAATATAATATATCCACAAAATGATTAATTACCATTTCATAGGCCGTAGTGTTGTAACACTAGTCCATCTCGGGACAGCCAATAGGTATACAGGTACAATGTATATATAATAATATAAAAATAGGAAGGTTCGTATCGCGTCTTACGACCGAGAAAGTCTTCTGAGGACGAATATTCATATACGTACATATCACTGAACGAAGTAGACTAGAAGTTGTGTTTCGACGGGCGCAAAATGTTTATTATACAATATCCGAAACAAATTAAAACGCTGACACCTGATAAAAATTAGGCCACCCCATATATTAAATCTCGTGTGAAACGTACGCGTATAGTATTGCATTATAGCCACTATATAACCATACAATTTATAAATACATAATGTAATATGTAGGTGCCATGCAGGACGCGGGTATTATGTTATATACAAATATAAACGGCACATGTTGTTCAGAATGCTCTGTCAAAAAAGTTCAAAGACTCTACAAACTATAACTTCTGAGGCCAGTATCTCTGCAGCAGAAATCTTTACCATCAAAGAAACAAATTATCCTACGCCGAGTACATTCCTATAAATAAAGCACTTATCATATAACAGTGACTCTCTCGGCGCGACGGTCCCTACTTCTCTGCTATTAACTAATCCGGCAAATTAAATCTCCCAGAAGATAGGTACACAACATAACGGCCAACTCAAATATTATTATTTACTATGTGGGTCACTTCACACACTAGTAGCACTGGTAATGAAGAAGTTTACCTATTAGCAAACCAAGCTATATCATCCCCTTAGTCAACCGGAATAAAGTCACTACCGTACAAAAATCTATTAAGAATAATCAATCTAATCAATCATCTGGAAAAATATAAAATAACTATAATCATTCTATACGTTTTCAGGGTAAAATATTTATCTATTTAATTTTTATGTAAATATACTTTTACTGCATTGTACCATGATAATATAGACATCGCCCGCCTACATATATCACACGTAGGTATTATAAAAAAAAATTAATGAATAAAATAATGATGCCTACATAAAGTATTGTAATTACGTTTTTATGAAAATACGAGAAAAGGTGATGAACGATACCGAATAGATGAGCTTAGAATATTTAACTAATGTATAATATTATAATATACGGTTATGTTAGATAATTACTGCATATGGTATAATCTGTATACACTGTACCTGTATAGTATACCTATATAATTTTCACGAGACCAAATTGTTGTGTGCACAATGTACAATGAACATGGTCAGTGTAATGTGTATAACAATATTAAACGTACGTGAATACGACGTGATGTCATATTGTCATAATAACTATATCACATAATAAGTTATGAAATATAAAATGCCTATAATTAGTCGTTTCGTTTTAAAATAAAGCGGATGATGGCGATTCTCCTTCGCCGCTGACGGTGTTATGTTTGAATTACGTAAAGCTTTTTTTGTTTCCCAGAAATTTTGTTTTGAATTAAAAAATTTAAATTATTATTATTAAAAAAATGATGTCAAACCACGAATACCACGAACTTCTAATAATTTAACGCATCATACGCACATATAATAGATCCATGATTCATAGGTGCAGCGCTGGTCAAACAAAATTTGACAGAGTTCAAAATAAACACTCGTTTACAGGTACGTCGTAATAATTTATAATAATATGAAAACGTACGCCGTCTACGGTTTAATTTTAAGACTGGCATAACATTTAATAATTGATCATCACATGGAGTCACGGACTACAAAAATTATATAATAATTACATTTTATTAACATTCACTAAAAATACAATCTTTATACGCGTAGTAGGTATATGAACAATATTTTTAAATATTAATAGGTAGGAATAATACCGCCGAATGTTAAAACTTAAAACATTTAATTCTACGTTCACGCTGTGCTCACGCGGAATACAAACAATTATTACTAAATTCATAAGCCATAAAAAAGACACATAACAATAATAATACGACTTTTTTTTTTTTTAATTTCATGTTTGTATGCTAGAGCGCTGAAAAATATTGTAGTTATGATCGCGTGAAATTACAATACATTTAAAATCCATAATAAGCCGACGTGAATGAATGTTTTTATAGCTTATAGTTCAATCAGGCTCGCCCTGCTGTTTGCCTATAAAATAATATACACTCCTCGGACATCATATTGTGATAGGTAGGTACATCACAATAGTAGTAAGTAGTTAGGTCTCACTTGGTCTCCTCGTGTCAAAGGCTAACGTAAAAAATAATAATAATGTTAACACTCATGAAACTTCTTCTGTATAAAGTACCTATTAAAAATAATCGATTGGATTAGATGAATGTACGTTAGTGTTGTACTTTTCTACGTATATGGTGCACAAGGTACCTACTTTGAAGGTAAACACTCATTTTCTCGAAAAGTAGGAACCCGACGTTTTTGGAAGTATATTACTTTAATTTTAGATTCTGAGCGAAGCGATGAATGTATTGATTCTACAATGATGTGTGTTTTTTTTTTTATTTTTTAATTTTTAATTTTTAATTTTTTTTTTTATTTTTGTGTCTGTCATCACCTTTTAGGACAGTAAAAGTGCTTGGATTTTCTTCAATAGTAACTTTTCTGATAGGAAAGTGAATCTAGTTGGTACTTTGGGGGGTCAAAAGTAAAAATTTCCCAGTAGTTTTCACAAGAGACGTGAAAAACAAAAGAAAAATTAAGGAAAAACGGGAATTTTTACGCAAAATCTGTTTTCGAGAAAATCGATTTTGGTTTTTGGTGTAACTCTAAAACAAATGACCGTAGGGACATGAAATTTTGACTGAATGTTTATATTAGCATTTTCTATACACCATAAAATTTACAAAATATTTTGACTCTTTTTGAGCTGTTTACGGCCATTGTCAGTTTTCAATTTTTTTAGTTTTTTTTTCTATAAATATCAATAAAATTTTATCTGTTGAGTAAAAAAGCTTGAAAATTTAATAGAAGGCTCCTAGGTTATTGTTTCAAAGGCAGATGAAAAAAATTAAAAATCCTTAATCACAGTTTTTAATTATAAGCATTTAAAGTTCAAATTTTGACAAAATACGGAAAAATCACGAAAAATAGCAAATTATTTTGATGAGAATTCATAAAAATTTTTCTTTTTAAATCTAAGATTTGAAAATGTAATATAAGATTACTCATAAGTTTGTCTACCTTTATCAAAAAAAAAATGTCTAGCAGAAACTTAAATTAAATTTTTATGAGCGTCTGAAATTTATATTTTTACAACATTTGATATTTACTCGATTTCTCATGTAACAATTTTCTTATTTTATTGTAATTAAAAAACGAATGACTGTAGATACTTGAAAATTTCACTGAATGTTTATATTAGCATTTTCTATACACCATAAAATTTTGAAAATATTTTGACTCTTTTTGAGCTGTTTACGGACATTGTCAGTTTTCAATTTTTTTAGTTTTTTTTTCTATAAATATCAATAAATTTTTATTTGTTGGATAAAAAAGCGTGAAAATTTAATATAAGGCTCCTGATATATCGTTCTAATAGCAGTTGAAAAATATTAAAAATACATAGGCACAATTTTTTTTTATAAGCATTTAAAGTTCAAATTTTGACAATATTTATCAAATTTATAATTTATTAATTATTTTGTAGTTAAAAATTTATAAATTTTTAACTTTTATGGCTAAGGATTGAAAATTTAAAACAAGGCTCTACGTAAATAGGTTATATATAAATTACTTTATTCACAATAATATCATCAAATATACTTAGTAAAATCATAGGCTGACTGACCGTTTTCGCTCAGAATCGTTTTTCTTATACAATGATATTATATCATTGAATTCAAATTTAACACCATCCATTACAGTGACCCACTTGTAACCTACCGTACAGCAGAGCGACATCCACTTATCCACCTTTTTAAATTAGTAGGTGTTTAAAGCTTAGATGAGTGTAGTGTACCAACATTTTGCACGTTACCCCTAGATTCATGTACCTACCACTCCGATCATAAAAATATTAGTTCTTCGAAGTTCAATTTTTATACTTAGATTTCAGAAAAATATTGTGCTTTGGAAAGGGAAATAAAAAATGCATGCTATCATTCAAAAAATTAAAAAGCTTGAAAACTATAGTAATTTTTTAAAAATGTTGTTTTATTTTATTTTAATTAGGACAATTAGGTACATAGGTACTTCATATTATACAAAAATTTATTTCCAAAAACATTCATACTTTTCGAGATTCATTATACAGGAATGTATCTATAAATCAGAAATCTGAAATGGAGGGGCTACATTATTTTCAGAAGAAAATACAATTAAAATGTTAGTACATAATATATTACAGATAAGTAACATTATAAGTATGATTTTATAACAATATTAACAGTTTTATTTATATTTTAAATTTATAGATTTTAAGATATCTTAAATATATACCAACCTACCCATGAACTATTTATTATATGAAATATAAATAAATACATAATGTATAAAATTTCTTAAGGGAGGCTGAAGCCCCTCT
This sequence comes from Metopolophium dirhodum, assembly GCF_019925205.1. NCBI lineage: Eukaryota > Metazoa > Arthropoda > Insecta > Hemiptera > Aphididae > Metopolophium > Metopolophium dirhodum. The sequence goes on from NC_083564.1 coordinate 11,654,543, forward strand.
TAGCCCCTTGTTTCTTAACCCCCACCCCACCCATGAATTCGCGCCTGACCCTATATAATGCATACCTATAAATAAAGTTATCTATATACAGTAGCAAGTTATTGTTATTATATTCATAATAGAAAATATACAATGATGTTTGATGAGTAAATAATAAAATGTATTATAATAATAATACGTACGATGACTAAAATATGTTATATGATTTTTTACAAATCTGAAACAATGTGTGGTTCTACACCAGGCTGGACCATGGTTCAACGTATGGTGATGAGTAGAAGATGTTCGGAAACCCACTTCCGGTAGTATACGGGCATATAATAATATAGACGCACGATTATGCAGCATAATAATAATCGTGTGTGGACGTAACAATTGTTTACCTGTATTACGCCGTACGCGGATTATTGTGGATACATAGTACGTACTCACACACACTCACACACACACACAATTATATTTTTTACTCATACTTGCACACATATTTATTGCACCTATCCGGCTATCTAACCTAAGAACATGGGAATGAGAGGAGGAGAAAATTCTTAGAAACCGCAGAAAAATGTGTTGATACCGGAATACTACGTTGGAGAACCAACTGTAATATGATAATGATATTGTCGACTGTTGTTGATGTGTGCATTATGACGGAATATATACAACTGCAGCTCGAGGAACTTGGCAGATGGCACTCACGACTGGTTAGGTCAGCCGGAAGTGCACGCGCAGAAACGTGGATCCACCGATTGGTCGCTTCGCGTGTGTTTTTTCTATTTCATTATAGGTAACTATATTTAATGGATATTAAGAAACATTCGAAACGATTAGCCGATAATGGCAAAAATAAATGAAAAATATGTATCTATACATGTTATGCGCCAAAATATACTATTTAAAAATACATGAAAATGCACTCAAATATATTGTTTGAAACGATCAATAAGTAGATATATTTTAGAAATTATAAAACATACAATAATAATACCTAAGACACATAATATATGTAGACAGACAATATGATAATTTAATTGATTCAATATGTAAAACGTGTTTTACCAAATTGGTGTACAAATACGCGCGTAAACTACACGTAGGTTCATTTATATAAATTATAAATGTACATACCTAACTGCAGTAATATATTTATAGTGGCATCAGCAAGACTTGGTTTGAACGAAAAGAACATTGATCGTTAGAAAAATACATTGTAAAAGAAAAAAATTATGTAACCGACACGAGAATATACGTAATATGTATAATAGGTATTCAAAATGTTAATTAAAAATTACTAGGTATATTTTTTTTGTTAAGCTTTATCGGGATGAAAATAATTTAATTATTTCGGACGATCTGCTTTCTCCGGCCAACTGCAGACGCGAGACTATTTCGATAACGATTGTATCTATAGATAAGATTATTCATCCATATTTATAATATGAACTCCATTTGGCATTTGCAGATGGTTTGAGCTTATTTGTTATTACTTATTACAATTATAAACAGGTTGATCTACGGGTGGGAACCACAGGTTGGTACCAAGCATGGTCATTGGTCATACTAATTTTTTCCTTCAATAATTATAATTGATTAAGATTATTGAGATTTTTTTACTACTTAAAGATTGATCTGTGGTGAAACAAACTTTTGTCTTTTTTTCAAATGAGAACCCCCTTTTTTAATGTAAACTAATTAGTGGATAATTTTTTTGAACATTTTAATGTACCTAATTCAAAATTCGAATAAGTAGTTTCTTAGTTATTAAAATGCACGTCAAAATGTTTAGATAAATGATCAGCTGTATAATTGTTAAAGTTTATTGTTAATAAATGTTGACGAGATCCCTGGGCCTATTTCGTTTAAGACGGTGTAGTGGGTTATCAGGAAGTATAAAGCAGGATATGTAAGAAATTATTAGGGGATTTGAATGGTTGAATGAGTTTTTGTGAAATGGCTTGTAAATTATAATAACACATTCTCATTTTAAGAACAGAAATTTGCATAAAAAAAATTTCTAGCATTTGAAAGTATGGTCTAAGTATTTATTCCAATATACCAAAATAAAAACGCATTGTTGAAGTATAAAATGGGATGAGCCTGCTAGATAAATCAATCTGTATATTATATTGCTAGCTTGGTAGACATATGATATTCGTATCGATGTAAAATTTCTAGAAAAACCGTTCGGGGCACATAAGAAATTATACAGCGCAGTTGCAATTTATTATAATAAATATTAATATATAACATAGGTAATATAATATGCAGTATGGAAGTATGTGATTTATACATTCCGATACGATATTATAATGTATAATGGTTTGAAGTGAGGCACTGCTGCTGAGTGGTACGCATATAATATACGATTATAATAATATAATATAATTATCATAAACGACTCGAACGTCGCGAACTGTTCGGACATAAGTCGACCATTATAATATAGGTATATTACAATATGTATTTTGTCCTGCTGCAGTAGAAGTGAAAGCGAATGCTCTAAAAACAGCACAAACAATTATGTTTGATCTAAAGACGATCACTTTTTTTTTCAAAACCATTATTACATTATAGAGGTATTAATATATTATTGTTATCAATGTTATCATTATTCGTGGTTATAATGAATACAGGTAGATAGGTACTCATAAGTCGTATTGTGTACGATGGTCTTTATTTTTCGATGAGCGTTATATTGATGGCCGCGATAAACGTTAATAAGTTATATAAGTGTTAATAAACACTCAGACTGCTGCAGGGGCCTCCAATAAAATTTTATTTTAAACTTGTGATTATATTTATCAAATCGACAGTATTGTACTGCAGGATATAATTATAATATATTGACATTTTTGATTTTTAAAAATAAATAGTGACATTTAACACAGTTCTTTGTTATCCAATTCGACGATGAAATACAATTTTATCCAGTATAGTAATCACAGCTCGACAACTCAAAACAAAATGTTCGTGTTCGTTTTTATTGAAAAAATTCCTGACGCAAGTATAATAAATATATTTTCTATTGCTCTGTATACCCACATTCATTGAAATATTTCCCGACAAAATTCTTGATCTTTGAATTTATTTACAATTGCAATATTAATAAAACCCTTGCCGCACAATAGATATTTAAAATATTGTTTATCAGTTATTTACATACTATTGTATCAATGACGTCCGGAAGTATTATAGGTAAAATATCAAACAATTCTACACATTTCCAACATCGAAACTATTATTTATAGTATTCTTGAGAGATTTTTTTAATTACCACCTGGCGCTCACAAATTATAGTGATTGTGCAACTTTTAATTTTAAATAATACCTAGGTAACTAAAATGTTGTTAAAAATATATTCTATACTATTCTTTCTTATTACAATTACATACACTTGCTGTAGTGGTTTTGGAAATTACACGTCTGTGACAACTTAGTTATTAAATCAAGGAATATATTGTCTTTACTATAACATTGTATAATGTATATGCAGTGAGTAATTATATTGATTAATTAGTTCTAACTACAGTGTTATATCAATGTATAATCATGATTTTAACTTGACTAGTTACTTACTATTAACTTATTTTTCAACTGGAAAAATCTAATATTTTTTTCAGTGGATTCTTCAACTAGGTAGTTATAAGTCTTTGAACTAATATTGTAAAACTAACTAGGTTATTATAATTAAATTAAAATGTGAAAAACAATTAATTTACTAGTTAACTATTAGGGGAGTTGTATAATATATGAATCACTAACTGCAGAAAGGGGACAAGTTCATTTTTATTAATTTTCGTTTTGTTATAATTTTTAATTAAGCACGCGTAAATGCATCGTTTACTGCAGAAAGGAGTCAAATCTGACTATCCAAACGCTAAATATAGTGTTTGTGGAAATTTAAATTTATTACAGAAAGGGACATATGTTATGATTTCGTTTTTTGTCTCTCCTGAAAAGTTATAAAAAATGGTCCTATCCCCTTTCTGCAGTTAATGATTCATTTAGGGAACGTGTGTGTGGAATAAAATAATAATATTAATATTATTATAATGTTTGGACAAAAATGACGCACGCTGATGAGTAAGTAAGTAAGTAAGTAAGTAAGTAACCGAATTGGTTCCCGTTTGATAATGTATTTTAATAGGTTGAGCCTAATTAGTTCCCGTTTATCTTCAGGTGAAATTGTTACAATTTTAATTTTTAATAATTGGTACAAAATATAAATTAGATAGTATAAAACAATATGTACCACATATGTATAAGCCATAGTGTTTACAATAAAATGGCAATAGATTATTATACTACAAACGATTAATATAATGATTGAGATATACGTACTTATATCACTGTATGGTGTGTGTGTGATTTTGACGGGCATTCAACACTTACCCATATTATTTAATGGCATAATGGAGCATTGAGGAGGCAATTAAAATCTCAGGAACTTATATCGACCTCGACAAAGAGTTCACATAATATACGTTTATATTATACATCAATATATTATATTTATATAATATTGATCCCGGCTCGATCAATATTATTCATTTACACTAATTTAATGCATGGAATATTATATTGAGTATTGTTATTAGTGTTTATTCACTTTCAATAAATATCAATTATTAATATTATTACTAATAATACGTGGAAACTTATTTTACATTTTCAATCCATAGCTATAAAAGATGAACATTGAACATTTTATAAATTTTTTACTACAAAATCATTTTTAAATATTAAATTTGATAAATGTTGTCAACAATTGAACTTTATATGCTTGTAAAAAAAATTGTACATGTGTATTTTTAATATTTTTTAACTGCTATTTAAGCATTATATCAGGAGCCTTGTATTACATTTTAACGCTTTTTGGCTCAAACAATAACATTTTATTGATATTTTAGAGAGAAAAAAAAGGTTGACTACCTTTTTTTGCCCAAGGGCCAGGGGTATCGCTTTGCTATACATTAGGTAACAAGTGGATTTCTGTAATGGATGGTGTTAAATTTTAATTCAATGATATAATATCATTGTATAAGAAAAACGATTCTGAGCGAAGACGGCCAGTCAGTCAGCTGCAGCCGATGGTATTACAAAGACGTATATTTGATGATATTATTGTGAATAAAGTAATTTATATATAACCTATTTACGTGGGGCCTTATTTTAAATGTTCAATCCTTTGACCTTAGATACATAAGTTGAACATTTTATAAATTTTTGACAACAAAATAATTATCAAATTTAAAATGTTATACATTTTGTCAAAATTCAAACTTTAAATGCTTATAAAAAAAAGTTGTGATTATGTATTTTTAATATTTTTAAACTGCTATTGTAACAGTATATCAGGAGCCTTCTATTAAATTTTCACGCATTTTTACCCAAAGAATAAAATTTATTGACATTTATAGAAAAAAAACTAAAAATATTGAAAACTGACAATGTCCATAAACAGCTCAAAAAGAGTCAAAATATTTGGAAATTTTATCAAGTATAGGAATTGATTAAATTAACATTCAGTGAAATTTTCAAAATAAAAAAAACGGTACGTGAAAATCTAATATTGTAAAAATATGAACTTTAAACGCTATTATAAATTTAATTATATTTGCTTGTAGACATTTTTTTTTTTTTGATAAAGTTAGACAAACTTAGATTTAAAAAAAAAATTTTTGTGAATTTCTAACTCAAAATAATTTGCACATTTTCGTTAATTTTACGTATTTTGTCAATATTTGAACTATAAATGCTTAAATGCTTATAAAAAAGATTTTTAATATTTTTTATCTGTTTTTGAAACAATATAATATGGGGAGCCTTCTATTAAATTTTCAATCTTTTTTACCCTACAAATAAAATTTTATTGATATTTATAGGATAAAAAAATATAAAAATTGGAAACTGAAAATGTCCGTAAACCGCTCAAAATAAGTCAAAATATTTTGACAATGTTTATAGTGTATAGAAAATGCTAATATAAACATTAATTCAAAATCTCATGTATCTACGGTCATTTTTTTTAGAGTTACATTAAAAACCAAAATCGATTTTGCGTAAAAATTCATGCGTTTTTCCTTAATTTTTCTTTTGTTTTTCACGGTGCTACTGGGAAGTTGTATACCGTTCAATTAAAGCAAGTAAGTACGCAAAGATTCCCAAATTTTTTTTTTTTTGATGATTTACCATTATTCTGACATTTACAAGGAAAAAATAAGCAAATGTATTTATTCAACTCGTCTATAATAATAGGTATATTTATTGTTCATTCATGCAAACAATTAAATAATAAATTGTTTAACATTTGTTATATTATGCCAAAACATTTATTTATTTAGTGAATATAGTGAGTATTTTGTTGTTTTAGATTTTTTTGATGCAATACGCATTTATTGGTTGTCACTTGTTGTAGGTAAAGTAAATAATTGTAATTAATCATAAAAGTGTGAAACTGAAAAACATATTTTAATATTTATTTAGTACTAAGTTTACGAAGTTCTTTTATGGGTATTTTAATAAATTTTAATATTATCGCTGTCTAGGTTCATTAATTCATCAAAAAGACAAATCACTGTATATCTAGTTGAAAAATCATAAAATTGTGATGAAACGACCCGAGGCTCTAATACATCATTGCGTAATCGCGACAGACCTAAAAAAAAACCCGTAGGTATGTGCGATTACGATAACGGACATTGTTGTTAGACAATAATAATAATATATACGCCACCGATATTACGTAGATCGCCAAACTGGAAGTGGCTACTGCAGGATGGACAGTACTATTACATGGCACATAATATAGCATAGGAAGGTACCACCATACAATATACATATATATTTTAAGTTGCACAGTACGTGAGATGACTGCTCAGATCATATCGTGACCGAGTACGCATTATTAAACAATAATATATAATACATAATATCGCACATCAAAATTATTATATCAACAGTCAAATATTATTACCTATCTTCAGCTTGGCAGCTATAAAAATTTATTTGGTTATAATATGTATATATTACCTATAATAATATTATATACCTACGCTGTATATGCAATAAAAATCATATTCAAAATAAAATTCACGATTTATCGATTTGAAACGTAATAATAACCTAGCCTAACCCTAACCTAACATAATATATTATGGATATTAATATATAATAAAACAAAAATCTACGATGATCGCATAATGTTGCATAGACACGCCACGCCGACTAAACGTCTTGTAAGAAAAATGTCGATGAATTGTTATTATTTTGCATCATAAGTACATAAGAATAGCGTGTTGGTATTTTATATTGTATAAATATAATATAATATAATATATAAAGTATAAAATTAACAGTTTATAATTTAATTTTATCTAGTAATAATTCACCGAGGCACGACGGAGAGAAAATGATTAAAGTATTATAATATTATACCTATTAAGTTTATAAAGAAAATCAAATGCAAAAATATTTTAATTGGTTTGTCTTGAATTATAATACCATTATGAAATCAGATTTATTATTCATCGTATAAATTAAATCTTAAAAAACCCTCAGAACTATCTCTAACTGTATAAAAATCATAATGCCTTTCTAAGCAGTAAGCTGCCAAAAAGTTATAATAATATGCACTATCTACCCATAATGATAATTGATAAGGAATAAAAATAATATAATTTTTATAACAATGCAGTAAATTACCTCCATACGCGTTATGGTCTTTTTTCCGTGTAGGTAGTTTTATAAATATATGTAATATATTATTATTATACCTATACGTAATTATTCCTAATCAGTTAATCGACGGAAATGATTAATGGAAAATTATTAGACCATAATGCCAGTCGTATTGTACTGCGCTTATAGTTAAAATAATAATATTAAATACTAAAATCACGCGGAATTAGACGAAAGTTAATTCTTTTTTCGATAATCGAATCGTTGTAAATAGCGTATGATGTGTTGCAGGAAACGTTCGCAACAACTATACTCAGCTCTGATCATTGGCGCAACTAGGGTGGGTGTAAAAGGGCCTTTGCACCCCCAAAGTTCTAATTTAGCACCCCTTGTCTTTTTATGTTTAACTATCATTATTATAATAGTATTATTATTATTTATAGCAGTAAAATACCATCAATTTTATGTTTTTAAAATATGAAATATTATAGCACCCCACGTTTTAGAGGTCGCCTATGGTTCTGCTGCAGATCTGTAATCTGTATTGTTATCTGTATCTGCATGTACGTATAGCTATTATTCCGATCAACAATATAATATGAAAAATTTCCATTTGAAGTCGATTATTATGAATTATTATATAGGCGCCCATACCACCTGTACATGCTCGTGATACGTGACGTGGATCAACAGTTTGGATCATGACCCCGATTCGAACTTAGTATACCAACCAGTATTAATTGCTATATTAAACAGGCATCTATACTAATACGGTGCAGTGTATAATATACGCGTACACTAAACAATACGAACGCCATCAAACAATATAATATGGTCAGGTGTCAACGGTAGTAGACCTATAGGTCAGAGGCGATAAAAGTTATATACCTACCGTTTCTGTAGTTACCTACTTACGTAATTGTTCGGCTGCATGATTATACTAGTTGTTACGTCCCAAAGATAAATACGAAAAAGGATCTAATCTGAATGGCACCAAGTATTTTTACATTATATTGGAGTTAATATTTAAAAAAGTTAATAGAATCTTAGATAACATTTTAATATTTATTTTTTATTTCAAGATGTGTCTTTCATAATAATAAGTGCTGTAAAAATTTTTTTTTAAATATTGCCTCGCAATATTGTTCAATAGATATTTATTTCATAGTTAACAATTAATGCCGCGTAAAAAAGGTATACTAAAGGACGTATAGGCATACTTATTATATGTATATATTAATTGAGTGTTAAAAATATTATCAAGTGTACGTTTTTTTTTTAAACATTATTCGCGATGAATGATAGGTTTTTAGAAGTTATTTACAAATTCAGCATACAGCTAAAGACTTTTTACCGGACAACATTTAAAATTACCATTACAATACGAACAATTTGAAAAATTAAATTCTGGAAAATTCCAATTTACTAACAAAATATTTTCTCATTACTGTATAATAATATATACACCGATCGATGTTGGAAATATGCGACTATTCTGCAGTGTGTGTAGTCTAGACTGCAGAGTATCGGATGAGTGGGTAAGACTAAACACCAATTAAATTAGCAGGTAACAGGTAAGTATAGCTATTAGCTAATTCGGAAAATTGTAATAATAATTATTGTATTATAATAATATAGCGTTATTATTATGGTCACATGATATTTATACACAAACACTGCAGTATCCAAACGAGTTATAGTAATTCATAGGTAATCAATAGATACATTCGCAGGGTCATTTAAACAGAAGCGAAAACTAGATGACGAGTATAGACGACCTGGTTCAGACGTTATAATAGCGTTAATTATTCTTATGTTTTTATGTAGGTTTTATTACTTTATGATATCGGCATGTTCCGTGGACATTGCAGACAAATTTTTAGTCAGACTCTTAAAATGTGAGTAATTATAATGTATGGATCAATTTAGCAAATTTCCATGCAAATCAATGCGGTTTGAAATATAAAACTAAATGTTTTAAATACTATATAAAGTGCACGGCGAGTGAGAGACTACATATAGTGCAGTCAAATGCTATATATACTATATTTTTAACGATATTACAGATTATTACTAACAACTAGGATACAACCAAAAATAGCTTCGTTTACATTTTATCGTAATTTACATAATTTTTAATTACATTAAACACACATTATATTATACGACTGCAAAGTTTCACAATTTTATTGTTTGACGTGGTATATGTCACGAATTCGTACACTTATATACGCCTAAGCTATTTAAGACACATTTTAGCGTCGTATATAGTGCGTGTATCGGTCGCATCCACGGTGCTAAAATTCTATGCTCACCACTGATAATATTTTCGAGTACATGACCATGCTTCTTGTACCGTAAACTTGCATAATTTTTTTTTAATGCGTTCAATGACGTCCACGGGGAACGCGGATTATATTATAGTTATACACTCATGCCCAACAGTTGGAATGTGCTTAAAAATTGCATATACTTACCATACAATATATATATTAAACATTACAAACACGCAAACGCACTCAATAATGCATTGGTACTTGGACTTAATTATTTGTAACAAGATGCTGAGTATAATTTACGAGTGCCCACCATACGAAACGACCAATGAAATATAGCTCCGGAGCATCCTAAACGTCTTCAAAATATTACAGACAATAACATCATAACATCATTACATCACTTTGTACGCGGTAACGTTTTGTATTAAATTTTTTTTTTTAATTTGCTTACGGTTAATTGCTATTAATTAAACGCGTTATTATTGGAATGTTCACACGTCTTAATATTATATATTATATAATTGTATATAATGTTATGTACATTTTAAACAAACATTTCTTACAAAAAATTAGAGCCACGAAAAAGTGTTTAAAGTTTAATTTAAAAATCAAAATATATGTTAAATAATTAAAATACATATATATATATATATAATGAGGCATATTGCAATAGGCGTATTGTATTATTATTGTATGTTATTATTATGAGCTGGTTATAAAATAATATGTACTAACTCTACCGTATATTGTATAATATAAGTATAAAAAAGTCTGATGTTAATAAAAAATAATACTGCAATAACAATAAATTGTGAATATGGTTTTTTTGAATTAAAAAGTGACAACAAGAAATATACAAGTAAAAATAATATTATTTTCTGCAATCGTCATGCGTTCAGCGATAGAATTATTTTTAAAACACCATACCTGTACAACTGATTTTTTTCCGATAGGTCTTGAATATTGATGAAATTTTATAATAATCAATAAAAAAAAACACGCGATGTGTTATTTCAACGAAAATAGAGAGTGAAATGAGTGAAACTTGTTTGGACAGAAAAATATAATATACGCTTATTATACCTATATTATGTACGGAAATAACGTTAAATGTATTCTTATATAGGTGTATATATGCGATTGGTGATTTAATTTTTAATGATCAAAAATCTTTAAAAATCAAATTCGAAAGAACACTATATTTTATTTTATCACACGTTTGCCGTAAACAAAAAATGTACTAGTAACTTTCAGATTTTTTAATAAAACAAATTGCTATATAATATATTATTATAGCCACTTTTGTTAATTAACGAGTGTGTGAATTTTTTTCTCCTTTAATGTATTTGTATTTTACTATACCTACCCACTGACGACTCACCCCGCAAAATTAATTCAATTATACAGTTGAAAATAATTTTGAAATGTGTTTAAGAGGACGTGGCACCCGCATGTGTTGTCTCCGTCTTACAATAGTGTGTAAAATAGCAAACGTTTAGCTACATCAATTTAAAATTTAGAGGGAATTGACCTCTTATAAAATTTAAAGGTAAGATTTTATAGGTTATTATCTAGGAAATGTCATATAGGCTATTTATAATATTTTAGTTTTAAAGCGAGTTATGAATATTTTAAAATTGTAAATTGTTTGTACATCTTGGACGATTTCTAAGTCGATCCCCCTTGTTAGAATTTAATAATTACTGTTATACATTTTTCATTTAGTAGATACAGTTATAAATAAATATTTTGGATTAACTTGTTAGTGTAAAATGGCATTTTCTCACATGAAATTTATAAAATCTGAATGTTCCGATAGCTATACTTTCCTATGATAATGTAGAGCAGCGTGTTCGTTTAGCAGTTAGCGACTATTACCCAGATTATAATTAACAGTCCATGATATGCAACGGCACGCTTCTACATCAACATTATATAATGTTAATATATTTTAAAATTGTTTAGAAATGTAATATGAAACACTCACTTTAGATAAATTTACACTTTTATTTTATTATTTATATACTATATGTTTATTATTAAAATAAAATATTTTTTTTTACACTACCTAGTCGATCCTAAAAAAAATAAATATACCCTCAGCAGATCTTAATCAAAAATAGTTTGGCCACCCCTGTAAAATATGGCTGATAATACATACAGTAGGTAATAGATAATATATGGTAATTACGCATGTATTGGTACCTAAACTTTTAAAAACTATTTCTTAATATTTAATCACGTATGGAATATTTAAATTCGCTACAATAATTGCGTTATCAATATACTTGATAGGTAAAAATAAAAACAATAAATACAAATTCAAGTTACAATCGTCTGTTTCATAATCTATTATGATATCATAGTTCATATTATAGAGACACTCATAAAGTATTCACAACCATTATTTGTTGTAAATAATATTAATTTAACAATCGGTTGGTTCAACGTTAGCGTGTCGAATTTTAGTTAAATCAGAATAAAATATTTCTTTAATAACTTTTAACTACCTTTTAACTAGGTATTCTAACTTCTATTAAGAATAATGAATATATTTAGAGAATCTGCAGGACACTCGTTGACATTTTTAAAATTTACCTATTTGATGGTTAGAAACAGATTTACCTAATAACACACATGGTATGTGTAAAGTATGTCTTGTAAAAATTATCTTTAATTGGGATAAAGAATTTTGAAATAAAATCAATTTAAGTAAGTACAATAATTAGAATAATTATCAAAAAATTAAGTTTAATATTAAACAATTTTAAATGTTTAACTCTTAACAGAATCTAATTAATAAATTTAACTTATATATTGTGTTATATATTATAATATTTTTAAATAAATATAATTTTGTTTTCAAAATTACAAATAAATTATAATAGGTATAACGTGTACAAGAGTGGCTATCAATTATTTTTATATTTTAAATGCAAAAGGTTTTATATAGGAAATTCGTATGTATTTATTTTATCTTATACAAATTAAACATAGACTTAAACTTGAAACAGGTGAATAGTAAGCAAAAAAAAATGTGTTATTGCATGGTGATAATATACGTATTACAAATTATTTCGTTTAAAGATTCAATGAATAATACAATATATTGAAATAATTTTGCTCTTAAAATGTTTACCTTGACTTAACTGTCAATTTTAAAGAAGTGACAAATTGTGTACGTTGTTTAATTAGTCCTATATATAGCAATATAGGTAAAATAACCGTATGCATTAAGAATAAAATAAAATACTATGATTATGAATGAATCTGCAGTATAGTATGTGCACTTACAAAAAAAACTTAACAAATTCAAAGACAAAAATATAAAATTTTGTAATTTTGACAAACACGTTATACGCGGATCGAAAAAATACAATAATCTCTAAATACATTTAAATCATCGGCGGTAAAAACGTAGTATAATGTAAGTATGGTATATATTTCGTTGTAAGACTGAACGTGGTTGAACTTAGAAATGCCAATATAGATTCGATAACTTAAAAATAAACTGCAACGTAGCCGTACTATATGCGTGTGCAGCAACGAACACAATAATAATATTATTACAGTAACATAAGATATCGTTTGAAAACTCGTCGTCGACTGCGCATAGCACTCGTCCTCGCGTAAATGATCGGTGCCGCGACCACGCGAACTGATCGAGGAAGCAGACGACGAATTGACGAAAGATCGAGCGGCGTCCTTAAACTCGGGTACGCGTTAAACTTGTGCCGCGATCGCGTCGTATATTATGCTCGCCATCGTACAATTATTATTATTACGTATTACACAATTTGCAAAGCGGAGACGAATATTCACATCACAGCGGCGGCGGCGACGATGATAGTAATAATAATAATAATAATAACACATTTCGTGTGTGTTCGGTGCGCCGCTAGTCTCCGCCGCCGCCCAAGTATCGCGGCGGCGGCGAGCGCCTGTGAAAGTCATTCGCCTTCCGCAGTGGCGGCGCGGGAAGAAAGTGCGTGCGTATATTTTTTCGGTATTCTTTTCGGGGGAGGATATATGGTAGGGACAAACGACCTTGCCCCGGCAACAGCGAACCGACTCGATATAAAACGGTTCGGAGGTCTGTTACTACATGTCAATCGGCGACGGACTTGCAGACATCGTGGTGGCTCGCAGCAAGTAAAGACAATCAAACGCACAAGCACTGCACACGAAACATTATGGACCGCCACCAAATAGTGGTTAGTAATACACATAATATATCATATTTTATTATATCACGATATCGATTATTATTACGTTACATAATAATAATATATTTAAATTTAAATTCATTCGATCCATTCAATTCTCGTTTTAAGATCAACAGTAATTTGCATGCGTTTCTCGAAAAAATAATAAAATAACCGTCCGTCTTGTATATTAATTTTCGTATTGTGCGATACCATATTATTATTACATCGAGTTTTTGGTTTTTATTTGTACGACGCCGTCACAGTGGTATGTAATTATTATCATTTGATATTTTTGGAAATCGTGAGTCAAACTACAAGCGATTTAATTTTTGAAGCGCGGAAGTACCAGGAAATCATTCCTGGTATCGTATCTTTTATTATAAATTTATAAATATATAAAACAAACATAAGTTTTGATAGTCAAAAGATTTTCAAAACCTCTCATTGCTATTCAAAAATCTCGTTTCATACAGACATACACCATTATACCACACTTACTATTCTAAATATCCTTTTATCGTTCAGACATCTGAAGTGTATAAACAGAACAGACATTATATATTTGATTACTGTAACCCTGCGCACCTGCAATCGCGTATAATTATGATTTGATTCCACATTAAAATATATTTCTTTTAGTTCACAATAGAACATCACGACACTGTAATATAATTTTATAATATTTATTTCAAAATTTCTCTTCTTTGCGTTTTCGTATACATACCTATATATAATTCGAATAATATAATATATATCCTCTTCGTGTAAACATAATTTCCCGAGATTCGTGCGAGCAGTACCCTATATGTATATAATATATTTCGTACAAAATAATAATAATAATAGAGTAATAATAGCGCTTTATATTTGGGCCGGGCGCGCGCAAAACACAATAGTGTTCTAGCTAGTAAATTGCTGTTATAGTCTGCGCTCGCCAGCGTTCTCACGGGTACTTTCCCGCGTGCTTCCGGAGACTTTAACGCCGGGGTGTCAGTTCTCTCTCTCCACGGTACATTTTAGTCAATAAAACGACTATAAAAATGTACTACTTTATTAGGTTAAGAAAATAATTTTATCGTAACCAAGCTTCGTCCTCGAGGTTTTATGTGGACATTTTGAATACTCGCCTCCAATAATTGAACATATTTTTCTCAAAATATTCAATTTTTCACCAATTATACATGCCACAAGAAACTCAAAATAACACATATTTATGATAGAAAATTATTACAGCCTTGTTTTTTTGGTCATTTCATAAACATACACATATACCTACAGTAGGCTACCATCAATTTTTTATCTTGAAATTTCCTTTGTCAAACTCGTTCACTAAAAAAAATTATAATATTTAAATTCTTACCAAACGCGTTTTCAGAAGTTTACTATCGTTATTACTTATTAGGTAGCACGCCCGTATATTAAACATATATGTTGGCGAATAAATATTAATATTATATACTAACATAGCGTGAGGTGGTACCATGATACATATATATATATATATACAGTTTACATATAATATTATAACTTTGACAGTTGTAAACGAGGGCAATTTGTTGAAACATGATCTTGAGCATTATTTAGACGATTAATTTTAAACACGATCGGGTGTTTTTAGATTTTAGGTCAATACGACTGGTTTGCCATCTGTAGTATGTGTTTTTTTATACATAGGTTCGACCTTCGATCGTTTGATAGTTCCGCATACCGGAAGTACGGCTACCTATATAATATTATAAACTTGGGTATATAGGCTAGCAGATTTTCCTCCAGCAAAACGCATTATAAATCTATATTATATTAACGGATCCACAAAATTTCCGACGATTTATTAATATTTATAATATATGTCTTTCTTGTGCCCTTTTCATTGCACCACTCGATTATAAGTACGTAGATGTTCATGTATAGTATTATGCACACCAGCGTTATGTATATAGATATGTCATATGCGATTTGCGTGTATACCTATACTTACACCGAAACCACGTCAATCGAACCGGACAAAATGCTGAAATTCGCTCAAAACATATTCGAAAGTACTATTTTATTCCGAGATACCTCCGACGATCGTATTCGATTATCCAAATGTTTACATATTTTATTTATGCCATTATATTATAGACTTATAGTGTGCACCGTCGCCACTCACTGCAATGACATAAATTAACCGCATATATATTATAATTTATAACAGTTATATAACGCGTGTTATGTTTGTGATTATATAGTCGTCATCCGGATATAGACGCGATACTTTAAACTGTAAAAGTACCTAATAATATTCAATTCAACTTTGCAGCCCACCGTTGCGTATCCGAGGGTATATAATATTACGAGTGCCGAACTTTCACCGTAAACATCAGATCTCGCCTCTATACCTACACGTATTATGTCGATATGATTCAATAATAATATTATATCGGATATAAAGTCGTTATGCAATAATAAAAATACTGCGCGCAAAGAAGAGCGACATTGAAAAACGAAAAAATTAAAATGCGTTGGAAACACGCGCTTCTTTTCGACCGGGATGCTTTCACCGGTTACGCCATACGCCCATACCATTTATTATACTCTCCGAATTTATTATATTATGAACCAGATGTATACGTCACGATTAACCGGCGCTTGATTTTTTCCCCAATTTTTGACAGCTACTAGGTATATTACACTGCTTTGTACCATACCTATACAACTATACGCCATACTACTCAATTAAAATATTTCTCCGATAAAGCGTGCCTATCTATATCTATATTACGCGTATACCTAGGTAATACACTTTGATCTGCAGATCTGTGTGACTGTGTTTGTATATTGAATAGAAACGACTATTATAATATAATATTATTGTATATGTACCGCACTTGTATACCAATAGCTGTAATATATAATATATAATATAATATATTATTATCTTACGTAGCGCCGCCGCCAAGTGAGTATTTATTTCGAGTGAAAGTCGAGTTCAACTTTTAGTCGTGATTTCCGGATATTAAAAAAAAACAGCCTCCTACCCGAGCGTACTTGAGAGTCAACTACTTATGCTGCTGTATAATATATTTCCCTACGACGTAAACCATATTATATATAATATTACTATATACATGCACGCGTTCGTGGAACAGTGAAAGCAGCAAAACACGTATATGCTTAAATTACTACCTATATAATACAATGTATATATTAAATATCTATGGATCGCGACGATATTATTTTTTAACTAATTTTCTTCTCCCCTTCTTTTACAGGTGTTCCTGGCGTTGTTCGTCCACGTCACACTCGTCTGGTCAAAGGCGGTCGACTTGCCGCAACAGCAAGTGGCCTTCCCAAACGACGACGCGTCATCTCAAGCGTCTCTCAAGCGGGACAAAAAGTCGCCGAGCAATGATTACGCTCAACCCGGTCTGCAGTAAGTACTCACATTCGGACGGGAAAATTACTTCGATTTTATGGGTACCTATATAATATAGGTAGGTTAGGACGAGTCTTCGGTACTGCAGTCCTATAATATAACACTTTTCGTAATACAGACAACGTCAAAAGGATAATATAGTAGGAATATGGTGTACTATTTTTTTTTTTTAATCCAGCCTGAAATTCGGTGACCTTAAGATCTGAATATTTGAAATTCGTTGTCGACATCTTCCGGAATCATTTCCTTTTTTTCTGTTGTATTATTTGTTGTGCTCTTTAGAAACACGCGTTCTACATACGCAAATCACGTTCTACCAAACTCGTTTTCTGTGATTATATCGATAATAATAAATAAACAATAAACTTACCTACGCCTAATTTATAAAATATAAACGTCGTTGCCTAAATTAAAAACCTTTTTAAAATGATAGTTCGAAATGGTTAGGACCTAATCAAATTATATAAAATCAAGCTAGTTCTAATTCTACTGGTTTGAATAAAATACTATAAAAATAACTATAGAGTATAGAGTATAGAGAAAATGACTATGGGTGCCGTGAGTCAAAAAAGGTTGGGAACCTCTGGGTTGGGTGCTATATAGACTGTAAAGTATATTATACATCACTTGTGCGGAGCGTGACGATTACCATAATTTATTATACGTGTAAATGTTATGATTTCTTAATTCATACGAACGAGCATTTTCGTATGATATAACCAGCTCGCTAAACATTTAGAAAAATATGTATACTTATATCGACGTGTTATCCGCTGGGATCAATAGTTATTGTATTAGCGTCTACCAGTGTAAAAAACGTACGTTTTCACCGAGCACATAAATCACATGTTAAGTAACGACTATTTTAATAAGATAAAAGGTGGGTGTTTTTTAATACAGCTCTCGTAATTCACATTTATCATCTCCTAGGGGGTCTTACGATTGTTCTAAAGTGCGTTTAAGTCACAATAATACAACCACGCGAAACGATGACGGTCCTTATCGGTTTTCGGCACAAAGAGAAATCCACGTGAAACCGATCCTCTCCTTAGACATCCTGTTTATTTATTTTATTTTTGAATTCAATCGCTTTTATTATTATTATCATAATAAATATTGTTTGGAGAATAAATTACGAAATATATAGAGAAAACTGTGAAAAATTGATACCCACCACGTACGACTTTCAATACGAATACGATGACAATAAAAAGGACGACGTGAATACGTATAAGTATATACGGTACGACTATGGCGCCGAGTTTTCATAACATTCGAACAATGATATGGGAAATCAAACGCGGAAAATCTATTGTAAAGTAAAACACACGTGGAATATAGTTGTTTTTAAAAGACTTTGTATGAATAGACGAAAGAAAGAAAAAAACATAGGTGTTAAAGAAATTTGCTATACATACGCGCATGTATTGACATATCATCACTATCATAATATAGGTGTGTTAAATAATAATAAATCGTAAGACTGATGTGTACCCCACGGTATGAATTTTCACTATATCTATACAATGACATGGCTGCAGCAACGAATATATAGTACCCATTATAAATAAATATGTATATATATATAAGTACCTAACACGTGTGTCGTTTTATACTGTATAAATAGGCAACCGGCAGTCGCACAAAGCCGCATCGGAGTGCCAGATCACAGTTATGGCGTCGACGAGCACCACGACCACCATCACGAGCACCACCACGAGCCGCTGAAAGGCTACTGGAAGAAGAAGCTCATCTGGAAACCTGACTGGGTTAAAACATGGAAACCAGGCAAGAAACAGATCTGGAAGCCTTCATGGAAGAAAATCTACAAGCCAATTTGGGTACCGACGAAAAAACAGGGTTGGAAAGAGGTCCATGTACCGGTCTGGAAAAAAATATACAAGCCAATATGGGTGCCAATCAAAGTGCCAGCGTGGAAAGAAATACAAGTGCCAGACTGGAAGAAGATATACAAGCCAGTGTGGGTGTCCATCGATGTGCCAGCCTGGAAGGAAGTGAAGGTACCAGACTGGAAGAAGGTCTACAAGCCAGTGTGGAAGCACATCGAAGTACCCGCGTGGAAGGAGGAACAGGTGCCGGACTGGCATAAGATACATGTACCCGAGTTGGTCAAGGCGTACGTACCCGGATCTAAGCATCTCGGCAAGGACTACCACGGATGGGAGTACGAAGCGCACGACCTGTGGAAGAAGAAAGTCGTATGGAAGGTACACTGGAAGAAAGTATGGAAGACAGTGAAGAAACAAATCTGGGTGCCATCCAAGAAGCTTGAATGGAAGGAAGACTGGGTGCAAATCTGGAAGCCCGCGAAGAAACAGATCTGGGTCAAGGACAAGAAGTTGGAGTGGAAGGAAGACTGGAAGCAGATCTGGCGCACCGAAAAGAAACAGATCTGGGTTCAAGACAAGAAGCTCGAATGGAAGGAAGATTGGAAACAAGAATGGAAAACAGAAAAACACGAGATTTGGATCCCAGACAAGAAATTGGAATGGAAAGAAGATTGGAAACAGATTTGGATACCCGACTGGAAAGAAATTTGGCTGCCCGCGTGGAAGAAAATCTGGAAGCCCGTGTGGATATCCGAATGGTTCCCGATAGAGGAACACCATCACCACCACGAGGAGCACCATGATTCTCATGGTCATGATGGGTACAAGAAAAAATGAAGACTGAATTGTTTCAAATAATCGCATCACAGACTACCCATGTTGTGTACATATAAATACTTTGTAAATATTGTTATTTTTATATATTAAGTTGTTAAAATGTTTTATACTTCTTATCATTAGCATTACTATATATGTAAACCAACATTGGTACAAATTCATATATCATGTTGTTATAATGTGTACCTATACACAAAAATTACCCTTCGTCTTACCATTGAAAAACACTATTTTTTTTTAAACCCTTGTTAATGTATTAAGCCATTTAAAATCAAAATAATTGTTTTTATAATTAATATTTTATATCGTCATTAATACTATAAAAATAGCTGCATTTTTAGGAAATAATAAATTTATATGAGCAGTATTCAATTTTGAGTCTTTTTTATGTACCTATCGTACCTACCTAAATTACCTGAGCCAATCTATCTAGTATCTATTTAACAATTGCTAATTGGTTATTAATAACAATTTTTGGTTTATGACTTATTTTCCTTTATTGAAAAGTTGTATACCAACACGTTATTAAATTAAACCTCATATGAAATTATTTTAAAAGTTGATAGTGCTTTAACAATAGTAATATCTAATAATTATTATTACGATCAATAATGTAAATTGTAATATTAATTATCAACGATGTGGACAATTATGAGCACTAATAAAAATTTAAAATAGTTAGACAACAATTATACCTATATTCTACTTCAACAACAACAATTAAATGTCACAATTTTTAAGAAAACTATAGGTACCTACATTTATATATTATTATATAATATATTATAAGACTCCCAACTCCCAGTAACACTATTTAAAAATAAATGAATTAAAATTGTTACAAAAAAATCAACACATCTGTATAGGGTAGGTACTCATATAATAATAATATAATATAATATATATATATAAGTAATAATATACAGCTATATAATATATATTTATTTATATATTTATTAATGATTTATAATTGTCCATTGCATATTCGATAACATAGTTTTACTTTTTTATAGTAGCCCCCTAACATTTTCCAGGGCGGGCTATTGACCACCCCTTAAATACGCATGACCTTGAATATTTGTTTTGTTTTTTACTGCATAAAGGACTTGAATTACTTTAATTCTTTTAAGCAACTTTGACATACAGTTTTTATCTTAAAAATTTTAGAGAGAGTAGCAGTTTTGATTTATGCGTGTTGTATTTATTATATTTGTATCAGTCTATCTACAATTCTAAAATATTC
Organism: Metopolophium dirhodum; assembly: GCF_019925205.1. NCBI lineage: Eukaryota > Metazoa > Arthropoda > Insecta > Hemiptera > Aphididae > Metopolophium > Metopolophium dirhodum. The sequence goes on from NC_083564.1 coordinate 11,676,055, forward strand.
CGTGTGATTTTGTTTGTTTTTTTTTAGGGGAGGGGGGAATCAAATGTAGTGTAGTAAGTAAAGCACATTTACATTATTTTCACCAAATTATTAACCTAAATTCCTAGTGTGTACTGTATAGTACTATTTCGGTCAAAAATCTAAACAAATCTACACTAATATGTACCTATATACACATAATTCCATCACTTAATAGATAACACCCAGAAATCAAAAATATAAATATATAATTATGCCTTCTACAGGATACAAACTTCAACACTATACTGGAAGATATAACCATCTTTATTCTTTAGGACCAAAGTTGGGTATCAAAAGCAATACCAGGTGATTTATCAAACATGGGACACTCGTTATTCAAAAAGTATTAATGTTTTTTGAAAATATATTTTTTACTTCGTTTCAACTAGTTTCAAGTCGTTACAAAACAACGTTTTTACTAAAAATTATGCTCGGCATCTTTTATGAATCTAGTTGGTGCTTTTGAGAGGTATAATAATTGAAAATATATTTTCGAAAGCGTCAGGGAAAAAAATAATAATTTTTACGCAAAACAAATTTTTAAAAAATCGATTTTATTGTTTTTGGTTAACTCAAAACTTATAACTGTAGACCCTTGAAATTTTCACCAAATATTTACATTAGCATTTTCCATATATGGTAACATTTTTTGAATATTATGTTGACTCTTTTAGACTATTTATAGCGTTGAGAGATTTTTATAAAACTACTGTCGACAAAAGCTTTTACACTTAGTAAAAGAGCTTGAAAATTTAATGGAAGGGTCCTTATTAGATGCTTTAACAGCAGTTTAAAAATATTAAAGGTACATAAGCACGATTATTTTTTATATGCATTTAAATCAACAAAAAAAGTTCACTGGAATGTTACGCTATTGAATTAGCCATGAGGTATTTTCGATTTTTGTTAATTTTTTTTTTTTTTAATTTTAAATTAGATTAATTTATACAAGACGTGTGCTGAATGACATAACGTTTCCGCTCAGAACCGTTTTTAATATTCTATGATTTATCATTAAATTCAAATATAACACATCTATGACAACAATATAGTAAAGCCACTTGCCACCTTTTTTTTAAAAAAAAGTTTTTTCTTTTTTGAAATACAACACACAGATTTGATTTCATCTTCAAAAGCAGAATATTTGTATGAATATTTTGATACATAAAAATCCCATTTAGGATAATTAGGTAGCTTACAAGTTATAAGTATTTAAAGTTTTGATAAGCGGAGTATCGGCCTTGTACAGGCTGTGAGTATAATAATATAATATAATAATACCTATCGCTGCAGTTGGCAGTAAAATAGTTGCACTAGTTAGTCGTAATAGAAAGATACGCCATAGCGTTCAATTACCAATAAAAGAAAAAAATTATAATAATATATATAATACATAATATATCGTATTATACTCGGACCGCAACGACTGATTGTATACCTACACAATCGAATGATCATAAGTCATGACACTTAAACATGTTTCGAGTGTAGGTATATTATGTAGTCTATTATATAATAGTAGTTATATAAATTATGATTATTGGAGCTCAGAAAAATCAACTTACGAAGTTAAATAGTATTATTATTATTATTATTAATATATGCACAAAATCCGGTGGTTATAGGTTAGGTTAGGAGGGTTGGTGAAATAAAATATAAACATAATTAATTATATTAACTGTAATAAAAACAGTCATTTGAAACGTACGTACGAGGCTCAATATAAATTCCTAAGTAAGCTATTAAACATTAGGTATTAATTAATAATTATTAAAGGTATGATTAATTTACCTGCATAAGTCAACACTACTGTCACCACTACAGGTACTTGATGAAGATGAATAATATGATTTTTCAAGTTCTTGATTAGGTTGTTCATTTGTATTACTAATTAAGTTCAAATTAAATTGTATGTTATAAACAATAAACTATATTACTGTCATAAAGCCCTAGTTATAAATTATAATAAAATATATTATATCAAAAAATTATCAACTTACTTTTTAAAACTCTGTATTAGTTTTATTATGTTCAACCATCATTACAGTAGAATGATGAATATTTTTATTTACATTTGTAGTTTTCGGATTTATTGCTAAAATGTTCATTAGGTATGATTGAATATTAATTATTAATTCTCATAATATTTTTTTAAAAAAACTTACCATCAGAAAGAGAATCAAAATTAGATGCATCGTTTACTTCCAATTTTATCTTTTTAGGCGCGGCAAAAAAAGATTTTATAGATCTGACCTTTTTTGTTTTAATGGTCTCATTTTCGATATTGCTTTCTGACATGATGAATGACAAAGAGTAACAAGTACATGTAACAAAACCTATATATTGTATATCGAGGAATAAAATATCTAGGTACTTCGCTACTAGATGTTCCCAGCTAAATTATGAAATTATCTTTAGTTTATTTAATGTGTTGTACAGAACATGTCACAGATACGTAGTTATTACTTATTATTTATGTGTGTAACAATAGTCATAATATTATTATATTATCCGTTGACGAAATAATTTTGAACACAGAATAACGACATTTTATCTTTGGCAGGATGAAAGACTGCCTATGAATGTGAGCGCGTTGACATGCGTTGACACAGCGCCTTGTTTATAATTTGTTATCGAAGTGTATTGATTATTGAAAATATTATTATAATAGGAATCATTTATCACAAAATATTTGTTTTTTCAATTTTTTACATACCTACGCGCCTTAAAAATGGCACCGCACTGATGTTTAGAAAAAAATGATTTTTTGAATGTTATTTAGTCATGAATGGAAGCGTTCGAACACTTCTCCAGCCCCTGAGGTTTTGTAAATATGCACTTAAAACCCCTGTATAGCTCCAAAAATATATTTCTTTAATCTCTACCATGGTCTTATGTTATATAGGTTTTTTATCTAATTAGTATTTGTGTTTTCTATATTACTTCTGTGTACTCGATGTACCTACTTATAGGATGATGACAATGACTGCAGCGTCGCGTAAGTTTCCACACCACCTATATGCTTGTTAAACGAAATTATATCACATGGTCTATGTTGTTTAAAATTATGAGATATTACACGTGGTGCGTTTTTTTTATTTTAGTGTCCCCTGTAGGCCTAATCCACATCACAAGCCAAAACACGCGAACGCCGGTCGACTACAATAATACTGTAATTTACATAGATCGGTACAGCGAAAACTGTACTACTCTTGTACAACATTTTTCGTCATTTATACGTCGATAAATAAACAAATATCGAATTAGTTGAATAGATTTTAATTTAAAATTTGAACAAAATTAAAACGGTAATAACATTAATAAGAAAATTAATAACTATAGGCAGTATACTATTGAGCCAGCATATTATCTATTATTTATTATAATAATAAATATGAATAACTTGTTAGTGTACGTGTGTTTATATTATGTTTATGGCCAACACGCGATACAATAAATGAATAGTGAATACCAAGTAGATATAGCTCTATTTACGACCATAGTATTAAAAAAAAAATCTACTTAACAAGAAATTAACTATCTAAGTCTTCCTGTTTAAAGCTATATTCTAATTCTAGTTAAAATCAGTCAGAGTTAAAAAGTACTTAAGTACTCATCTGAATAAAAATAATTGTAATAGCATTATTGATCAAGGTATCATTAAGATAGAAGAGGTGGACCACGTCGTCTAGAATTCTGAACTAGCAATAATTTAAATAAATACAATTTACTGGCCGGAAAAATATGTAGTAGTCACAATTTAGTATATACTGTTACTGTTTCACCAAAATATTAAAAATATAGGTAGTACATAAATATTATACATTTAAAATTATTGTTAATAGATATACAGTGTGGAGGGGAAATTGTACAGGAAATCTTTATAATTTGTGCACCCCTAAATATATTGGTCTAGTTGGACCTATGAGGAAGTGTATACTGTATATGATATGGCGAAGATAAGGAAAGAGGTCAACAGTATTTCAGAATGTTTGGCATATAAAAGTGAAAATTTAAAAAGAAATGTAAGGTTAGGGTAGGTAAGTGGAGTGAGGGTAGCAGATATGAGAATGTTAAGTCGAGTGTGTAAGGGACAAAGGAGGATAGTGGCATATATTCAGACCTATAAACTAATGGACAGCGCATTCCACTTCGCCCTGCCATCAATGTACGGGAATCATATAAGAGAAAGAAAGAAGAAAGAAAAGAGAGAAAGAACATAAAGGGAGTAATCATAGACGTATGAAACTAGTACTGTATTTCCCCCACGTTCTCTTTTCTCTTTTACTCTATATCGTACCCCTGACAGGGATGCCATTTCAGTTTTAAAATAGGGCTGCCAAGTTTTTTACCAGGCCATATTTTTCTACCACCAGGCCACAGTTATAACAATGCAAATTGAAATGTAGCGATGTTGGAGTTATTTCTAACCTTACTACTAGGGATGAAAAATAATTAATATTTTAAGTGATAACACTGATAAAAGTATAATATCATTATTCATTAATATACATTGTCTTTCTATATGTTTAATATCCAAGTATATCTATATGTATATCCTTTTATTTATAAAATATTTTTATCTTATATTAATTATTTTAGTTAATTCAATTTAACTGATACATCGGGCATCGGCGCCAGCATGAAATTAAGGCAGGCCAATATGATACGTCGAAAAATAGAGCCACCGATGTATACCCTGTGCTATTCATTAGTTTATAGGTATATGCATATATTGTAGTACTTCTTGTATTTCCTGTACTTCTTAAATTGCAAAGGCCACTCGACTCTTTGACTGAAACTATACCGGTATCAGTTTATATAGGTTTACAACCTCGACTTATGGCCTATTGCAGTGGCGTCCGCATGGTAGGGGGCTAACGGGCTAAAGCCCCCTCCCCCATTTCCCGTATTATTATTAATTTAAAAAATATATTTATCAAGTTTCAACTGTCAACTACAGTAAGGAAGATGTAAATTTCATATATGTCTTACCAGAACGATTTAATTTTTGAAAAACATTGTATTTGCATATCAATTTTCATAAATTATCTGTACTTTTTCACTAAAAGTATGAAATACCTTGTATTAAATTGTCTAGCCTTAGCTATACACATTTAATATTTTTTAAGTGTTTTGAACTACAAATTCACTGTGGTTTTGACGAAATTTTAATTTTAAATGCTTATAAAAAATAACCATGATGTCTTGTATCGTTAATATTTTAGGTATAATAAAAACTTACGTATTACATTTTTAAGCTTTTTGACCGGATAAATAATTTTTTATTGACATTTATATAAAAAAAAAATTTTAATTAATCAAATACAATCCAAGTGAGGACGGTATAACCAAGCTGGTTACCAAACAATTTTAATAAACTTTCATTTTTTTCTCCAATTATTTTAAAAAGCACTGAGCATTTTCAATTTCAACCTCCTAAAAGTACCAACTAGATCCAATTTGCTTCCAAAAACATACATCAGGCATCGAAGTTTTTGATCAGAGCATTTTTTCTATCAGAAAAGTTGAAAAGTTACAAACATTTTAAAATACCTCAAATAAACATCTGAAATTATTAGACTGGACAAAATAAAAATAAAGTTTTAACTAATTTTCAAACCCCCCCCCCCCCCCCCCCCCATTGAAAAATCCTGCGTACACCACTATAGGACATAATAAAAATATCGGTAGCATACCAAATGTACGATTAACAGAACCAACCCTAATACCCTATGTTGTTACTTTTAATATTAGAGTAAAAACATTAAGTTAAGAACATTACATGCGTCGCTACGTTGGCTATTTGATAATATTTTAATATAATTATATAAGTTATGACTTATGATCGTGTAAATAATTACAATTTAAAAATGCTTATAAATGATTAGACAAATCCAAAGCGGCAAAGACACACAAAAAAAAAATAAAAATAATAACTAGTGTACTAAAAAAATTACAAAAAAAATATATTTAATTATTAATATTTAAAGATGTATAACAATATGCAAAACAAAAAAAAAATGAAAATAAAATTTAGCACAGTACATTATTACTTACACTGTTCCACTTCCACCAAACATCGTATACAATATACATACATCTAAATTCTAAATAGTAAATAGTAAATAGTAAATTATCATGACAAATTAAATATATATTAATATATAAAATTATATAAATATAATTTGTAAATTACCGTGTATTCAGCACGAATTTTGTACAAAATGTTTTGTGGCGGTGTGGCGCACATATCCATAATCCATTATCTACGAACGATGAATGAGTAATCTCCTTGTCACCGCGGCGAACCGTTAAAATCACGCGCGTCTGTTGGCAGCAGTGCGCACTGACGACCAATTGAGTCTCGGGTACTTTTTCGAACGTTTGGAGTTTGGAATAACGACCAATTATAATTTATTCTCTACTCTCTAGTGAAACGAACAAATTGATAAACTGACCACTGACGGGATTTCCATTTTCCATCGGAGACCGGAGTGTCTTGCTTTATACGTAAAACTGTAAAAGTGTTAAACTCTTAAACGTTGCTTACTGCATTTTGAACATTTATACTTCATTGCCGTAGCCAAAGAGTCTACAGGCGTTTCTGTAGGTAAGTATTCAAGATAACAAAATCATAACCATGAACACGGACGAGTTATTCGAATTTGACGCACCCAAGACGTTCGTCAACCTATACGAGATTGCAAACGCCAATTACGACGGTGCAGACAGAATTTTTGGTAAGTCCGGCAGGGTATATTTTGCGAGAAATCTTGTAAAGTCATACTTCCTGAAGGAAAACAAAAGGCCTTTTACTTATAGTATCTATTTTAAACCTATCAAAAATAAGATATTAGGCGATTCGAACTAATTGAAGTGGTCGGCGGCCGTTTGTATCCATTAGTATAAAATATTGTTTAGCAACGAAAATACTAGCAACTAGTAACTTGAGATAATCTTTTAAAATACCCACACAACAATGACAATAATAGACAGGTATATTATATAATATAGTTACACAATATAGGCCATTTAACATAGGTAGGTAATTAATATTAGAACCATCACTTTTAGGTGCTGTATAGTTTCAAAACCGATTTAATTTAATTTCTGGCTAAATAGGTACTAATAATTATAGTTAAATCTTTTAGTTTCAGTGTGTTAAAATAGAGTGGTGACTAGTGCTAAAACATACCACAACTTACTGTTTCTATTTTTATTTTTATTTCAGTTTTTTTTTTTATCTACATACTGTAATTTAAATTATAATAATGTTTGTCGTTTAAAGTGTATTAATTTTCATAATGAAATATATTGAGGACTAATTAGGTACCTACCTATAATCAATTTTATGTTTTTCTGTTAATCATTATTTTAATTTATACAGTAGTTTCCGCTTAATGTGATTAGTGATCACTAGTTTATAGAATTAACCATTTACCTATTGGAATCCAAAAAGACAAACCCAAACCAAATCGTATGTTACAAAAATTAAATATACCTTTTATAAGAATCACTACATACTGGATGATTGAATCACTTTTATAAACATTTTTATCGATTTTATAGCTTTTCAAACTGATTATGTTACAACTGGTATAAGTATTAGATACCTATACAATTAAATTGTATTTTTAAACTTATTAGTTTATCGATATTTACATCCTGTCGTTAAGTAAAATTGTTGTAGTTCCTGTTCAACAATTTTCTTACTTTACACGAAGCAAAAGGAAAGATTTATTTATAAAAAAAAAAATTATTGTTTTGATCATTTGGAAAAATGTTTGCAGAGAGCCATATTAATTTTAAAAAAGTAAGGACGTAAGCAAATTGATGTAAATGGAAAAATCTCCCACCAAGATGCAACAGTTGGTGTGACTAGGGTAGTAGAGCTTCTAACAGTCATTGGCTGATCAAATGCTTGTTAGTTGTTACACAGAGGACAACTACAACTGTGGTCGTGAGCGGAAAATTTGATAACGTGTCCATCACTACTGACATTTTTTTTTCTCAGAACTAGTACTATCGTTTTTGCATTGGTTTATTAGTATTATTGTGTTTACAGACTGATTTATTTCTTATCTGAAAAATCACATTATTAGTAATTCTAGACATTTTTGTCTATTGTGGTAAATTTTCTTTTTAGAGGTTTTGGTACAATTTTTAGTAATAGTACCTATCTATTATAAAATATTTAATAATTTCAAATTCATCAATTATAATTCTTTTCTCCTTTTTTTGTTGTTGATTATTTCTCTAGATAGATATTAGTATTACTGAATATTGCTTTACATATTTCTTATATATTTTGAGAGATTCGGGTACTAACCTAAACATAAGTTTTTGATTAGTAAAAATTTTATTTTTTATTAGATTATGTTGAAAAAATGGAAGGTGCTAAATCTGAACCAAATTTGGGGATTGTCAAAAAACCAACAGTGAATGACAATGATGTTCCAGAGGAAAATAAAGAAAATTATTCACCTGATCAGTTTGATGATCGAAATATCAAGTAAATATTTTACTTTTCAAATCTTTCTTGTATTTTATTAATTGAGATTCAATTGATACTTTATACCTACTTTTTTTGAAATCATTTAGGTACTGCATAATTCAATAATTTTTCTTATTTTCAAATTATTGAATTATTCTAATACAATATAAGAATTCACAAATGTATTAAATACCTATATTAAGTTATATTTTAATAGTTCATTGGCTCATCAGTTAATTCGTTCTGCAAAGAAGTCAAGATCATCAAAATTACATAATAGACACTCAATTACTGTGGAAGGAATTGAACTAGAGTTGCCGCGGATCAAACATCATGCCATGATTACCAGACTAGATGAATTGGAAAGCACACCTAAATTAGATTTGCGTACTCGTTCTGTTGTTAAATCTGAGTACAAATATGAACACATTAAATCAGGTTCGCAAGATAATCTTATATTAGATAAAAGTTCAAAAAAATTCATGAGTATTGCTGAAAAAGTCAGGAATTTCTTCAACAACACACCGCCTAGGTTTCATTCTAAACCCACTGTCTCAGCTGGTGAGTCACTTTCATCCGGTGCTCGTTTATAGTCTTCTTGCTTTCTATTAGCCCATACAGTTCTGTTGTAGGTAGTTCATACTTATATTTCGTAACAGGTACTTGCTTCATAAAAATATATATGTCACTATTATTACTTTTTGCATTTTTATTATTTATTTGGACATTTTTTTGTATGTCAATCATCTAATGCATGCCACAAAATAGTTAAATTTAGTAGTACAGTAATTAAAACATAAAATACCTTAACTGTGATCGATTTGATAATTTTAACTTGTTTTAGGTTCAAAGGTTTTCAAATCTAGAAGTCTTTTCCCTGGTGCTTTCGAGCCAAGTATTAGCTCAAATAACACTAATAACATTATAGAAAATAAACCAACACCACAGTAAGCGCTTTTAATTGAAACATTTTGCATTTTGTTTTTTTTTAATTGGTGTATAATTTAATTTAGGGGAAGTACTGAAAATAAACAGATTTCTAATAACCTAAACATAAATATTCCTTCAAGCAGTATCAAAGTGGTAATTAAATTAATTGTCATTTTACACTGTATGCTATAAATGTATTATATTATAATTTTTAGCCAAACAAAGCTCAAAAAATAAAAGTTCTCAACTCTCAAGGTGGAGTTCAGGTGGTTGAAAACAAAGAACTTGCTCATGGTGGTATTAGAGTTCTTGAAAAACAATTGCATACTATTCCAAAACCATTTAGTTTTGAATCTCGTAAATCTGTTGCTGTTAAACCTCAAGTATAATAATATTAATAAAAACTAATACTATGAAATAATGACGAGAAATATAATATTTTTTTAATGTTATTTATAGAGTGTGAAAGGTGCAGAGCAACAGTGGTCATTTAAAGCCCGTCCTGCTACAGTCTTAAAAAAAAAACCATTTGTTCCAAAGCATGAAAAAAAATATACTGAACCAAAAAATATACGTTTAAATACTGAAAGACGTGCTCAAGAATGGATGGTTTTTGAACTTGAAATAAAGGAGAAGTTTTCACAGTACGAAGAAAATACAAGAATGGTGATAGTGCTGCTCTATATATTATTATTATATTAAACTTAATTTATGATTATTATATTTTAGAGACAAGAAGAAATGAAAAGAAAAGAAATGGATTTGATCAAAAATATGCGACAACAAACTATTCATAAACCAGAACCTATCAAAAAATATAAGCCAGTGTTAATAAGAAAATCTGGAAGACCTATTACTGTACCACAAAGCCCAAGGTTTTCAATCCGTCCAAATAGAAATTGTTTAAATTCCATAAGTGAACAACTTTAGTAAGTTTACTCATACTTAGATAGGGTGTGTATTTGACCAAATAATATTAATCATGAAAATATTTATGTTTTATTTTAAAATACTCAATATACATACTCCTATAAAGTACATAGGCTTTAAAATAAAACAATGAATTAGGGTAGGGGGACAGAGTGGCCGAGCGGACTAAGACGTCAGTTGTGTAGAGCTACGGGCGGCATTTTTCTTTGGGCAGTCCGCGGTGTCCGGAGAGAGAGGCCGCCATTCCCCACCCGGGCATGGCAGATACCTACAGGTACCCACTAGAAAATTCTGCCAAACACAAAAACGTGTTTCCCACCGTAACAGTAACCCTACAGCTAATGGCCTCAGTTGCCGGGATTAAGACCAATGGAAAAAAAAACGATTAATTAAAACTACTTTTTAAATATCAACATTTTCGTGACATAAATTTTTTTTATGTCAACTGTATCAAAATTTAAAATATTTGTTAGATAAACAATAACAGTAGTGGCCGGTCGTCGTGTGTTGGTTGGTTATCTCACACAACGTTTAGGAGTCGCTTACCCGAAAAATAAAATATCACATTAAATGGTCAAAAAAATACCTGCTCTTGTATATTCAAAAGAAGTTAATGTTGGTTATCTCATGTACTGACCCTATGTCGCTTAACCCCTTTTACTTTTATAAGTTTTTAATGATATTATTACTATACGAGTATAAAATATGAATGATTTGTTTGACTATGTTTACAGGAAAAAAATGTTTTGAATATTTTTGTGAGAAAAAAATTCTTATATTTTAATTTTTATTTCATTATTTTTATTTATTATTTAATAAATTAAAACAATAAAAATAAAAATTTTTCATAAATGTTCAAAAAAAAAACATAATTAAAGCCATTTTTCCTAAAACTTAAAAATATGTACCCTAATTAATTATTATAAAGTGTTTTATTGGTCTATTGAATTACCTAATATTTACTCCGTACAATTGCAGTCGTGATTAATAAATCTTCCTATTGCTATGGAAATACCTGATAAAAATTTATAATTTATAATTTTTTTTTTCAGAATATTGATACCGTGAAGAATTAAACATGAATATCAATATTTACTTATATATTATACAATTTTTTTTTATCATAAATATGTTTTTAAAATTCTTTAATCTTTTTATTTCATAGTAAAAACTAGTTAGACAAATATATTGTAAATATCAAATGTATTGATTATATTGACTGGGAATATCAAAATGAATAAGTGGAAAAATTTAGCTTTTAATAAAACATTTAAACAAGAAAGGTATAATGAATATTGTTTAGTTTAAGTTGTCTTCTGTGTTTTACAAAATTGTATTAAAATTTCTATTTAAGCTTTTTAATGATGTATGACATATCTCTTTTAATAAATTAGCACTTATTTTGTACTTTATTTATTTTTTTTTTGTTTTTATTTTTAGTTTTCCTGACATTTATCGTCTAAACTTGAGTATATAGAATTACAATTTTTGTATATCAGATCACAATATGGTAATAAAGAAAGAACTATGGATTTTTAAATGTACAGTAGGTTAGGTGTGGAATTTTGGTATTTCTTAATTGAGAAATAATACATATTTTAATCATATTATGAACTCTATAACGTACCTAAATTGTATTCTTTGATCTTTCAGTCTTATGTCATCTGATATTAGTGACTAGGATTTAATTTCAGGTACAACATAATAAATGTTTTTATTTCCTATGTACAATATACATATATGACTGAGTACGAAAATTGTATAATAATGAAATCAAATCAAATCGAAAAACCACCAAATATTAAGAAGTGGCTGAAATGTCAGATTACATCTGTTACCTGTAGATTAGAATAACTCATTTCTGTGATATCTGTATTATTAGTTAAATGTTTTGTTTTTTATCAAATTTATACATCTAATATTAACATTTAGTTAATATTTGATTTATTATGTACCATGGTAAATAATTATGAACTCCAGAGTTATTAAAAATCAGTCATCTGTAAACCCATAATTTATTTAAAACTAAATGTGTTAACTTTAGAGTGGATTATGTGCATTTAAAAATATTAACGTTTTACTTTCTCATAACTCCCTTAAAAGTTAAAATATCGTAAATACCAACGAGAAAACACAGATAATGTTGTTACTAAAAAGTTTGATAATAGGTCAAATCACTTTAATATCAAAACCAACAGCACCCATTTGAAACTAACGAACGAAAGTTTGCCATGTCATGCGTGTGTTAGACGGAGACAACACATATTGTGGAGGTGATGTCCTCTTAATAGTTCATACATGGATTTATTCCTATTACTAATTATAGTGGGTGTGTTTATTTTATTTCATTAATTTATAAATACTATGCCAATAAATTATACTTATATTCATTAATAATTTTTGAAACATTGTGTTCTAGAAAATAAAAATAAATGGGATTTTAATTAGAGTTTTGTAATGTAGGTACCTACCTATAATATGTAAAATATAATTAAATATAATAACTGTTGAATTTTTATGACGTAAATAGGTAACGCATTCGTGTATGTATTTCCAGGCGTTTAGTATTTGCAAAAAAGTACGTATTAAACTTAGCGTGGTGAAACGAAGACTATTTGGACTGTTCAGGCTCGCGTATTTTATACATTGCGCTTTTGGGATTAAACATATAATATACTTCTACGTCATCCAGTTAATAGATTGTCGGTGGCAATAAATATTTAATTTAAGTCTAAATGTGAGCCTCAAAGTAATATGAAAACAAACTTACGCGAAAACATCGACTCTTCCGGTGAAATCTAACTGTGCCATGTCCAGTGTTTGGAAGGAACAAGTTCAAAAAGGAACGGATTCCTGAAACGAATTCCTTTTTAAAGAACGGCACGACGAACGAATTCCTTTTATAAAAAAAGAACGAGAAAATGAACTAGTTCTTTTTATCAAGGAAAAATAACAAAATTGTTCGTTCCTTTCTAGTTCCAATAATTTACACAGATAATTATGTAAATAATTGAAATTAAGATATATTTTTTTTAATGTGTATAATGTATATTGCTAATTAGTCATTGTTATCGAGTATAGAGTATTGTCGAGTATATTGTTATCGACGTTAAGACAATCGACATACGTTGGCCAACAAATTAATTTTGAAGAAAATCTCAAAATAGAATTATAAAATATGTACCTACTTGTATATATATATATACTTGTTATATATTATTATGGAAAATTAAAGAAGTATGCATATGAAAAAAAAACAGGTGATTAAATAAGAATTTTTATTTTATTTGGAACTAAAAAAGGAACTCGTTCATTTTCTAAAGGGACGAATTCTTTTTTTTTTAAGGACCAAGGAACGGAACGAATTCCTTTTTTTTAAAGAAGAACGAGAACGAGTTCCTTTTTATAAGGAACTTGCCAAACACTGGCCATGTCTAGAGTGCAGATGTGCGCAGTGCCTATATACGTGACGCGTCGCCGAAGAAACAGCTATTTTCATCCGTCTTCAACTAACTTCAAACTGAATCTTAAAAGCATCGAACATTTTATGAAAATAACCTGAACCAGTGAACGTAACGTATTGTGTGAGTTGGTGTTTTTATTTACAATTTATTATAATATAATATACTTGCAGCTTAACGAACTGTCCGTCTATATTGTTGGCTTATACAATTTTTTTTGTTCACTGAAAATTGAAATTATTAGAATCGTTAAAAGTCTCCGACAATTAATGTCGACAACTAGCGATTTCCATAGATGCTATGAAATATATTTTATAATATAATAAATCCATAGAACATAATATTATATACTCAGTACGTCCTATATACCATGATTAAATAACTATATTTATAAATATATTAATTTATTTAATAATGCTATATATGGTCTATTGATAAATCGTACCTATGTTCTTTTACAGACATTTTTTGTGATCTACAATGTAGGTAGGTACCTATTCTGGTTTTCTAATTCAGCTAGTTGTTGTTCGCATGCCAAATTTAACCATACAAACTAGTCCACAAGTCTTTAGACATTCTAATGCATTATCCCGCCGGTGCCTCCAGGGCCGGATTTTACGGATGGTTTTAAGGGCACTGCCCCCGGGCAGCAGATGTTTGGGGGGCATTCCAATATTGTGATATAGGCTGACAGACCGAATTCGCTAAGAACTGTTTTTCGTATACAATGATTTTTTCAATTTAATTAAAATTGAATACATCCATTCGGCCTGACGATTGACGAGAAGGTGGGGAATTCCCCCCAGGTCCGGAATAATTTTGAGGGCCCGGAAATTTAGGACTAGGTACCTACTCAATTTTTATGAACTAAAAAAATATTAACTGTTAAAAGATTATATTAACAGTACATAATATACGATATATGATATATATATATAAATAACAAATTACCAGAATATTTACATCCATGTTGTGATAGGTACCTCAAATAATAACTCAGATTATTCAGACGATGTACCTATGTCACAAGAATCATTACAAATATTTTAAAATTCATTGAGTAGGTTTATTGCGTGTATGTGTGTGTGTAAGGGATTGTTTTTAAATGAATTCAAACAAATGTTTCCCAATTTGTTTATGCTGCTAAAAATTGTAGTTACACAAGCTTTGCTTACAGGGAGTAGGTATCAACTTAATATAGAAATATGTAAATATTATAATGATGTATATGTAGTATATTGTAAGTTGAAATAAATAATAATAATAATATTAATAATACACAGTCAAAACACTGGATGAAAACTAATTAGAAGAATTCATACATATTTACTTGTGAATCAGACATAAAAATAAAATAAATAAATATAAACAACATTAGTACATTTGCTTCAAAATGTAGTTTTAACTAAACCCCTAAAATAATAACTAGGCACCTCTACCTACCTAAGCAATAATTAATACTTTGATTTAAAATTTTATAAAAATATAATTTAATGGAAAAATAATAGTAAAATAAATAATAATAGAAATTAGAATGTTAACATATTTTAGAAATGCTAATCTTTTCACATCTTTGATCACTCAAATTTGGATTTTATTAGTTAGATGGTAAAAATTAGACGATAAAAATACAAAATACAGTTATAGTGTGAGATAAAATATTTATTTTTATTAATAAAACTTTACAATGTACAATAAATTTATACACATTTACATATCTATAACCTATATTATACAACAACATATTATACAGATTCTTATGTCCAAACAGTGGACCTCTCAGCTCTATCGTTACATAATGCCTATTGGAAGATAATGAAATAACTCATTTAAATTATGTTCTTAGAGTTTGCATGTGTATGTCCTGAGTCTACCATGTGATATTATTTTAATAATTGTTATAATTTTAAAACATTTTATTTTACATTACAAATATATCCCAAAATAAATATTATAAAACATAAAACAATAAAAATACAAAAATTATTTTTTTAAATTAGAAATTATTTGTTTCTGAGCAATTTTAGAAACAGCATTAAAATTTGTTTTTATATGAATACGCCAAAACGGAGATCGTCCCCAAACGTAAGCTGGAAAGTTAGGACTTTCAACACCATGAAATATTCTAGCTATAGCCCGAGCAGTAAGCTTACAATCAATGTAATTATTGAATATGCGGTTAACATCAGATGCAATTCTGGTTTCATCTGTTTCATTTAAAACTATTTCTTCCTAAAATAATAGTATTTGATTAAAGTAAATTAATGCATTTAGTTACGAGATTAAATTACATACATGTGGTTTTTGAATAAGCATTGATAAATTGTCAACGGTAAAATATTCCCTCACAGAATTCTTTAATTTTTCACATAACTCTATATTGATCTCATCACAACACTCAATAGAAGTAGATGTTGAAGATCTAGACAAAAATAAATCCATGAAGATCACAAATAATTAAAAGTAATAGATT
This sequence comes from Metopolophium dirhodum, assembly GCF_019925205.1. Lineage (NCBI taxonomy): Eukaryota > Metazoa > Arthropoda > Insecta > Hemiptera > Aphididae > Metopolophium > Metopolophium dirhodum. The sequence goes on from NC_083564.1 coordinate 11,692,367, forward strand.
AATATCTACTATACCTCATAAATGTATCAAAACAATTTTGTAATTCAGAGAGTGATTTGGTTTCTTGTTGTTGTGATATACTACATAAATTGCAAAGAGTTGACTCTAACTGTTCTGCATCCATATTGCCAGGGGCTAATACTCTAAAGCCTAGATTAGAAAATTCAACTGCCACTCCACTTTTATGAAATTTACCATTAGCTACAAAAATAAATAAAATCGCCAATACATTAAATATTTTGTAATATAATAAATTATATAAAACAAATTTCAAACACTAGGTGTATAACTTTTGCAGGGGCAAAAGATAAATCTAGAACCATTGAGGGAAGGGGGGTCGTATATATGATTTAACACTTTAATTAGGTACATAAGACCAGTAGTGCCATGACAAAATAAATAGGTATGTCAGCAACTTTTTTATACGCATCGTGTTCGCCGACCACTCCACACCCCGTCTATTAGCTGGTTCACCGCTATATGTTGGCTGGGTAATTTAACGGCCAATGAAATGAGGCGAACTACGACTGTGGTTGGAAAGGGTGGGATGCGCTAACTAGACTAGATCTCGTATTATTGCTGACATACCTATATATTTTGTCATGAGTAGTGCTGAGCCAAACTAACAGCTGTTCTTATAACAAGACCTGTAACCGAACAAGTAGTTCTAACTACTATAGGTCTACTATGCCTCGCAATATATAATAGTTGTGGATAGATGGTACCTCGTGTAAAATTTGTTTATTTAACAGTATTACTTTTTAAAAAGTTTAGTGCCATTGCATAAGACAAATGAAAAACTTACTGTTTGACCATTCCAAGTTTTTTAGTTCTTTTTTAACAATACCACTGTCCCATCCTATAGCAGAAGCTACTTTGAAAATTGAAAACTCAAGTTGATTTGATGGTTTTTTAGAACTTCCTTTCAAAGCATAAGCAACAGCAAGAGGTGGGCACTAAAAATATTTATGTAATTATTTTGATATTAATATTTTATGGTAGGTATTGTTAATGAAAAGTTTGCTTACAGTTTTTGATAGTTTTTTCAAAAATAGTGGTCCTTTATAACTTGTTATTTTACAACAAATATAAGATAATGGCAAATTTTTTACCAATTTCTTAGTATTTAATTCAAGGTAACATAATAATGTTTGAATATTTTCTTGTTTCATATCTAAAACGGAAACAGTATCTTCTACTTCAAAGACCACTTCATGTTTAGTACATTCTTTTTCTTTACATTTACATTCAACAAACACTCTTTCAAGTAATTTTCGAATGGATGCACGGTCAACAGAATTTGAGTATATATGTCTACTTAATTCAGCAATATCATTCCCCTAAAATAAAATTAATGTTTTATAAAACTATAAATACATGGCTTAACTAAATAAAAATTTTACTTCAGATTCCAAAAATAGATGACAATGTGCCACATTTCCATCACGCCCAGCACGACCAATTTCTTGTACATAACTTTCTAAACTTTTAGCCATGTTATAATGTATAATACCCTGCAGATCAGCCTTGTTTATTCCCATGCCAAAAGCAACAGTAGCCACAACAATTTTAAGTTGACCTACATAGTAATATTAATTATAATTTGTTTACAAGTTAATATCTAATTTTTATTACCATCCATAAAATACTTTTGTGTACGTTTCCTCTTGGCTGCAGTTAATCCTGCATGATATGGCTCAGCAATTTGTGACAATTGACCCCGTTTACCATTAGAAGTATGTTGTGACTAATTAAGACATATATACAGTTTCCTTTAAATAAACAATAAAAAATTATAAATGTATATGTAAAATATCACCTGAAAAGTAGTTCTAATAAATGAAGCAATTCTTTCACATTCTTCTCGTCTAATACAATAAACAATTATTGAGCTACAATGTTTAAACCGATCTCCATTCAACAAGTTGATTAAGGCTTTATCACGATCTTTATCTCTTGACACACTCAACATGAGATTATCTGGTAAAGGAGTATCTTTAATAATTGAATTTGGATCATCGTCCAACATCAATTCACTAGCAATACTTGAAACAGTTGAAATAGTTGCAGTAGCAGTTAAACCCAAAAACGTTTTAACACCAAATTTTTCTCTTAAAACCTATAATAGAAAAGTTTGTAATAACTCTTAAAGTATAAATTATATTGTATATCTATAGTACTTGACAAATCATGAGGTATGATGGTCTAAAATTATGAGACCATTGAGAAAGACAGTGGGCCTCATCTAGACACACAAATGCAATAGGAGGAAGTTTTGATAACCAATCTGTATTAAAACCAGAAACAATAGCCTCAGGTGATAGTAAAAGTATTGATAACTCTCCATTAGTTAGTTTTTCCATAATAATGTCCCGTTCTTTTGGTGTTTGATTATTATGCAAACATGCTATATTTACTGCGCTTATTCCACCAACCTTAGACAAGTTTTTACATTTTTAAAAATGATTAACTTAAAATGTCTGATTAAAAATTACTTGATCTTCCATCAATGATATGAGTGGAGAAATTACTAATGTGATGCATTTGGATTTTTTACTAAACATATATGCTGGTAATTGGTAACACAAAGATTTTCCAGAACCTGTTGATAATGTGACTAGAGTTGAAAGACCAGAAAGAATTCTCATTATTGCTTTTTCTTGACCCGGACGGAATTTGGTGTGACCAAACAATTTCAAGGCTTTGAATACTTCATCTGGAGTGTCTGATATTATTTAAAAGAATAACATTATATTAAAAGAACAAAGGTCTATATTATATATATATATATATATAAATACCAATAATAGTGTTATCTTTAAGTTGATATACAGGAGAAATATTTTCTGACTTAGAGATATCTTCTAATATTGGAGGATACTCTATTGAATAGTTCTGAAAAAATATATACTATTATTAGTAAACAAAATTTAAATTTGTATTTCATTTTAATTAATTCAGGTACTTGATCTTTTGATTCCCGAGCCCATTTCTTACAATGAGCTTTTTCTTTTTTTTCAAGAGCTAATTGTTCAGCTTCTTCAAGAGTAAGATATGGACTTTCCTCTTCACCAATGTCTTCCAAAGGAACTAATTCATTGCCTATAAAAAATAATAATAATAATAGATAATAATTAATAATTAAATTATATACTTAAACATAATATTTATTACCTTACACTAATATCAACACTTACTTTTATTGCAATGCTTAGAATAATGCCCAATATCGCCACATTTAAAACATTTTAATAATGTTGTCCGATTTGTGGCTGAAAAATCTCCACCTAGTTCCTGTTTTTTATTTTTCCACTGTTTTTTCTTATAAGTAGTAGTTTTAACTGATCGTTTGCCACGACTATAAATTTTTCTTTTCATATCTAATTTTACAAAGTTTTCACTAGCTTTACCACTAGAAATTTTTGCTTCTAACATTACTTTTTTTCGGCGGTCTTTAGTAGATAACTGAACACTGTCATGATCATGAGTTTTTAATATTTTTGACTGTATTGAACATTCTTCAAATTCTTCATCAGAATTGTAACGTTTTTTGGAGCTTCTTGAAATTTCATTATCTTCTACTACAGTTTCCTGATTAATGCTATGTTGACTATCACTAAATTCTTGAGCTTTAATTCTTTGAGATGAATATAGTGGAATATCTTGTGTTTCGTTATCACTTTCATAGACAACATCTGTATCACTTTCAATTTCTTTTTTTAAATCGGGCTGAATAATATTTGAATTAGTTATTTTAGAATTATTTTCATTACATCTTTCCAACCAACCTTCATCTAATTTTCGATTTACTGTCATCATTTTTGGAGATGCTTCAAAACTATTATTTGATTTTTGCAGTAAGCTTAGAGGTTGAGGTGTATAACTTGAAATATTAGAAATTTGAATTGTATTATTTATTAATACATTAGAATCTGGAGCAATTACAGATAAATTAGAATCGTCATGAAATGCACTGTCCTCTTGTATGTTAGAATCATTAGATGTGATGTTGGTGATACATTCCGATACATTTTGAGAACTTTCAAGTTCGCTAGTTTTCTTTTTTACAATACTTTTTCGAGGATTTCTTTTCTTAAAATCGCAACCATCAAATAATTTCTTTGAAAATTTTACAGATATGTTATTTTCAATGGGTTTAACTATAGTTGGTATTTCAGTCTTAGGCTTATTATTCAAGTGTTTACCCCAAACCGATGGCTTATTAATATCAACAGGTGGGTCATCATTAATTGGTTTGTTTGATTCTGTCTGATCATTAATATAGCTGAGAAATAATGTTTCATCAACTGTGGAATCATTTGCATCATCTACTTCACCAATCAGAGTTTCTTCAAGTAAAGAAGTTTTAATTTTCCAATACATTTTATATGCATATCGCACTTTTTGTTCAGCTAACTTTATATCACCCTAAAATGAAAGAATTTTTTTTAATTACACCAAATTTTTCGTTAAAATACTTATATAATTATTTATAACATTTGTATAATTTAACTGTTGTAATTACCTTTTTAGGATTGCGACTGTTGGTCTTGATAAACTCATTTTCCCATTTCTTTACGATAAATTTGTACTTTAAATAGGGGTCGCTAATTTCCATTCTTGAAAAATGTATATACTTTAAAGGAATACTGAGTAATAAACCATGACTAAATAATTTGGTAATGTATTAAATAATATATATAATATTCAGTATTCACTATTCAGTTGTCACTACTCGCTTTGTCAGTTTTTTTGAGTTTTAAAAAGCACAGTATGACCAAATTTTAAATATTGATAACGTAACACATTATCATATAACCACGATAACATGTTTTGCAACCAGTTAAGGCGCCGCCCGGTGCCGATGCCATTTTGTCCTCAAAAATACACTCTGCGGGAATAACGATACCGCTTTGTAGAATCAACCAAATTTCATAATTTTTTTTTTAATTGCTAGAGGGAAATATTCTACAGCCCGCATCGATCTCTGTTTTTCAATATTTTATTCTCAAACTTTATAATATGTCTAAAAAAATACAAGATAAAAAGCATTTTTTTACAAATTTTTTAATACATTTATTTGAAATAAAATACAAAATCAGAGAATGATGCGGGCTGTAGGAAGTCTTCTTCTTTCAGATAAAAAAATAGTCATCAAAATCCGACAATTCTTCAAAGCTTGAGAGTTCTTCCCGTAAAGTCATTTTTTTCGATATAATACACCCTGATAGGGAGGTTGATAACCCCCCTTAAATAGGTATCGGGTAGTAGATTAGTGGAAAAGTCTAATAATTGAGGTGGCAACTAAAATATAAAATTCAATTTTCAAATTGTATAGAATTGTGGAAAATTTGAAAAACTGGTACCGGGGCCCTTAAGAACTATATGATTCAATAATTAATTGCCGGAAATAATTAGTTTTTATGGAATAGCCTTACAAAGTTCACGATTTTCAGTGTCTTACGCACCCGTACAACGCGCAAAGTTTACAGAGATTAAGTATAACAAATTTAAATTTTAAAATAAAGGTTAAAATAAAATAAAATTAAGGTTTTAAAAATAAAATGTATATTTCTCATGACGTCGGCGTCCTTCCTTCTCGTGCTTGTGCTTCGGTGGCAAATCTTCTCGTGACAACGCGGACAACACTGTGTGGTCAATGTTCATGTACTCGTCCATTTCAAGTTCACTTTTACACCTCTGTAAAATGTAATCATAAATAAATATATATACAAAGTGTCCCGCGAGGATTTACCCATTGCGATATCTCCTAAAATAATGTATATATCATAATTCTGGTTTTTATGACTTGCTAATTTGATAATAGTTTCATAATAGGTCGATTCACTCTAATTTTTATAATTGCTAAATGTGATATGCTGATCGTAAAATTGCTCTTAAGACGGAGACAATAAAATGCCCGTGTTACGTTTCAGTGTTTCACGTCCTCTTAAATCATGGTCATGGCAGCAGCGTTCCCGATGTTTCGGAATTTGGTAAAATTTAAATGCCCGCCACATCAGCCAAAAGTACCACCAATAGATAACCATTCTGACTTATCACTGAGATAATAAAAATTGTTATCAAATAAATAACAACATAATATTATTATTATATTGTTCGCTGACTTATAAATCATTTGATTGTTTGAAATTTGAACAAAAATAGTAAATACAGACATATAGAGTTCTTTTCATACAATTTAGTACAAAATTACCATGCATAAGTCTATTCTTTTTAGTAAAACATCCAAAGGATCGCCTCGCCACATTATGTTAATTTTCATTTGTAAGTAATATTTTCTAGTTGTACTGATTATATTTTTTAATAGTATGGGGTCAGTCTAATTTGCTAATTTGTTCACAAAATATATAGATTTCAAAAAAATTTAAATATTGGCTAAATGATTAGCCAATTTCTATCTGGCACAGTATCTGCGGTGATCATTTCACAATCAGTGATTATAAATAAGGCTCAGTAAGTTAGTAGATATTATGGCCAGATGCTGTTTCAAAACATAATACAATCCACTTGTCTGAGATAAAGAAGTAAAATAAATAATATAAAATAAATTTTAATAATTTACAGTTTAGGAAGTGTCATTACTGGGTGGCTTCTTCCAACAACTCACTCATGTCACTGTAATTTAGCCCATATTCTTATTGTGCCTCAGGGTATAGATTGTATATTTCTTTTAAAAATATAAAAAAAAAATTACAGCAACATTGATACTACTCTGAGCACGAGTAGTAAATCATCTAAGAGGTAAAATCATTTAATATAATTCATGAATTAGGTGTTTGGATATTTTTTACAACTTGACATTTTCAGAAAATTATATTTCTCCAAGAGTTAGAAAAAATGAACAAACAAACAAAGTTTGGAGACATTACGGTTGATGATTTTAATTCACCCAGAAAAGCCTTAGAAACTTCAAAAACTCAAGTCTCCGATTTTAAATGTTTGCCAAAACCAAAAGTTACTTAGTGGTTTATCGTTATTAGTTCATACAGTGGATTATACTTATTATGGTTTTCAAAACTGAAATATATGATGTATCACATACAAGGAACTAGAAAGTCTAGCCGATGTATTGACAATTTTTCAAACGTTGACTTTCTTGAAGATAATTCTGCCAGCTCAGATAAAGCCGTACAATATTGGAGTGAATTATAAAACTTAAAGGTAAGAATATTATTGATAGGATTTTATTTTAAAGCCATTTTATTGTGCCATTAACTAACATACCCACCTGTTCACGGGACACATTCTATATATAATTGTGTGCGTGAACTTTTATTTGTATCGAAAGGGCTTAGCCCGTTTAGTCAATATAAATGAATAAATAAATATTTATATGTAACAATCTTAAAATATCCATAGCTTCCTTTAAAAGTAAAATACAAATAAATGCTGAGTGTTTCCCTATAAGGTTCCTTAAAAAAAATTTTTGCTTTTAACTTTTATTATAATATTATGTCATAGCACTCTAATATTAAAACTAACAGTACAAAATTGGATCTTCTGTACAAACATTTGCATGTTGCTCGTAGTTCATAGAGAGAAAACAAATGGTGCACTGATATATTTTTAATTTTTTAGGCAATACAATTTTATTGAGCAAGAATCCAATTTCAATAACACAGAGGGCCTCAACATACTTATATTGCAAAGAAACACATAACTTGTTTGGACTTCAGTATATTTTCTGAAGGGAAAGTGAATATAGTTGCATGACAGGTAAAAATTGAAAATTCCCAGGTGTTTTCAAAAACATCAGGAAAAACAAAAAGATAATTATGGAAAAATAACTATAGATATATTTTTCACCGAATGTTCCGATTAGCATTTTCTATACACCATACAATTATAAAACAATTTTACTCTTTTTGAACTAACTATAGGGATAAGACATTTTAATTTTTCGAATAAAATTATTGTCAAAAAAGTTCTTTTCTATGTCAAATAGTTTGAAAATGTAATACGAGCTTTCTTATAGTTTCTATAATATTTGTTCAAAAATATTAAAGACACATAGACACTATTTTCATAAACATTAAAGTTCACATTTTGACAATTAAAAAAAAAAAGTGTTACACAATTATTGTTTTCTTTAGTTCTGAAATAATCATTTAAAATTAATTTAATTTTTTTGATTGTCATTACTTAGTTCTTAGTTAATACCAAATAACTATAATTTAAGGTGTTTGTACGCTTGGACCTTATGTTACATGCCACTGCCTAGGGTACACTAGAAAATAATTATTAAAATTCACAAACGCCTTAGCCCTTAAGTCTTATAAATTAAATCAAACTTAGTTCGGCATTTGGTATAGTTAGTTGGGTACTAGCTATGTACTTTTTAAGACTTGTTTTACTACCTATGTGGGTATGGCAGCTTAAGTGATAAACTTTTATACATAATCAACAGCTCGTTTATGACTTGCCCATCTCATATCAGACAATTTGTTCAATGTTAAAGTCCTACCTATCACACCTTCAATTTGTTTTACTTATATATCTATTAAAATATGTAATGTAGGTTAACTTCTGGTTAGAAATGTGGCCCATGTAAGTTGGTATTGTCGCGAGCAAATTGATAAACATATGATAATTTATAACGTATAACATTTTATATTGTACAGTTCTGTGTTTGACATCAACTGCTGGACTTGGAATACGTATACTTAATAATACAAAAGGTTTATATAATAAACTATCAAACAAAAAAAAAATTCTAAAAAACCCACACATTGTAAAACGTTGGTACAACAGTAGGTACATTATTAATTGCTATTTACTCCAAATCTAAAAAAAAAATAAAAAAATTCTTTTAATTTTCTCCCAAATAATGTTATTGTAACATTTAAGAAATAAACTCCTCTATGTTTTTATATTGTGTAATCATTGAATCAAGAACCATTTTGGGATTGACCACCCATTTTTCTAATCATCGGTGTAACTTTGGTAAACAAAGGTATAAATTTGTCCCCCCTCCATAAAAAAAAGAAATGCCAACTTTTTTATAGTTTAACTCCTTTTCTACTTAATATTATTTGTCAACCATCAAGATAAAGAATAAACTGGAGTTAGTACTTCCTATCACAGCTATAAAAAAAACCTTATAAATTAAAAATTGAAAATGTCCGTAAACAGCTCAAAATATTTTTAAAATGTTATCAAGTATAGAAAATTATGAAATGTTTTTTTTATAATGGTGTAAATTTCAAGTATCTTTGGTTATTATTTTTAGAATTGGAACAAAATAAGAAAATCATTCCATAAGAAATCGAGGGAATATCCAATGTTGTAAAAATTTGAACTTCAAACGCTCACAAAAATTTAATTTGACATTGCGGTAGACATTATTTTCTGATAAAGTTAGACAAACTTACAAGGAATCTTGTATTCAATTTTCAAATCTTAGATATTAATAGAAAATTTTTTATGAATTTACAACTCAAAATAATTTGCATTAAAAAAAAACATTATTTCGACTACTTATCGTGTATACAGACATAATATAATGAAGACAGTTGTAAAATCAATACATACATTGCTGCATTTAAAATTTAAAATAGTATTTATTCAATTAATTTTGTATTCTAATTATTTATTTTGTTTTCAGTTGACAAAAATAGATTTTTTGGAATCTGTGATTGCCTATAGAGCAAATTTTGATGCGACAATTGAAAGATAATCCGAGACGTTAGGTTCCTATTATATATGACAATATTTGGGTCATGTACAAAAAATAAGAAGCTCCTTTCTGGAATGTAGAAGAAGTCAATTTGCAAACTGTATACTCTAGTTCATCAAAGTGACTAAAAGTAATTTTCTAATTAAAGTGGACTTTTGCTTTTAGGATCTTAAAGATTGGATGAGATTGACTAATAAAGAGCGTCATTTGGTATCCTACGTATTAGCATTTTTTGCTGCTTCAAATAGCATAGTCAATGAAAATTTTCTCAAGAAGTTCAAATAACTGAGTCAAGATGTTTTTATGGGTTCCAAATAATGATAGAGAATATACATTAAGAAATGTATAGCTTATTAATTGATATTCAAGACCTGAAAGAAAAGTACAACTATACATTTTTTTGTTATCTTTATTATTATAATATAAGACTAATTTCTCTTATTTTTTTTTTTATATTAAGACTTTAATTAATGCTACTGAAAATGTGTGAAAAAAATGGCAGATTGGGCTTTTAAATGGATTACTTATAGTAAAGCAACATTTGGTGAAGGTTAGTGGCTTTTGCTGCCGTTAAAGGTATATTTTTATCTGGAATTGTTCCTTCAATAATATGGTTGAGGAAAAGAGGATTGATGCCAGGTTTAACTTTTAGCGACAAGCTGATTTCTAGAAATGAGGTATGTTAATGTTTTCAAGTATAATATTATAATGCAAATAACGTATTTTATTATTTTAATATTTTTTTAGGGTTTACACACCGATTTTACCTGTCTCTTATTTAAACATTTAGATCAAAAGCCATCTTCAGCTGTGTACATATCATTTGTGAAGCCGTGACTATTGAACAAGAGTTTTTGACAAATGCTTTACTTGTTAAGTTGATTGGCATGAGCTGTGAAAAAGTGGCCATATTTATTGAATTTGTTGCTGATAGACTGTTAATAGAATTAGGATGTTCTATAGTAAATACATTTAATGATCATAGTAAGATTAATTTTAAAATTTAATTAAATCTTACTTTTCATATTTGTTGTATTTATTTTTTAATTGTAATGTAAAATTTAGAAATATATGACTAATGAAGTAACGTGTTGTAATTTATTGTTATACTTGCAGCAGTAAATATTTGTATAAATATTTGTACATACTAACTAAAAAATTTTTACTAAGAAAGAAGAAATAAATTTTAATATAGTATAAAATATAACTGTAGGCATATAAAACAATTAAAACATTTTGTTTTTTATGTCTATGGATATAACAGAACTTTAAACTAAATCTTATGATTAATATGATGCTTTCAACTTTTATTATGATTAGATCGCAGATTTGTATGCGTTTGCATATTTATTCTGGTTGATGGTAAATTGGTATGATATTCTAGGTGAGCACAGGAGTTGTTTCATGACCATAACGATTTAAACTATGAAACTTTTGGGCTGAATATTTTGACAATTAACTCATTGTTTTTCATTTTAATGACTTATTTTACGATTGTTTATATACATGTAAAGTTATTTATTTTACATATAAAGCCCTGGATTATACAATATTTTGAATAAATTACAATAAGTTTAACATCAGATATAAAATATTGTACAGTTCAGTATATTTTGTACTCATGGGCATGGCTGTGAAAAGTAGATCTATACTCCATGGCGTGGCCAATAGACATTATAACTTCTGATACATCAATCAATTGAGGTTAGTAAACTATGTTGTGTGCCGTGATTAATAAACTTAAGTTAACCATAATTGTTATGCATATCATTAGTAGAAAATAATATATTGATGTCCAAAACCATAGTCATAGTGGCATAGTAGCTCTGGTAAACAGTCAGTCTTACACTGCACACCACCAATTGTTTAACCTGGTGGACAACATTACACCATAATGGGTTTACCTAGTGTCATGTGTACATATTCTTAGTTAATATTTTTTTTTTATTTGGTAATACTCTAGAATTTGGAAGGTATTAATTGAAAGATCCTGAAGTAATAATGGACATATTGTATTTGTATATCAAACAAGGATGTTCCCCACTAGAAATGGTGCTTTACATCCCATCCGTGGTATTAATTAAGTCGTCTGGCTTTAATTTAATAATATTTGATATAACACCAGCATTTTATGTTAATATAAATATGTTTAATGTCCTTGTATGTATACACAAGTAGTAAGAATGTACAGCCTTAACAAATATTCACTACTAAATTATACATACTTGACACGATTTAATGATCAGTCAGTATAAAAACATGGTCATAACTCATTATTATTATTATTGAATTAAATTTAACTACTACTTTCAAATTATATTTGAATTTAATATAAAAGCTTTAGAATTAACTTAGCACGAAAAATAGGATAGTGATGAATGGGACACATTTGAAATATAAAGATTCTCAGGTTATTAAACAATGATAATAAATACAAAAAAAATCTTCTTTTATAATTCTAATAATAATAATAATAATAAGTATTCATTTTATACAGTTAAGATTAATACTATTGTTAAGTCTTAAAGAAACATTGATACGAGAGGGCTATACTTCAAATTAAAATATGCTATAAAAATAAAATGGAAAATCAATGAAATGGTACACATAGGAATAGGTACAAAGAGACAAAAATGAATAATAATAATACAATTATTATTAGAATTAAGCACTTTTAAAATTTAACATTAAGCAGGTACAAAAATGGTAAATAAGGGTATAAAACGAGGAATCTTAATAAGGTGTAGCCCACTCCAGTATGTACATCATAATTAAGAAATAGAAACTCAGTGTGCTAATCACGTTTTCCTAGAAAACGGCCAATGTGATCGTCGTTGGGTTCCACTACTGCTCACAGTCGATGATGATGATGAGGATGAGTTTGAGCGTAGATTATGAGACATAGAACCGGTGGATGAACATGAGCTTAGACTGGTAGTTGAGACTTGGCCTCCATTGGAAAACATATCCATTACAGTAGGCCTGTTCTTATCGTGACTGCTCTTGTCAAAAGATTCTAAACAAAAAAAATATTGAATACTATTACTTTTACTTTTAGCAATTTAAGAATAATAAACGTGTTTATAGTGGGTTGAATAATTATGTTTTTCATGAAATGTATAGTTATGGTATAGCAAACCGATTATTTTATTTGATGTAATCAAATTCCACTATTTAGGTGTCTTAATGTGTATAAGATAAATTTATTATGTTTGGTATATTTTAAATTATAAATATTAGTTCAAACATTTATACTACATAAGTTAAGATATTTCAATACCTACACGAGCTATATTTATACGAGTTACTTTTTTTAAGAGGTAACTTCTAAGTTAATTAATTGTATTATCACGTTAAGTTAATTTTTTCCTTAAAACCACAGATTTAAAATAATATATTTTATTTTGTAAAAATAAATTTTTTAAAACAAAAAACAATAATCGAAAATATCAAAGATTATAAGTGATAAACTAATAAATAATAATTTATAATATTGCATATTCACTAAATATAATTATTATATAATAATATATTATAAACAATAAAGTTATGGGGGTAACCAAGTCATTGAGAAAAAGAAAATATAATTATTTACTCAGTATCCCATTTACGTTTGTATACTCAATAATTATATATTTGTATACTGATTGATTATTAAATTTTTATTTATTCGTAGAATTACAGCTGAATTTAATAATATTTGATATTATGTGTATGAGTAATTAATTATATACTAATAATAAATTTGGTTACTATAAATTGAATACCTTGTTGTGTACTGTTAGGTAAACAAAAACATAAAAATAATTTAATTATTATGTTATATTTCGTTATTGATTTAAGTGTTAAAGTACATAAGTACATAAGTACTTACAGAAATTACTATGTTATTTGTTAGCTTTTAAAAAGTTATAATTATTAATTTTATATGAAAAAAAAGTAACCGATTTTTAACTAAGTTAAGTTACTTTTATTTTCTAATTAACTTGTAACTTTTACAAGTTTATAAAAAAAGAAAAGTAAGTTTTAACTTTAATTTAATTTACATTTTTCTTTATTAAATTAGATTAACAAATCAAAAAAAATACCTAAATACCTAACTTGCCCAGCCTTGCAAAAAGTAATAAACAGAAATTATATTACAATAATTGATGAGTAAGTTTACCAAAAAGTGGAGTTTCATCATAAAGTGATCCTTGTCGCTCTGGCTTAACAAATGAATGTCTGTTAGTTTCTAACAACTGTACTTCCATGACATTTTCAGCCGCTTTTTTCCATCTAAGAAAAATAATACATTAATTTTAAAGATCATTTCCTGGCTGTCTGAATACACCTTACTTGTTATGTTCTTTGGTATGCTGAACTAAATATTTTAGCCAGTTGCCCTTTTCCTCACCGTTTTCTACTGAAAATATAAACGATACTGTTCGCTTTTCAGATTCGTTGGATATTTCAATTTCATTATTGATCTTCAGCGCTCGAATTACTGTATTCTAGAAGAAACAAAATATTTATGTTGTAGTATCAGTATACACTTGTCATTTATGGTTGGGAAAAAAATCTATGATAAACCGATAATTATTGTTTATAAGGATTATATGTACCAGACCGTACTTTCAATCAATAATTAAATAAATAAATATCTGATTTAAAACTGATATATTTCAATAAATATATTTTCATTGAATTTATGAATATCTTTAGGGCATAGGCACCCCTAAAGAGTTAATATAATATAATAATAATTTAAAATAAAAACATTTATAATAAATAAAAAAAAAAGTAAAATTAACCATGGACAATGATTGCATTTTAACTATAGTCCAACAAAACATGATTAATTTCAAATATTTTTAGTAAAATTAGAATTATTTTTTCATCAAATTAATCCTTTAGTCGGTACTATACACCTGTATTAATCAGAGCTTATGACAATCATACAAATCTAAACATTAAAAACCCATATAACCGAAAATTTTTTTTCAAACCTTAAAATATTAATTGAAAGCCAAATCTAACGAAACATCTATGTAACCCAAAACCCTTATAATTTCTACAATACAATATTCATTTAATACATGTCTGGTATGTATTTTTTAAATTTAATTCAAATTTGTAGTTTGTTTTTTAATAATAATAAACGAGATAGCATAGAATATGTTGTTACTTTTAAGTGAAATAAACCGTTTTTTTGTCTAGTTAAATAATATATAAATTGATATTGTAATATCCAATATTGTGATAATAATATCAATAATCATAGATTATATCATATTAATATTTAATACTTAAATAAATTCCTAAATTAAGTTTTCAAACAAAGTTTTAGCATAGAATACTTCACCTATATCAACCAAAATGTAATAATGTTATGAGCACCAGAATTTTTGTTTACAATTTTTATTTCAGCGTGTGTAAACACCAAAAACAAAAATAAATGATTTGGGTGCAAATCTTTGCTTTAGTATTGGTTAATAAAATGTATCAATTTTAAATTATAGGTGTAATCTTTATACACTATTCGTTGGTCATTCATAGAGGTTTTTGACTTTTTACCCAACAATTGCATATAATTCGATCACATTGATTATACCCTATCAACACGAAATGTTTTCTGAGGTGGTTGAGATTTTGCTTCTTCTTCTGTTGACCATATAGACAGTTCAAATGCTTGGAGGTTGGCCCATGAGGAAGAAGCTTCATCTCGTGGCTGTACACACCCTGAATATACCGGGGACGATATACACTGGGGTTGTGCAGCCAACCGACAACAAAAATGACCAAACAGAGGTAACTGATTATTACGGTTTTCTGCTGGCATAAAATCATAAAATCATTATTAGTCATTAAAAATATTATATAATATATTGTCAGCAAACTTTATTATGTTGTTTTGTTTTACTTACGAGTGCTCTCGATTTTCATATCGTGCGTATGTACTCGGTCATCCACTTCTTCTAAAGTCAGTTTAGCTGATGCCATTAGTTCAAAATTAGGTCCACTGAAAATGAGTTACAATGCAATATAGATTACTGATTCAAAAATAAAACGCCTGTACAAAATGTACATGTTAAATGTTCAAAACTTACATTTTACCACTATTCAGTTCGTCTCTCAACGTGGCAGCCAACTTTTTACCAACCGTGCGGCTTATGGAACTGTGCAACGTATTCTTAATTTTCCTCGGGGTGCTCGCAATCGAAAAGTCGTCGCGCAGTACATGGGCGTATACTTCCAAGTCAAGTTTGAAATCAGGCCCGACGTTTTCACTGCAACGGTAAATAAATGAAAATAAAAATGTGGACATTTTTGCGAGACTTTAAAAACGCGTGACTTACAAGAGCAATACGTCGTTAAACGTAACGTCGGTCATGGATCTGTCAACCGGGAACATGAGGCTTGTATCATACAGTTGCGTACCGATTTTAGCCAAACAGAACACTGCAAATCGCCGGTAGTCACCTTTATTCTTGAAATGGTCCGTGTCCCGCCACATCAGCGGGAGTCGTAAGTCCGAAAGTGACACCCGAGCCTTTCCACCGTTCCATCCAATCCTATAGTAAAAAAAAATTACAGAAAACCGTTCGGTTGTATACGATTGCCTCGTTGATGTTAAAATAATATATGATTTGTCAAAACTCACTGTGGGGGTTCTCGGCTCTTCCGGTGCAATTCAGCGATGTAAGCGGTCATCCTTTCGTTAGACGTCAACAAGCTCTTGGCGGCTTGCAACGATTGCGTTTGATGTTTGCAAGCGGCAAGGAGTCGTGTCGTGCCCTCACGCATTTTCATCTCAAATTCCATTTTTTGTTCCAATTCGTAGTCCTGTCGAAGTAACAAAAATAAATCATACAAATTATGTGTGTAGAAAAAAATAAATGAACGCGTGCAATGAACCTAACAAAATAAATGGAGCAACAATCAACATTGCACATCGATAACGAAACATAATATTTCATTCACCAATCACCTCCATATATGTGTTCCGGGCTACGGAAAGTTTCTATAGTCATAACTCATACGACGTATCCCAAATACATCGCACGGTTATAGTTTAAATAGACGATAAAAAAAACTGCGTATCTAAAAATTTGTGTCAAGCCAATTTTTAAATAACGTTTTTATGTCACCATAAATAAACATAATCACAGTAACACCATACGAGTTTTAATAGGTTGAAAACGAATAAAAAAAAAATGAATAGCGTCGTGTGTAAAAAATTCAATTTCTGAATTTCCCAGGTTCGATTGTACAGAAACCATTTTATAACTTGCTTTTAATGATTTGTACGTGATATTTTTTTAGCATACGTACATCAAGTAAATATAGTTGTAAGTCGCTAATATTTCGTAAATTCAAAAAAAAACACATGTTATTAATTATCCTTAAAAGGGAAGAATAATACGTTTCCGAGTAGGTATAACAATAAGAAAACACAATCACAATGACCATTGATACATTAATGTAATAATGTACCTATTATATAAGTACCGTAGTACATATATTATATAAAATACATTGAGTCTTGACGTCGGCTGGACTACCATACATAACAATACTATACGAAACTATACTATACTATACTATACTATACCATACTATACGCAATGTTGGTAAGTAGAAATAATAGTATAGCGTGTTCGTTAAAGGTCAAAGGATATAGTTGCACACTGCAACAAACAAATTGTCGAGGATAAATTCAACTGGATATTTTCGTATATATAGAACGAAAAGGTCAGAGTAGGAAGTTCGCTGTTAATAGTTGATACTAAAGGCTATTTCAATATACATAGCTTAAAATATTATACTTATATTACATTGATATATAACCAATTAGGTCATAAGTGTATAACAAATAATCCCTTCCAATGGCTACTACCGTGGACAGCGAGGAGGATAAACTAAAAATTAATATAATATAATATATAGGTAACAATAACACACCTCATAGCATGCATATACTGGAAACAATTTTATGGTAAAAATATGCATGTTTTAACAGTGTGAAATTAAATGTATAATATGATGCTATACAATTTATGTATAAAATGGTATACAATTAAGTACCTTATTATTATAAGGAAACTAATAGTTTATACTTTATAATGACCTAATATTTTTATTAGGGACATCAGACTTAAATACTTTTATAATACCTAAGTAATAAGTATACCTAGTTATAATCAAATTATAATACTATATTATTACTACAATTATTTAAAAAATGTGTACTATATTTTTTTCAAATTCGATAGGTACATAAAAAATATTTAATTTGAAAATAAAAGAATAAATATTTTATTTTATTCTAAAACATTCTGTCTTAACCTTTTAAAAACAATTAACTAGGTAAAAAAATACCAATAGCAAAAATAGTATATATTTTTTATAATTTACATTTACAAACTAGCATACACAACGGATTATAAACAATATACATTTGTAACTAAAAATGGGATGATAGGTACATTTATTAAAATATCCCACGGACAAAATGTACAACAAATATAATGTATAGGTACAAACTACAAACAATATTCCCGTATTTTATCTTTCTGAGCATAGTGAACATCCCGTAAGAATAGGGTGGTACACAGGAATAAGAAGGATATATAGATACGGTTACAGGAAGTAAAAGCGCCGACACCGGTATCCTGTATCGTCTAGGCACGTGTCTAAAATAACATCTGTGGGCTCTTTGTATGTAGGTACGCCGTACGCAGATGATTAAAACTCAAAACACGTGTGGCACCAAACTCTACTTGAAAAAAATAGAAGGGTGGTATTTTGTATACTACTATACACATTTTAATCCATACAGAAGTGTAATGAGAAAAAACCATACGAATTTTTACTTTTTATTCTTTGTTTTTTTTTATGGATAAAAAGCGACAAGTAATAAATAATTTAAAATAATATCAGTGCTGTTGTCTCACAAGTACGCACTTTAGAAAAACAGTCCTTCTCATTTAAGATTTTATGACTGGACGCTGGTTAGTTTGTAATACAAATGATTATACTAAGGACTAAGGAGAACTAATCTTAATAAAATAACCGACACATTTATAGTAGGTAGAAGGACAAAAAAATCAAATAACTTTAAACTACAAATTATAATTGGTACACTAAATAGTTGCTAACTGCAATTGGTAAATTGTGTTTGTATCACGTATAGGTAGTGTTTTTATTCAGGTCCAACATAAAATGTGTTTTCAGATTGTACATTTATTGAAATTATTTAATTACATCTAGTTACTAGATCTAGATCTAGTCTAAATGTCTAATAATTGTGTTTTTAAGATTCAATACCTACCTACTTAGGTAAACCTAGTAGATACCTACTATAATATGGAATTCCATAAAATATTTTTATTAGCTTGGATTTATTTTTGTTTGTTATTCAAATAACGATATAATACAGTTAATTTTATCTATATGTTCATCAGATCATAGTTCACTTTAAAATAAGAGGAAAAACGATATTAAACAAAATGTATTATAATATATTTTAACGGTTCAAAAACATAATAACAATAAATTAATGATGAATCAGCTTGAATATATATAAATGTAATAGTTTATTTATAATTTAATTTATTTTATTAAATTATTTTAACTGAATGTAAAAACGTGAAGGTGTGGTGACATGATAAAATATGCTTAATTTATTAACAGTAATTTAAAAATGACTGAAAATAATATTAATAAGTACCTATTTAGGTTAAAAATTGACATACATTTGAGTAATTTGTATAGAAAAAGTAATGAATATAAGAAAAATGAAATAGTAAACAAATTAATTTACCATCAACTGCCTTAAACTTGAATATAGATCGCAATAACAATAAAATGATATTGGGAAAACGTGTCAGATATAAAAACACTGGAGAAGTTTTTTTTTTCACTTAGACAACACATATAAATTTAACAGTTAAAGATTCAATAATAAAATTATTGATGAGATGTGCATATATTTTTGAACATAACGGAAATTAGGATATGTAATAGGAGACAAAATGGTACTTTTAGAACTGATTCTATTTGTTTTTTCGCTAAGATATATGCTTTAACATTGCGTCTATGCTTATTCGATGTCTACCACTATAACTGTGACTGGGCAATATGCCACACATGACTCACCAACATCAGTTTTTTTTTGATTAATTAATGCAAACGAGTGTGTTAATAATAATTGTATATAAACGGAGATGATTCGGAAACGGTCCGCACAAATTTATTGTGGATACAATAATTACTCCTTAATGCTCGCACTAAATTAAGCAAATTCTATTATCATTTAATTGTATGAATTAATTGTACACAATCTGCTATTTAATTACAGCAGGGTTGAACAAAAACTAAAATGTATATTTAATGCCCATTTTTATTTTTCAACCATTAGGAGTAAATCTATCGAAAATTCAAATAGGAACCTACGACTAAAAGGAAGACGTAACAGAATCATACAATTTAGCTCAATACGTGTATAATATGTCTTCAACGATTTAGAGTATCACATATAATTCAGCACAATAGATGGTTACAATTGGACGTGGGCGAATGCAATCTCTGTCCTCAGACTTGTGCATTGCATGTGTAACTCAAATGGAAAGTATTGTAAGAAGCAATAGCGAGACTGGATATAACAAAAACGTGTAAAGAAATAAGTTATGATTTCTAGATGAGTAATTGATATCTAAAATGAATACCAAAGTCCAACGACATATTATTGTTATAATATTAGGCCATTAGATAGATACAAAGATTTTTAAAAATTGAATAACTTTATTTTTGCTATAAAAAAAATAAAAAAATCACGACTGCAAAAATGATGCATTATGTAATGTTAAATGTTGACATTTTGTAATATACAGTAAAAAAAAATATTTGGCAAATTATATAAGTTATAACTAATTTTGAAATTATTAAATGCTATCGGCTATAAAATAAATACATTTACTTAGAGATAAATTTAAATAGTCAAATAAGGTTGTACGTGGCACAACATTTGCATATCTCTAATTTATGTAGTATTTAAACTTTTAATAATACTACATTACCAATATATACTATTAAAATCATCAAGTAATTCTACAATCGGCAATTATAACTGTTATAACTTATAAGTTAGTAGTTAAGTTATTACTCATAACTCATAAATGATTACTACAAGAGTTTAGTGTTTACTTAAGTAAAAGTAGAATTTCACATAAATATTACCATAATGTGCCTACTGCCTATATAGATTCTCTTCGTTTTTACTTATATGATACATTCAATTTTAACTACTTTTGTGATCGGATATGTTGAAAAAATTTCTTATCAAATATTTTATTAGCGTGACTATTACATATTTGCCACATATTCAATACCGGTTATTACGATGGTGCCACTATATAGTTTCCGGTTTTTAATATTATTCGAACATAATGAATGACTACGTGTTTTAACATTAAAAAAAAATATTTATAGGTAGGTATAATATATAATATAGGCATCTGTATATTATTTACAATTTATATACAAATACAGTAACTACAAATGTACTTTCTTCTGGATACCAATTTTATGTTTTTAATTATTTTATATCTAACAACTATATAATACATACGTGATACGTAGGTATAAGATATCTACATTTTAAAAACTCGGTTAACGCCGTGTCACGCACAAAAAAAAGTAGAAAAAATTGATTTGCTCCCAATACATTTAATAATATCTGTACATGAGCATCAGTTTGAGTAGTAAATAGGTTATATTATTAAATTATACCTACTGATGCAATAACGGCGCAGAAGAGACTTCAGCGGGAAAACGATATTATTAATTAACGGTTACGGAAATCGAATACGCGCCGTCCAATATAATATTTAATAATAATATAATAACGGTTTGTTTGTGGACTACGTTGTATACATATGACATATAATAATATAATTCCTGGCACATTTTAAAATAAATTACAGAAATTAATGACACGTAATAAACTGTAGGTGATATGCGATATAAGGTAGCTATTAATACAATTAATACGTGCGCCTATTTGCACAGGCCACAGAGCGGTTATTTCATTGCAAACCATCGGGCAATAAAAGGGTAATAAAAGTAATTTTTATCAAACGAAGTCATGGGTACTATTTTACATTTTTCTACGAGTTATTTTAGCTGATTCACGATCAAAAGTAATCGCTCTGTATAATATCTGCGGGTATATAATATACACTCCGGGCACCGCGGCGATGGAACACTTTGTATCATAATAATAACAACAATAACAAAAATAACAATAATAATAATAATAATAATATGCATTCGGCTGCAGCAAGCTGGCCGTCGGAGATTCCGGTCACGAGAGTTTATCGCTGAGGTGACTGACTAAAATATTATGAGTAGGTACCTATACTGCGGCGCGCGTCCGGGAAATCGGCGGTGCATTGTCCAGCGCAGAAACCTTCCCATTGTGCCGATAGCGTATGGCGATGGACGACGATTATAAATACGCATATAGGTACGTATATTGTGTGTCCGTACGGGGGCCGTGGCGATCAACTCGTGTGATCGTATGTAACAATAATAATACATAATAAACCTACGACGATGAAGCGTAATAATAATAATAATGGTTTTTCGAAACATAACGGGTTTTTTTCCATTATCATTTAACGAACTCTGAGGCCGATGTCTACGGGCATGGCGAATTCGGCCGGACCGTACCCGCGTGGACGCGAACGAAAAGAAAAAAAAACGGATCACTAAACGCGACGATGAGAGGTATTACGACGAAAAAATAAAGATCTAATACGTAATTATAAAAGTATAAAAAAATACTACGAACAAGACTAGTATTACTATTATTATGCGAGGGAACAACGAGATATATGTATAATGTATTATAATTTATTATTTTCGGGAAGCGAGATCTTTTTTGCAGTTTAAGAAATATACAAACGATGGGTAGTTTTTTTTAAAAAAAAAAAATGATATTAAAAAAACATTGTGCTATTTCGTAAATATGCATAACCAACCGTCCGATTTATCACGCAGAAAAACACGATAAAAGAAGTCTTATTATAGGTAAAATTATAAATTATTACCCTTGTTTCTTAATCATAATGTTTATGTAAAAAATAAAAACCAAACAAGTGCAAAAATCACCGATAATATAGTGACTTCAATGATCATAATCTTCACAGTAATGTTTTACTTGAATCCCGGTTAATTAGTATTTAGTAATGATTACTACATAGTATATATTATGGTTATTAAAAATTGATAAACATTTTTATTGTGAAACAATTATGCTAGATTAGATACCAAGTAAAAAATACAGTCATCAAATGTTGTAAATTAGCATATGTAGAAATTGCATATAATAAGATTATGATTTAAGATAATGGAAATATACAATATATTACAATAATACTATAGGTACAATATACTATATATCTGATGTACAACCAAACTTCAGCCGGGAAAAATTAACAAACATAATAGGAACTATATCAGTGCATCTAGGTTCTAGCAGTGTACATTTCAGTACATGAGCAAATCGGCAACAGTGTACCTAGCTTTTTGAACTAATTCGACCGAGATTGTATAACTTGCACTTGGTAAATTTTCGAACGTGGTTCAAAGTTCAAACTACTCCAAATTTTCCATATATCTCTAAGAACAATCGGTGAAACGTTCATCAAAATCGGTCGAGTAGTTTTTGAGACAATATCATACATATACATAACTAAATGAGGACATTATATTTTGTTGACATTCGATTACAATATAATTAAATATTCTTTATTATTATTTAAAAAAAATTTGTTCTTTAACTCGTGATGACAACAACTCTGTACCAATTATGAGCTCAATAGTTATGGCAGTTTATAATATTATGAATCTTTATGAATTGACATAGTATCCTCCTTAGGTTATATAACCATAAATTATGATTTATTAAATTGCCATGATATGAATTATTTTACATTTATCTCTAAATAGAACGATTTATGGAAAAACTATAATGTTAAAACCACAATTCATTTGGGATACAGTCAACTATATATATATATATAATATGCTTGTGTGTATGTATAGTCAAAAATCATTATCACAAACACTTCCTATAGTAATTATTTATCATTATTTATGTAAAACCACTCGTGCAAAAAAAAATTCGCAAATAATAATCACTATCATTCATAAGCAGTATAATATATTTTATATTTAGAAATTATACTCAACATAGTTTAATACAGTCTATATGATATTTATTTTATATACATATACATACATTTCACGGATACCGTTTAACTGTTTAAATATCATTAGCGATGAATGTTTTGTTTAACAATGATACAAATACTAGCACTTTCTATACATGATAAAACTTTCAAAATATTATGACTCTTTTTCAAAAAAATTTGACATTTTTGATATTTTATTTTATTTTCTGTAAATATCGATAAAAATGTTTCGCTTGGTCGAAACACTTGAAAATTGAATACAAAGTTCCTTATAAGTTGTTCATATACCAATTTAAAAATACCGAAAATACATGGTCACAATGTTTTCTTAAAGCCTTTAAAGGTAGTTTCAAGTTGTTAAAATCACGAAAATTTGCAAATTAATTTGTAGCCACATATTTTTGTAAATTGTTGAATTTTTATAGCTAAGGCTTTACAATTTAACAACTCATAACTAATTCCTACTGAATCCAAAAAACATTTTTTTTATAGACATTTGAAGTTTAAATATGGACAAAATTAGATATTCAACCAAAGCATATCATCTTAAGTTATTTTGTTGTAATTTAAAAATATTATTCGTGTGTACTTAAAACCTTTAATGTACATTATTATATTATAAACACACAATGACAATTTTAAATTCAATGTTTTTGGCAAAAATGAATTCAACCTACCATAATACTATAATAATAGTAAAATAAATTACTGTAATAGCAATGTGAATATATCAATAATTCATAAAATATACTTAGTAATATATAGGCTGACAGACTTCGCTCAGAATCATATTTTGTGCGCAATGATGTATTAATGAATTCAAATTTAACACATCAATTACAGTGACTTACTCAATGGCAAGGTACACTCGACACCTACTGTACAGCGATTACCTACTTTTCCCTTTTGTTCATGCACTTTAGATGATTATCGTATATTATGTGATTTAATAGACCTGATTTTTTTACATATTATGTGTAAAATATAATAAATAAATATATGTATTTTCAATAGGTATACGTTAAACCGTTGAAACAATTTCGTCACTCAAACAATAGGTATATGCGCAATTAAAATGTTTTTGGAAATTCATTTTGGTTCTTACCTTAAGATTATGAGCAATTTGCTTTATATAAAACATTTCCATGTCTTGTATAACGTTAGGTTTTCCACTGGTTTGATTTCCGGTGGTCTCCAAATAAGCAGAATTTCGGCGTTTATCTTTCAGCGTTAAAGCGGCCAATGGTGGAAAACACGAGTTCATGGCCGATGGTCAAATTTTACAACTGTAAAAGGGACGCATGGAATTTTACACTTTGGCAGAAACAAAGGTGAAGAGAAAATTATTAAGTCCTGAAGTGGATCTGGTCCAAATCAGCAGTGTCTCTCTCTATTTTGGTCGTCGCCATCGTCGTGCGTTGAGTCGTTATAACGTCTAACAAATTATTATATTCTATCGGTCAAAACCACGGTGTATGTACGTAAGCACAAAAATAATAATGGGTCGCATGAATTACCAGAAACAAAAATTAAACCATTGACAAAAGAAAGGCGCTCATTCTTATTTGATCACAAAGGGCGCATGCCGTGCTCATTATGCGCTCTACAATAAACGTTCAAGAATAAGTTATAATCATTTTTTATCGTACTATTATATATAAGGTTCTTAAAAACAAAGTCTTGAAATTGTAAACTACACTTTTCATCGCACAGCATCAAGATTATGGTTTTATAAGGATGTACACAAGCATGAAATTATGGTTAGGTTCACATAAAAAAAAATATAGAAGAACACGAATTTACATGGTCCGAAAAAAACGAAAGATTAAGGGAAAAGAACACGGAATTATAATATTTCAATAATATTATTTTAATGAAACGAAACACCGTTAAACAAAAAGGTATAGAAATATTATCCTTAATATTATAGTTCCTTGCAATGCAATATAAAATATCGGTTATCATTATATAAATAACGATATACAATATACATAGCTACCTACGTATATATAGAAATTAATTAGGTATGCATCAAACCCACCAATAACTTCTCCATTACATAGATACATGTTGTACATAGTGCTATCGAACTTAATACACCAAAATTTAGCTTAGTTAACAAAAAAATTATTTATGTTAGTATATTGTTTGCTTATTAAATAGAGGTAGGAAAGTAAAATGTCACAATATCTGCAGTTATTATTCAATAATAAAGCATGTTGTTGACATTTTCGGGTGACCTACATACCTATCATTACTTTGCCATTTACAAGACTGATTTTCATATTCCTAAAGTTTATGAAAAGCTACTTAATTTTTTTCAATTGATAAAATAATTTGTACCTACTTAGTTTAGATCTTGTAAAACAAACGTTTGATAATTTGTTAATTTTTGCACGCAATTAACCAAAGGGGCCGAACTGGGGAACTGGGGAACGAATCCTCAAGGAACAATACGTATATCAAATATCCTGGTCCAGCGACCTTCTTGTTATTCATAAATTATTATCATGAGTACGACTTCGGACTTTCTAATTTATTTTTAAAAACTACTAACGACAATTTGAACGCCACTAAAATGGTTTGGTTTGAAATGTATGACTATTGTATTTATTCGACCAAACAGATAAAATATCTAGATAAATGCTAGAATAAGAATCTTTTAAAAAAACAAGTATGTTTTATAATCCACTAATTCATTTTTATTGAATGTGAAAATATAAAATATATAAGTAAGAATGAGGTTATTACAGTTGGACATAATTAAAAATAAAAATTATAGTCAATAAATAGATAATAGTGAATTTATGACTTTTAAAACAATAAATAATTATTGTTTTTTTTAAGATATACCTTATCAAACAAAATCTTAGTAAAAATAAGATATATTGATTCAAGAGAAATGATAATTATACTAAATAAATGTTTCGAAAAATGCTCTTATTTCGTATGAAATAAAGTTTAAAACTTGACTTATAACTTATTAGTATTGATTGTGTCGGTTACGAAGACCCTTAAGCCAATTTAATGATGCACAGAGGACAATAAATAGCATTAAAATTATACAGCTATAAAACCATTGTATAGTCAAATGTTCAGTTAAAATATGATATGTAAACAAAAATTAAAAACAATTCTTGGTCTATATGAAGAAAATATGTATAATATATATTATGTATTAAAATATAATAGGTATTATACTCAATGTTCTCTAAGTACTTAAATATAAATTCTTTAACAAAATGTATACTATTAAGCCGAAAATAAATGTAATTTCATTGCTATAGCCTATAGAGTGATATAGGTAACTAAAATGGTACATTAAAGCAATATAATATGTTCTCGATCAACAGATAAGTAAAACAAATGCATTTGGAACAATCTCCAACACGTGTTTGCAATGACTGGAATGATAACACAGTGGTATAGGAATTATGACATAGGAAACATAAAAGATAACATTTGAAAGCTTTCGGTCGTTAAGACAAAATAAAAATCACTAGCAGCTGTAGGAAAACGATAGTGAACTTGAAAACAAGTAAATCAAATACGGTTTGACGGCTATAGTAATGTTTAGGGTTTAGCCGCCTTGTTTCAATCGCTATGGAAATGTCACGCGAAAACCGGTTCCGCACCTTTCACAGAGTATATTGAGAAATATGAGCAAAAAAGTTTAGAACAATTAAATGGGGCCCATATAACCTTAAACAATATTTTATCATAATTATTAATTATATATTTACACTACAACAGAAAGTATATTTTTTAATTTTTACTATTAAAATCTTGAAACATTTGAGACAAACGCGGGAAC
The DNA here is from genome assembly GCF_019925205.1 of Metopolophium dirhodum. Taxonomy (NCBI): domain Eukaryota; kingdom Metazoa; phylum Arthropoda; class Insecta; order Hemiptera; family Aphididae; genus Metopolophium; species Metopolophium dirhodum. The sequence continues at coordinate 11,720,121 of NC_083564.1, forward strand.
GACAGGCAAAGTTTTAAATTATAAACAAAATAAAATAATATTATTAGGTTTAGACAATTTACTTTTATTAACTTCGAGTATTAATTTACACTTAATATAAAACATTTGTTTAAGGACGCATTATAAATCGTGTACAGCGTAATACATAATGGAAAAAACCTCTATCAAACATAATAGTTTATATGCTATATTTTGTGTTAACTACCTACAGATTAATGTAAAAGAATAAAAAGAGACGTGAATTCAAAATCTGTTGAAATACAAACGATAAAGATTGAATATAAAAAATTCGAGCAAAACTAATATTTAGTCACGAATGACGATAATCATCGTATCTACACCCCCAAAACAATTAATTTTAATCACCTTTTCTCAAACACACACATAATATACAATACTATATACGACAATAGTATAGTTTGTAACATACACACCACTCGAAAAACGCCACTTAATGTGATACACACTTGAGATCTCGGCTGATAGAAAATGCACTGGACGTGCCTGCCTGGTTAAAATAAAAACGTACAAACGACCGTATGATGGTTACCTCTTATCATATATTCATATTATGTTCATATTAAACGAGCTGTTTTCACTTTTCGGTGATAACATCAAAACGAGAACGAATATTGCAGAGGTCGTAAATTTAGAAGGGAAGAAAATGTACATACACCGCAGATCGACTCAAAGTCAACAGATACCTAAATAGAGGGAAGGAACGTAAGCAACGCATACGACGGAGATTTCGGCGACGACGCACAATAGATTATAATATTATCCGATATACTGCAGGTGGTCGTCTTTAACAACGACGTCCTTTCGTCCAAACTCGCTACGTACTTACACAATATTCGAAGCAGGACATCAATTAATGATACGACGGCGGGGAAGTCTGTCTCCGTTTCTCGAATAATACAATAATATACGACACTATATTATGGTTTATAATAATATATTATGCACTGCACTATACTATTACATTTTACGTTTCACAAGCACGGCGTAGATGCATCAGACACGGGCACGAACGCACGACTACCGGACTACGGCTGACGGCACAACGCGCGGGGCCAATGTCGGACGCGGCATGGGTTATTTTTATTCGGTACACGACGCGCGACCTGCCGGCCGATGTCAACACTAACCACCCGGCGAAGAGAACGATGATGTCACCACCCGTTGTGAAGGTGATTGAAGAGTGAAGACCGACGATGACTATCGAATGCAAAATATTATGTGGCATATAGGTCTGGTGAGGAAGCTATGGTGCAGTGGCGTAGCCAGGATTTTTTTACAGGGGGGGGGGGGGGCTGAACAACTTTTACACATTAAATACGTACTAGCACAGATAGATAGCTGAAAATTACTTATAGTACATTTTAAAATATTTTAAATACAATTTAAGACTTTTTGAGCGACTATCATAGACCATTAAAATAATTTTTAAATTTTCTTAACATTTCGGAGGGGGGCTGCAGCCCCCTCAGTCCCTCCCCTGGCTACGCCACTGATATGGTGCTGGTATGTCCATAGGCACATAGCCCCCACAAAAAACATATTAACGTTTTCACATTTGACCTATTACAATTTTATGTTTTTTTTTTTTTAAATTAAAATTGGATTTTATTTTGGTTTTATTTTTAAAATCAATAGTGCATATCTTTGGCCTGACTAGTCTTATTTTGAAAATAAAATATTTTGTTAAATAATAGGTGTTTAATAAAAAATAATAAGTTAAGTACAGCACTTTTTCCTGTCCCCAAGCCTATCTCTATAGGGCAATAAGGCAAAATCAATATAATAAACATAATATTTAAGTCTCGGTATGAAAAAAATAATTGATGAGAAGGAGATGGCGAAGAGACCTCCCTCCCTGTATATTGGTGTCCGGAAGATGATGCGGTTATATAGAAGTATATATAGCGAGTAATTAAAAAATACCTTTATTAAACCATTTGAACTGACAAATTTAATATACAAACATAGGTATTGACGATTTCTTAAACATATACGACAGTTAAAGTCTCTATGCCGTATACAGTCAAGTGTCCGGCACCCTAAGGCCAGAATCCAATTGGCTATTAGGTATACGAGGTAGCAGAGTTCAAGTGAATCAGTCATTTGATCATATAAATCATTGAAGCTTATAAGGTTAAGGGGATTCCATGCCGTGATTTTCTGTTCTTGTCTAACACACGCGCGACATAGGATTTTAGACGGATTCTTTGCCAAACATATCACAATTGATCTAATGAAGTGATAAGAATTCTGAAAACAGATTTGAATTTGTCGTCAAGTCTACTTGAAATCGACTATCCACAATTTTGATTTTAGCTTCTCCAAATATTGAAATACAAAAATGTTTAAATACTTTTTTTTTAATATGACGTTTTCTGGAATTTGGGGGATAATTTCAAAAATGTGGGAGTCAATTTCAAGTAGACTTGACGACGAATTCAAATCTGTTTTCAGAATTCTTATCGCTTCAATAGATCAATTGGAATTTTTGGCAAAAAACACGTCTAAAATACTATGTCACGCGTGTGTTAGATAAAAACAGAAAATCACAGTATCGAATTCCCTTAAGTCTAAAAGGCAGAGACAATGGTTATGCATTTTTACTTTTATATACCATACGACTATATACGAGTATACGAAACATCGAATCACTCACAACATATTTTAATATTATGTACAATTGTACAATCGTATTCATATCGGGTATTCAGGTTCAAACTGATAATACTGAGCACTAAAAATTGTTTAAAATATAAAATGCTTTTAAATTATTTGAAATATTATACAATATTGATTGATATACTAACCATAGTCTAAATTGGGGCAATTGGGTAAGTCGTTAGTAAGAAATCTCACGAAAAATAAATTTCAACTAGTTAAAAATAATAACAAAATTAATTACATAACCAAAATTAGCAAAAATTAACATACTTATTTAACGGAAATATAAATATATGTATTTAAATTGAAATTGATACGTATTTCATATGATTTATAATAAAACAAATTTCAGAGTCAGTTTACTAACAATTATTATATTGATTTAAAAAATACACAATTTTTTCATTCAAAATTATAAAAAAAAAAATTATGCTAGTGCTAAAAAAAACACCAGTTTGATGCACTATTCACATTCGTATTGATAATTAATACCTAAAATTCAAAATCATCAACAAAAACGTAATACAGACAGTAAATTATATGTTTATGGTGATGTAATAATACGTTTAGTGCATACGAATAAGGTTATACCTGCAGCAATAAGATCAACGGAATGCTATAAACCTAACCCAAACTAAATTGTTTTATTATAAATTGTAGACTCAAAATATTTTGAAGTTGTATCGGAATAAAATATATACAAAATATGAAAAAAATGATATTATTAATAAATGCTAATTTAGAAAAAAGCAATAGGAAGTACCGATGTAGTTATAGTTATAGTTTACGACTAAGTAAATGCAGTCCATGCCTGTTATAAAAAAAATGAACACTTTTACCATTGAGTAAATTATATTGTACAATATAATATACTCAATGCTATTACCTCGGCTATTACCTATATATAATAATATATTTATTTTATCATCGTTAATAAACTTATCTAGTCCTAATGTTTATATACATTAAAAAAGAATACAAATATATAGTTATTGACAAAATTATCATAAAATAAATTTAAATAATTTAAATTACTTATATAAAAATCATTGTGTAATTTCATGTATATTTCTATGTAAATTCATTCATTTTATTTGTAATCTTGTTCTTTTTTACAAATACTTATAGTTTATACAATGAATATATTAGCTATAATAAAAATTCAATGAAAAATATATATCAACCATTCAAAACGTTATAAAGAAAGTTTTATTATTGTTATAGGTATATGTAATAATCATAGAGTAAAGATTAAAGAATATAGGTAATAACATTAAATATACAAATATACAATAATAATTTATTATCATATTTTTAAATAAGTACCAAAAATATATTATATCACTTGAATTTATAATAAATCAGTATAAATAGGTACATGATATTACAATATGATATTTTTATTTTCAATTAATATCTATTTAATAAAAATCAGAAATTTACGAAAAAAATTTCATTTAAATGTTAAATATTTAGTACGAAATCAATTAATAGTTCTTTGAAATAAAATGTGTAAATATGTATACAATAAACATTTTAAAATTGAAATAGTTTAATCCATACCAATAAAAAATAAAAATATATGTATTACATATTTACAAAATACCTAAGATTTAAGAATTTATACATATTTAATTTACATTACTTATTAGTAACCCAAATAATAATACTGCAAAAATGAACATTATGTTAACATTATATCAATAAGTAACAACTCAATAGTTATATACTATAGTATTACTATTAGTGGTTTCTACCCTTAAATGTGTCTCCCGATCATAATTCGAAAAAGGACATATACGTGCTCCATAATTCCGAGAATTAGGGTGTATTAGGGTTTATATAAACCATATAAAGTGCCAAAGTGGCACAAACATGTGCCAAAACAGATGCCGTCTTAAAAATGAATTCGTTCTATCTGACCATTTTATTCTCTGCTGTTTTCTAGAATAATAATTCTCCAATTTAAATTAAACGCATAAAACGTAAAAAATATTTAATATACTGTATAATAGTTAATAGATATATAATATGTACAATATATATTTATATAGGGTAATTTTCCTCTCAAACCCGAATATTATCCTATAAATATATACATTTACTCGAATTCTGGTTTTGGAATTTTTAGGTATTTTTAAAAGATTAAGTCAATATGTTCAATTAGGTATTAAGATTTGATTATACTTATGTCTTATGCCATTTAACTATTTGAAATGTTCAATGGTAATAAAACTTTTTTTTCAAATAAGAACCATTCATTTTTACTGTAAATTGTTTATTAGTCTATATTAGACAAAGTTTATTAACTCAAAAACTACTAATTCCAGAGCTAATTCTAATTTCGATTTACATCCACATTTAAAAAAAAATCATGTACTTAATAAGTTATAATTCTCATTAAAAAAAAAAGAAGTTTGTATATTGAAAGGAATAATATCAAAGTAATTGAAAAGATATATAGTCTTAATAAGAATATAGTTAAAAATTCAGAAAATCAGAATTTTAATAAATTAATAAATTAAATTAAATTGGGAACGAGTGCATATGCATGGGCAAATCACACTGTACATTTACTTAAATGTCTTATTTCAAAATATTAAAATTCGTAACTTACACGCATTCATAACAAAAAAATTAAATCTTATTTTATTAAAAAATTGAGTATTCATGTTTAATACGTTTAATCGTTATTTTAGAAGATAACTTTAAAATGCAAAAAATTTAGTATTATGTAACTACAATATAACAATCGGAAATGACTTGTCCTAGAATCAACACAATATATTATGCACTATTTGACGTGCTTTTTCATAATCCAGTTTTGTAGCCTCGGACCAAAAAAATGTATTTCTAAATTGCCATCAATCATAATAATAATATGGACTATTTTTCTGTATCATTATTGTCTAAAAATGCATTATTTTTGGCCTACATGATAAACTGTAATAACAGCCTGTAAAATATAATTGCTAGTATTTTATATTATACCTACCTATAAAAATATTTGAAACGTTTTATCAAAAAATAAAACTTGTTTGAGTGAGTGATCTGTAATTATAAAATACCGAAATGCATTTGTCTGATAATGGATAGAGACTGCAATCTCTTATAAAATCGAGTTTTCGTAACAACTTACATGTTATAGTAAATAAAAATGTACGTTCATTAGTTCAGTTCGTACTTTGTTAATAATATCTAATATGGAAAACAATATCATATTAAGTTCAACCTTAATTGATAAATCATCGTTTAATTTGTATGTAATTCTCTAACGTTTATGCACTTTATTTTACTTAATTTTATTTAATATAGATAGGTATAAAATATATAAGAGGTATACATATTTGTATATGCAACATAAAAAAACATTTAGTATAATAATATATTTCAACAATATCCATCTGATGTATCAAAAATAATATATTAAATATAAATTAAAATATATAATCGAAAAAATATTAATCTCATTAATCTATTAGAGATAAGAATAAAGTAATGTTGAAAAATAAGGATATATTTTTTATTTGATTGATAATTTTCAATCTACTTTAGAAATTAATATAGGTACCTATGTGATATTTTATGGATATATACTAATAATTTAACCTCGACAGTCGTGTCAGTATTGTTTTCATAATATATATAATAGCGGGTGGGTAGTAGGTGGTAATATTTCATTATTAGGTTTGGGATAACACATTAACTAATTGAACTAAAAAGTATAAAAAAAATATACGAACACAGCAGAACATAAAGCGTTAGTATATTAGTTATCTTATATTTGTATTTGTTATTAATGGAGTTACAAAAATTATTATTAGCAATGGCCAATACAAAAATTGTAAATGGATGGACCAGATGGAAAATCGAATTCTTTGAAACTATAGACTTTTCAACAAAAAGTAAAACGTGTAATTCAAAAGAGTACCTATAAGTATTATAATATTATACATTTTAGAAATATATAGGTATTAATTCAGACTTCAGAGTTAAATCAATTATTACGCTTTCTTATACGATTCGTGCGAAGCCGATTCAAGTCACACATCCTATACGTACCTATATAATTTACGAATTTACCATTATGTGATTTCTGAACTATTAATCCCAAATAAGTACTAAATATTATAACAAATAATTACGAAATTGTTTATTTTAATTTTATTAATTATATATAAATAAATAACAATAAATTACAAATAAAATTTGTATATAATGAAATGGTTGGTGTTAAATACTTAGAATTCGACATTTATAAGTCCTTAATAACTTTAAGGACAACATCAATTGTATTTATTTATGATGGCATATTTACTATATTTTATTACGTTTCGATTCTAAATGAAGCAACAAATATTTGTTATAGAAAATTATACAGTTGCTAAATTAATTACCTACATATACAGTTCCGTCACTCCAGCACCCCAAGTTCTGAATTTTTGTATCAAAATTTCACAAGATGATGTTACCATTTTGTGACGAAATCGGAAATGGAACCACAAAAACTTTTTTTAGAACTTACAAGGAAGTTTAGAATCTCAATCTTTAATTCCGGATGCTGGGGTAACGTCAGTCCAGCATCCTGTACCCTTCAAAATGATGTACCCTTTCTAACTTGCAGGAGTGTGGACGCTGGTGGGATGGAGCTTATATATACATGATTTTTTTTTTAAAGTTAAAAATTTAAAATTATTGTTTTATAATCAAGTGCTGCGTACCTAAAATATAAATTGAATAAAGCCTACTCACTACCTTCTCACTACCCCATGTCGTAGAGTATATTGAATATATTCAACTTGTAGGTAACGTGTTGCCTGTGTTTTAATTATACAGAACACGAGTACACGCCACAGTATAGTGTGAACCCAGTTTAAGAGTTATTAATAATTATTAAGAACCAAAAAATCATGTGTAAACACTAAACATTTAGTGAATTCAGAACGAAAAATAAACACAATAGTCATAAAAAACAGGATGCAAATATTGAAATATATAAAAGCAGCAGGGGAGGAAAATAAATAAATGAAACCTATTTATTTTAAAACGATTGTGTAAGGGCATAATATTCATTGTCCATTAAAAATTGATTTAAAATATAAAAATAAGAAAATTAAAATTAACCAATTATTGAATTATGCAAATATGCAAGTATACGATGTGTGTAGTCCTGTAAGTATATCGTATATATGTGCTTAATACGTTAATACTTCAAAGTTTAAATTACCTATAGTCTATACCTACGTTAAATTCCAGTAAAAAGAAAATTAAAACATTATTTTCGCGCTTAAAAATAACTATAGAATACATCTAGTATTAGTTATATACATTATACCAATATAAGTACCTATAGGCCATAATATTATAATACTTGATATAACATGGCAATTAAAATAATGTAATAATTATAATCAAAATCATTATTTTTTTAAACAAATATTTACCTAGGTAATATTATCAATTGATTTAATGATGTACAGTTTTAAAATTAAGAAGCCAAGTAGTAAATTACAATAGAAAAAAACATTTCATTAATATATGTGTATACACTATACATAATAGGTCTTCTAATCAGATTACAAAACAGTTGTGACATTCAAAATGAATAACAATAATATTTTTTTTTGATCTTATAGTCAACAATAGAATAATTTATTACGTATTTTATATCTATTATATGTATTAATAATATAACAATTTAATATTACAGATTGCATAAAAATACACATAAAATAATATACGGCTTTTTTGATGAATTATGATTAATTATTCTATTAACTAGAATGGTACTAGTTTCAAGAAAAATAAAAAATAAATGTTTTTTTTTTTAACTATAATAATTAATTAGCAAATATTGGTATTCATTATCGAATAACATAATAATAGTACTTAACACAATTGCCATCCATAACAGTCATGAGTCATGATGAACATACAGATCATCGGTCAATAACAATGTAGGTATATAATGAGTAGATCACGCCATCACAAATTTAAAAAAAATTGTTTTACCTGATAAAATTTCATGTTACCTATGACTTTTTAGATGTTTATTTCCCATTTCAAGTTTTTTATTGTAGGTAGTTAACACTTTATATACCTATGCGATAATTTTTGTATAAACCCTTAAGGTGCCCGCCGCCAATGTAATTTTGTCCACAAAAATACGCTTTTCGAAAATAATGATCCTGTTCTGTAGAATCAACTAAATTTGATCATTTTTTTTTTAACTATTAGATAGTAATTTTCTACAGGCTGCATTGAACTCCATTTTTCAATATTTTAATATCAAACTTATAAAGAAACCAGGTGATTAATATTAAAAATGTCTTCAAAAATAATACAATTTTTAATTGTTTTTACATATTATATTATAAAATTATTTGAAATAAAATAAAAAATCGGAGATCAATGTGGCCCGTAGAAAGTCTTCTTCTTTCGGATAAAGAAATAGTTATCAAAATCTACAAGGCCTGAGAATTAATCCCGTGAAATCAATTATTTTTTCGATTTAATACACCATATCAACCGCACTGTAACATAAAATTTAATTTTCAAATTGTTTAGAATAGCGAAAAATTTGAAAAACCGACATCGGGCCTATTAAATTAAAATCTTACATTTATAACAAACTTAGTTATAAACAATAGGTGTAGAAGAAGTATCTACCCATAACATAAAATAATATTATTTAAATACATAATAATAGAATATATTTATAGTATTATTTTTTTTTTTCATAAAAGTAGATTTAAATAATCATAAAATAAACAAATTAAATGATTAGGAGGTATCTATATGAAGTATAGCGGTCTCAAATTTCTTTTTACACTAATTACACATAAAGGAATTTTTTACCCATCATAATCGGTCAGTGTACTTTAATGAAGATTGTCACACACGTAGTTATCTATTATTGTTTGTGAGGATCGTCATTATTTAATACATAACAGAAATTGAAGATGAAAACTCAGTTCAGAAAAGAGAAAACGCACACGTGTCGTTCACACTAGATGAAATTATACACAAGGACATTTCTTACAAAATTAATTTTAATTCTAGTCTATCTTCTAAAGGCAGAAACAAGATGGTAATAACGTTAATTTTGAATCAATAATTAATTGAGTTAATTGCGTTCGTCAAAAACATTTGTGTATAAATAAAGTTATTGTTATGTACAGGTATTTAAAAAATATAATAATATTTCACAAGAATGAACCAATAACAAGAATAACGCTATGAACAAAATATTTTTTACCTTTGGTCTTTAATAATATGTAAATTATCGATATTCCATAAGTTATTTAAGAGCTTCTTAAAATTATAAGATCAAATAAAATGTAAACATAATCTAACAAAGTGATTTACAGCTGGTTTCTTTCGATTTAAAAGAAATTATCTAGCCTAACCTAAACCTATAGGAAAAAATGTACTATACTTCAATTTAAAATACAGATAATGGCTAGAGAAAAACCCCTAAATAAAATTATAACGTATATTAAAAACACATTAGTCTGCAAGGACAATATTATTATAGTATATACCTACGAATTATTATAAGCTATAAAATAAAACATGTGGATCAAACAGCCATTTAGATTTAAAAAGTTCAATCTGTACACGCTCTCATTCTTACTCATATATTATATACATCTCGGTAAATAAATTTGATTTGTCATGGAATATTGTGCGATTTATCCAATGGGTGGCTGAATATATATGTACATGAATATATAGGTACACCATATAGAATAGTATAGACTAGTGGATTACCACTTGCCTTATTACAATTACACAACGACGCAATTTCAGCTTTACACTCGTGATAATATTCAATTAAACAAACGGATATCATAGTTAAAATATTATTTTCCTGTTAGATTTACAAAACAGTTGTTATTTATGTCAAATGATCAATGAATCGGCGTACCTAAATAATAAAAATAAAATTTAGCACTCATAATCTACTGCTGCATGACGATAGCTAACTCATTACCTTTCACAATATCCGTAAAAGAAATACATACCAGATACATAAAAAACAGATTTTAACAACCTAAGAATTCATAATAATATATACGTATATTATAATAACGAGATATATTGATTTAGAGAATAATAAATAATACCTAATATATATTTTAAGAAACGTTACAAAAATTAAATTAATTCACTAATATAAATAAAATCTAATAAAATCTAACCTATCAAAATTATTTTTCTAAAAACAAAAGTTTATGTAGACTGTTTAATAACCTATTTGCTGTTTAGGTATTAAATATTATACATTTAAATTGAGATTTTTATCGAAGCACAACATTAGGACCACACAAATATTTTAGTTAGGTGTAACTTTTTAAGCGTTTTAGTATATTATAAATAAATATTACTAACCACTATAGTTATTTGCACCTATATAGTTCATTATTTAAGTACAAAAATCCATCAAGGTACAAAATATAAATACCATAAAGGCATAAAATATCATAAAATATGTAAAACGTATGTACCTACATAAAATACTTTATACAAATTAGAATGAAATGTTTTAATAGCGATTTCAAACTAAAAACTTGGTAATTTTTAAAGATAATTAATAACTATATACATTTCTGCATTGGTATTAATTGTATTAACAGTTTATACACGTCACAAAAAACTGAAACAGCATAATATTATTATAATATTTCATACGTATCATGTAAAATAATTGATCTAGTGAGGTCGATATTCTTTCCTAGTATAGAATCACAATACTATATTTAAAATATTAATAATATTATGATAATATTAATTTATCGACTGAATTGGTATAGTTCCGTTCTAAAAATATATCTATTGAAGTACAATACAATAATTCAATTGTTTAAAATGACCAATTGGCCGTGAAAGGTTAATGGTGCACGATTTTTGCTACCCACCAACGACTTGTAGTAAATACATCTATTCTGTGAATATATGATAATACCGAAGATACAGAGAAAACTGACTCTAGTCATATGCATAATTAGAAAAAAAATTAATATTTCTTTATTTACTATTTTACTCCATGCCCTGATTGCATTGCAAGATGATGGTGGGCACTACTTAGGCAGCTATACCTATTATATGGTAAAAACGGAAAAATATTCTACAATATCCCATACAAATTAATTTTTTAGATCTTTAATCTTTACCTTCTTCGAAGTCAAACTCAGCTATAGAATAAGTCAATTTAGAATATTTAGATTCATATGTTACTTTATCCATCTTTTAGCGTAATACCATTATCCTTATTAAACACTTTCGTTGATTTTATAAGCAACCAATTTCATTTTTCCAACGCACATTTTTATTTTTGGTATAATTATTTATTATTGGAATTGCATTTTTTTATATTTATCTATGTTATCAATTCTCAATTTTACACTCGTTATGACGTCCCCCTAAATGTATTTCACCTCATGATCTCTTTTATTACTCTAATTTTATGTAAATGGCAACTTTTCATTTTAGGCTTTTTTCTATTCAAAATATATACCTTTCATTTTTCTTTTGTCCTCCAATCTTACGATATTTTTCTCGTAAAATCCATAGAAAATGTATTGTAAGTAATTAATGCTTATAAACAAACTAATGTTAAAGCGCGTGACACTTTATGCAACAACCCTATTTTTGGTACCAACCTATTCAAATTTAGTTCACATAAAAATATTAAATAATTACTCAAATTACATTATTTTATAAATGTGTAACCTATATATTTTGAAATGTATAATATGCTCAAGTGTACAATTAAATTAAACACTAATTAATAGAAGGCTGTCAGACTGACTATATAAAATTAAAATTAACGTTGAATCAGACTTAACTATTTTACTGTGAGGTTAAATTTGTAATAATAATATAAATCAGTGCAATAATATAATAATATACTGCAGTGCATATTTCTTAAAATATTATTTCAGCCTATTTATTTTTTGATTAAGTTCTGATAAAATGTATACTCCAAGCTTACACTTATGTATTAATAATAAAAACAATACGAAAATAAAAATCTATTTCCCGGGTTACGCGTAGCAAGAACCAATATTTTAATTGTTGACGTTTATTTCTACTTTCTTATTAATTATATAAGTTTTAACTCATACATTTGTAAAAATATTCAACTGTATCAGCTGTATAATATTAAACACGTTTAGAAATAAAGACATATAAAATTAAATACCTTATGTATATTCATAGTTTGAGTGGAGTTCTTGACACCGTGCATGCCTTGGCAAGTATCTGAGTCTTCGGGTACTATATACAACTGTATACGATACATTCTAAGCTCAAAATAAATGGCATTAACGAACACCAAAATTGTTACAAGTACAATATTATACCTATACACTGTATTGAAGTTCGATAAGAATTTGCCAAAAATGAAAACAAAATCGCTAAATTTATATGAAAGAAGACTAAAAAATATCTACGAATAGATTGTAATTAAATAAATAATTAACTAAAAAAAAAATTGTATGAAAATAATATTGTAAAACGCCTGTTTTTTTAAATTTGAATTATTCGTTGAAAAACATCGTCTGCCAAGAATAACCTCGGCACGTGAGCAGTAAAATACAAACTGAACGAAAAGACGTTTACGCGCGTTGCCTGTCGATTTCGACACAACACAACGTCTGTACAACGGGTAATATTGTTACTATACAACCAGTCGCCGATGGATAGCACAGCGGTCATAAAAGGAGGGAAACGTGCTTCCATGACTACCAGCGTGATTCAAAAAGAGAAAAATTAGCACGTACTCACTACAATTTATATACCTACACATTTTTGAAATAACCATATTATGAAAAAATGTTATCAAAACTTATAGACTGACATTTTTTTTTATTATTTTATTAAATATTACACATAGAAGTACCAAAAGACGAACGTTTTGGGTAAATATCTGTGAAGTACACAGTGATTCGCTAAGCATAATCACCCCTTTTTTTTCAATAATGCAGTTATTCAAAACTTGGTATTCGGAATTTTTAATTCTATCTTTTTAAAGTCCATATTTTCATATTCTTAATATTTTTGTACTACTTAAAGAGTGTCCTGCGGAGATCCGAACTTCTGTTTTTCAAATGCGGATTCCGTTTTTCTTTTTGAGTTTTTAAATTGTATTTCAATTTTAAATAATTATTAGCTATAAGTACCTAAATTATATTGTTTAATTCATAAATATTAGCTATTTCTTGTTTCATTTGGCTTCGACCTGTACTGTTATAAAATAAAAAATGTAATTTATTTATTTATGCGCACTATATTTATACTTGTGTCCATGTAAATAAATAATAATACGAATTATCTATTGGATTGTTCTAACCATTAATTTTTACGGTCGAGCGCTAACCTAACCTAACTTAACCTATTGATCATGACCAAACTTTAACATAAAATTCCTATTTCTGTTTTCTTATATATAAACCAAAAAAGGTAAAAATCGGTTTAATTCCCTAAGTAAATATTTAACACTAAGTATAAATATTGTAACATAATAATATAGGTAACTAACACTTCTTTATTTTTATTTGCCCATATTAAAAATTTTACACTCGCAACGACTTCCACTAAAATGTTTTCATCTCATGATCTCTTTTATTACTCTATCGACTATCATTTAGTCTAAATGGAAACTAAATGTTCGTCTAAGCTATTGTCTGATTAAATTATGAAATTATACCTTTCGTTTTTTCACTTATCCTCCAACATTACGATATTTTGTAAGTAAGGCTTAAAGTTTTAATTTCTGTTTTATATTAATCTAATACTTATATCAGAGCAAAAACAAAAACATCACTGAATGTGAAAAAAAAATTACATAATTGTCTGAAAACTAAGCTTAGTTTATCCCGAATAAGTCGTTAAACTATAAGTAGTAGTAGTAGTAGTTTTCTGATGGAAATATAAATTACGTATACGTAACGTATAGGCGTATAGGTATATAGTTTAAATGTGTTTGCTGTTAGATCAGGTCTTTCCCGCAGGCGTGTCATTTTTTTTTTTGGGGGGGGGGGAGGATTATAATTTATAAAGAACAAAATATAATAGTTATAACTTATAGGTAATAAGTTGTCTTTAGTTTTAAACACGGTTATCTGTAGATAACCGTGGTTTTAAATAAGCAATAGCCAATAGGTATATGTTTTAAATTTTAATGCTTAGTGCCCTAGTAAAAATTGTCTGGAAACGGCATTCATTTGAAAATTATTAAAACCCATTAGAACCCATTTAAACCCAACAGAGTTTTTAAACCCTGAATTGGTGAGTTGAATCCTGGTCGCGTTTATTTCGAGTACCTATACGGCTATACTGGTAGCTATATTGTTTATTTATTGTGCGTGCCTAAGTTCGTTATTTTGTTTTTATAATATAGTTGTAGTTAGTTAAGTTAAGATAAAGAAGTGCTAAGAATTTCAAAAGTTAAACCATCGTTTCTTTCTTGCGAGCCTTTCAAAAATATTTGTTATTTTTTGATAGTTTTTAGGGCGTTTAAATTCGGACCTTACTGATAACATATTTCTGGGTCACACTGAACGTCATTTAAATAATAACAAGACGTTTAAAAGAAAATTTCAAATACCTATACATACCTACCATAAATCATTATTCATTACAAAATTTCTTATTAAATATTAAATGATTCTTTATGTTTATATTCTTAAATTAATATTTTAAATGTTTCCAATTTTAAGATTATAGCATCTATAACATTTTTAGATTCTGAGCGAAGTGATGAATGTATTGATTTTATAATGATGTGTTTTTTTTTTTTATTTTTGTGTCTGTCATTACCTTTTAGGACAGTAAAAGTGCTTGGATTTTCTTCAACAGTAACTTTTCTGATAGGAAAGTGAATCTAGTTGGTACTTTAGGGGGTCAAAAGTAAAAATTTCCCAGTAGTTTTCAAAAGCGAAGTAAAAAACAAAAAAAAAATTAAGGAAAAAAGGGAATTTTTACGCAAAATCTGTTTTCGAGAAATACGATTTTGGTTTTTGGTGTAACTCTAAAACAAATGACCGAAGGGACATGGAATTTTGACTGAATGTTTATAATAGCATTTCCTATACACCATAACATTTTCCAAATATTTTGACTTATTTTGAAGTGTTTACGGACATTATCAATTTCCATATTTTTTTTCTATAAATATCAATAAAATTTTATCTGTTGAGTAAAAAAGCTTGAACATTTAATAGAAGGCTCCTAGGTTATTGTTTCAAAGGCAGATGAAAAAAATTAAGAATCCTTAGTCACAGTTTTTATTTATAAGCATTTAAAGTTCAAATTTTGACAAAATACGGAAAAATCACGAAAATTAGCAAATTATTTTGAGTTGAGAATTCATAAAAATTTTTCTTTTTAAATCTAAGATTTGAAAATGTAATATAAGATTACTTATAAGTTTGTCTACCTTTATCAAAAAAAAAATGTCTACAAGAAACTTAAAATAAATTTTTATGAGGGTCTGAAATTTATATTTTTACAACATTTGATATTCACTTGATTTCTCATGTAACAATTTTCTTATTTTATTGTAATTAAAAAACGAATGACTGTAGATACTTGAAAATTTCACTGAATGTTTATATTAGCATTTTCTATACAACATAAAATTTTGAAAATATTTTGACTCCTTTTGAGCTGTTTACGGACATTGTCAGTTTTCAATTTCTTTAGTTTTTTTTTCCATAAATATTAATAAAATTTTATTTGATGAGTAAAAAAGCCTAAAAATTTAATATAAGGCTCCTGATAAATCGTTCTAATAGTAGCTGGAAAATATTAAAAATACATAGGCACAATTTTTTTTTATAAGCATTTAAAGTTCAAATGTTGACAACATTTATCAAATTTATAATTTATTAATTATTTTGTAGTTAAAAATGTATAAAATGTTTAACTTTTATGGCTAAGGATTGAAAATTTAAAACAAGGCTCCACGTAAATAGGTTATATATAAATTACTTTATTCACAATAATATCATCAAATATACTTGGCAATATCATCATAGGCTGACTGACTTGTTTCACTCAGAATCGTTTTTCTTATACAATGATATTATATCATTGAATTCAAATTTAACACCATCCATTACAGTGACCCACTTGTAACCTACTGTACAGCAGAGCGACATCCACTTATCCACCTTTTTACTCATAATTTGGAGAAGTTATAAGTACTCATACTACGCTTATTTAAGCTTTCCGTACAACAAATAGTACATCATTTTTGGTGAGACAGACATAAAATACGTTGATTTTATAAAAGCTATAAAAATATCCAAAGAACCCTTAGTAACACACTATATTATTGCAATCAGTGGCCTCTCTGTTGTGGGAGAAGAGGATTCCCCCCTCCCCCATAAGTCGTGAAATGTTCTGTTTTTGCTAATAGAATACATTTTGTTAATTTTTTCTACACTGATTGTACAGACCGTTGATACAAACATCAAACATATAGATATATATTATATTATATTATTATTATTATATAAGCATATAGATTTTAAGTTTTTGATTAGCAAAGCAATTCAAGATTAACATTTTTTCACCTTCCCTCCATCTCACAATGGAATTCACTTGAAGGAGCCCCTGATTGCAATACAAAATATAAACATAAAATAATCGGATTTAGGACAAATATATATTATGTATATAAATATTATTGAAAGTTATTATGCAAGACTGCAAGAGTACTTAAAAATTAATTTTAAGTAATTTTAAAGTTTAGGTAATTTTATTGGTAACATAAAATATTTGTAAACTTAATATTACAATCAGAGCCCGGATGTTGATGCCCTAAGAAACCTATAAAAATGCCGTAAGAAAGATGCAATTGTGATATAAAAAACACAAAAGATTCCCTAAACATGTATATTTATATAAATTACCTAAATATTTAGAAACGCTTATAAAACTATTAAAATTAATAAAATTATAAAATTTAAATCAACTCAAAAATAATATAAGTAAAATATTTACTTTCAATTCAAATATTATTGGAACTCAAATATAAAAAAAAAATGTTAGAAAAAATATCAGGTGTGTTAGTATTTCTGATTCCAGTCCCAAAGACTAAGTCCATAGCATAATAAATTTTAAAGTAGGTATATCAACAGCCTGTTAAATTGGGTGTTCTGATTTCACCACAGAATATTATTATAATATTATGTTATTATGTAATTGTCAATAAGAAAAGATTTTTAACTAATAGTCTTCAAATGGCTGAAGCTGTAGACAATTTTATCAAATTAGATTTTAAAAAGAGTGAAATGTTTATTAATCATTATAAGGTAATTTTAGTTTAAAAACTTGCTATCAAAATTGAATATTACTGAATTAATAAATAATATAACCTCTGGGTTCTAATTAGAATTTTTATAATTGATTTATTTTATAAATTGTATGTTATTCTTATTATGCTATTACTATATGAAAGATAATTGTTTATTGTCTAGGAGCTATTGAATGTAAGAAGTATAAATGTTCAATTAGAAATGTGTGTTGTGAAAAACTACATACATTTTTCATCTGGTAAAAACAGTATTAGTTTAGAAGATTTGACTTCAGTACTTTCTAAAGATATATAAGCTTATGTAAGTCGCACTCACTCTCCCATAAGTTCGTCTACATATGAACGTAGTTTTTCAGCAATGAGAAGAACAAAAACATGGTTGAGGTCATCTATGTTGCAAAATAGATTTAATAATTTAGCTATCATTAGTATAGATTATGATATTTCCAAAACAATTGATAGAGAAGTCATATCGGATTCATTTGCAAAAAAAAATAGATAGGTATTTTGTTTTAAAATAAATATTTTAATATAACAACTAGATAACAAGGTTGTTACTGTAAATTATTATTTAACAATTTTGTTTTTCTTTATAATTTGTATAACTAATATTATCTTTTGTATATATTATTTAAAGTTAAAATTCAAATATATGTAGGAGTAAATATATAACAACTATAGTATGTTTAAAATAAATCATGCTTAGTCTTGCATGGTGTTTAGGGTAATATCATATTTGCAATTCCAGAGAGCGGCTTTGATATGCAATAAAGTATTTTTGAATATTAGCCCACTACCCTATAAAACTATGGCAAATTGCCGCCTATGATGTTGGTGTAAGTACTTACCTTGTACTTGAGTCGAATCGATTCCCTCCGCCGAATTCTGCTATGAAATTCGCTAACACTATGTAAAAACGCGTTTTCTTTGTCATTTGTTAGGCTACTAGGCAATTGGCATTTCGTTGACAAAGATTTTCTCAAGTTTTTAGACGTAGGAGCCATAATGATTTATTACTTTACGTCGCACACGATTTTGAAATAAACAAGCGTTACGACTTAGGATTTGCCTACTGTTATTAGTAATAAGTACTTATTATTATCAAACAAAACACCAAGTTAATGACAATATACGACGATAACGTACAAAAAAATAAAACACTACAAAATATACTACGCCAAAATTATGTAAAAAATAATAATTATATATCCGTTAATAACATAACTTACATATTAATTAATAATTAATAATCAATATTATGAATTATTAATATTTATTACAATATTTTATGTTTTTATCGCATCCTGCGATACATCATAACAAAAGAAAACAATGGTACCTGATACGACCTATTATAGTAACGGATTTTTTTTGAAATTTTCAAATAACGTTTTAAGCCCGTGATAACGCCAATCACAACCCGTCGTGCGTGTTACAGTGTCGCCACCACGATTTAAGATATGTTATCTATTCTGTTGCCATTGAATGTAGATCACATTATTATATTTTGCCGGTAGTAAATTTACTATTTAGTACAACAGATCAGGTTTTTTGTCATTACCATTTACCATAATTTGGTTTATTGGTGCAATTTGGTTGTTGTTGCCTGTCTGTATAAATTTAAATTAAAAAATATTTGTCATTAATTGTGCTTCTAAGTTCTAATTTCCATTGGTTCGGCAACTCGTCACTCGTCAGTCAACATCGTGTTTACGTGTATTCGTGTTTCATACTTTCGTCTGTAAATATGTAAAATGTAAACACTGAACAGTAACACTTATTTAATTCTTTTCCTCATTTTGTTTGGTTTCCACAGTTGAAGTTTGTCGTCAACAACTCTAAAAAGTGACACTGAACAAACTATATTTTCATAACTTGTACATTGCACAGTTGTCTTTCTGAGCCTCAACTAATTCGTATTCAATTTATGAATATCTGCTATTAGTTTTAAATTGTATTAAATAGATTTTCGTAGTTAAAATGCGTATTAAATTAAACCTTTCGCAACTGACACCGGACAGAAATCCAGCAGTTTACTGGCTTCATATAGACAGATCTTGCATTACATTAATAAAACAACTGAAAGAAAAAGTACGAAAAGTGTTAAAAGAATCTCGTGATATAGAATTATGTTTTGACAATGTACCATTTCTGGATGAAGATGATATCAATGCAATTAATGAAAACGAAGAAATAGCGTTAGTATACTTTTAAAAACAATAACCAATAAATATTAATTACTACTTAATTTTTTTTTAGTATTATACTGAAAAAAAAAAATATTTGTGATGACCCAAAGTATATCCAAACCGAATCAAATAATATTGAGTTCGATACAGAATTTGATATGATTCCTGCTAATACCAATGGAGATTTGTCCCCTTGTCGTAATATTATTAAGCTCAATAAAAAATTGAATTCAACTAAACAAATAACAAATTCTATTGATAATGGAATATCATCCCCTTATTATGAAGTGGATGAAGAACCCAAAAATGATAATGAAAATTCAACTTCTTCTGAACTCTTAAAAAAAATTCCAAAGAAAAGAGTTCGCAAGAGGACACATAAAAAAAAAAAAAATAATGAACTTGTTGCAAACGAACCTGTTGAAAATGTAATTTATTTAATTTATAATAAAACTTATTTTTATACTTTTCTTATAAAAATACAAATAATTTTTCAGGATTATGTGGGTACTTTATCTGAGACTTCTATCATATCCTCAAAGGAAGCTAGTAAATTGCACAAGCGCTTTAAATTAGATAATGGAGAAAACAATGTACAAGAAGGTTGTTCTCCTTCCATAAATTCTGAAGAACCAAATCTTCATGTAACTAGAGACGTTTTTCGCTGTGACTCTCCAGCTTTAAATTCTAAAGAACAAACAAATATAAGCCTACCTGGTATGTTAAATTTATTTTTACAATTATTTTACTTCAAATTTATTATTACTACTTACTATTAAATTTCAGTTTGGAAGTATGAAAAACCATTAAATATTAAATTCAATAAAGTTCCAGTATTTGTACGTGGTCAAACGTGTACACCAAAAGCTTCTACAGAAAATAGTTCTTATATTGAAAATGACAACAATAATTCTAATGATAGCAATACAAGTGAAAATTGTGATATGTTAGTTGTAGATTGGAAGAACATGACTCAGATAAAAATAACAAATATTACCGAGTTACAAATTTATGATCTATTACAATTCAGAGCAAGTTTTTATTATTACATTTCATGAACAAATATATTTGATTATAACTTATAAGCTAAACTATTTTTCGTTTTATATATCACCACAGATTATGTCCATGAATGAATGTGGTGAACCCCAATTGTCATCTGTTATAACTGCACGTCTAGATCACATTTATAAATGTACATTACATATTCAAGTACTTTGTAAGTTTATAGTCATATTATTATTTCTTAAAATATAATATTATTTATTTATATATAATATTATTTATTTATATATAATATTATTTATTTATATATAAATGTTTTGATCAAATTTTCATTTTTAATAATATTATTAATCTATATTAGCTGGAGTAAAAGAATTTTTAACAATTAATCCAAAATTCAAAATGGACGATGAAGAAGATATTGGAACTCAGCGTGAAGTTGAATTTGATGATTTATTTGACATTTTTAAACTTGTGTAATCTGTATGCTTGTGTTTTTTTTATATTGTTATTATTAACTTACAAGTTGTACATGTTTTAAATAATAAACAAACAATCTATAGTTTTGTATTATTATTATATTTTAAGATTCTAATTTAAATACTTATCATTGTACAAGTCTTTAAATTAATTAAAAAGAAAAAATAGATTTGTATAATGTCAGAGCCTATGTTAGTGACGAATACGAAATATGTTATGTGTCGCACAAAATTAATAAATGTGTCATAACTAATATATATTATTGACATTATTTGAATTAATAACAAAATGCCAATTTATGAATTTTTTTTTTATCTAATAACAAATAATAAAATTTTAAATTAATTAATTTTAAAATGCTTATAAAAATTTAAAATTCAAATATAAAAAAAACTTATTAAAAATATAAACTCATACTTAGTAAAATGATGGTGGAAAAATTATAGAGAAGACTCACTTTAATGTTTTCTTAGGAACATCAAATCATAGTGTAATACATAATAAATATGTTAATATGCTTAAAAAAAATTATTGTGCTTAGAATTAGATAATTAAATAACATGCAATTATTAAGTTTATGTATTATTGAATGATATGTTCAACTAGATAATATTTAAATGTATAATATATTTTTTTTAATATCTGTTATACATTAATGAAATACTTTTCAATATTTTAATTAAAATATATAAAAACATGTGGTAGATTGCATATGATGTATGTGCCACATAATGTAGACCTCATAAGACATGAACACCATATGTAATTATATTTAAAAATGTAAACAATGTTAAATACATAAAGGTTAAAAAAATTTTAAATAAAAATGGCAGAATAATATGAACGATTACAAAAATATGGCCCTTATGTGTACATCATTAACACGGCAAATAAAAATTAAATGATTTTGTTCCCTAATAAATACACAGGTATAATATTTAATTTTACCATTATTATATTCTGTGATTTTACCAGTGATATTTGTTAAAAAAATTAAATAATATTAATTAAATGATTAGGTACATTGTTTTTTATTTTAAATCAATTAAAACCTCTCCCAATTTATTTATTCAATGTGCATTTGATTTAAGATTGTTCACTTGGTCAAAAAACTTGAAAATGTAATACAATTTTCCTCACAAGTTGTTGTTATAGGTACCGGAAATAAAAAAAAAGTTGAGTGCAAATCCTCAATCAGTTTTTATGAGCGTCTGAAGATCGAATTTTTTAATTACTATGTAATATTAAGTAGGTATTAAATATGAAGATTTATGAATACCTACCTAACTAGTAAAAATGAGTTAAAAGTTGATTAATAATTAATAATAATGTAGTGATAAAAAAATTATTATTTTTTATCATAAGTAAATATGTTTTTGTGCAGATATTTGTATTTTCTAATAGATGTTGTGTAACACTTTGTTTATCAGTTTATCACTATAGAAATGAATAAAATGTAAAATTGTTTACCTAATTTCCACTAGGTACCTATAATATACAATGCTAATGGTTACATATTATTTATGATTCATAAATGTTCTTCGAAGTGGAAAATATTTAGTAGCGTGCTACGTTTGTCATTACATTTATTGTTTATATTTATTTATATATTATATTAACGAAAGAACGTATTAGTGGATAACTCACAATTAGTGGGGGGGGGGGGGGGGGGATGAATAAAATTATATTTAAACATGGTAGGTAAATATAATTTAGGGCTTTTTGCACGATCTTAATAAAATATATTGGTAATTTTTGTATATCATAATTTAAAGTCGATACGACGCGATAAGTCCTAATTAAAATTACCCCCCTTTGGTAATGTTCTTAGTTTCTTACCTTGTTTGATAATAATAGGCACTGGTCAATTCAATCTAATATTCTAATATAAAAGCTTACAGCACGAAATTTAAACAATCGAAAATTGAAGGCACGTTTATAAGTTGTAAGTTTATAACACATACAACCATTCGGGTATGACAATTGACAGTATGAGGGTACCTATTGAGTTTGGAATGTTTGGATGGTAGGTACATTGGTATACCTTTATGAATAATGAGTGTATGAAGTGTCACGTATAGAGATGTCTTCTTAATAATATTATGAATTTCACCTAACATGATATTTTTGAGTTAACTAATGCTAAAAATGTTACTTCGTAATCAAGCTCGGCTTAAAGGGGCACGGTTCCGGGAATCATTGATTTTGGGGGCCAATCTTTATCCCCAAAATATATTTTATTAACGCGTCTAATACAGTTTAAAAAAAAAAAATACTGTAGGTAGGTAGGTAAATATATAGTAGGTATATTATTATTAATAATTATAAAATAAAATTGATCTCAATTTAATATCACGAAAAATTATTATAAATAATGAACTATGTTTGCCAACAATTTTGTTTTTTTTTTTTTGAGCATTTTAGATTAATGATTTAACGTAAAATATTTAACTAAATAAATATATAAAAAGGTAGTTATAAGAAAACATTATTTAGCTCTTGTAAATTAGGTGTTTCAGTTAAAAGTATTAATGCATATTATACTAAACTTTAGAGGACCTTAGTTAATAACCAAAATTGATCATTTGGCTGTCAAAATGTTCAGAAAAAAAGTTTCGCCAGAATCCATAAAAAATAATGTGGTTACCATTTGAAAAAATAAAATCGATTTTATTATTGGTACAACTGCGCGTTTAAAAATTTTATAAAAAAATTGCCTGTTTAAAATAAAGAAACATGTCTTTTTTTGTTTTAACGAAATTCCATATGATTGATCCATAATTGTTAAAAAAAAACCGTGTACAATGACAATTATACATAATAAAAAGTTGCTAATATGTAATGATACAATTATTTTGAAGTTAAAGTTGAAAGGGGGCCCATTAAGTGTATATGGTGTCCCAGGGCCCAATTGTTCCTTAATCCGGGCTTGTTCGTAATAATAACATAATAATTTATATTTATTTATTTATGTATAATAAATGGGTTTTAAATCCTTTAGCAAAATAAAATAATTGTGAGTAGGTACAGTTTCAGCTACCTTATAATATATACATGGATAACAATTTAAGTATGAATTAGTAAGTATGGCAATAGTAAACAGCGAATATTATAATAGATATTATTTTAAATGAGTAAAAACTAAAAATTAGTAATTTGAAGTTACTACTTACTATATTGAGGTTGTATAGATTCTTAACTTTCGTTTTTAATTAGTTAAAATTTAAAAATATAAAAATATATTTATTTTATTTGGTAAGGTCCTTTGTACTTCAAAGTTCGAAGTACAGTTTGTCAGTCAATCATTATACTCCTGGTACCTACTGGACATTGCAGGCTACTTAAATATACCATTGGACATTTAACATGTTACTTTCAGTGCCACAACTAGGTTTTGTGGGGCCCTGATACGAAATATTTTATAGGCCCCCTCGCCCCTATAGCCTATAGTCTATACTTTTACTCCAATATAATGAAAAAAAAGTGGATGTCGCTCTGCTGTACAGTAGCTGGTTACAAGTGGGTCACTGTAATGGATGGTGAAAAATTTGAATTCAATGATATAATATCATTGTATAAGAAAAACGATTCTGAGCGAAAACGGTCAGTCAGCCCATGATATTACCAAGTATATTTGATGATATTATCGTGAATAAAGTAATTTATATACCTATAACCTATTTACGTGGAGCCTTGTTTAAAATTTTCAATCCTTAGCCATAAAAGTTAAACATTTTATACATTTTTAACTACAAAATAATTAATAAATTATAAATTTGATAAATGTTGTCAACATTTGAACTTTAAATGCTTATAAAAAAAAAATTGTGCCTATGTATTTTTAATATTTTTCAACTGCTATTAGAACGATATATCAGGAGCCTTATATTATTTGTATAGAAAATACTAATTTAAACATTCAGTGAAATATTCAAGTATCTACAGTCATTCGTTTTTTAATTACAATATAATAAGAAAATTGTTACATGACAAATCGAGTGAATATCAAATGTTGTAAAAATATAAATTTCAGACGCTCATAAAAATTGAATTTAAGTATCTTGTAGACATTTTTTTTTGATAAAGGTAGACAAACTTATGAGTAATCTTATATTACATTTTCAAATCTTAGATTTAAACAGAAAAATTTTTATGAATTCTCAACTCAAATAGGTCCATTTCAATGGCCCCCCCACTTTCGAAATTTGAACTTCTGACCACGCCAAACGTTTGTGCATCGTTTGTGCAGAAATGTGCACCAAGTCCAATCGTTTGTGCACAAAAACTGAAAGCTCTATCCCTAAAACAAAATTGAAGGAGGGTGTTGGCGCCCGCAGGAAACTGCCTTTTAGGAAACCAAAAAAATGTTTGGTTTCCTAATTTTACAGAAGAAAAATACATATCAAAGTTCAAACTAAAATGCCCAGATTCTTAAACAAAAAAAACTATTTAAAATATTTAGTTCATTAAAGATAAGGATTATTCAAGGGTACTCGATAGTCAATGTTTCAAAAATGGCTAGAGGTTAAATCATAAAAAAAAAATTGAAGGAGGGTGTTGGCGCCCGCAGGCAAATGCATTTTAGGAAAATAAAAAAAAAATGTTTGAAAAAATTTTACAGAAGAAAAGTACATTTCAAAGTTCAAACTAAAATGCCCAGAATATTAAACAGAAAAAAACTATTTAAAATATTTATTTCATTAAACAAGGATTATTCAAGAGGTACCAGATTGTCAATGTTTAAAATATTTGGCTAGAGGTTAAATCCTAAAAAAAAAAAATGAAGGAGGTTGTTGGCGCCCGCAGGCAAATGCATTTTAGGAAACCAAAAAAAAATATTGAAAAAATTTAACTGTAGGAATACACATTACAATGTACAAACTAAAATGCCCCGAATCTTAAACAGAAAAAACTATTCAAAATATTTAGTTCATTAAAGAATGATTATTCATAGGGCACTAAGTTATCAATTTTCAAGTCAATACAAAATATTCAACTAGTTACATTACTAAAAAAAAAAATTGAAGGAGGGTGTTAGCGCCTGCAGGCAAATGCATTTTAGGAAACCAGAAAAAAATTTTGAAAAAATTTAACTGTAGGATTACACATTACAAAGTACAAACTAAAATGCCCAGAATCTTAAACAGACAAAACTATTTAAAATATTTATTTCATTAAACAAGGATTATTCAAGAGGTACCCCAGATTGTCAATGTTTAAAGTATTCGGCTAGAGGTTAAATCATAAAAAAAAAATTGAAGGAGGGTGTTGGCGCCCGCAGGCAAATGCATTTTAGAAAACCAAAAAAATATTTGGTTTCCTATTTTTATAGAAGAAAAATACATTTCAAAGTTCAAACTAAAATGCCCAGATTCTTAAACAAAAAAAAACTATTTTAAATATTTAGTTCATTAAAGATATGGATTATTCTAGGGTACTCGATAGTCAATGTTTCAAAAATTTGGCTAGAGGTTAAATCATAAAAAAAAAATTGAAGGAGGGTGTTGGCGCCCGCAGGCAAATGCATTTTAGAAAACAAAAAAAATTTTGAAAAAATTTTACAGAAGAAAAATACATTTCAAAGTTCAAACTAAAATGCCCAGAATATTAAACAGAAAACACTATTTAAAATATTTAGTTCATTAAAGAATGATTATTTATAGGCACCAAGTTATCAATTTTCACGTCAATACTAAATATTCAAGTAGAGTTACATTACAAAAAAAAAATATGAAGGAGCGTGTTGGTGCCGGCTTGTCAGTGTTTAAAAAATCTATATAGAAAGATCTAGATAGGAATTAAATAACAGAAAAAAATTCTCTGAAGACTTACAAATTTGAAAATGTTCATATCCTATGTTCAATTGAATTAAATTTATGAAAATTGAAAGGGGAACGTGGGCTAACGCAGGTAAATGCATTTTAAGAAGCAAATAAAAAATGTTGTTGTTTATGTTTTAAAAAAGATATATATAAAAGAATCAAAAAAAGTTAAATATATTAAAAAATAAATTGAATGGGGAACGTGAGAGAACCTAGCCAGTCACTTTTCAAATTATATATTATGTACACAGGTACTCAGCGTACTCCCAGGTATAGCCGGTAATCTTGAAAAATATTTACTACAAAAACTAATAGAAATATTTATTTAATGAACGAAGGATTATTCATAAGGCACTAAGATATCAATGTTCAAGTATATACAAAAAATTTAACTGGAGTAAAATTACTAAAAAAAAATTGAAGGAGGGTGTTGGCGCCCGCAGGCAAAAGCATTTTAGTAAACAAAAAAAAAATTATACTGTAGGAAAACACATTACAAAGTTCAAACAATAACGTCCAGAATCTTAAAGAGAAAAAACTATTCAAAATATTTAGTTCATTAATGTTGGATTGTTCAGAGGGCACAAACTTATCAATGTTTAAAAATTATGTACAAAAAATTCAACAAGAGTTACATAACAAAAAAAAAAAAATTGAAGGGAGGTGTTGGCGCCCGCAGGCAAATAGATTTTAGAAAACAAAAAAAAAATTTGGAAAAAATTTAGAAAAAACTATTTAAAATATTAAGTTCATAAAAGAATGATTATTCATAGGGCACCAAGTTGATAGAAAAAAATATCAAAATATTTAGTTCATTAAAGAATGATTATTCATGGGGCTCCAAGTTATCAATTTTCAAGTCAATACAAAATATTCAACTAGAGTAACAGTACTAAAAAAAAAAATTGAAGGGAGGTGTTGGCGCCCGCGGGCAAATAGATTTTAAAAAACAAAAAAAAAATTTGGAAAAAACTATTCAAAATATTTAGTTCATTAAAGAATGATTATTCATGGGGCACAAGATTGTCAATTTTTTAAAAATTTGGCTAGAGTAAAAAACATAAAAAAAAAAATTGAAGGGAGGTGTTGGCGCCCGCAGGCTAATTGTTTTTAGAAAACAAAAAAGAAATTTGAAAAAAAGTTTACAATAGAAACACACATAACGAAGTTCAAACTAAAATGTCCCGAAACATAAAAAGAAAAAACTATTTAAAATATTTAGTTCATTAAAGAATGATTATTCATGGCGCACCAGATTGACAATGTTTAAAACAATTGGCTAGAGTTACAGTACTAAAAAAAAAAATTGAAGGGAGGTGTTGGCGCCCGCAGGCAAATAGATTTTAGAAAACAAAAAAAAAATTTGGAAAAAAATTTAGAAAAAACTATTTAAAATATTAAGTTCATAAAATAATGATTATTCATGGGGCACCAAGTTGATAGAAAAAAATATCAAAATATTTAGTTCATTAAAGAATGATTATTCATGGGCTCCAAGTTATCAATTTTCAAGTCAATACAAAATATTCAACTAGAGTAACAGTTCTAAAAAAAAAAATTGAAGGGAGGTGTTGGCGCCCGCAGGCAAATAGATTTTAGAAAACAAAAAAAAAATTTGGAAAAAATTTGACTGTATGATACACATTACAAAGTTCAAACTAAAATGTCCTGAAACTTAAACAGAAAAAACTATTTATAGTATTTAGTTCATTAATGAATGATTATTCATGGGGCACCTGTAGATTGTCAATGTTTATTGGCTAGAGTTAAAAACATAAAAAAAAAAAAATTGAAGGGAGGTGTTGGCGCCCGCAGGCAAATAGATTTTAAAAAACAAAAAAAAAATTTGGAAAAAACTATTCAAAATATTAAGTTCATTAAAGAATGATTATTCATGGGGCACCAGATTGTCAATGTTTAAAAAATTTGGCTAGATTTAAAAACATAAAAAAAAAATTGAAGGGAGGTGTTGGCGCCCGCAGGCAAATAGATTTAAAAAAACAAAAAAAAATTTGGAAAAAATTTGACTGTATAATACACATTACAAAGTTCAAACTAAAATGTCCCGAAACTTAAACAGAAAAAACTATTTATAGTATTTAGTTCATTAAAGAATGATTATTCATGGGGCTCCAAGTTATCAATTTTCAAGTCAATACAAAATATTCAACTAGAGTAACAGTACTAAAAAAAAAAATTGAAGGGAGGTGTTGGCGCCCGCAGGCAAATAGATTTTAAAAAACAAAAAAAAAATTTGGAAAAAACTATTCAAAATATTTAGTTCATTAAAGAATGATTATTCATGGGGCACCAGATTGTCAATTTTTTAAAAATTTGGCTAGAGTTAAAAACATAAAAAAAAAAATTGAAGGGAGGTGTTGACGCCCGCAGGCTAATTGTTTTTAGAAAACAAAAAAGAAATTTGAAAAAAAGTTTACAATAGAAACACACATAACGAAGTTCAAACTAAAATGTCCCGAAACATAAAAAGAAAAAACTATTTAAAATATTTAGTTCATTAAAGAATGATTATTCATGGCGCACCAGATTGACAATGTTTAAAACAATTGGCTAGAGTTACAGTACTAAAAAAAAAAAAATTGAAGGGAGGTGTTGGCGCCCGCAGGCAAATAGATTTTAGAAAACAAAAAAAAAATTTGGAAAAAAATTTAGAAAAAACTATTTAAAATATTAAGTTCATTAAAGAATGATTATTCATGGGGCACCAAGTTGATAGAAAAAAATATCAAAATATTTAGTTCATTAAAGAATGATTATTCATGGGGCTCCAAGTTATCAATTTTCAAGTCAATACAAAATATTCAACTAGAGTAACAGTACTAAAAAAAAAAATTGAAGGGAGGTGTTGGCGCCCGCAGGCAAATAGATTTTAGTAAACAAAAAAAAAATTTGGAAAAAATTTGACTGTATGATACACATTACAAAGTTCAAACTAAAATGTCCCGAAACTTAAACAGAAAAAACTATTTATAGTATTTAGTTCATTAAAGAATGATTATTCATGGCGCACCAGATTGACAATGTTTAAAAAAATTGGCTAGAGTTACAGTACTAAAAAAAAAAAATTGAAGGGTGGTGTTGGCGCCCGCAGGCAAATAGATTTTAGAAAACAAAAAAAAAAATTTGGAAAAAAATTTAGAAAAAACTATTTAAAATATTAAGTTCATAAAAGAATGATTATTCATGGGGCACCAAGTTGATAGAAAAAAATATCAAAATATTTAGTTCATTAAAGAATGATTATTCATGGGGCTCCAAGTTATCAATTTTCAAGTCAATACAAAATATTCAACTAGAGTAACAGTTCTAAAAAAAAAAATTGAAGGGAGGTGTTGGCGCCCGCAGGCAAATAGATTTTAGAAAACAAAAAAAAAATTTGGAAAAAATTTGACTGTATGATACACATTACAAAGTTCAAACTAAAATGTCCTGAAACTTAAACAGAAAAAACTATTTATAGTATTTAGTTCATTAATGAATGATTATTCATGGGGCACCTGTAGATTGTCAATGTTTATTGGCTAGAGTTAAAAACATAAAAAAAAAAAAATTGAAGGGAGGTGTTGGCGCCCGCAGGCAAATAGATTTTAAAAAACAAAAAAAAAATTTGGAAAAAACTATTCAAAATATTAAGTTCATTAAAGAATGATTATTCATGGGGCACCAGATTGTCAATGTTTAAAAAATTTGGCTAGAGTTAAAAACATAAAAAAAAAATTGAAGGGAGGTGTTGGCGCCCGCAGGCAAATAGATTTAAAAAAACAAAAAAAAATTTGGAAAAAATTTGACTGTATAATACACATTACAAAGTTCAAACTAAAATGTCCCGAAACTTAAACAGAAAAAACTATTTATAGTATTTAGTTCATTAATGAATGATTATTCATGAGGCACCTGCAGATTGTCAATGTTTATTGGCTAGAGTTAAAAACATAAAAAAAAAAAAAATTGAAGGGAGGGGTTGGCGCCCGCAGGCAATTAGATTTTAGAAAACAAAAAAAAAATTTGGAAAAAAATTTAGAAAAAACTATTTAAAATATTAAGTTCATTAATGAATGATTATTCATGGGGCACCAAGTTGATAGAAAAAAATATCAAAATATTTAGTTCATTAAAGAATGATTATTCATGGGGCTCCAAGTTATCAATTTTCAAGTCAATACAAAATATTCAACTAGAGTAACAGTACTAAAAAAAAAAATTGAAGGGAGGTGTTGGCGCCCGCAGGCAAATAGATTTTAGTAAACAAAAAAAAAATTTGGAAAAAATTTGACTGTATGATACACATTACAAAGTTCAAACTAAAATGTCCCGAAACTTAAACAGAAAAAACTATTTATAGTATTTAGTTCATTAATGAATGATTATTCATGGGGCACCTGCAGATTGTCAATGTTAATTGGCTAGAGTTAAAAACATAAAAAAAAAAAAATTGAAGGGAGATGTTGGCGCCCGCAGGCAAATAGATTTTAGAAAACAAAAAAAAAATTTGGAAAAAATTTGACTGTATGAATACACATTACAAACTTCAAACTAAAATCTCCTGAAACTTAAACAGAAGAAACTATCAAAATATTTAGTTCGTTAAAGAATGATTATTCATGGGGCTCCAAGTTATCAATTTTCAAGTCAATACAAAATATTCAACTATAGTTACATAACTAAAAAAAAAAATTGAAGGAATAAAAAACTGCAGGCTAATTAATATTATAAAACAAAAAAAAAAAATTTCGAAAAAATTTTACTTTAACACGGTTTAGGAGTACACGGGTACTCAGCGTACTCCCAGGTATAACCGGTTAATCTTGAAAAATATTTATACAAAAAAATCTACTAGAGTTCAATGAATTGAAAAAAAAATTGTTTGAGTAATCTGTGTGAAATAACTCTAAACAAAAGATTACGCTGGAAGCTAAATACTGCAATACATATTAACTACAATCCAAAAACTAGGTATTGTTTACATTATAATAATACGAACAGTTATTATGATCAGAGGTGTATCACCGTAATATATGTATTAGAAAATGTATAAAAACGAATGTAATTTATTTATAAAGGATGCAAAAAAATTAAATCAGAAAAAGGTCCTGCATGGACTCTATTATGTGATTGTAATTTATGAAGGACATAAAATAATGTTTAATTTAAAATAACATTGTGTTTGGCTGGGTCTACAGTCAATATTAAATAACAAACTGTAAAGTCTAAATGCAAATAAAAACATAGTCAGATATCTGTTTTAGTCTTTGTAAATATGTGCGGAAAAAAATTAGATTTAGTACAATGTAAAAAAATGTGGAAAGAAAACCCTGAGAATTCTTTGACAGTAGGATAATAAAACACAATACTATATATTAAATTAAAACTATTGATTTTATACATTTTCTATTTACAAAAGCTCATAAGTATTGAAAACCTTATAAAATCCTAAAAAAATTATATTTTGTTATATTTTAAAATACATTTTATAATTTGTTGTGTTAAAAAAATCATTATTTAATGTTGGCTGTATTTAAGTTTTTAATAACTATACTGGTACAACTCTAGCTGACAGTCTTTAAGACCGTGTTAAAAACTATAATAATTAGTTAACGTCTAATTTACTGTCCTATCCTAACCTAACCTAACATAACCAAATTAATAATATTTAAATATTTTCTTTCATTGTTATGTTTACAATATCGAATACCTTTATAGTTAGTAGGAAAAGATCATCGCAAAGCTCACGACCAGTGATTGTAGTCGTCTATCATTACCATAGCTTCAACTATAACCTTAGGTTTACCAAACTAGCCTTCTTATGACTAATTACATTAGGACACTTTGAATAAAAAGTTCCTGAGTTGCAGGTTGCCGAACTTATAAGTGATTGATTATCAAGTTGATCCTTAGATTGTTGACACCTTAGTTCCCCTCAAAGACCGCTGGTAAGACTATTACCATATATTATTATGTCCTATCCATTATGTTATATCTATATTATCTATGATGGAGCCATACCCAGCTCACTCGTGTAAACAATTTGAAGCACATAAAAGCGATTAACGCGTCTCTATTAATGATAATATGAAATCCCAGACCTGTCCCCCATAATCTGATATTAAGAGCCCAGCCCACCTTCATATTCTCTATGCAAAAAGTAAATTTAAGACAAATTTGTAAATCAATGCACAGTCTCTCTATTGTACTAATATTTGTGATTTCATTAATTTTCAGTATTTTGTATAATTAGTAATAATTAGTAAACCTAACCTAATGAGGCAACCTTGAGGCATTTCCTTTTAGGAAATTAATTAAATCCTCAAACATAACTCTTAATTCAAGAGTTTGTAACTAATACAATCATAATATTATAATATGAGTATAGTACATTACGTAATATTTTTTTATAATATTTACTGTTAGTGGAATATTAAGTTTGTATTTCTAATATAATATATGTTATAATATTTATGGACGACACTTGCACCATGGCCCCTCGATATAGTAATGTGGCGACCCGGCACATCTCTTTTAGATAAATGATTAAATACTTAATCAAGTCTTCCAATTTACTAAACATTTATGTTTTGTAGATAATTTGAAGAAAAATTTAAAATTGAAGAGAGACTGTGTGAATTAACAAAATTTGTGGTTTGAAATGTTTATTTGAACACCTGTTATAATGTATTATATTGAACTTAAGTTAATTTTTTATAATGTACTATAGTAAACATTTGAACGTTTATTACAATATACGTATATTATACATAGATTTCAAGTATGATTTTTTTTAGTTTTTTTTTTTGATAGTTACCTACCTACTACAATACAAGACACTTTATTTTTATATTTTGAAGCAATATTATATGTTTTGGATTATTTAGATCTATATAAACTAAATTTCAGACCCATAGTTTAGTATTTAAAGTTTGTATGATCAAAGTCGTGGAACCAAATTTTATCAGACTCTACTAGAATGTTGTAGTTACATTAAACTATAATATAGGTATGTGGAAAACAGTACCTAACCTTCTATTATAATTTGTTATGAATATAATATTTTAAGTAATAACTCAAATTTAGCACTTTTACGGTACTTAATACATTTTCCTAATATTTTAACAGAAATTATGGAGCTAAAAATATAGAAATACCTATATTATGTCACGGTCCATAGTTGATAGTTTTGTTTCATTTATAATAATAATGCTTTTTAATATACTTTTTCATAAATTAATATTTATTACAGTTGGCTGTAAACCAATTTGAATTATTATTTATTAATTTAAAAAATTTTTAATAAAAACGTTTTCATTCAGTATTTTTTTGATTATTTTATTATTTTTAATATTTTTGAATATTTCAGTGTATATATTTGCCTGTTTTTAGTGCATACATGCAGGCAAATATTTAACACTTAAGAGGATGTCAGATTTTTAGCGCACCATTTATTTCTCTCTCCGACCCACGCACAATCATTTTAGTGTTTTCTTAATCGTACATTTGGTATGCTACGCGTGGGTCAAAGATGGAAAACAAATAGTGCGCTGACATCCCAACCAGCAACAAGTTTACACGAGTGAGCTGGGTATGGCTCCATCATAGATAATAAAGATATGGATAGGACATAATGGTCTTATCAGCGGTCTTCGTCCTTCGAGGGGAACAATTGAGGCCAAATAAAGTATACTCATATCGAGTATCGCTATCAATATAAAGAGCCTCAATTGCCTTCCCCTCCGGGAACGCGGCCTCAAATGTATTTAACATAGGCGTGGACTATCCATGGTGTCAACAACCAGAGGATCAACTTGATAATCAAACACTTAAGTTCGGCAACCTGCAGCAACTCAGGATCTTTTTATTCTGAAAAGTGTCCTAATGAGTCATAAAAAGGTTAGTTAGGTAAACCTATGGTCAGTTGAAGCTAGAGGCCTTTGCAATTCAAGATCTTTTCCTACGTATTCGGCATTGTTAACATAACTATTCTACCTTTACACTTTTTCTTCCCCCGTCTCTCACAGCTATATACGGGTTCAGCCACTCTCATTCCACACCACCATGATCGGTATTCTGTCTATCCATCTCTTCTTCAGTCTTCTCGCCCCTCATTTCCCACCTAAATTAACTAACTTCTATAGCCACTCTCACTATCTCTTATCATACAGTGACCGAACCACCTAAACCTATTCTCTCTTGTTTTCACTACAATATGTACACTAACCTACACTACCCTTAATTAATTAATTTCTTATTCTATCCTCTTTTGTACCTTAACACCTAACTTATTATTCTCATATCTGCTACCCTCACTCCACTTACCTACCCTAACCTTACATTTCTTTTTTATCTTTCCCTTTCATACACCAAACATTCTGAAATCCTGTTGACCCATTTCCTTATCTTCGCCATATTACACACTACCTAATTCCTATTCGCCCAGTCTCTAGTTACCTACAAGTAATCGTACTTGATTATCGGTGAAAATATTTAAATATCATTGAGCGAATTCCCTACTCGAAAGAATTACTTTAAAAAATATCATACCTCCCAATTTTCTAATTTTTAACACGACTTTATTGATAGCCGGAATAGTGTTATACCAGTATAATTACAATACAAATATTGAAAAATTTCGGGCAATACATCCTTTGATCAATTAACAATAATAAAAAAAAACCTACTGAGAAATAAGAATCGATCTAT
Organism: Metopolophium dirhodum; assembly: GCF_019925205.1. Taxonomy (NCBI): domain Eukaryota; kingdom Metazoa; phylum Arthropoda; class Insecta; order Hemiptera; family Aphididae; genus Metopolophium; species Metopolophium dirhodum. The sequence continues at coordinate 11,756,339 of NC_083564.1, forward strand.
TCTAAAACAGAAACTTAACCTAGGTACAAATAATATCATAATATCAAATAGTGAAATGTGAAAATTTGAAGAAAATTTCCTATAGGTATATCCCGTAAAACCCCCAAAATAAAACGTACGTTTGAGGTATTCTCTTAAAACCCAAATGTTTAATACCCGTATCCCGTATGCGTAGAAAATGTATGTTTCACATTTAACGAAAACTAAAACTATCGTGACGGAACGGAATTACGAAGAACGTATAAGACAAAAAAAATCGTCACCAAGTGGTAGGTATAATCTGCTATGTACTTACAAATCATATTAAATAACATTAATAATTATGTATTTTCTTATTTTTTTAGGTAGGTATAAAAACCTACCTTCCTACTTATAAAAGCATTACCTAATCATTGATTTAAAATTTTAAAAATTATTCTACTATAACAATAAATTAACAGTTGTAGGCAAAGTATTATAATTTAAGGTATTTTTCATAATATACTAATTTTTGTACACCTATAACAACTGGATTTTAAAAACTACTCTACGTCTAGCGGGTATATAAGTTTGTCTGACAATAAATATTTACATTAGGTCTACCTCGTCAACAGAGTAATAGGACAAAACTTACGTAATTATTTATTCTTCCGGCGAAACGCGGTCCCTGTGAGTGTATAATATTGTCTAGTGTCAGAGCTGTGCGTCTCCGCCAAGCAAAATGCAGCGCGCGTCTTCATATCTCCGATCCAAAAGTTCAGTCTGGAAGTATTGAGATTAATGACATTTATAAAAATAGGCACCTAGCTTAATAACCAGAATGGAACAAAATATGTGAGTACGTATTGGAATCGCTGTTCGTCTCAAACGATTGTCATTTGCCATAGATTATTTATAATTATAACCTAACAGTCCCAATCATAGAAAATATATATATGGTCCTAACCAATGGATGATGGATATTTTTACATTATCTTCAAAATAACATTTATTTGTTTCTACTAGACGCAAATGCAGTAAATTGAATTCAAATTTATAATGTAGATAACGGTTTTATTACTTGGTAACCATTTATTTATTACTTGGTTTATAAACAAATTCTAATTGATATAAAATAGTAATTATATAAAAATAGTTTTATTGATCCCAATATTTAAAAATAATGTTTCAAATAAAATAATAAAAAAAATTAAGAAATACCTATTAATTAATATGTATTACCTAAATAACAAAATAACTAAATAAATTCGTGTTTTTTTTTAAACATTTTCACGTCCCCCCCCCCCCTTACGAAATTGTGTCACTCCTCCTTAGAGTGGTGTGCCCCTTAGGTTAAGAGCCCTTGAAATAGTGCATGTTAAAAAATCAGACATATCCTCCCCCCCCCCCATCCCTTGACAAAATCATTTGACTCATTTAGCTACTTTATGAATTAAGAACGATACATTGAACGTACAAAACTGTACCTACCTACAACATAAAAGTCCGATTTAAACGAATATAAAATAGAATTTAGATAAGTGTATAGGTAGTGTATTCGTTATATTTTGAGTTTCATTATAGCACATCAATCGATCAGATGCTATTTAATATTTTAAAATAAAAAAATTCGACAGTAATTCCATATTGGCAAGTGTTGTTTTCTATAACTGAAGACTGAAGTTATAGTATCGAACATAACGGGTACGTAAAAAAATAGAAATATAAGAAAAAAAATTACCTTTATTTAATTGTATTTAATTTTTTTCTTATAAGTATTTTATAAATTGACTTTATCCCATATAAATGTTCTAATTTCATTTTTCAATTCGTTGATAATATATGAAACGAATTCTTTGCTTGGAAAGCAATGTTTTAGAAAATTCAGAAAATGCAGTTTATATTTAAATATTATAAATAATAATTTCTGATGGATTGATGCGGAAGAGTGAAGGGGTGGACAATCAGTCGAACCGAAATCTAACATCTTAAACACTTAATATAATATTTTTCACACACGCGTCATGGTATGAAAATAAAAAAATATTTATAATTCATATTTATACCGATTTTCTACCGAAAAAATTAAATTACTTTAATCTCAATATTATTTATTAGTTAACGATATCTTTGCTCAGAATCGTTTTTCGTTTGTTCGTTTTGTATTTTAATAATTTATACGTGGATATATTATTATTACTAATATTATAGTATGGTTAATATTATAGTTGTGTTTGTTTTATTTCATTAATTTATTTAGTACTATACCAATAAATATAAATATATTAATTAATAATTTTTAAAACATTGTGTTCAAAAAAATAAAAAATAAATGTGATTTTAATTAGAGTCTTGTAATGTACCTACCTATATTTAAAAAATAAATAAATATAATAATAACTGTTGAAGTTTTAGGGACATAATAGGTAACACATTCGTGTATGTAGTATTACACTATTTATATAGGTATATTTATATACCTATACGAGTATATGAGTAGGTATATTATTCATAAGTGCGCACACGTCAGGATAGGCAGTTGAGCATTCCGTGAATATACTTTTATGTGTACATGGTTATACATCCCTAATCCCTATGATATAGAATATAGATATTAGGTGAACAATAGAAGTTAAGTATGTGACACTAAATTAATAGTTACCTATAACTTATAACGTTGTATTTGGAAAAAAAATTACCAGTTATTAATTAAAATTGTATCTTATGACTATTATCAGTTATAAGTCATAACATATATTTCTATAAATTAAACCAAAATATTTATATATTTATATTAAGTACCCTGTATAGGTATGCACCTATATTAATTATAATTATTCTACAAACAGGGACTGGAAAAACGACGACGGCGTTTATATCTCGCGTATTTTATACATTTTTAGTCCGGAACTAAAATATGCACCTACAACACTTGGATAGCACATTTTTCGTGACATTAAATATTTGTTTTAACTTTTAAGTCTTAAAAGTAAATTTAAGCCCCAAAAGAATATAAAAACAAACTTACTTTAATTATCGACTCCTTCGGCGGAATCCGTGACGTGTGTGAACTGCGACGCCCATGAAGAAACGCTCCAGAATACAGCCAGACTTAGAATATTGTGATTTATGAAAAATAAAATTATACGAAACGCAGTAAGTTTTTTGCTCATATCTTCTTTGCTTATTGAAATTTTAATCGACTGTGTCTTCTGCAACGACTTTGAGATTTGCCATAGATTAAATAAATTAATGATAGATATCATACTAGGTACGTCAATATGATGAATCCACGGATATAATATAATGCAACTTTTTATATCAAAGAGTTCTGTGTTAAGGACCAATTTGTTCATTGACATTTGATATGACAATATAAACCAAAATAGTTTATAATTTTGAATTTGAATTATAATAATATGATATAGGTATTATTTAAATTATTATTTTCGTTTATCAATTTAATTATTGATTAAGGTGGTGAATAGATATCAGAAGCACAAGAATATTTTTATAAGAGCATATTGTATTTTATGAATTATTAAATAAAAATGTGATTACTGGATTTTAGAGTTAACATAAAGCCATAAACGTATACAGTAAATTCATCAAATACTATAATACCAACTATATTTTTACAATGATGTGTGTGTTTTTTTTTTTAATATTTTTAATTATTTTTTCTTGTGGTCTGTGTAAACGATAAGTATTCGTAATAAATATTCAATTTTCATATATAATATTATTTTATAGGCACTCAGTTTATGTAATCATATGTTTATTTTTAGTTTAGTTTAGTTGTAGGTATTTAGTAAATAATAATAGGTATACGAAATTGTGTTTTCGAATAGCAATTTATTGTTTGTATTAATACCTACACCATAATAGGGAACTAAAATTTTGTAAATGATGTACAAATGTATTTTTGGTGTTTTAAGGCTGCTGTAAGATCAATTTATGAAAATCCTTGCATTAAATTGTTAGGATTATTTGATATAAATAATTATTTTATTACATATAGGTTTATTACATATTGGTAAGTCGATCAGAAACTATATTTACACTGAATGTTAATAGTAAAAAGCTATTAAAAAATCTATTATTTGTATTTATTTGTTAATAATAATTAAGACTTAAATATTAGCAGTAATCTTGTTCCTTTCACAAAATGTTTTTTAATTATTTTTTATTTAATTTACATTTATCCCAAAGTGATCTCTGAATAATCATTCAATGATAAATTTAATAGTTACATTCTCGGTTACATTAATTGGATTCTAAATTAAAATAAACTACAGTTTCCAGCTTCTACTACAACATTATTTTATATTTTATTTTATGTTTTTAATTTTTTAAACGCAGTCTGCACCTTGTGTTGGTGATTTTACACGTAATATAATAAAATTGATACTAGTGATGAGTAGGTAAGTACCTTATTGTTTAATCAAATTATTTACACGATTATTAATTTAAAAAATATCTATGAAGTATAAACATTCGCATTTTCATTAACTATAAATTCATAATTGTATGAGCTATACATGTTACATATATTTTTCGAAAAAACTATTTAAAAAAACAAGAATAATTCCTATTTGATGTCACACGGGTTGATCTAGCAACTGACTGCTACGACAACTGTGCAATTTTTTTTAAGCATAATACGTTTTGAAAACGTCCAGAAAAGAGTTTGTTTTAAGACTGTCTGTCTTGATAACAACTAATTTAATTTAGAGTGTATTGTTATATTATATTATAATGAAATTAATAATTATAGTAAAATATATAATTGCAAGATATTTAATACCTATATCTATAGCCATCTAGGGTATAAACTACACTAAAAAAGGTGTAAGTATGCTAATAAAATATATGAGGTGTATAATGTATTTATGTATATAAAAATATAAAATATAGATTAATATAGATTAATAACATTATATTGTTTTAAATACTTCGCGCAAACCTAAGGTGATACCCGGCGTATAGTATAACATGGAAAAAGGTGCGTATTAAACTTGGCGTGGTGAAACGAAGACAGTCTCGCGTATTTTATAGATTGCGCTATTGGGATTAAACTTATAAATGCTTCTACGTCACAAAGTTAACAGATTGTCCGTGGCAATAAATATTTAATTTAAGTCTAAAAAGTAAATGTAAAATAGTAGGTAATAATATGAAAACAAACTTACTCGTAAACATCTACTCTTCCGGTGAAACGTAGCTAGAGTGCCGCCATCGCCGAAGAAACAGCTATCTTCATCCATCTTCATCTAATCATCTCACTCCGATGAACTGAAACTTGAAAGTATCGAAATATTTTATGAAAATAACCTGATCAAACGAAATTTGCGAGTTTGTGTTACACTTTTCCGATTTAACGAACTGTCCGTTTATATTTGTGGCCTATTATTTTTTTGTTCACTGAAATCAAAATATACAATATATTATATTTATAATACAATAGTATTGCTGAAATTATTAGAATTGTTAACCGTCGCCGACGAATTTCGACAATTGACGATTGCCATAGATATCATAAAATATATTATTTACTATGATAAATCCAAAGAACTTATATATTATTATATAAGTACTCAGTATACCTATACGGTATATTTATAAATCGTATGTTCTTTTACAGAAATCTTTGTGATCTGCAATGCACCTATTCTGGTTTTCTATTTCAATTATAGTTCGCATGCCAAATTTAACTATACAAACTGGTCCGCAAGTTTATAGACATTCTATAACATTCTCCCGCCAGTGCCAATAGACAAAGTGTTTGAGAAGTTATATTTTTTTGGTACCTAATTAATTTACAATATGAATTATTATAAGTTACCTATGTAGGTACTTGTCCAAAACTCGACTACCTGAAAATCATTGGTTTTTATGGTATAGCCTTACGAAGTTCACGATTTTCGGTGTTTTACGCACCCGTACAACGCTTAAAGTTTACCGAGCTTAAGTATTACAAATTAATTTTTTTTTAATATAGGTAAATCAACGTTTTAAAATTGATGATGCAAAAATAATTCTGCCACCCACCCATGGTGGTTTTACATAACAAGTCGAGGGATGTTTTTGATTTTAATTGTTCGAGCAAACGCAGTGTGGTATACTGGGTACATATGAAAATACCAAAAATTTCAATTAGTTATAAAACATATAACTTAAAAATAAGACTGACCGCCAAGTTCAGACTTCCTTGTCGTTTTCAGTTAAAAACTAATGATTTCCGGCAATTATTTTATGCAATATCGATCTTAATTCGTTGTTACTTGTAATATATACATATGCCTATTTTAAAAATATTATTCGTGGGTAATTGAAAAGTCTAAAATATATTATCATATACAAATACGATAATAAACAAATAATAATAATTCAACTTAACCGGCTACGGTATTAATAATATTTAATAATATCAATATAAATATAGTATACAATATCCTAGGCTGACAAATCGTCTCCACTTAAAATCGTTTTTCGTATACTATGATATTATATCATTGAATTCAAATTTAACACTATCCATAACAGTCACCCACTTGTAACCTACTGTTCAGCAGAGTCACTTCCAATTTTTTTTTTAGATTCTGAGGGAAGCGATGAATGTATTGATTTACAATGATGGGTGTTTTTTTATTTTTTTTTTTGTGTCTGTCATTACCTTTTAGGACAGTAAAAGTGCTTGCATTTTCTTTAACAGTAACTTTTCTGATAGGAAAGTGAATCTAGTTAGTACTATGGGGGGTCAAAAGTAAAATTTTCCCAGTAGTTTTCAAAAGCGACGTGAAAAACAAAGGAAAAACGGGAATTTTTTACGCAAAGTCCGTTTTCGAGAAAATCGATTTTGGTTTTTGGTGCAACTCTAAAACAAATGACCGTAGGTACATTAAATTTTGACTGAATGCTTATATTAGCATTTTCTATACACCATAAAATTTTCCAAATATTTTGACTATTTTGAGCTGTTTACGGACATTGTCAGTTTTCAATTTTTTTAGTTTTTTTTTCTATAAATATCAATAAAATTTTATCTGTTGAGTAAAAAAGCTTGAAAATTTAATAGAAGGTTCCTAAGTTATTGTTTCAAAGGCAGATGAAAAAAATTATAAATCATTAGTCACAATTTTTATTTATAAGCATTTAAAGTTCAAATTTTGACAAAATACTGAAAAATCATGAAAATTAGCAAATTATTTTGAGTTGAGAATTCATAAACATTTTTCTTTTTAAATCTAAGATTTGAAAATGTAATATAAGATTAATCATAAGTTTGTCTACCTTTATCAAAAAAAAATTTCTACAAGAAAGTCAAATTAAACTTTTATGAACGTTTGAAATTCATATTTTTACAACATTTGATATTTACTCGATTTCTCATGTAACGATTTTCTTATTTTGTTGTAATTAAAAAACGTATGACTGTAGATACTTGAAAATTTCACTGAATGTTTATATTAGCATTTTCTATACAACATAAAATTTTGAAAATATTTTGACTCTTTTTGAGCTGTTTACGGACATAGTCAGTTTTTAATTATTTTAGTTTTTTTTTCTTTAAATATCAATAAAATTTTATTTGTTGGGTAGAAAAGCGTGAAAATTTAATATAAGGCTGCTGATATATCATTATAATAGCAGTTAAAAAATATTAAAAATACATAGGCTCAATTTTTATTTATAAGCATTTCAAGTTCAAATTTTGACAACATTTATCAAATTTATAATTTAATAATTATTTTGTAGTTAAAAATTTATAAAATGTTCAACTTTTGTAGCTGAGGATTAAAAATTTAAAACAAGGTTCCACGTAGGCGAGAGTTCAGCCAAACACGATCGAAGGTTTGTGCTAGAAACGCTGCAGTACAATATTGTTTTTTTTAGTGAGGAACCTATTTGGTCTATTCTGTTTATTTAATGGATTGTGAAGTGGCGATTACGGAAGCCGATATTCAATATCGTGAAAAATAAAAATAATATTTTGTGTCGTTCGACGGACAATTAACATCAACTTGATGTCGGTATCACTTCTTAGGTACGCATATTATATTATTATTATGAGAAGCGGGGAGGGGGGGAGTCGCACGACAATGGTGTACCGAAATTGTCTATCCAATAAGCTGTGTTGCAGTATTTGCATTATGATGGATACAAATAAGTAATAACATACTCAGCATATTATACGTAGTACGTACGCATGTAACACGGTTATGGTACAAACGTCGGTACTAATAAAGAAGTCGTGTGAAAAATCGTGTACTGAGTGAGCACGTAACACGCTCAGTTGTCGTAAAATTGGTGATTATAATAGAGTTATGTTTTATGTAACGGACACAACCAGTGGAACGGTGAAAAAAAAATACGCAAAAGCGGAACCTCCTCGATCTGTGACACCTCTCTCGCTCCAAACCCGGACCTTTACTACACTCAGTGAATTAAACGTAAAAAAAAGTACATTATAAGCACAGTCGACTTGGTTAATAGCTTTTATTTCTGGGCATCTTTGGCCACGGAGTGTTAATACGAGCGATTGAAAATATTATTTTACTATGGGTATTATAATTTATTGTTGTTTTTACTTTATGCGTTTCCATTCATGCTACGCAATATTCTTGAATCTTACGTTAATTTTACACGTCTTGTGCACGTACACTTAACATCTGCGTGATATCGGTAATCGGTATCACTTCTCAGGTATGCATAATATTATTATTATAAGATGCAGGGAAGGGTTAATATCTTAGGACAATGATGTAGCAAAATTGTCTATCCAATACGCCGTGTTACAATAATTTTTGGCACCATAGATACAATTAATAATTGTTAATTAGTATTAACGTACGCATATGTTACACGATCAGTGCCATAGCTAGGAGGTTAAGTGTAGAACCCCCCCCCCCCCCAAATTCCTTAATTTCAAATTTCTCAATTCCTATTCATTGCCAAAGTCTTGATTACAGCTATCTTTGTGTACATAATATTATACTATATCAGAATTCACAATTAACATATTATGCACAATATGCAGTATGTTTCTTTGCAACTTATGAGTTGACAATTTATCGTCTGAATAAATTCGTATAGGTACATGTTATGCTGTCTAAAGTTGAATTAAATATTTAGCTTAATAAAATATTATTAATTACTGTATTCACCGATAATTTTATTCAAATTGAATGTATTTCAAAAATATAATATTACACATTTTGTATACGACTGGCGAACTTAATATTTTAACGCTATCATTTTTTAATAATTTAAAATAGAACATTCTTAATAATTTGTTTGCCATCTTCATATATGCTTCATAAGCACAGTTGTTTATAGTAATTTTAAGTCGAAACTTGGACGAAATTAGATGTTTAAACGAAGATTAGCGTTATTTATTATAATTTAAAAACATTATTCGTAGTGACTTATAACTTTTACTTATATTATTCTATTTTATCAGGGCCAGCGTTAGGGGGGGGGGGGGCAAAGCGGTATGGAAACCCCGGTTAGGTTATTATATATATTAGTACATTAGAAAACGGAAATATCTAATATTCATAAACTAATAAATGTTCTCCTCTATGGCTTTATATTATATACTATATAATTTTTATTTACTTATTTATTTTTATCATCTGTATAAAAACATGATATCTTTCATAAAATATTGCTCTGATATTTAAACTCATACCATGTTTTTGGTAGCACTTGTACTTCGTATTCTTATGAGTTATGGGGTACTTTGGCATTTCTCATTTTAAAATTTTAAAATTCAAAAAATTACAGACTTACCAAATACCTACGGTAAATGTGATTGTTTTCAAAATGAGTAGTCGGCAGTGAGATAAGTATCGTAAATTTGATTCAGGTTACCAAAAACGAAAGGAAAAACAAAACCTTGAAAAAAATCTAAATGGTGCGTTAAACAAATTTGTTTTTTCTTCAGATACTCTGGACCGTCTGATTATTGAGCCAAGGCCGAATTCATAAAAATCCATCCCCGGGCTAAGTACGCACACATTATTATTGCTTCCGAATATGTATATTATATTTATTTTGTTTTTTATATCCTTTCTCAACAGATGTTTTTTTTTTTTTTTTTTACCATTATAATGTCATTTTCTGTATTATTTTACCGGCGTGGAATTTCCAAATAAATTATAAAAACATTTTACCTTTCAGTAAGTAAATCAATTTTCTTTTCGTTAACTCCGACGATTATCATTATCTCCGGTTTACCCTTTCGACAAATTTGTAACCAAAAAACTATCGACACACGCCATGGGCAATTTTAACAAGTACACATAATACCTATATGCATGAATTTAATCATATATTTTCGTAGCTTGCAACCGACCGAGCACGAGGAAATCATATTTATTATTCGGATAGCAAGACGATGGCGTAATTACATTATACGATCTCCTTAAACTAGACAGCTGCAGTGTAGTTGTCTCTCGGTGTGAGTGATTTTCCCACTGTTAGCTGCAATGAGAACCATAAAACACCATCCGAAAGCGAAAACGCTTCGCGCGCTGACATAAAATCTTATAATCTTATCGTATGTAATATATTATATAGTGAGGTCGAATCGTTTCATATTTTCTTGTCGCACTTCTCACGGAACTGCCACGTCCCTCCTTACACCCCTCAATTTCACCGTCACTTCCCGTCTGTTCCTCCACGACCATCTCTCCTGTTCCGACACCAACATATACGCACCTCGATCTGCACAGCCTGGCTTTCTCGTCCGGTTCGCCCGGCCGCTTTCCAATAACGCCACTGCAGAACGAACCCCGTCGTCGGGCGGGCCCGGTTTCAAGGACGCGGGCAGCATTTCCGTTACATATATTATGCTTTCGGCGGCGGCTGTTCTCCAAACTCGTCCTGCTCTTCCCGATCCTTTTTTTTCCCTTCCTGTGGCTGCTGCAAATGTCGCCGCTGCATGCCATATCTTATATTTATCTCCGCCGTCGAGCCATTCTCCTGCGCCTCCGTCTGATTCACTTTCGGCCGCATATGTTGTAGTGCACCACCCCCAAGCCGTCGTCGCGCCCAACGAGAAGTTGGCCGGTCACGTCCCCCGCATCCCGGTCCGACAGCCCGCCGGTAGTCCTCTCGTCGCCCTTGGTGCTGCAGTATGTCTCGTTTTAGGCGCCACTCCAGTTAGGCGCTAGTGGTGGGAATTATCGTTCCTTTTGTTGAATTGTTCCAATCGGTACAGTTACAATAAAGTAACGATTCCAAAATACTCGTTACATCGGTACAATCGGCACGTCATTCTTTATTTAGTTACACTTGTACTCACATTCGTATTGTTCCGCGTGGAACGATCAAAATAGATATATTTAAATGGGTACTCGTTATTCTTGCAATGGATATTTATGAACGAATAATATGCTTCATAGACCCTAACCTAACCAACCATTATACAACACTATTTTACTGTATTTTACTGCCTAATAGGCGCCCTCCAGTTCCACGGAATGGACATTCCTTACATAACCGGCGTTTCTTCTTATAAGTTTGTCCAGTCTTTCTTTGATCGTGTGCCTAGTCAGTGTAATATTTTGAATACTTGAGTTTAAATATACAAATCTCGTTACTACGATCCATGATAATATTATTTATAATACTATGACATTATTTAACTTTAACATATTATTTCGTTTTTAGCACATTTAAAACGGAAAATTTATTAATTCAACTATAGCCAGATGTAAAATATATTAGCTGTGTATTATTTATACCATATTAACGTTATGCCTATCTTATAAGTTATAACTAAAATCTGCAGGTAATTAATACAATGACGAACAATGGATATAGGAAACTTAAATATCAATAAGTAAATGTATTTAAGTAAATGCGAAAAATAAATGAAAATGAAAATTATTATTATTAATTTTTTTTTAATTTATAAATTGTAACAATTATAAATGCATAATATTCAGACTTTATTACGCTGTTTCAAATCCTCACGTTATACCCGTTTTCAATTACCTATATTTTCTATACCAAACGCGACGCACAAAAAATGTAATCACGGCAAAGGTATCACTATGCAGGGATATCGGATATGCAACAATCAATGATTATTCTACGAATACAATTTCATGAAATAACAGTACATTGCAATGGCGCCCAAGATATATTTTTCAGGTGTAGCAAGAAATAATTTCACCCACTCACCCACCCCCTTACAAACTCAAAATTTTATTATTTTTACATATTATCATATTTTAATTGACAATATTAGTAAATATTAAGGTATCAACCAATATAATCTGTGATTAATAATGAACATATTTCAAGTTAATTATTTTATGTTATCATACCTACCCACCCCTTATTTTCAATGTGTAGCGACCGCTACACCTAGTAATAGGGTTGGGCGCCACTGGTATATTGTGTGGCAAAGGCGAGAAGTGGGCTATTCCAGTCGATGTTTGTGATTGGTTTTTCATAATAACGTAGTTAGTAGTTACGTAGAGGTAGAGCTATAGGTAATACAGACGCATAAGCAACTTGCATTCGATTGTTCTATACCGAAATAACCATTATTCAGTGTGACACTGTCACGTATGCATTATGAAAAATGCTCACAAACTGTGTAATAATATGGCCCTCGGTCCTCCTATGGTGCTTTGCCTATATCACTTTAATATCTTAAACCTTGGTGGGCATCTACGATGTGCGTCGGTGGTGGCGCGGCGGGTGGCGGCCCATTTTCCCTACCGTGTAAAAAACCATCAAACATGTTATGCGTTTTAAATTAATTATTTCGTATTTGACTTGATTTTAGTCAAAAAAAACTTTCTTTTTTCAAGTGTAAGCAGTGCTTACTAACACTAGTAACACACTGGCACACTGCTTACATTCACCCTACACAGCTACATCGCTGTGCGTACCACAGGTTGAGAAACGCTGACGTAGACCATTAACTAGTTTTTTAGTTAGCTTTTTTTGTGCATATACTAATAACGTTGGACTATAAATTATAGACCAACGACACCGATACATAATAGTTATTACATATTATATCTGTGTGTAGGAAATGCGATCACAGATTACAGAATTGATAATAATATTATTATTGTGATTACCACTGCGCCACCTGCCGCACGACGTTGCATAATGCATTTGATATATGATAATGATAATAACGTAATCGTTATTACTTTATACTTATTAACGTATTATCGTTATTATTGTTTGATTTATTGTCTTTTTACAAACGTTCGGCTCAATTAGTGCACAACTGGGCACATATTATCTACCTATATATAATTGTCAATTGTCATACAGACATATAAAATATAAGTATGATTGATATTACAGTCATTGCAAATAACACAACAATGAATTACAAATTACGATAATGATAATTTAATATTTTAATGTAGGTATCTAATATTATATCACACGATAATAATATATTATGACGGGATGCCATTTTTTTAATAATAATAATAGTTCATAATTTATCATTATTCCGACCGCGCGTATCAGTGACCATTTCCTTTACACACGTCTTGCCGGAAGGCGGAAGATGACACAACTATGCGATCATCATTGACGGCCACCGGTACGCCACGTACGAATTTCTATTTCTATATATCACCGACGTAATAACATATTAAACGTATTTAATCTATTCTGTGGTAATAATAAACAACTCGTGTGTTTACTAATTGATATAATATTTGTGTACCTGTTGCAGTGTTGGGCCACAGGAAGTGTCGGGGAAATATTGATTTCGAACAATCGTTTTGCCTCCGCCACAGCAACAGTTGCAGCATTACACGTCCAGCATGTCAAAAGAGTCAAAAGACAGAATACTGATTTTGGGAGGTAATTTAAATTGTTTTGCTATTTTTTTTCTTTTAAGTATTTTGTTAAATTTGTTTTTTGCACGGTTTCAGGATGTGGCTTTATTGGTCGTCACCTGGTCAAGTATTTGGTGGACAACGATCTTGCATCGGCCGTGAGAGTAGTCGACAAAGTGCCACCCCAAATTGCTTGGCTCAACGACGACCACAAGGCGGCGTTCGAATCTCCCATAGTAGAATTTCTCAGTGCCAATTTGATAAATCAAAGTAAACTATATTTATTATAGGTATTTACTTATATCAAATAAAAAATATTAAATTAATTTGTTGACATTAAATTCGACAGGTTCTTGTGAGAATGTTTTTGAAGGTTTTTTTGATTATGCTATCAATTGTGCCGGAGAAACTCGTGTTGATTTACCAGACACCATCTATGAAGAGGGAGTCTATAAGCTCGGCATGAACTGTGCTCGTGCTGCTGCCAAGTTTGGTATAAAACGTTATGTTGAAGTGTCATCAGGTCAGTTGACTGCCAACCACAAAGGACCAATTAAAGAAGATGATAAAGTAATACCCCTCACATCCATTGCAAAGTACAAATATGAAGTAGAAAAACAAATGAAAACTATTCCGAATTTAAATTATACAATTGTCCGGCCAGCTATTGTGTACGGCATAGGTGACAGAACTGGGCTCAGTATGTCTATGCCGATGGAATATTGAGTATAAATATTTAACCAACATTTGTATTGTAGCACCAACTATTGCGATTGGTTCTTTATATCGTGGACTGGAAGAGCCTGTTCGAATACTCTGGAAAGGAAGTACGTCTTGTAACACAATACATGTTGAAGACATTAGTAGAGCTATATGGCATTTGTTGAAATCACCAGACGCTGTAGGGGAAACTTATAATTTAGTGGATTGTGGTCAGACCACACAAGATATGATAGCTGAAATTGTGTCCTCATTGTTTGGAGTTAAACACGAGTTTCTGGGCTCGGTTCTATCATCTTTATGTAGAGTATGTTAAATTGTAAATTAATTTATAGATTAATTGATGTTGATTAATTATTTTAATGTTTTGTTGAAGAATGATCTTGATGTTATTGCGTCCGAAGCAAATGACAAACATTCGGTGCCGTGGGCCGAGGCATGCTCAAAGTCTGATGTTCATAACACTCCTTTATCTCCATTTATTCACAAGGATCACTTGAACGGCTATCGCATTCAAATGAATGGCAGTAAATTTATGAATAATTCTAGTTTCACATTAAAACATCCAATTATCACAGTTGAACTACTGAAACAGGTTAGTACAAATTGTATATGCAAAGGATGGGTGTTAATTTTTAATGATATTTGTTTGCAGGTTGTTGATGACTACATTAAAATGAATCTTTTTCCTAAATCATTGCTAGATTAAACGTGTTGAAAGTTACCATTTCATTAAGCACAATTTATTGTAAACTTAATTTTGATATTTTCTGTGATATGTTATTAGTTATTACCATTATTTAATATTTATTTATATTGATTTATTCAAATTTATGAAACAATTATTAATGTTTATCAAGTGAACTTTATTATATAATTGAGTTACTCATACTTATTTTTGGGTATTAGGTATTTGTTTTCAATTATATTCATACATTTATGCTGTGTTAAGTGGGCCAAAGATTAAAAAATAAATAAATAGAATACAAAAGTACATTATTTCATGTGTTGATTATTCTGACTCATTCTACATTTATAAGATAGATGTTAAGTTTTTTTAAGCTATTCAAAAGTACCAACGTGGTAATGTGCACAATATTAAGCCACAATTACTTAATTTAGCAATTGAGTGCAAAACATCACTTAAAAATTAAACCATTAATTCAGAACTATTCTAAAAAAAAATCCCAAAGCTGTTTTCATTTATTATTGTTGTTTAATATTAATGTTTAAAATTCAAATACTTTAAATTTGAACCCTCTACTAAAAAACTTCATACATAATGTTTTTGACCATGAAAATTTTAATATCAAATTAAAGTAAAACCCAAGTTGCAATTTGGCATATGTTGGCGAGGATCTAGAAATTATTAATAGGGAGTGCCGAGTGATCAAGGAAATTGAATACTATCAGCGCAATATTTGTTTTCTCTCAGACCCACGCGCAACATAGACAAAACGCATTTAAGCAGAATCGTTTTTTTTTTGTCTGTTTTTAATTAATCTTAAATAAAATCACCCATTACAAAAACGATAAAGAATAATATTTTTGAGGGTTGACATATCAATTTTATATTTTATGATGTTTAATACTTTGTGACAATATTTAGACAAATCAATATTTCATACTATAAAAAATATTATTCTCTATTGTTTTTGTAATGGGCGATTTTACTCTAAGATTATTGAAAACATTAAAAAAAAACAATTCTGTGTAAATGCGTTTTGTCTATGTTGCGTGTGGACCAGAGAGAGAAAATAAATAGTGCACTGACATCCTCTCAATATGTTTTTAGATCACCACTTTGTACAAAAATGACCTGACATGCAACTTTTTTTTAAATTCTTACCTATAAGCTAATTTTAAGTTGTAACTCGTGTTTGTTAAAATTAACTTATGCTTTTGTCATTTAACAATAACATTATTTATAGAAATAGAAATATTGAAATAATAAATATAATCAATTTTAACAATGATTTTAAAAATCATACATAAAAAAACAAAAATGAACCGCATTTAATTTTAATAACTATATAATTTTAGAATTTATCATAATTTCATAGAACTAACTAACAAAAATACTAACATTGTTGATTAAGGGGTATGAATAGTATTGAAAAATTCTATGAAAATGTATTTTTGTATTTCCATTAATATGGTTTATTGAGTGGTTTAAGAGTAAATACACCTATTATCAATATTGTAGAAGAGAAGTTAATTTGTCTGTATAAAAGTCAATTTTAAATATTTTAAATACTAAACTCAATAATTCAAATTGAAATAGTAAAATATCACAAGTTTTAGAGTTAAATATTGGACTTTGAAAATAAAATATCGAAAATCGACTCCTATACAAGCCTGGATAAACTTCTTTTCAATTTGTATAATAGATGTTCATACTATAATGTCACTCAGTAAGCTATATTGTTGGAAATACGAAACTAAGTTTCAGTGTTTCACTAAAACTCACATTTGTAATATAGCGTGTAAAATGCTGTGTTATTGACATGTGCGGGTGCCCTTCGCTATTTAATTAGTCACTCACACTAATGGTCACTTCCTACGTGCCATAGATAATATAATATTATCTATGCTACTACACAATTACACGACCTGCATGCACACAAATAGAAAATTGCCTATATTGAACTCCTTAGAAACGGTCAGTATACCCCTTAAATTTGTATTGCTATATTTTCAATCTAAAACGAACATTTATTACATATTCTTGAGTGGTTATTTATTTGCAAATATTTCAATTTCTTCTTCTGGTGAAATTTGAGTATCAAATTGCACCATAGTTAATTTAATTAAGTATTCCAAAATTGTTTCGACAGAATATAACATCACCCACACTTCTTCAATTGAACAAATAAGATTTTGCAGCTTCAATAATTTTTTTCTCAATATTATGATTTACCATGTAAATAATTGGGTATACAATATTACAGATACATTATCACATAACGGTTCAAATGGACAAATCTATTCTTAAGTTCTAATATCAAATTATTAAAAAATTGCATCAGTGTTCTCAGTATTACAAACAAACAATGTAGAAAATTTGCATTTAACAGAACTAATTTTGCCTTGTTAACATGTTAATAAATTGGCCTATAATCAAACTTAATGTTTGTAATTGTAATTGCATTTTAATTTTTAACCGAGTAATAATTTTATATTCACATAATTTACTCATAACAAACTAAAATTGAAATAACAATCAAGGATTAAAAAAGACAAATGAAAAATTTTCAGATAAAACACCATTTTATTAACATATAATGTTGCCATATAAACGCAATACAAAAGAGCATAATATAATAATAATGGATTTATCGTTTTCTGTGAAGCTGCAAGGTGTTCTTGCGCTTCCAACATGCCTTCCTTGATCCACCGGTTGTCTGTGAGAAACCGTGACCTTTTCCAAGACCACGGGACGAGCGACCAGCTGATGTCTTTCCACGCAATTCTCTGTGCTTGTGAACAGCATTACAGATCCAATTGATCTTGGCATCTCTACGAATGGCCTGAAAAAAAGAAAAATAGGAATTTCATTAAATAAAAATAATATTCATTTTTAAAATAGATCAATGAATAAAGAATCATGATTTAAGTTTTAATTAATAAGGAACTTACTGGGTGTGCGGTATCAACAGTAATAACTTCGTAGAATTTGAAAGTTGAGTCTTGTCCTACCCAGTAAGAGTTAAGGACACGGAGACCTCCACAACGACGTCCAACTCTTTCCTATATTACAGAATAAAAATAGTTTTATATTAAATTACCATTAACTGACAACTAATAAGGTACAATTAAAATAATTTACTACAATAATACAAATGAAAAAGTAATTTCTCTCTCCTTGATGATAATTTAAAAAGTACAATTCAGATAGCCAAGGGAACAAAATGTATTTTTGTCCACATTGAAATTGTTCAGTGATTATAACAAAACACAATTTATCATCATCATTGCAACTTTTATATTTATGTATTTCACATCAATATTGATAATATTTCAGTTGGACAATTAAATATAGCTTAAAGTAAATATTTTTTATTCTATTTAAGTTCAGGAGGAACCTTGTGGCAGAAATATTTTTTGCCAGGCAACATCTTTGTCTTCTTTTTCTATCCCCTACCTATACTATCTAAATTTTTTTTTTTTTTTAGTTGATGAGACAATCAGAGTTTGATATTTTTAGTTATAATATTATGTAAGTTAGATTAACATAAGCCACAACTAATATTGATGCATCAACACTGAGTAGTGAGGGATGACTGAGGGGTACCATGAACAAACTTTCTGGATAACATTTACAAAAAGTATTCTTTTAGTTAAAACTAAATTTCAGATAGCCAAGGGAACAAGAATGTATTTTTGTCCACATAATTTTTCAGTGATTTATTAACAAAACACAAAGTATCATCATAATTTTCTATTTGTCATTAATCGAATGCATTTAACATGTTAAGTTAAACAAATATATTATAAGTATAATTTATAAATTTTAGATGGCCAAGGGAACAAAGTATGTATTTCTGTGCACATTATTATTCAGTGGTTATTAACAAAACACAAAGTATCATAATAATAATTTACTTTTTATTTAATGTAAGGCTGAACAAAAACAATGGAAATTTCAGATAGCCAAGGGAACAAGATTGTATTTTTGTCCACATAATTATTATTTCAGTGATTTAATTACAAAACACAAAGTATCATCATTAATTTTCTATTTATCATTAATCGTATGCATTTAACATGTTAAATTAAACAAATATATAAGTATAATTTCTAAATTTCAGATAGCCAAGGGAACAAGATTGTATTTTTGTCCACATAATTATTATTTCAGTGATTTAATTACAAAACACAAAGTATCATCATAATTTTCTATTTATCATTAATCGAATGAATTTTACATGTTTAAGTTAAACAAATATATAAGTATAATTTATAAATTTCAGATAGCCAAGGGAACAAAGTATGTATTTTTGTCCACATAATTTTTCAGTGGTTATTCACAAAACACAACTTATCATCATGATAATCACATATTATTTGCAACTTATTGCCATTAAAATATATAATAATATTATTACAAACTAAACCAATTAACTTGCAGAAATAGTTTTAAAATTATTTTTGTTTAAAAAATTAGAGGGAACATGAAAATTAAACTTTGAATCCTCAGACATCCAAGGAAGATAAACCCTTCACAAAATTACATCAGAAGTTATACTCATTTATCATCACTGGATTAAAATGCTATTTACATTAAAATTTTTTAAAATATGTTGAAGATCTTTATCTTAGTGTTATGGTCCAATATACATCATATTATATTAATATTTAGTTTTCAGACATCCAAGGAAGATTAACCCTTCACATTTAAATCAGTAGTTATTAACACATATTTGTCATCATGAAACTTACTTTTACAAATCCATAATAATGAGTATTGTCTAATACATAATTAAAATGTTTTAGTACAACACACTGTGAATTAAAATGTATCAACTTATCAGATATATGAAAATTATCCTCATCTAATGAAATAAGGAGTGGTGCATGGTACATAATCATCATAAAACCCCACATTTAACATTTTTTTTTTTATATAAACAAACAATGTATAGAATCAATCAGATATATGAAAATTATCCTCATCTAATGAAATAAGGAGTGGTGCATGGTACATAATCATCATAAAAACCCACATTTAACATTTTTTTTAAATATAAATAAACAAACTACAATGAATAGATTCAATCAGATATATGAAATATATCCTCATCTAATGAAATAAGGAGTGGTGCATGGTACATAATCATCATAAAACCCCACATTTAATTTTTTTTTTATAAACATAGAACTACAATGTATAGAATCAATCAGATATATGAAAATTATCCTCATCTTATGAAATAAGGAGTGGTGCATGGTACATAATCATCATATACAATAATTATAATTATTTTAACACTTTGTAAAATTGTAGTTAAAAATAAAAATTCAATCAGATATATGTAAATTATCCTCATCTAATAAATAAGGAGTGGTGCATGGTACATAATCATCATTAACAAATATTATTTTAACATCTCACAAAATGTTAGTTAAAAAATTAACTTTTATCAGATATATGAAAATTATCCTCATCTAATAAATAAGGAGTGGTGCATGGTACATAATCATCATTAACAAATCATTTTAACATCTCACAAAATGTTAGTTAAAAAATTAAAACTTTTATCAGATATATGAAAATTATCCTCATCTAATAAATAAGGAGTGGTGCATGGTACATAATCATCATTAACAAATATCATTTTAACATCTCAAAAAATGTTAGTTAAAAAATTAAAACTTTTATCAGATATATGAAAATTATCCTCATCTAATAAATAAGGAGTGGTGCATGGTACATAATCATCACATACAAGTAATTTAAATGTATTAGAAATACAGTATTTAATCTATCAGACATCCAAGGAAGTATAACCCCTCATAGACTATCAGCAGTTAGTAATGCATATTTTGTCATCATTAGATTTTAAGTATTTTGAAGTAAATATAAACTAATAATATTAACCATAATAGGTTAATGAAATAAGCTATCAGTGTTAAAAATATCTGCATTTATTAAATAAGGAGTGGTGCATCGTTCATAATACAACATATAGCTTAGTAATTAACCACATATGATGTATAATATAACAGATCTAATATGGCTTTTAATTTTAACAGCTTTAGCATAGCATACAAATTATTATTACAAAATTAGATTTTATAATATCCGAAATGAAAAATTGATTATAGTGCAAATTGCAAATACTATAAAATAACCTAAAAATCAACAAACATTTTCATATTAATCTTTTAAAATAAAAAAAAAAAAAAATATTAAATAGGTAATAGTCAAAAGCAAGTGCATATGCGATTTGGTTGGAATAAGAATAATAATCAAAATAGCAAGTAATGCAAAATTTAATAAAATATAAATTATGTTTTAGGTAACATTTAGAAATGAAACTCAGAATGTTACACAAAACATATTATATAGTTCTACAGTCTTTCGATTGGTGAACTGTCCTATACTTAGGCAACAGACATTATTCAACTCTGCTATTTAAAATACTCTTTATTTGAGTATAAATACTTAGAAACACTGAACGAGGTGGTATTATACTGTCGCCATTTTAAGGAGATATGGGGGTTCACCAACAGTTAACAATCAAGAAAACTTTAAACCACCTGTGACCAAGACATACATTGGGGATGTTGCACTAATCTTCCTTTACTAGACAACCCAGCCCCCACAGTGAATATACAGCAAATTGTAATTTTAAAAAGACATATTATAAATGTAAAACACATAAACCTAGTACAATGCATATTTAAAATAAAAGAAAAATTACCTCAGCAATTGACTGCAGACAGCGTTTAGGTTTCAATTCATTTACTCCATGGCTTTTGGGTTTACCATAAGTAGCACCTTTAGGTACTGGACGCTTGCGGCCACCACGCCTGATACGCACTCTAAATATGGAGAATCCTGTTCAAATAAATAAGTAAAATGTGTGGTATTAGAAAACATTTAATAACATTGGGGCTAAAGGTTAGTCAAAAACATTACCTTGTTTAGCTTTGTATCCCAACCGTCTAGCTTTATCGGGTCTAGTGGGACGTGGCGCACGGTGTACGCGAGTCATTTGTCTATACTGC
The DNA here is from genome assembly GCF_019925205.1 of Metopolophium dirhodum. Classification (NCBI taxonomy): domain Eukaryota; kingdom Metazoa; phylum Arthropoda; class Insecta; order Hemiptera; family Aphididae; genus Metopolophium; species Metopolophium dirhodum. Next base: position 11,778,583 of record NC_083564.1, read on the forward strand.
CAGACGCGAATACGCAACAAATAACGTAAAACATCGCTCTGCTTCTTCCGGTACACTTCTTGCACGTACTTATAACCACCCATCTTAGGAGACCGACCTAATCCTGTAAATGAATAACATAACCTCAAAAAATATTCAATCTTATTTTGGAAAGCAAGACTTTCATCAAGTTTAGATAATTACAAAAAACAACAGCTACGAAGAACTACAGAGAAAACTTAAACAAACAGTTATAAAAGTAGAATTAGTTTTTAAGTTATAAACGTGAGGTTTTAGAAACCACACGTCGTAAAAACGTATAAATCTTAAAGAGTTACTTTTCGTATCTATTGAGACGGCAGATAAACCAATATTAATCAACGTGTAACTAATTAAACTGTTATAGAGAAATAAGATCATAAGAATTAAAAAAATTACTTACCTAAATTGAGTAACCAAAACGTGTGCCGAAAATTAGTAGAAAAGGAACAGGGTCTGTCCCGTTCCACAACAAGTAACAACACGAAATACGAATGAAGATTGAAGTGTGGACGCCGCAATGTTGCCAAAGTGCCAAAGTAAAATACATTTTTTGGTTATGAAATATTGTCATGAAAATAAATTTGAATAATTATAAAACCTTATTAAATTGAATTCATAATTTTCTTACTAATATATTATTTCAAAAATAATAAATTGAATAATGATTGAAAATCTTTAATTATTGAAAAAAATTTTTATATATTTTGTGTAAAAAAAAGACAACGTTGCATTTTAAATATTTTGTGAGGTTATGTGCATACTTTTTGATAATGATAAATCAACAAATATATTTTACATTATCATTTAAGAAACAACATTGAGATTAAATTAAAAGAATAGTTATTATTTATTAAGCCACAGACGTTAGTGGTTTTTTGAAAAACTTTTTACTCCAAAAAATAAAATTGAATTTGAATATTAGCAATCATGGCAATGTTATCTTTGTGTGGGTTATCCGATGATACTCTATTCAAGAGCAAATGCGAAGTTGAAGAAAATGAAGCATTCGAAACTTTCCGAAGTGACAATACTGTAAACCAAATGAATTTGTACTCACTTCCAGGAAACGTAAGTGTCAATCATTGTTATTTGGACATAAATGAGACTCTAATTGACAAATGTCTATGTCTTATATATTACTTAAAAATATATGTATGTTATTAGTTATTACTTATTAATATATTGTGCATTAGTGCTTCGATAATAGTACTTTAAAGTTTTCCATGACACAAAGTGGCAAGTACACTTAATTATTTTTATTCAAATATAATGCTTAAATGTCTAAATTATAAACCAAAATTAATTGTTTTCATAAAAACAAGGAAAAAACTACCAAACCAGTAGGTGAAAATGAAGAAATATATTAAATACTTACCATTTTCTTTTGTAAAATGATAATGCTAGTTATTTAGATGTAGTTTAACACATAATAATTTGGATCTTTTCGGTTGTACGTTAACCATTTATTACTTTACGGGACACCCCTTTTTTGAAATGACGTTAGTGATGCCACTCGCTTGGTGCGCTGCGCTTGGACAAAAAATCAAAAATATCCCTTGACTTGCTATGCAACACCACCAACCGCCATTTATCCACTCTTAATATGTATTATACGTATACCACTATTTGAATTGAACAGTTGTTATTAAGAGTGGATATACTGCGATTACCCTGTGATCAACTTGAGGTGGTGTTGCATAGCAAGTCAATGGATATTTTCGATTTTTTGTCCACGCGCAGGGAGCGAGTGGCAATGTGGGCATCACTGAGGTGGTATACTTATAACAGAAACAATCTTGTTTTTGTATGTTGACAAATAAATATACTTATAATTACAGCATTCATAATAATTATTTATACCTTATGATCTTAGCTAATTTAAAAACATTGGCAATCGGAAAAAGCCTATGATCTATTGAAACTATTTAAGTATTTTATATTCAATTACCTATTTACATAAAAAAAGTGTTGTACCAAACTTAATAATTTATAAATTTAATATTGCTTGTATCCTATGTATATAACTATAACTATATATATCTAACCTTAAAATATAAATCAGAATCAAAATTGGGTATATGAATATACTATTATTATTGAATTTTAATTAATTAAATATTTTCTTTATTCTCTAGCCTGTTGAAAACATGCGAATGATAACTGCTCGTGATACAATGGGTCGCCCAATCGAGTTAAACTTTCATCATGGTACTACAACATTGGGATTTTTATACCAAGGAGGCATAGTGTTAGCAGTTGATTCTCGTGCTACCGGAGGACAGTACATTGGTTCTCAATGTATGAAGAAAATTGTCGAAATAAATGATTTTATGTTGGGTACATTAGCTGGTGGTGCAGCAGATTGTGTTTACTGGGATCGTGTTCTCTCAAAACAATGCAGACTACATGAGTTAAGGAACAAAGAACGCATTAGTGTTACAGCTGCTTCCAAAATTATGTCAAACATGATTTATTACTATAAAGGATATGGATTATCTATTGGAATGATGTTAGCTGGATATGATAAAAATGTAATTATCTACTTTAATATTTACAAACTTGTAGAACTAATTAAAATGACAAGAAAAAACATTGTTTTAGGGTCCATCTTTATTTTACATTGACAATGATGGTTCCAGAACACCAGGTAAAGTGTTTTCGGTAGGTTCCGGATCAATATATGCATTTGGTGTTCTTGACTCTGGCTATAAATGGGATCTAACTGATGAAGAAGCTCAAAAACTTGGTCAAAGAGCTATCTTCCATGCTACTCATCGAGATGCTTACAGTGGTGGAATTGTTAGAGGTAATACATTTAAATTTAGATTATTTTTCTATTTTCTGTTATTTGATTTTCTAACTAAATTATTTTAAAATAAATTCTAGTGTATCACATCACTAAAGATGGATGGAAACATATAAAGAACGAAGATTGTGATGAAATATTTGATAGAGTTAAGAATGAAGCTAAATAATTAAATAGTTCTAAATGTTATAATTATAAGTACATAATTTTGTATGGTTTATAAGCATTCAAGTATAAAAAAATTAATTGTTTTATAAGTATTCTAATTTTTCAAAAATAAACTATCAATGAAGAATAATAATTACAATAAAAAAGAATTTTTCTTACAACATACTTCAACTATATTATATAAAATTATAATTTGTATGTTTAAAAAGACTATTCTATGTTAATTTAAACATACCAATTAAGGTATTATCCGAGTATTAACTTATAATGTCTTATATCTGATAAGTCTATGTCTATAATACATATTTAAAAAATACTATTCCTCGTCATTAAAATAGTTTTTATTTTTATATAACTCTTTTTTGTAAATTCGATATTTAATATACAGCAAATTAAATAATTGAATTTAAACCAAATGTTGTACATTTGTAATCTTAGATCTAGTTTTTGTAATTTAAAATTACTGACTAGGTTTGGTCAAACATTATTGAGTCAAAATATCTAAATGCTCTCCTGAAAATGTATGGCTGTATAGTAATTTTGTGTAAAGCAACAAAAACACATTACCGGTATCGAACAGAATTTGCTAAAGGCTAATCTCAAAAACTATCTGACCAATTTAAATAAATGTTATATCAATAGTTTCCTTGAGATTGAGGGTGTTTTTATTATTAGAGTACTTTTTTTGTTATCACTGTATACAATTTGACACCATGTCACCGGGTAACCGTCCATTGTACTCTTTTATATTATAATATTTAAACTTTGAGTATTATAAAAATTTACAGTTTTTCCATAAAAGATCACATATTAGAGATTAGACTTACCTACACGAGAGTCCTTTGTGAGATATTATTTCAAGGATACTTTCCATTTTGTATTAGTTTGTAAATACTTAATTTACATAAAGTTGTAGACTAATAATTTATTTATAGTTTCTAACATTAGTAAAATACTTTATTTGTTTATAATTTATCACTTTATAAAACTACAAATTTGAGTATTTATTGTATATTTATAATATGACTAGAGTGTAGACTATATATTTTATATAATATAGTCCATTTAAGTGCTCCTTTTTAGGATTCCGTACAGTAAAACGGGACCCAATTACTAAGGCTCCGCTGTCTGTCTAATGGCACACACTCAAAAATAAATAGGGGTAGCATATTGAATCGGTTACCTCTATATTGGCTGATTAACTAATGGCTATAGCCTATAATTATTCAATAGTTTATTTTACCTATTTTTATACGTAGTAGAATTTTTATGTTATAAATATTTTGGAGCTAGGGGGTCCACTAACCCACCTACCAAAAAAATCAAGGGTAGGAACTGCTAGTGTGCGCCACTGTGTCTGTCACCAGGCTGTATCTCATGAACCATGAAAGTTAGAAAGTTGACATTTTCACAGATTATGTATTTCTGTTGCCACTATAACAACAACTACTAAAAATCCTAGAACATATAATATAAGCAGTGTTGCCAACATGTTTATAGCTGATAATGGTACGAAACCCTCCAACTCACACTTGGCCGGTTTTTTCATTCTTAAATCAGCACTTGATTATGTCTAATTATGAAGGCGGGTTATATTTAATAGTATTATGGACATAGGACTATGGTAGTCATAGTCGGACTGGCCTATAGTATAGACGTGCAAATGTATGTTAAGCGCTTGACCGTATGGCCTTTCTACCAGTCTCTAAATAATAAAAATGTTTTATAATTTACTTATATTTAAAAATATTGAGCATGCTGCATGCAAAGGGTGTTTTGTTTGTTTACCCCCTCCCCCCTCCATTGACATTTTTTCCCTTAACAAATGTATTATTTATAAGCGAAAAATGTTATAACTAGGTTAAGTTAGAATACTAAACAAGTTCAAATCTTTTATTGATGGTCTTATATTATCCGTTACCTAGCGTTAAAATAGTGATTAGTTACTAAGTACAATTTATGAACAACTTTGAGAACTATATCTTACAACAAAATTGCTAAAAACTATAAGTCCATAAATGTAAAATTAGGTTGGTAAATAATTATGGGAATAACAAATAATTAAGAATGATTATTTACATAATTTTACAGGTCACAAACCCTGTGTTTTCTTTTGTTTTCTTATTCACCCTTACCTTTTCAAAAATCTAGCCAAAATAGCGTAGGTAACGCCTATGGGTTCAACTTAGAAAAAAATCTGTGGTATAATAACTGAAAAATGAGTACCCCTGCGTTAGTTCCTCCAAATCAAGCACTGCAAATATAATATGATCCCTATTTTCTGTATAATAATTAATATTATATAATATAATATATAAAATATAATAGGTATACACTTTAATACTTTATTTAAATTGATTAATATTCTGACTTCTGAGAAACATAATAATTATGATTTATGACAAATTATACTAGGTAGAGTACTAGAGTAGGAATATTCAATATAAAATAGCAAAAAGCGTCATAGCGATATAATAGATAGTCGTATTATTGTAATTTGTATAGTAATATATTTAGTTATAGCGGGCGTGTTTCAGTTTTCAATAACCTAGCTATATATAGGTAGCCGGTACTCGTTAGGTACTATATTATTTGTTACTAACCTAACAAAGGGGCGTCGTTTCGAGGACGGTATTATTAATAAGAACACCGCACTAAAAAATGTATGAACCGTGAAACAAAAAGAACAAAAGAAATGAGAGACGAGATTATAATATTCATTATGGGCGGCGACAGCGTGTAGATAGGTATCTAATAATGTAATATTGATATTTAATAACAGAACTTACAACTACTGCAGTTGTATCATAGTTGTATGTAAGGCGTATAGCTTGTTTACAGAGTGATTCTCTCTAAGCATGCTTCACCCCCAATTGGCCTATTATCCTTAACTAATGCATTTTACAACCCCGTACAATTGACCTTCCTCGATAGAATTTTAGGGGGCGATACATTTTTAGAATTTTTTTGTAAAATTTAATATTTAAATATAATGTAAATCTTTTTTGGTGTGCACCTAGGTACCTGTTATACATGTTTTGCCGATTTGTAGGGGGGAATTAAAAATAAAGTATACACGGTGAGATTGTGAGAAAGTAAACACATGTATGATTGAATGAATGGTACCATTATAATAGTACTAAATAATGTACCTATATCTAACCTATATTACCTACATACGTAGCTATACCCTAGAAATTACCAAAATAGGTACTCTCTAAAGTCTGCTATGAAAAATTAAAAATTCTAATATTTATTATTTTCTTTAAAAAATGTTTTCATTTTTTTGTTTATCTCGAAGCCATTGGCACGTAGGTATAAGTATATCTATTTCCTTAATAATTAATTTTTTAAAATATCAGTACAGCTATATAGGTGCTTTTAAGTTTTAATAACAGGTATATTAAATTATTAATATGTAATATTATATACCTATAGGCTATAATAATAAATATTTTTCTTATTTGAAACTCCAAACTGACTATATGCCCTACATTGACATAATATAGTCAGTTTATAGTTCATACATTTTTGAAAATTATCCTTGAATTTGTTTTCCTCCTGGCGTAGTGGCGTAGTTACTGCAGAGGCAACAGAGGCAGTTGCCTCGTGGCGCGAAATTCTTTGAGGGCGCACATGATATGTGGTAAGCAAGCACGGATTAAGGGGGGGGGTCTAGGGGGGGCCACGGCCCCTGGTCCTCGATAGTTAAAATTTATTTAGGGGTCTAAGATTTGTCCATTAACACTGCATAAATCACCTAAACAAAAATCGATGATTATTTAACAAGAAAAAAGCTTGTAAATTATAATTTATAAATAAAGTGATATACATTATTCATTATTTATTGCTATGTACCTAATACCTATATATATTTATTATAACAGGTACCTAATATTATTAAATAATATATACATTATTATGTTTTTTCCGTACAGGGACCTTATTTAAAACTGGCCTCTGGGCCTCAAAATGTCTTAATCCGGACTATTGGTGATAGGGGCCTGGTGGTTGTCAATTATTTAGTAGACAAATTATTATAGTTAAAATGTAATCAGTATATAAATTAGCATGTGAAGCAATCAGTCCTAATAGCCAAGTAGTTAAATTGGCTTATCCAAGAACGCCTCACAGGTCTTGCTTTACTGAGTATTGAAACTGAAAGAGCGCGAAAATTTTGATACGATAATCAACATTTTTGCCAGAAAAAAAATGTTTGATTAGTTTGTTTTTTTTATTGTAAAGACATTTGTTTTTTTTACTGTTTAATTATTATTAACTGATATTTTATAAATGTAATGTCCATTCTAGAGGATCAAAGAAAACAATTGTAATTTTATATAATTACCCGAGCAAAGTATTTCATAAGACTGTGTAATATAGAAAAAGTACAAATAATATTGGTTTTATGTACCTAATTTAAATTTATTTTTATTTAATTTGAAACAATATGTTTAATGTGATATAAGTGTGATTGGTTGATCTTATAAAAAAAACATACCCTAATATATAAAATTATGAATAATTAATTTGTACTTCACGGTTTTTATAGTTATAAAAACAACACTTTAGTAGTTTAGTACTATACTAAGTACCAATATTAGTAAAAATCAAAAATTTTCCTTAAAAATGTACCTACAAAATTCTAAAACAAATGCCCTAAGATTTCAAAAAAATATTATTCAGATTTGTTATGCCCTGAGACATTTGGTTTAAACTCAGTGTACTTGGCTATATTTTTTGACCTAACAATAAAAAACCGTAAAGTTATGGTATTTTATTGATATTATCTTTATGTAAGTTAAGATCATTTAGAAAAATTTAAATCTAATTTTAGAAATTACAGAGTAAAATGTATTATTGTGAACATAAAATTTGTCATGTTGTACGTTTGTAAGCCGGAGACGAACAAAATATATGTCCGTGTGCCGTTCTCTTTATAACTTATATTACTACCTTGTACCTATACCTATTATCAATTGGCAATAACCAATACCATGAGCTATTTTTGTTTATTATCCTTGTTGCTTGATTCTTAGTTTACTTAGGTTTAGTACTTCAACTTTCAAGCAAAACTACAATGAAACAGGTACTATAGGTATATACAATATAAACACTAAATAGTCTATAATTTATTTTTGGGTTGGTAAAATCACAGAATAGATTAAATTTCTATTATTTCTATTTCTATTCTGTGGTAAAATATAAAATACGCGTTGTATAAAAAAATTAACTCTTTTTAACTACCTATTAACTGTATTAATTAATTAATTTCTAACACACTAAATCGTCGTGTGATTGAGGGCGTACGACAAGTGCCCTGTAATCGCTATAGCAGATCGCAATTTGTGGTAGGTTGTAGGTAGACTGCGTACGACCAGATAGCCTATAATATTATGTAAATTATTAACATTGTGCAAATACGAATTTATTATTAGGTAGGTCACCGTACTGTCCGTACTAATTATTTTTATTATAGGGCTATTTTTTCACTATGTTATTTTTCCGGTGACCACGTTTCCGGGGTTATTTATTAAGCAAATTAAAAAAATCATTTGATTAAGTGATTGATTTTTGGCAATAAAAAAAATTTTCTTATTTAAAAAAAAGATAAGGACTATTTAAATTTAATAAAATATCTAATTGAAATTTGAAAATATGTATTAAAAATTCTAAAATCAGAATTTAAATAAATACATTTTTAAAAATGGGGGTGACTGATGAACCGATGAGTATACTTGGTGAATCAATAATCGCCCTGTATAGTGTATATAGCAAGCGCATATTGTCTCATATTGACCTCAAGTCTCATGACGGCATACCGATACCTAAATATACATACATTTTATAATAAAATTATACAAAGATTTCGAGTTTGTTCGATAGCAATGGCCAATGGGGCTGAGCGCTAACGTATAAACCAGTCGTCCTCGTCACCTCATCGTTCAACCAGCTGACAGTCACAATGACGAGTGACGACTGTCAAAATTCTAATTATTCCTATTTGTATATTATAAATTATAATATAGTACAATAATTTCATACACGATACACATGTCCATTTCTTGAATTCAGGCCTTCTATAAATACTAATATACTGCTACTTGAACGATCTACGATATAGTTCGAACGTGACCTAAGACCTGCAGTCACCTTTGACTGATTTTCTTTTTTTAGCAACCTAGGTAGAGACGTTTTCTCTCTCTGGTCCACGCACAAAATAGACGAAACGCATTTACGCAGAATCCTTTTTTCTATGTTTTTAAGTAATCTTAGAGTAAAATCATACATTACAAAAAAGATAGAGAATAATATTTTTGAGGGAATGTCATATTGATTTGTCTAAATATTGTCTCAAAACAATTTAAACACCATTTAAACGTACAACATTTTTTTTGTTTATTTTTAAAGTCGAATAACAATAAAATATAAAAACGATATCTATGTCATTCCCTCAAAAATACTATTCTCCATATTTGTTTGTAATTGGTGACTTTACTCTAAGATTACATAAAAACATAGAAAAAATGATTATGCGCGTGGGTCAGAGAGAGAAAACAAATAGTGCGCTGACATCCTCTTAAGTCAACATTTGAATGAGTTGTTTACTATAGTCTATAGTTAATCAGTTTTAAAAAGTTTATAATGATTAATGATCCGTAAGAGGACAATAGTCCTTAAAAATAGTTTTACAAAAGTATAAAATAAAATTTATTTAATGTTAAATTGGATCTGATTATATTGCACAACAAACACTTCAAAAATTGAAAAAAATATTTTTTTATTATTGTATAATATTTTATGGATTATCTTCATATAATTTTATTCATGGGGATTGATCAATACACCACACCATTATTAAATATTTAATATACTATAATGTAACCAGGCGTCCAACATTAGGGGAGATTATCCAGCATTTATAGAAATCGTTGCTGTTGTGTATACGGATAATAGCATGACCATTGAACAATAAAATCATTTATGATATTTTATGAAGCTGGTTGAAACTTGAAACTTGGTAGTACACCATTGTCAATTTGTTAATATACAGTGTGTCCCAAAAGTCCCGTATCACCCTTAATATCTCCATGTAAAATCACTATATTTAAACGCGGTTTTTTTTACAGTACTAAGTATGAAAATTCTGATTGAATGGCATAAAATTCATTTATATTTTTCTTTAAATTCAAAAATTTTCAAAAAATTTTTTTACGCATTTAAGAATTTAAAATTTTTAAGATAGCCATTTTGTTGAGCATATTTTTTAAAACAGTTCAAAAAAAAAAATACTAAAATTAAATAAAAATTAACCAAGTTAGAGCAAGTTATGTTTTTGAATAATTGTAGTAAAAAAATAAATATTATTATTAGATATGAAATTAGATATTCATTATTGAAATGTGAAATAATAATATTTATTTTTTTACTACAATTATTCAAAAACATAACTTGCTCTAACTTGGTTAATTTTTATTTAATTTTAGTATTTTTTTTTTTTGAACTGTTTTAAAAAATATGCTCAACAAAATGGCTATCTTAAAAATTTTAAATTCTTAAATGCGTAAAAAATTTTTTTGAAAATTTTTGAATTTAAAGAAAAAAATAAATGAATTTTATGCCATTCAATCAGAATTTTCATACTTAGTAGTGTAAAAAAAACCGCGTTTAAATATAGTGATTTTACATGGAGATATTAAGGGTGATACGGGACTTTTGGGACATACTGTATATCAACTTTATGGTAACGTGTTAAATTATGGACGACAAAATCAGAGTGGATCCGGGGAGGGGGATCTTCTCAATCACCGATGTTTCCCACTGTGTTAAGCTAATTGGTTACAACCTTTTTGTACTTTTTCCCCCCACCAAGAAAAATAAACACTGGATCCGCGGCGGATCATTCGCCACTGGACAAAATTTAATGAAAATTATAGTACCTATATACTGCATAATAAGGTAGCTTATTATCTATTGATACTTGATAGATACATTCAAATGTCATAAGAATTTGAAATAAATACAAATAAAATGATGTGTTGGTCGTTAGTCAATTGAAAAATAATATTGTAATGGTACTCATCATCAATATTCTATAATCTATATGAATATGGTAATTACCTAAATAAACAAAAATGTACCAAGAAAATAACTAAATAAGTGTATACTAAGTATTGGAGATCACCTTGTAATTTGTATACCTTTAAAGTTTAAGTATCCGTTTCTTGTAGACATTGACGCCGTCGTCGTGGTCAGTGGTCAATGCATAAAATGCTGAACCGGTCGTCGAGTTGTCATTACGATGTGCAGTTCAAGGGCATCTGTAAACAATATTTAACGCTAGTGAGTAATAATAATACCGGAATCGATCCGTAGCCTACAGCGCAGTGTTCCGGTTTTGTTTCGTTTCCGGTTATTTGTGTTAAAGAATATACAATTTCATTAACAAATTAATACCATTATAGTACATATACTTATTCTATTTTAAGTACTCCGTGAATTGAGATTCGAGTACTAATCTCAATTCACTATATATATTATAATCATTAAACTCTTCAGATGGGTATGTATGTATCCGGGAAGGTGAGGGGGCTATAATAGTTTAATTCTATAAAAAAAACATAACATGATTCAAGGAAACCTGTGGAGGGTACGAATAGCATATAATGACATGTCTTGACAACTTACCAAACAATAAACTGTAACTATATTGTGTACAAAATTAAAAACATTTCACAACAAAAATTTAAAACTGAAAAAAATCTAGGAAGTATGCTTCTTATAATCTCGCTAGTTATGCTAATTTGTGGCATAGGCGTATTCGCCTCAATAGGTGTGGCAGGGGTCATCATGAGGTTTGGACATCCCCTTCAAGCAACGAGACATTATAATTCTTTGGTTGGACTATTTGAGTACCTACCGATACCGAGTAAGGCTGTAAGAGACGTAAGGGATTTAAATTTGAAGCTATGCAAAAGCTATGCAAAATCCAAATATTTACCGATAAGTAGAAATAGTATATACAGCCATGTCTAAAAAATCTATAAAATAATTATCCAACCACCTTTACCAATAGTAAGCAATTAAGCCTAGCTAGGGAGAACCTATGTAATATATATCAATTTAGCAATATTAATTATTAAATTAGTACCTACCATATTATAGTGTCATCGCGAATTTCGTATAAGTTGAACAAAAAAACCAACTATAAAAAGAAAATTCTGAACACGGGTTAACAGAAATCGCCAAATCAGAATGATACGGTGACCGTGTAATATATTATTATCTAGAAAACTACCTATACAAATAGTGAATTTTACCTAGTACCTTTAGAAATAGGTCAGATATTGTAGATAGTAACAATTTTGTCATTTTGTAGTCAGTGTCACCTATAAGTTATAACTTATAACTATATAAATTATAAGATTTATAACTAAACAAAAAAATTGTATATTTGTATGTATCTATTGGCTATATAGCTATTATTATTTATTTATTAATTTATCTTTTACTTATTAATATCTTATTATTAAAAACGAAATTTATTTTTGGATTAATATTTACAATATTGCCGATATTGATTATTTGAAATTTCTTAATCCTAAAAATACATTAGAAGACGAAGATTATCTATTAGGTAGGTAAGGGTAACCATATTTTGTAAATATGTTATGAGTAGGTAATTATGAGTTATGACGCTTTAATAATTAATAACTAATAACTAATAAGTATAACCAATTTTTAAAGGATTAGACCTTTATGTCTTATAAAAACTAAAACACCTTATTGAGTTCCAATAATGGTATTTCATTTTTATATTTCATTCAATTTAGTTTTACTTAAAATCGATATTACGTTTTATGATGTGACGTGGGACCTGTAAATTGTGTAGATGGGCTTTATGACTTTGTTGTTCATTTCATTTGCATTTTAAATATTTAGTGAAATAATAAATATTAAATAGGTAGGACCGAGCGAACCAAAGCATCATGGTAGATAATTTATTCCTCCTTGAGTTGGATGTCTAAAATAATCCATAGAGGGAGCTACTAGCTCAAAACAAAATATCAAACGTGACGTTATGACGTCACATTTATTATCATGATACTGTTCTACTGAGTAGTGAGTACTGAGTACAACCACAGAACAACACGGTACGACTGACTTCTCACTAGTCACTACTGTATTGTTGTTTTATCAGCCAGTTTTATGTCCTATCCTGCTTGTTCGTTTTCAATGTTGTCGTTCTTGCGAATTACGATTTTTTGTCAATAGGTAAATTGTTTTTGAACATAAGATATTAAGATATAATATTAACGTATGTTAGTACGTCTATGGTGTAATTCTAGACTCTAGTGAAACTGTTGAAGTGTACCTACTATGGTTAATAAACAATAATTTTCTTTTAAATTATGTTCGAAATGTGAATTTGATACTAATCTCTGTTAATCAGTTCGTCTACCAAAAAAATTAGTAGACCTATTTTACAAATAGACCATCTGGAAAGAGCATGTCATTCATGATGGTTGACCGACTGCCTGTTCCTAAACTATCTACATATATTTCGGCTACTGTATTATCCATTTCAGCAGCTACCTATTATTCAGTTAAATACAGCTTTGATGCATCACATGAATCAAATTCTAATATTCAAGTTGATGAAGATCCGACAAAAACCGATCCAATGGATGTTTATTATGAACAAATGCTTAATGTATTGGCATTTATGTTGCAAGATCCTCTATGCTTTTTGGTAAGTTGACTCATTCGACATATTTAGTAATATTTAATTCATAAATATGATGATAAAATAGTAGATATTAAGTACCTAGTCAGTAAATTGACTTTGAATGGTTTTTATTTTATGATTCGAATGTTAAGATGTTATTTCTTCAGCTTATTGTAGTCTGTAGAAAAATATATATTATGTAAGTATAAATTGTAGGATTTTTAAAATTAAAACTAAAACATTTTAAATTATGTATGTATCCTTACATATATATTGTTATTTCTTATTTAATGTACCTATACAACTTTAATGTGAAGTAGTAATTACCTACAAGATAAACCTATAGATAAACCATACATTTTTTGTTTGTAACCTATTTTCCTTAGTGAATAATCCAAATATCCAATTAATTTCATTTTATTTTGATACTTAAATTAATAAATATTTAATATATTTAGGTAGGTACTATTTGGTACTACCTTTAGTTTGAATATTATATTTTTAATTAATCATGAATACATTTATTTAATCAACAACTTAAGGTTGAAAATGGCTTAATGATTATGGAAAATAAAAAAATCCAAATTAATTTATAATTGAATAATATTAAAGAATATAAACTGATCAATTATACATATTATCTACATACATTGCCACCTTGGGCTATATGACACATATTATGCAAAGGTTGTTTAGAATTCCAGCAATTGTAATATTTAATTCATGTAATCATGTGTGATAATAGAAATGAAGAATACTAATAAGAGTTTATTGTGTAACATTCATCTAGTTAAAATTAGTTATTATTTTTGTTAACCTCAGTATTTACTACAATAGAGAATATTTAACTAAATTAATTAAATTGATCTACCTTCGCATAAAATAACTTTCAAGGTAAACAAAATTTGAAAAAAAAAACTAGAATATAAAGATGTTATCCTTATAAATATTTGAATAATTTGGATTCCCATGTCTTTATTCTTATACATTATTCAGCTTTAGCTTATAATTTATTTATATGAAGTATTGATAACACAAAGTAAACAATTTCAATTTGTTTCTTTTTTTTTTCCATATTCTTTTATAATATAATATTTATTTAATAATTTTAACTGTTTTATACTAATTACTTTATTAGTGCAATAGGTAAATGAATTATGAATTTAATAAAAACAATTTAAAAGTTAATACATCCAATGCATTTTAGATTCTTATTTACTACCAAAAAAATTTAAGAAGAATTTCGGTGATTTTTATTCTAAATCTATTTTTTTTGTTTTTATATATTATATGTAGAGCTTCTCATAAAAACCTCTGTGTGTTTGCGTCCGTGGATCATATTGTTTTATTTATTTTGGACTTTATTATTTATTAAATTATATAAGATCGAATAATCCCTACATAGCTTACAGTAGAGAGCCTAGATAATAATCTTTAAAATATAATATTTCTTTTTTTTAAATAGCTAATAGAGTTTAACTTTAAATTTTGTATTATTCTGTAGTTCTATTTAAGTATTAAATAAAACGTACGGGTTATTTTTATTTCCTTCTTATAAATACTAGGATATAAGATTGAGGAAATAAAGGTATTTATTAATTTTATTTGAAAATAAATTATATGTTTTGAATATTATGTTTGACTATATAGCTTACTGAATACTGGTTACTGGGTGACCTTAACTATTTTGGTTCCGTATCTTAATAACGAAGTAATCGGCAATATAACTAAGAAGGACCATAGAAAACAATCATCTCCCTTATTATAAATAAATGTTATGAATAGAACCGGTTGCCGTTATCATTTTAATCATTTGCTTAATTTTTTTCGGAACTCAGTTGAATTTTCTTAATAAGTATAATAGAGTTAGGTATATATAAATATATTGTAATCTTATACTATAAACATTTTGTTTTAGGTATTTATTTAAAAATATACGGATCAAGCCCAACGTTAATATTTAATTTTATTACCTAGTTAATATTTTACGAATACTAGCTTAGTTATTTATTGGTTTATTTATGTATCCCCTGAAATTTTTGGCGGAATGAGAGCGGCATCATAATGTGTTCATACTATTTTTACAAAATTATATTAATATTATTATACCTTCTAGCTTCTGTAACAAAGAAGTAATTATAATATTATTAATCACTATAAATGATTTTAAAATTGATTTAACCTTGAACTCTAAAAATAATATAATAATAACCTATAGCATAATATGTTGTTAACTATTGGCCAATACTCCATGGTGTTTATCTTAAAATTATCTATTTTATATTGTTGTCAATTAATTATAATACTAAGTTCGAATATTAGATGAAACGTAAAGGTTTCTAAATTTTATCTTCTGTGAACAATCATACACCATCTTTCAAAATATCGTATTAATAATATTTAATAAATAAAATATTATAGGTATTATTGATTTACGACGTAACTCAATATATTATAAATTGTATGTTTTTGCTGATGTAGTAGTTGAAAGCCCCCTTGGTTTAGAAACTTTAGGGACTTAAAAGAATTATGAGTTGTTATTTTTGTCTATATAAATGAAGGATGACGGGTTAGTCTTGGCTTTATTGGCGATATGTTTTAATATTTTAAAAATTATTTTTTTTGTGATTGAAATTGGCTATGTAATATTTAATTACTTGGCTTTATTGGCGATATGTTTTAATGTTTTAAAAATTATTTTTTTTGTGATTAAAATTGGCTATGTAATATTTAATTACTACAAGACTAAAATTATATCAACTCAAAAATTAACGTATTTATTAAAAAAAATTTTTTTAAGAAAATTTCATACCACGTCTTAGATTATGTGCGGCCGTGGCGAAGCGAATAATACTATATTGTTTTTACAACGAAGTATATTGTTTTTTTTTTCGTTTAGACGATATTTTGATGCAGCAAAAATGCTTCAATCTTTGATATTTAGGATGGTTTCTGGTAACAAATTTGATCTAGTTGTCATTCTCAGGGATATAACTATTTAACACAGAACAAAACAATGTCTTAATAATCGGGAAAAATTTATAAGAAACAGTGGGTAAATAGAAATATTTTAACGTTTCGTTTATCCTCGCAACCAGTTTTCGAAAAAATTGAAATTTTTTTATTCAAAAATAATAACCTCGATAACAACTGTAAGGACAAGACTTTACTGAAAATATTTAACATTTCTTAAATACAAATTAAATATTTAAAATATTTGCCAATTTGGAGGTTAAAAAATATAAAAGTAAGTTATAGTCTACAGAATACAGTTATAGTTATACTTATAGTAGTTATTTATAGTTAAATAATTGAAGAGGACGTTTGTTGTCTCCGTCTGACAAACGTACGACATGGAAAATGTTCGTTCACTAGTTTCAATAGCGTGCTGTTAGTTTTGATATAAGAGTGAATTGGCCTATTATCAAACGATCGGTTTTTTACAATATTTTAATTTTTAAATGAGTTATAAGTATGTAAAGAATTAATTAAAATAAAAAATACTCATAATTAAATTAAAAATTAAAATATCGTAAAAACCGACCATGAGAACACAGATAAAGTTCTTAATTAAAAGTTTGATAATGGGTCAATTCACTCTAATATCTAAACTATTGAAACTAGTGAACGAGTGTTGAACGCTGTTGTACGTGTGTAAGGCGGATACAATAAATGCATGGGTAACGTCCACATAAGTTAAAAAAGAATATTTTGATAATAATACACCTAATCTCATAATTAATTAAATTTTAATACAATAATTGATGTGTAGGTATTTTAGTTATCTTACATTACATGAAAATATTTAATTCTATAATGTATAAATTACTTGGATGTATAAAAGTAATAACAGATTTACTTAATGTCAGATTAACTTAATTAGACACATTTTATTTACAAAAAATCATTTTGTTTTGATATGAAAAAGTATTATTTTTCATTTTCTAACAATTTTTAACTATATATCTGTAAAAAAATAAAATCCATTTTACATTATAAAAATTATATAATGTTAATTACGTACTTATCAAATTTAATGTAAATAATGGTAAATAAAAAATCTACCGTTATCTAAAACATGATGTGAATTATTTGTGTTCATTATTCGGGAAGAATATTATAATAGGTATATAAGTTATAACATCTAGAATACTGAATAGTGATACCTATAATTCAGTGAAATTTCATTTATTTCGTGACTTAGGTCAAGTTCCTAAGTCCATTAGCTCTTCTCGACTAAATATATATTAATACATATTTTATAACATGAAATGCTCAAATATGATAAATTCACTTTATGTGCCTACACAGTATATGTTTAATAAATATAATGTATATTATACATATTGTACATAATTGTGTACCAAGGTCGTGTTAAAATGTTGTGTCGAAGTAAAAAAAATGTTGGTCTGTTTAACTACCTATATTATTCTTTCAAATTTTAAGACTTCTATAAATTAATAATTTAGATATAGAATATTTTAATATTTTATAATATAACCGGAAATCGAAATAGTGTATAGTCAGAAGTAAGAACTAGGAAGAGTAAAGTATACCTTGGTAATTATAGCAATACGCTGATGTATGTGGGCTGCGAAAACTTTGATTTGGCCCTAAGCTAATAGATAAGTATAATATAACCTTATGAGATAATCGTTTATCATAAATGAAAACATTTGTTAAATGTGTGTGTAAGTATAACATTGACTATTGAAATTGAATCATTTAATAGTTATCAAATATCGAATTAAAATGGTGTGTGTTACTAAAACTAATGGAGTTATCCAGTCAGGTACACAGCTATTGAACTATATATAACTATATGGTATCTTTAGCTGTTACTTGTTGGAACCTAATGGCTAATACCACAGAACAATACCTATGTTGTTTTACATAAATTTGACGAACTTATCAACTACCTATAATATAATATAAAACGAAAACTTGAATAAATTAATAAAAGACTCAATAAGTACGTATCTTTATATTTATATCTATAGGTAAATAAATATAACAATTATTTGTGGATTAATATATATTTTTGGAGCTTTGTATTATAGAAATCTGTTTATAACTAAATAGTATCATAATATGTTCTTTTTTATTGGTAAAGCTTTTAGTCAGTAACTATGCAGCCCTACAGTCAGTTATTAATAAATCTACGATTTTGTTGGCCGTACCCTAATAAATAAATCCTTAACATTTTTATTTTTAACTAGCTGTCCTGCCTGAAGTTGTTCAGGCCAAAGATTTGTATTTTTAATAAATATATTTGTACAACATTTATATGCCATAATTCTTCTAATTTATTATAATATAGCTGATCCCGCACGCATCGTTGCCCGTAAAAAATGTCAAATTTAAAAAAAAAATTGTGATTGTTCAATTCGTTTTGGGTGTTATTCGCTGCAGTAAATGCAACTCAGCGACCCCGGTAGGCAATCCGACTACGTCGCTACGGTATTTTTCATATTTTAATAAGTAATAATAATATAAAATATCCACACTGACAAACCGTCTTAGCTCAGAATCGTTTTTCGTGTACAATAATATTATATCATTGAATTCAAATTTAGTACCATCCATTAAACAATGATCCACTGTACAGAAGAGCCACATCCACTTACCCACCTTTTTGTTATCATTTTTTACCACCCAATTAATTTTTCCAAAACAAATTATACATTAAGGGGCCTCCCTACTGCCGTAAATTTTAGCGGAAAAGACCTAAAGTATTGACAAAATTAAAGTTAGTTAACGTTGTTTGATTTTGAAAAAAAATTTGAACCCGCCAGAAAATTGTCTATAGATCCTACGAAGCACTTATTAAAAACGGAAAATGTTCCGTACGATCTACAGACATTTTTCTGCTGAATTCAAATATATTTTTCAGAATAAAAATCAGACAACGTTAACTAACCTTAATTTTGTCAAAACAAATATATGTTTTTGTAAAATTCGTGTAGTGAAATTGATATGGTTGTTGATTATTGACATGTGCATGCGCGTACGAGAGGATACCCGCATTTAATTTCACTTACATTAATAATCATTTACAACTAACTTATAAATTAAGAGTTTAGTATTTAATGGAGTGTGTTTGTTTTCGGAAATTAGCGTAACTTTTTACAAACGATTCCACTCAAAACTCCCTTCTCATACCAACCCCCTCATTTCAAATCTTGCCACTCTCACAATTCCTGGGAACCCTCCCATGAGGCTCAGAAGGAAATGGTGTCGAGATCTTCTCAATGAGTAATCTAAAATCTAAAGTATAGCAAAATACAAAAAAAAAATCATCAATAAGTGTAGTGTTACCACTGGGTGACTTCTCCCATCAAGTACTCATATATTATATTTTCTATCATCGCTTATTCTTATTGTTCCTAAAAAAACAGATTGTATATACCGTATAAAAAAATAATAAAAAAAAAATTTACAACTAACACATTGATCCTGGGCGGCTATGACGAGATTAGAAATTGCCTAAATGTTGCCCCTTAAATAATGACCGTAGCGAGGCCCCTTAAAACCTACCCCGTGACTCAACCGATCTATTAGTGAAAACCGTATTAAAATCCGTTGAGTACTTTTCGAGATATGCGCGTATATACAAAAAAGGACGTTATTGAAGTCTTAGTAGGGATCGCTAATTTTTACTGGTAATAAATATAGCTATGTTACTCAGAAATAATGTAACATTCTAATGGGAAAAGAATTTTTCAAATATGTCCAGTATTTTTTGAGTTTATTCGTTACAAACATACAAGTCTTCCCTCTTTATAATATTAAAATATAGATAGATTTAAAAAAAACGTTTGTTTCAAAATCATTGATTTTATATTTTTATGAAATTGAAATTGTCAGCAAAGCATTTATAATTAATGACGAAACATCTAGCTCTTACATGAGTTACATTGATTTTGCTTAAAATTTAAACTTTAGACATATCATAAGATTTATTTTTTTAGTTTCTATGAGAGTATATATCAAATAATGATTCGATGACCGAGACAATTTGACTGCTAATTTAATGCAGCCAGGCCTGGCTCAAGGGGTAGGCAACATAGGCCCACGCCTCACCCTAGGCGTACATATTGTTAGGGGCGGTAAAATTCGATTTTGCTTAGTTCACTATTTTCGCTTGAGCCAGCCCTGAATGCAGCCATGTTGGTAATATCAGGGAAAACATAAATTAGCCATGTAGGTAGGTATATTAGTTGTTTGTTGCTTATAATTTATAAATATAATATAATTGCTCAAAGTTTCACAGTATGAAGAAATGGTAGGTCATTATGCATTTTTTATGGCACTATAATTTTATTCAATATTTTTATTCTTAGAAAAAAGAAATATGAGAATAAAAAATAAAAAATTAAAGAGTTATCTCTGGTTTCATATAACGAAAGATAATAATAATTTATAACATTTTTAAAACAATAAAACATAGACTTATAATTTTTGAATGTTCATTCGAGTTAGATTCTGGACAAACTTTTGAAGTCAATCATTCGTTTTAAATTTTTTTAATAGTTGTGTGTCTTTTGTGTGATTGTTTTTAAGTATTATTATTTTATTTTCATAGCAGAAGAAGTGTCCTAAAAATGTCAAGTATTCCTATTATCTAAAGATCGTAAAATTGTAATTTTATAGATACTTGAAAATTTTCTTATGAAATTAAAAAAGGTGGATAAGTGGATGTCGCTCTGCTGTACAGTAGGTTACTAGTGGGTCACTGTAATGGATGGTGTTAAATTTGAATTCAATGATATAATATCATTGTATAAGAAAAACGATTCTGAGCGAAAACGGTCAGTCAGCCTATGATTTTACCAAGTATATTTGATGATATTATTGTGAATAAAGTAATTTATATATAACCTATTTACGTGGAACCTTGTTTTAAATTTTCAATCTTTAGCCATAAAAGTTAAACATTTTATACATTTTTAACCACAAAATAATTAATAAATTATAAATTTGATAAATGTTGTCAAAATTTGAACTTTAAATGCTTATAAAAAAAAATTGTGCCTATGTATTTTTAATATTTTTCAACTGCTATTAGAACGATATATCAGGAGCCTTATATTAAATTTTCACGCTTTTTTACCCAACAAATAAAAATTTATTGATATTTATAGAAAAAAAAACTAAAAAAATTGAAAACTGACAATGTCCGTAAATAGCTCAAAAAGAGTCAAAATATTTTCAACATTTTATGGTGTATAGAAAATGCTAATATGAACATTCAGTGAAATTTTCAAGTATCTACAGTCATTCGTTTTTTAATTACAATAAAATAAGAAAATTGTTACATGAGAAATCGAGTAAATATCAAATGTTGTAAAAATATAAATTTCAGACGCTCATAAAAATTTAATTTAAGTTTCTTCTAGACATTTTTTTTTTTGATAAAGGTAGACAAACTTATGAGTAATCTTTTATTACATTTTCAAATCTTAGATTTAAAAAGAAAAATTTTTATGAATTCTCAACTCAAAATAATTTGCTATTTTTCGTGATTTTTCCTTATTTTGTCAAAATTTGAACTTTAAATTCTTATAATAAAAACTGTGACTAAGGATTCTTAATTTTTTTCATCTGCCTTTGAAACAATAACCTAGGAGCCTTCTATTAAATTTTCAAGCTTTTTTAATCAACAGATAAAATTTTATTGATATTTATAGAAAAAAAAACTAAAAAAATTGAAAACTGACAATGGCCGTAAACAGCTCAAAAAGAGTCAAAATATTTTGTAAATTTTATGGTGTATAGAAAATGCTAATATAAACATTCAGTCAAAATGTCATGTCCCTACGGTCATTTGTTTTAGAGTTACACCAAAAACCAAAATCGATTTTCTCGAAAACAGATTTTGCGTAAAAATTCCCGTTTTTCCTTAATTTTTCTTTTGTTTTTCACGTCGCTTGTGAAAACTACTGGGAAATTTTTACTTTTGACCCCCCAAAGTACCAACTAGATTCACTTTCCTATCAGAAAAGTTACTATTGAAGAAAATCCAAGCACTTTTACTGTCCTAAAAGGTGATGACAGACACAAAAATAAAAAAAAAATAAAAAAAAAAACACACATCATTGTAGAATCAATACATTCATCGCTTCGCTCAGAATCTAAAATGTAGTGTATTATATTATATATTATGTGTTGTAGATTAACGATTAACTATATTATATTATCGTTTTTTTAAATACAAGTAAAAAATAAAATTCATTGTTCATTTGTTATTCAAATGAAATATCAAAAACCTTTTTTATAAGTTTGGATTTTGGTGAACGTGAAATCGAATAGTAACCTACACGAATTTTAAATTTATCATTAAAATGTATAAAATAAATCCGCAGTTGATACAGAGGAATGGAGAAATTGAAAATAATTTTCGCATCGGGTAATTTTGAAGTTTGTTATGAGTTATGACTTATGATTATCCTACGATGAATAAATTATCAATATTATTGTCTTATATTTAGTTCATCGAATTCAATCTTACTTCACTCTAATTTATCATTATCATTTATCATAATAATATTATGACTAGTTGTTATTTCAATAACACATAGCAATGGCGTATTGACATATCATAAGTTCATAATACATTTATTATATAGATACTACCCATCATTCTGTGTATTTTCAATACATTTGTAGTTTGTTTTCTCACAAATAAAAATAAATGAATAAATTTTCTTTTTATATCTAGATATTACATTGGTTTTAATTTATTGTGTTATTGACTTTAAATTTTTAATTAATTAAATATCTGTACATTTATTTTACCTATTACCATATTGATTATGAATACTATAGTATACATAGTATACTGTACTATACTATAGTATTCATAATCAATGATACCTATTACCTACACTGCCCACTTCATATTATATCGGCTAGTGATGATTCGCTTGTTGTATTGTTTTAGTAATGTCTAATGACAATTTGAACTAATGGATTTTTTATAATTAATAATGAGTATTTTAATGTATTTTCATTATTTAATTTAAAAGTTAATATTAAATTGATTTTTTTTTATAACCTTATTATAAAAGATAGAACTTGAACACTAATTATACTATTATTATAAAATATATCGAAATAATAAATATATCATCAAACAACAATACATTTATAGCAAAGTATCCTAATTAGAAAACTTACAAAACATTATAAAAAAAAATTAATTATTATGACAGCATTTATAGATAACGGATTAAATTTATAGTACCTACCAACAACTCATAGTTTGATGAACTCGAGCGTTACTTTTTTAAAGGAGTTAGGAGAGAGGTAATTTTAACTGTTAAGGTCAACTAGACACTAGTCGATAAAAACAAAATTAATACCCTTGACATTATTAAACAATAAATATGCAAAACTCAGACATTAGACAAAAAATCATGAGTAAATGCAATAATTTTTTTCATAATAAATTATTATAAATTATATAAAATGTATTTGCATTTTATATAAAATTTCAAAGATGGCCTCTGTGGCTCGACGGCAGATAGTGATCTGGTACTGTATGATAATATTAATTTTAATACGATCGGTAAAAACAAATTGAGTTGAGCTTGGTTTTCAGGAAAATATTTTATTTAAACCTTAAACCTGTACCATCCACCAGCGGCGGCGTAATTTAAGGGTGGACGGTCAGGGTATTAACTGTTTAGCAACAATGCTTTAAAAATATTCATTAATTGCCCGGCAGAAGTATAAATAGCTATAATTGCTTTCCCGACTTTTTACGCCCGTCACCTGACATACATATTAGGTTAGGTTAGGTATAAATATATTATCCATAGACATATTAATAAATTTATTAATATGTCTATGATATTATTATCTGACCATCAGCCACAGTGGCGTTTTTGAGACGGGAGGTAAAATTTTTGACTGGTCCAAAATAAAACTGAAAAAAAACCAATCGCTATCAATTACATTACATTATAATTGCATTTTTATCAATTAATTAATTTTTTTGAGAGATAACAATACCTAAATAATTAATACATATGTAGAGGGATACTTAAATATATTACCTATTAGCTTCTATATGAAGGCCCAAAACTAGCCCATACCGCTCATGACAAGGGGGTGGGCAAATGTCCATCCTGACCCCCTCCCCCCCCAAATGACGCCACTCATCAGCCATATCAGGGTATTGTAAAACCAATACAAAATGGCCTGGAATAGTACAAGTTGGAAATTTTATTTTAAATAAGCTCTTTCAAATTGAATTATACGATATTGTAGTTAATTGTTGGGGTGGGGATTTTTCACACTTACAATAATTTACAAGCCTACTTACATTAATTGAATTTAAATATTTATTATTTGTAGTTTATACACTTATTCGCACCCCGTTCATAACTATGTCTTGTAAAAATATAAATATGAATATTAAATATTTATAAAAATAGAAGTTAGTAGTTTAGTATTTAGTATTCATGTTGTTCATTATTATTATCATATAAACTAGATCTAGATTGAGTGTGTTTATTATTAAATTGCTATTTGTTATTGTCGACCTAGAAAAGTTATTTTTGTATTACTATTTTTGTAGTTAGTATATTTTTTGAAATTGTTTTGTTTGAACTTATTATAATTTATAACAAATCGTAATATAAAAATATAATATTATGTTATTGAGCATAATTAAAATTAAAATAGGTACCTAATATAAATTGATTTCATTCCGTTTTTTGCCATTTATCATAAACTACCTAGTGCCCGGTTTAGAATTATCGTTTATACCCCTTTATAATTTATAGTTATTCTTATTAGTTATTTTTTATTAGTCATTCCCGACACTGAAATATCGTAACGAATAGAATTTTATCAAGTTCAGGGAAATTATATATTATAATAATATACTATTAGCATTTAGCTGTTATACTGACTTTGACAGGATCAATTTCTATTAATAACTGTTTGAATATATAGACCGATAAAAATATTAAAGTATTATATTTTATTTTATCACTCTGATAGTCTGATCTCAATTTAATCAATTCTGTGGCCTGGTTTCTGGTACTCAGATGTTTTTAAAACTTGTATTTTCTATTTATTTATTATTACGCAATTTGAATAACGAGATTTAAATTAATAAATTTAATACAATAATTACAATTTCTCAAAATTATATTTGTGTGTTTTAGTAATCAACTGTTTTTGATGGTTGCTTTTATTAATTAATTTTTAAATATTTTTCAGGTTCTTTGTAATGGTGCAATTTGTAGCATTGTGATGATAGGCGCCGTTATACAGTCACTGGTTCTTGGTAACTTAAGACCCGTAGAACACGTACAATTTCGGGAACGTCTATGGAACTGGGTTATCTACAAATTCATTTTTATGTTTATAATCCTCAAAGCTTATACATTGGATAAAGTAGCTCTTTGGCTATTTTGGTATTCTACCCTAGGATTTCTTCATTTGATGACCAGTTTGTGTAAAGATCGATTTGAATATGTAAGTATGTCAATACTTTAATATTTTATTATATTATGTTATTACCGAGCAACACTTGCGAGTACGAGTGTACGACATCTAAAGGACTTCGTACACGTAACACTATAGTTTGTAATAAAAATGTTATACTTATTTGTTATTAAATATTGGCATATTGCGGTCGCTGATGCCGCAAATAAAGATATAGCCAGACATATAGGGAGTACTAAAACAATGTAATTTATTATAGAGCATTTTTTAGGTAGTAAAATAGTAAAATATATAAATAAAAGTAGGAAAAGTAGTTAACTGCTCTGCTGCAGTGTTGGGAAGGAACGCGTTCCTTTTATAGGAACGAAGCTCGGAACGCGTTCCATTTAAAATATAGGAACGAGGAACGGGAACGAGTTCCTATTTTGAAGGAACTTGAACGAAAATTTCTGTTCCTCAAATAATGAAAAAATTTTAACACGTTGAGTGCCACAGTATATTTTATGAAGCGCATATAGTGTGTTTCCGCGCCAAAACTGAGCCGCGACGCCGTCGGTCGACTACGTGTCGTGTTCCGGGTCGTTTCCGGTTCCGCGCGCCAAATTAGTTCTTCTCAAACAAAACAAAATGTCAGTATAAAAATATTTTTTCAAATAAATTGAATTAAAAAAAAAAACAGATTGTTGTATCATACTATGTCCTATACTCCTATGGGCTATAAGCCTATAACCTATAGCATATCTCTATGTGTGGTGTATCGTGTATAGTACACACTATACACTGTATACTATACTACTATAGTAATATACATGTATAATATTATGCAATTATGCAATATGAATGTATATATATAAAGTTTCAAGTCTACGCTATACAACTTTTGAATTATAACAAAAAAAATCTAAGACAAATCATTTTTGTTAAAAATCGGTGCTCCTAGAAAGGAGTGAGTTAACCGATTTCAGTGGTGGTCAATGGTGTTTTTTGCGAAAAATTTTTAAGTCAGAAATAATCGGTTAACTCTCGCGGTTCGATTATTTCTGACTTAAAAATTGTTCGCAAAATACACCATTGACCACCACTCAAATTGCAAAAAAAGGAACATGAAGGAACGGGAACGCGTTCCTTTTTAAAAAGGAACGGGAACGCGTTCTTTTTTCGGGACAGGAAAGAGGAACGGGAACGAGTTCCTTTCTTACAGTAGGAACGAGGAACGGGAACGAGTTCCTTTTTAAAAGGAACTTTCCCAACACTGCTCTGCTGTTGTAGGTATAGTAGGTGTACCTACTACCTACCTCTTCGCATCGTCATTGAGTCACTGTTATGTATGTGTTAATTTAAATTCAATGATAAATCACCAAGTATATGTTATGATATATTTATATTGCTCAAAAAGTCAACTAATAAGTAATAAAGTAATTTATTTTACTATAAGTATTTCGTAACAAGGTAGGTCTAATTAATTATTGCTAAAAACATTGCATTTCAAAATATCATTGTGTATAAATAAAATAATAATTAATATATGATAAAAGTTTCAAGTACCCACATATAATATTCTTAAATTACAACAAAATAACTAAAATCATTCTTATTCGTTTAATATCTAATTTTGACCAAATTTGAACTTCAAATGCTTGAAAAAAAAAATTGTATCTTTGCTTATCTTTAATATTTTTAAAAAAGTATACTAACAACTTATGAGGATCTTTCTACAATTATCAAATCACCAAGAAAGCTGAAGTTAGAAAAAACATTAATATTTATACATTTTCAAATTATTTTTTTAGAGGGTTTAATGTTAACAACTTATTACTCTTTAGGTAAAGAAATTGACTAAAATTAACATGATATATTCAAATTACTTTAAAAAAACAGGTTGTCATTTAATCCCTTTTAACTGCTTTTAACCATGTAACTATTAAACCATATGAAACCTTATAATCTATAATATTTAATTTTATTACGATTAAATAATTATATTAATTTCCTTATAATTGTATATGTATACAATTATACAAATATATAATGCAATTATCATAATGTGATAATATAGGCTATGGCATATTTCTGTTAGTTTCAAATCGTAAATCATTATTCATTACAGTTATAACGTTTAAAGAGATTATAAAACATTTATTTAAATAACTCACTTAAAAGTTTTTGATTTTTTAAGCAATTTAAATGTAAAATATGACTTAATTTATTCACATAGTAATTTGAATCCCCATTATTTTTCATTGAAATTACTACTAAATATTGGTCTAACTTGAAATATTAACCATTATATACCTACAGTCCATAACCTCTATACATTTTAAGATTATAATTTATAACGTTATAATATTAAATACAATTGTATATTATTTTTTCTCTATCAACCCATACAGAAAATTAATGTGATATAAAATTGTGCGTCACACTTTCACAGTTTTATCTTTCTTTGTATAAATAAGTGAGGGGGTATAGGAGGGGGGTTGCTCCTGATATTATAGTCATTATACTAGTTAGTAAATATTGAATAAATTACCTGACACTAAATCAATATAATTATTGTTCAGTATTCTAAAATAGTTAGGTATATTAATTTTAATGCTTGAATAATAATTTGTCTTCATTTATTTTTAAATGATGAATATTTTGGTATCCTTAATTCACAATAATAAAAATAAATATTCAATGAAAATAATTGAATCAGTCTAAAACTTTTTAAACTGTTAGGTTAGGTTAGGTTGACAGTTCAGTGGTTATATCAAACAATTGGTAAATATTTATGCAAAAATAATTTATATGTTTTATTTTTTTTATATATTTTAACAGACTAATTTCAAATCAAATATTTTAGATTGTTATTAACCTTGATAAGTGGAACTGGAACATTATAATATTTTAGATTCTGAGTGGAACAATGAATGTATTGATTTTACAATGATGTGTGTTTTTTTTTTGTATCTGTCATCACCTTTTAGGACCGTAAAAATGCTTATATTTTCTTCAACAGTATCTTTTCTGATAGGAAAGTGAATCTAATTGGTACTTTAGGGGGTCAAAAGTAAAAATTTCCCATTAATTTTCAAAAGCGCTGTGAAAAACAAAAGAAAAATTAAGGAAATACCGGAATTTTTAGGCAAAATCTGTTTTCGAGAAAATCGATTTTGGTTTTTAGTACAACTTTTAAACAAATGCCGTAGGTACATGAAATTTTTTCTGATTGTTTATATTAGCATTTTCTATACACCATAACATTTTCCAAATATTTTGACTTATTTTGAGCTGTTTACGCACATTTTCAGTTTCCATTTTTTTTAGTTTTTTTTCTATAAATATCAATAAAATTTTATCTATTGAGTAAAAAAGCTTGAACATTTAATAGAAGGCTCCTAGGTTATTGTTTCAAAGGCAGATGAAAAAAATTAAGAATCCTTAGTCACAGTTTTTATTATAAGAATTTAAAGTTCAAATTTTGACAAAATACGGAAAAACCACGAAAATTAGCAAATTATTTTGAGTTGAGAATTCATAAAAATTTTTATTTTTAAAACTAAGATTTGAAAATGTAATACAAGATTATCCATAAGTTTGTCTACCTTTATCAAAAAAAAAAAATGTCTACAAGAAAGTTAAATTAAATTTTTATGAGCGTTTGAAATTCATATTTTTACAACATTTGATATTCACTCGATATCTCATGTAACGATTTTCTTATTTTGTTGTAATTAAAATACAAATGACTGTAGATTCTTGAAAATTTCACTGAATGTTTATATTTTCATTTTCTTTACACCATACAATTTTGAAAATAATTTGACTCTTTTTGAGCTGTTTACGGACATTGTTAGTTTTCAATTTTTTTAGTTTTTTTTTCTATAAATATCAATAAATTTTTATTTGTTGGGTAAAAAAGCGTGAAAATTTAATATAAGGCTCCTGATATATCGTTCTAATAGCAGTTGAAAAATATTAAAAATACATACACACAATTTTTTTTTATAAGCATTTAAAATTCAAATTTTGACAACATTTATCAAATTTATAATTTATTAATTATTTTGTAGTTAAAAATGTATAAAATGTTTAACTTTTATGGCTAAGGATGTAAATTTAAAACAAGGTTCCACGTAAATAGGTTATATATAAATTACTTTATTCACAATAATATCATCAAATATACTTGGTAATATCATAGGCTGACTTACCGCTTTCGCTCAGAATCGTTTTTCTTATACAATGATATTATATCATTGAATTTAAATCTAACACCATCCATTACAGTGACCCACTTGTAACCTACTGTACAGCATAGCGACACCCACTTGCCCCCCTTTTTAATCTATTATAATTGTACTTAAAAATTTGAATATTTATTTATTACTGTAGTAAGTTAAATATATTATTTTGTCTGTTGTCTCCTATTTATTATACTTATAATCAATAAATTAAATTTTTGAGTTTTCTATTTCAGTACTGAATTTTAGATTCTGAGTGAAACGATGAATGTATTGATTTTACAATGATGTGTGTTTTTTTTTTAATTTTTTTTTTTTTTATTTTTTTATTTTTGTGTCTGTGTACACGATAAGTAGTCGAAATAATGCTTCGATTTTCGACTTCAGTATCTTGTTCGATGGGAAAGTGAATATCGTTGGTGCATTGGGGAGGTCAAAATTTTAATTTCCCAGTAGTTTTGCTGATGTGAAAAACAAAAGAAAAATTAAGGAAAAACGGGAATTTTTACGCAAAATCGATTTTTAACAAAATCGATTTTGGTTATTGGTGTAACTCTAAAACAAATGACCGTAGATGCATGAAATTTTCACTGGTTGTTTATATTTGCATTTTCTATACACAATACAATTTTGAAAATAATTTGACTTTTTTTGAACTGTTTACGGACATTGTCAGTTTTCAGTTTTTTTAAATTTTTTTTCTATAAATATCAATAAAATTTTATTTGTTGGGTAAAAAAGCTTGAAAATTTAATAGAAGGCTCCTAGGTTATTGTTTCAAAGGCAGATGAAAAAAATTAAAAATCCTTAGTCACAGTTTTTTTTTATACACGTTTAAAGTTCAAATTTTGACAAAATACGGAAAAATCACGAAAAATAGCAAATTATTTTGATGAGAATTCATAAAAATTTTTCTTTTTAAATCTAAGATTTGAAAATGTAATATAAGATTACTCATAAGTTTGTCTACCTTTATCAAAAAAAAAATGTCTAGAAGAAACTTAATTTAAATTTTTATGAGCGTCTGAAATTTATATTTTTACAACATTTGATATTTACTCGATTTCTCATGTAACTATTTTCTTATTTTATTCGTTTATTTTATTCGTTTTCGCTCAGAATCGTTTTTCTTATACAATGATATTATATCATTGAATTCAAATTTAACACCATCCATTACAGTGACCCACTTGTAACCTACTGTACAGCAGAGCGACATCCACTTATCCACCTTTTTTTTGATTATGAATACTATTGAATTATATTTTTATTTATGTAAAGTAAAGTTGTAAAATAGTGAATTGTTTCTCCGGGAAAATTAGAAAATTAGAAAACCTAACCTAACCTAACCTAACCTAACCTAACCTATACCTCCTATGTCTTTATGTGATAATGTGTTGGGTAATTATTTTAGTGATACAAATTATCACTGATTTTTTATTAATGATAAATTCAATACAGTTTTAAAATAATATTAACACGTTAAGTGCCATGCGGACGCCGGCGGTCACATCATCGGTATGCCAAGTATATTTTTCAGTGTCATTCCAAATTTGTATATTATACTATTTATTTGAAAAAAGTTTGAAAATATATCATAATATACATTAAAATATTTGTTATGTTTCACGCTACGGCGCTTTTTGGTGCATTATTGTAGCGCTATGGATAAGTTAATAATATAAAACCATATTCATTTACGGCCATCGGCGGTCATGTGGCATGGTAGTAATGATCAAGTGTGGCTGCTGGCGGTCTCAAAAGTATAAAATTTGAGATTTACAAATGAACGCCGACGGCCGCATGGCATTTAACGTGTTAAAACAATAAGCATATTTTTACATTACTTTATATTCCAATTCAAAAAGTATATATATTTGAACATGTACCATTGTACCTAAATTGTATCTTTTAAGCTATTTTTTTTTTTTAGTTTATAGTCTATTTTTTTGAACAGCTTAGAGTCCTGTGTACTAGGAAACTTATAAGAAGTAATTTCTAGTTGGAATCTGCACAAGTTTTATTAATATTGTTTATTAACTTTAAATTTTTATTAAAACAAATAATAGAGTTATGATATCGACCTATTGGCTATTATATCCAGGTCACGTGAACACGATAATATTAAGTGATTTTTTGATATCCACTGATTCCCTATATATATTTAGCCATATGCGACTACTGACCAGACTTCTCAATAGCAGGTGTGCTGAAGTTAAAATGTTCCAAAAAAGTTGTCATTAATTTTACAATGTATACTGTGATGAAGGACCAGCCAGCATCATAATATGATAGTATCATAAGGTTAACTTATTAATGTTAATAGGTCTATGGATAGTATAGGTACTTTAAGGCTTAAGTTATAAAAAATACCCCTTGAAAGTTATGTGTAATTAAATTTTTTTTTAAACAAAACCGAACCGGCCGCACATTCTCTGTTGTAATATCAAAACTTTTCAATTTTTTATCGTTTTATTTTTTATTTTAAAGTAATTTTATTGTGCTATCAATTAACATATGCCATCAAACCAGAAATGTACAAATTATTTTATTAAATTAAAAAAAGTTGACAAAAATTAGACAAAATGTTTAAGATATTCTTGGTATTATTCTGTAGTAAATACGGTTATTTAGACTTACATGCAATTTCCTTTCAAAAATACTAATTTTGTGAACTCTTTAAATTTTATTGATTTAATACAAATAATTTGTTCATTTCTGGTTTAATTGAGTATGTTAGTTGATACAATAAAATAGCTTAAAAAAAAAAATTACGATAAAAAATTTATAAAGTTTGAAGTTACATCAGAAAATGTACAGTCGGTTCAATTTTGTTTATAATATATTAAATATGTAATTTGAAAGTGCTTACTTTTGCTTATTTCTATAGTTTTTCTTTCCTTAGTTATAAGCGTTGTGATGTGTTATTATTATACAAAAATACACTTACTTCTTACAATAAGTATAATAAATTAGTTTTTCTCATTTTGAAACAATCAATGTTATTTTTAATACTGCATAATATTATTAAATTTAATATTACTTTACTATCACTGTCTATTTTTCTTATAAAAAGTAGGGTCAATTTACAAGTTTGATATTTGCAAAAAATCTAGTTTTAAACTAAAAATTAATTAAATTTAGCTTTTATACAAATCAAAAATTCAAATATTATAGAATAGTTAAAATTCAAAAATCATTTGTTATAGATGTGGATGTCTATGGGTACTGGAGCTAGAGTGAACTGGAAATATATTCATATGTCTGTACTTTTATCTATTGGATTTATATTTTCTTTGTTGCTGTTGAATTTTGCATACCTTGTTGGCCTCACACTATCAAAACATATATTTGCTTTTATGGTCATAGAGGTAATAATATTTTTTGTTATTTATCATTTTATTTTTATTTTATTTACCTGCATTATAATTTTTATCATCAATATTTTTTACAGTGCCTGATGTTGGCTGGAAGTATTGTCCATATATTTCTCCGACATTATATCCAACTTTTTCATCGAAACTCTATAAACCATACAACTAGTCCTGGTAAATTGATTTACTACGCAGAATTAGGTTTGGATCTCGGTATACGTGTGATGGAGATCCTTCATTATTCACATGCTATTATATGGACCAGTTCATATTTAACTATGGCTGGTTTTGTAATATTTATGCATATGAGACAACTGATCAGTGATATTCAAAAACGGCTACAAAAACATAAGAATTTTCTTTGGGTCCATTCTCATCTAGAAAAAAAGTAAGTTAGGTATAGACTTATAAAAATAAAATTAATTAGTGCCTCCATCAATCTCACATTAAAAAAAAATAACTCAAAATGTTGTATTAATAAAATGATAGATCTTTCTGTATTTAATTAATATTTTTGCTATAATTCATTACTGAAATAAAGATATCATTTAAAACTTATTTCTCTAAAAATATTATAATCTAACTGTATTTTCATAGAAATAAAATCTATAGCTATAAATATTATTTTCTATAATTGTTTCATGAATATATAAAAACAGTATCAAACATTTATTAATCCTTAATATTATAATATTAACTATTGATATCACGTACATTAAATATTAATTTTATTAGTAGTAAAATAATAATATTTCAGGTTCTGATGTTTTAGTTTATAATATTTAAAGTAAATGGTATTTGTATTTATTAATGATATATTGATATGAATCTGGTTATATAGTAGTCATTATAATGTTATATAAAAAACAGTTAGAGATATGCTACTGACTCATACAATAACACAATTCAAATGTATGTGTAACTATTACTCCTTAAAACATGCTATGCTACCTCTTTAAAGGGGTAAAAAAACGGAATAAAAACGGTCTTGAATTATTCATCCTTTTGCTTTACTAACCTCATATATGTTAATTCATATAGCATAAACAATATATTTTAAGCAAAAAATAAATTATAAAATACATATTAATATATAGGTAAAAAAATATTTTATATTATACATAATAATATAATATTGTATGTAATAATATTGCCCTATATTACACCTAATAATCCAATTATTTGTGTAGCATAAAATTCAAATGAGCCTATGCATAGTAAAATTTGTTTACTTATATTATGATATTTGTTAGTAAAAACTAAAAAGTTAATATAGAATGGGAGGAAAGAAAGTTTGGAATATTATTGATCCACAGTCACAATAGAAATAATTGATGAACAAAAGGGTTAAATAAATAATGTTTTAAGGTATTCATACGGGTAAAATGTATTGATATCTCCACCTAATTATAAATATTTTAAAAAAATGTGCATTTAAATAATTAATAAATTAAAGAATTAAAATACTAAATGTATAAACATTGTCATATTATAATGAATTGATACTGTATGATTTATTATTTTTAATTTTTAAATTCTAAAGTGGGGTATAAATACTTTAAATTAACTATTGAGTTTTTAGGTGTTTCTTTAAGTAAAATATTAGAAATTTATCTACAACATACTTACATACCTATCAAAAATTTAATAACATTTTGTCAAGGTAAACAATTTGACTTTCAATACCAAACTATCCCTTTAAAATATACAATATTGTGTTCTATGTTCCTCCAGTTAATTATTATTTATTATGGTAAATATTTATTAATTATAGTAATATTTTAGTTATCCTATGGCAACTGCCGAAGAATTAGATACAAATTCTGATAACTGTGCAATATGCTGGGAAAAAATGGATTCTGCTAGAAAATTGCCTTGTGGTCATTTATTTCATAATGGATGTTTACAATCTTGGATGGAACAAGAACCATCATGTCCAACATGCAGATTGTCATTAACATTAGGTCACAATCAAAGTATGCCAACAAATAATGCTGGTCAAGAGTTGTTGGTTAATCTTGCTCATCCTCACATGACTCACATGCCTCATCATTTTTTCCACTTCGATGGTAATTTACAATTATTTGGATTTTGAACAGTTAACTAATTATTTAATTAAATTAAATTATTTAGATATTAATAATTTTGTTTTAAATATTTAAATTTAATACATTTTAGATTTATTCTATACTAATTGAAAACTATTTCAATTTTAGAAACATTTTGGACCGTAACCATACAAACTTAATATGTAGTTATAACTTTTGATTGCAAGTTCTGAATCATAATTAACGTTTTTAATGATATTTTAATTAAATAATACCAAAATACTTACTAAAAAAAATTTATTTGTTTAATTCTACTTATAGGTTCTAGATATTTATCATGGTTACCAAGTTTTTCTGTTGAAGTAACACATTCTCTAAGACCTACAAGTCAAATACACACTTCACAAATGGAAACAATGGCTCGACAAGTAAGATTTGTTTATAAATAAATTGTTTCAGTATTATAATCAAGCTGTTTTATTTATATATTAGGTTCAACAATTGTTTCCACACTTTACTATGAATTTGATTATTGAAGATTTATCAACTACTCGTTCTGTTGATTTAACTATTGATAACATATTAGAAGGTAGATTGGTGGCACCTCAACAATTTGTGGAAGAGGAACCTGTTATTGTTGAAACTGTACCGATTGTTAACAGCGTTGAACAATTTATCAATACACCTACACCTGCTAGGTAAATTAATTTTGCAAAATATTTATTATTGTTGGTAATGCATTGATACTTGATATACAAATTGTTTATAGCCTGTATATCAAAAATACGTTTTATATAATTACAATCTTTAATGTTTTTTTTTTTTGTTTAACACATTGAACTTATATTTTATTTTAGCTTTAACACAAATATTAGTGAACCTGCAATAGATGGACTTGTGAGTATGGGCAGCCAGTTTTCTAAATCACCCGATGAAAGAGAGAATATGCTAAGAGCTCGAAAACAGGCAATGATTATGAAGGCCAGACAGAGGTACATGAGCAAAGATGGAGACGGTTCATCAAAAACTGATTAATCATGGCATTGTAAAGGCACAGACACGCACACACACGCACACTCACAAAAAAGAAAACTAAGACTGTGATTAGAAACCCATTATTTGATTTTAATTTAAAAATATAATATAAATTATTTTATTTATATAAAATAATACACATGTTTCAGGAACTAAATGTCTAATTCAAAATTTCAATCTGCACAAATGTCCAAAATAATTATTTGTCCAAGTAATTGAAATGTCCTCAAACGTATTTCTAAAATGATAACTATAAAAAAAAATGATATTGGTTATACCTACCTCGTAGATTATACCCACTCTGCTGTTAATGTACATGTATTCTTTATGTTTGAAAAATACTTGTTCATCATTGAATGTTTGGGTTTCATACATATTTCCTGAATTTTGAGATACTTTCACGTAAACTTACTACCTTTCATTAAACTAAAACTAAGTTATACATACATGTTGAATTAAATATCCTTCTTTCAGTAGACCCCCTTATATATTGTATAACACAAACGAGAGTTTATTGACCATATTTATATTTGGGGGGTTTTTTTTTTATTGTAGAATTTAATTAATGCGGACACATCTTTGCTTTTGGACTTTTGGTTAGGTAAATATTTTTCCATTCATCTACATATTTGGATATATCTAACCTAAAACTAAATTTATAGGTAATTCCTAATAAATATCAAGTTTTAAAAATTGGCTTTCAGACTACGACTTTAAGAATATAATATGTACGATATTTGACAATTTGTTTTGAATATTATTCTATACTTTTACTACTTCAATTGTGATTTAAGTCCCACCTGGGATTATTTTACAAAGCAAATATTTTCAATGGGTTAAAATGTTGCTAAACTATTGTTAAATTTATTATTATTGCATTTATCAATTAAAAATGGGAAAATTATAATCTTAATTGTATTTATGGATGTAAAAAGGTTATAAAAACATATTGTAAAATTGCTCAGTGTAATTTATAGTTTCAAAAAACATTTTGTTAAAATGGATAATGAAACATGTCGATTAATTTAACGGGCCAATTATATATGTATAATACATAATGTATAGGGTTTTTCATGTATGATGGGTTACCATTACAAATTCAAGTTGAGTGATTTTTCTATAAAATGTAGTAAGTTACTGTTATCAATAATTAAACTTTGGTCTCACACATTTATCTAATATATATATACAGTGTTGTAATAGAAAAGTATTTTTTAATTATTATTATTTTTTTTTAATTGGAGTATTTGTCAGAATGTTTAAAAAGTACAATAGTAAGACAAGATTTCATATTTAGGTAATTTAGAAAAGATTTACAAATGTATACCTTGGCAAGCACCACACATATTATGTAAGTGACATATTTATAAAAGCAAAATTATATTTTGACTGTGGAAAATTTCACAGAATTAAATAGAAAATAATATATAATAGGTATTATGTATATTTTTAATAGTCATTAACGACCGTAAAAAAGAAGGTCCAGGATTAAAGTAAACTTGGCTTACAAAGGACATTTTTTTAGAACATTTATTACGGGAATACTTCTCAAATAATTTTTTATAACGGTTTAAATATGAGCCTTGTTTCTTCTTATTAATACATGCATACATTTATAACATATATTATATTTATTTTTATTGATTATTTGTAATTAAATGGAAGATATTATATAAAGCCAAGACCTGTCATGTAAATTAATGTAATTTATATTTTAAACATATATTTTTTTGTGATAAACCTATATTAGAAGACTTTTTTGCACTTCTTATCACCTCTACATTTCAATAAATTTATTACCTAAAATATTTTATGTACTTAAGTAATTGTATGTATTGGCAGAATTGTGTTAACATTCAGATCCTAGTCAAATTGTAAGTCCTATTACATAAGTTTTAAACATTTTAATTATTAGATAAATAGTTTAGTTTTTAGTATATTATAATATGTTTTAATAAGTTAAAAATGTAAAAATTAT
The DNA here is from genome assembly GCF_019925205.1 of Metopolophium dirhodum. Classification (NCBI taxonomy): domain Eukaryota; kingdom Metazoa; phylum Arthropoda; class Insecta; order Hemiptera; family Aphididae; genus Metopolophium; species Metopolophium dirhodum. The sequence continues at coordinate 11,817,430 of NC_083564.1, forward strand.
ATTAAAATTATTATTTTTTATGAAGAATAAAAATAAGCATAAATATGTGTATAAGTGTAAATTATATTTATTTAATCCTTTATTTACACAAAATATATTTAGAAATAAAAATGGAGCCGTACAATGCATTATAAATTTGAACCTTAATGCTGAAATTAACCTATAAAGTTTACAATAGTTAAGTGAAGCACAATATGTGCAAAAATAAAATCAGCAAAACCACGTTCTGGACTTATATCACTGAATTGTGCTTTGTTCTGCGGATTTGCTTGTAATCGTAAACATACTAAAACAAAAAAAAAAATTTAAACATTAAGACATTAAACAGACAAAATAATATTGTGAAGTAATGACATCTAAGGTTTTTATAAAAAAACACGATTAAAGGGAAATAATTATTTTATTAGAAATTCTATTGATTTTAATGAATATTTAACAGATTTAATCAAAAAATGTCATGTAATAAATTTTAAAATAATCTATATACAGTTAAACCTCTAAATACCGGACACTCTTGGTTACCAACATTTTGTCTGCTATTCAGAGAGTTCACAAAAAATGTCTGCTATTTAGAGGTGTCTGTTAATGGTGGTTTCACTATATGTATATAAGCCAAATACCACTCACTAACTCATTCATCGCTACATCTCAAAAACTACTAAACGAATGATCTAGGGGTTAGCAATCAGAAAGGATTTTCTGATTTTTGAATTTTAAAGAGGTGGTCAAACCGAAAGATCTTGGGAATCACTTAGTAAATTGAAACTTTTTTTGTTTATAAATGGTTGCCATTGGTTGCAGATTATAATAGTTATAGTAGACAGTGGCGTATTTTGGGGGATGTCCACCATGACATTAGTGTTATCATTTATTTTAATAATTATAATTAAATGGTATTTTTATATAAACGGCAAAACTGAAATTAATTTGATTAGATTTGACGAGACAGAGATTTATCTACAGATATCCAGAAATTATTTGAATTTCACCGGGTCATTACAATAGTTAAATAATTTTTTAAAAAAAATGTTAATTCTACATTTTGTATCTACTTGATAATCTTTTTTTAATGAGTTATCAACCAACTTTCTAGCGATCATAGTTAAGGAAAAAAGTTAAAAAATAGAAATTTTGGAACTGTTCACGCTAACGTTTTTATTGATTCAACCGCTTATGCTTTTATACTGATTGGGTGTGATATCAAATCTCTCTCATTAATATTAAAGCTAGCTAAATTACCCACCCACTTATCATTACTGAGTTACATTTTTCTTATTTTCCTAATTAACACAAATTCTTGAATTTTTCAAAATTCAGACTTTTCATTTTAATTAGCATACTTGATTAAGAATCAAGAAATTAATAAAATATTGATATTATAAATCGATTTTTTTGTACACACCGACACCATTCTAAACACGGTGCTCGTCTTTTAGACGTGCAAGCAAGTACCGCGTTAGAAACGGCGCTCGTCTTATCGCATCAACATATTAAAAATAGTTCTGTCGACCATGTAACATAACAATAGTTACGTTAAAGTTAAACACGGTAATTGTTTCAAACGCATTAACAAAATAAAAGTATTTGGTCTCCAATGTGTTAATAAGAATCATAGAAATAACGAATCAATGTTTCATCAACTAATATACAATATTAATATTATTTAAAATTTTTAAAATAATATTGTTATTTTTATTATTATTCTAAAATAATACTTCAAAATGCAAAATAAACCAGTTATGTCTAAGTTTTTACGTATTACAAAAAAAGTGAAGTTTAAAAATTAATTTTTCAGTCGTTTCCAGATAAATTTTTATACATTTATAATAAACAAATAGGTGAGGCGAAACACACCGTGACTATAGTTTAGGCTACACCTACTGAAAAGCGCCGCCGTTGCAATTTATTTGGCAACTAAGTTTATTTTAATGGGCTTACAGAAAATGTAATATGTTTTGATTTTGATGATTTGTTTGAGAGGTTCAATAAATGTTGGACACCCCTTGATAAATTACCCAAAATACGCCAATGATAGTAGACATTAGTATTATAAATTATTATTCTTTTGTCCATAAATGGATAGTTGCATGTTACTTGTGGGCAAATCAGGTACAAGCATGGGTCAAATTGTCACTTACATAGCCTTGATCAAAGAAACTATATCTTAAAACCAAATGTGTGTAACTTGTATAGGTAAGTAAGAGCTCAAAAACTATTAAATTAAATTTGACAAAAATCTCAGAAATGGATTTTAGAGATGTCAGAAACTTAAGAGTAAATAGTTTAAATCAGGTTAAAACATATATACAAGTGCCAAATCCAAAGCTTTAAAACAAAGCTAGGTATACTGACGCCAATTTTCCCGTGAACTGTGGTACACTAAAACCGAGATATATCTAATATAGTAGGTACATAGGCCTAAATAGCCTATATATCTACTGCGACAAAAAGAAACTGCACACAGACGAAGTCGGGACACTCAGCTACCTAGTTAATTCAAAATTTATATAGCTATAGCTATTGTCTCATAAATGATTGATCAATTGATCGTTATATTTTAATGTTAAATTAGGTAAATACTAAAAATAATAATATTCATGTAGGTACGAGGAGTTACTTACCGCCGAGTACAAAACAGCTAACTGATGAAATAAAACCACTGAGGAACGAGTTGAACGGGAATGTGCCTACTAAACAACAGTATGCAAATTGTACTATTCCAGTCAGCATTATGTAAAACAAATAAGCATCGATTATCTTAAGTTTTTTCGATGTTGTCTTCGTGTAATCGTCGTAAAACTTTGAAACAATTCCTAAGATTTTAGCCATTTTTAGAAACTAATGGATTTTCTTTCCGACTAAAACACTATTATGAAATAGTTGTGATTGACTGTCGTTGAAAAGTAGACAAATAGACAGACCGACAGTCAACAAAAATAATTATTAATTAACATTTAGCAACAAAACGGAATCCGTGACATAATACAAGAAGCCAGACACTTTGTAGTGTTTGTACTATCATCTACGTGGTCGTGACGTTATCACTAAAAAATCAAGTAATCAAAAACGAGTACGTGTTATCAACAACGAACTTGCCGGTTCATGGACGAACCGCGTACATAATATTTGTCCATGTTTACCGGGAACCGCCAAACTGCGCGATAACCTAATAAGCGCGCGGTTCCGAGAACACAAACTGAACACCTCAACGGCAAACGCTCATATTTTTCAGCGACTAGAGAACGATATACCCGAGCCCCGCATATATTATTTGTCTTGTCTTTTCAATATAATCACACATTCACACATCGAGTAAAAACTGTATTAGGTATATTCACGATTTAATATATATATAGCGTATACTATCTTAAATCGCAGGTATAATATGTGAATATGTGATATTAAAACTCATCACGTTGAACTGTCAAAGATAGGTTCCTGTGCAAAAGACCATACATTACATCGGTGAAAAATAACAAATAAAAAGGCTCTAAAACATTGACACCGCGTTGTCATGTCAATAACGAAATCGATTTAACACAACCGATGTTGGATCCATGCATATTATATATAGAACTCAAGAACTGTGGGTGACACAATGCGGTGACAAAATATGCAGTTGCCAAGGGCGGCACCAGTTTATGAGAGGCAAATTCGGAATGAATCCCGTGCCCTTCCACCCCAGTCCCCAACAATTAACTTTTGAATAAGGGAAGCGTAAATTATATTTGCCTATGGCGGATTTTACCTAAGGCTGGCCCTGCTATTACCTACTTAGATACTAACTATTATTATTAATTGTTATAAGTACTTAGTACTTACTAGTTACGATACCAAAACTGAAAACGACCATAAAATAATTATTATTGCATTTATTGGATATCAGTAGGTATATGACACAATTTTGGCGTCAATATACATTTGGGTAAGTTAAAAGCAAAACAAAATAGAATAAAGAGCTAAACAGATTAATTAAAATACTATGTGTCTGTGCAAATCTATAATAGGTATTAGCATTTATTATATAATACAATGGTATTAGGTACGATTGTATGAAATATTAAAAAGTTGGATTGTACGAATAAAATAATAAATAACAAACATTGTATTACATTGTATTACATAAAAATATGAAATCATATACGATGTTTTTCCAAGAAAGTTCTAATTCTAAGACCTAAGTTATCCTAGCACCATTGGCGCAAATAGGGGGGGGGGGTGGCTTTAAGGGCTAAGGCCACCCACATCCCAAACGTTACTTGTACCTATGATTGGCACACGCAAATCACTCACAGTCATCTATTAATAAGTAAAAATGACCAGTGACCACCCAATATATCCATTAACACAGCACCACAGCACCCCAGTCATACAATCAAACGGGTAACACACGTTTTTGCCTTTCGGTGTAACTTTAAAACAAATGGCCGTGGATACATGACATTTTCACTGGTTGTTTATATTTTCATTTTATGTACACAATATTATCAAAATATTTTGATTTGTTTTGAAATATTTACGGACGTTTTCAGATCCAATTATTTTAAGTTTTTTTTATATCAAAGTCAATACAAATTAATTTGTTGTCAAAAATCATGAAAATTAAAAGCAGTGACAATTAAAAGATATTAAAAATCCAGTTACAATTTTTTTATAACAATATACACTTTCGAGAGATTTTTGGAATTGAACATTGGCTAAACTGATCTCCTTAAAATCGAAAAAATTGCTGTTATCACGTTTCGGGATGTAATTTTATTATGAGTAGTAGTTGTATATTCTGACACCCGCGCTTGTTGACCGGTTTTTTAGGTGAGGTGTCCCCCGCGATCAGAAGTTTACCTGGTAACTGGTGTCGATCAGGCTACCACAAAAAGAAAAAAAATACTCATCGGCAGCCGTCGTCGTCGCCGAGCCCGTCATCGCGGTACCCGAGTCCGACGTGATTCGTCGAGTGGGAAAATTCCGATATTTTTCGTTTAATTTTTTTTTATTATTATTTATTAACTAATATAGTCTTCTGTCCGCGAGTGCTTCGATCAAGATTTCGGGACGCTCAGTCACGTCGACTCACGTTCGTCCCTCAGTCGTCACAGAGTTTTCGTTATCACTTTTCCTTTTTGCGTCAGTCACTCTCACTCGACGCTCAGTGTCTCAGTCTGACTGCGGCTGCAGCACTTATAGCACACTGCCAATTATTGAGAAATCGTAGTCGCGGCGAACACCGATCAAAAGATAAATAAATTACTGTACGAGACTGGACGACAACTGCGTTCGACGGCATCGTCGTTTCTGCAGGTAAGTGCTAACGTCCCAATTTCGTCCTCGGCGCTCTACTCGCTCGCCCGTTCTCGTATTTCCGAGTAGGCGTCAATCGACGACGATCTCAATCTACGCGATCGTTTTAACGGAAACTTCTCCTTATACTGCGATTGGGCACGGTCAGTGTACCTCCCCGCGGGCGCCCGATGACGTGACCTTATTCGTAACCGCGTTTGCCGCACTCCGTGCATACATCATTATACCCTTCCCGTTCTCCCACGTAATCTTGGTGGGGGTGGTGGAGTTGCCCGCCGGATTCCCGCGCGTACCGCAAAGGTCGTAATTTTTTATTAAAAATAAAATCTCATCGAGTACCTATTCCCACGTCCCACGAAGTCGTTCGCCAGAGGTCCATACTTGTGATAACGTTTTCCCGCGGGTATAGGGGTGGTTACCGCGAGCCTTTAATTTTCTTCTCGGGCGACAACGCCGTCCGACCACACCAAAATTCGAATCGGTTGCCGTTGCGCTCAGGTTGGTTTCTTCCCGTTTCAAGCCAAAACGGTTTGTCGAACGTGAAACAGCCGACAACTTCGTCGTGCGTGTGCGCGTCGACACAGATTCAAACACTTCGCTTTTCAACGTCCGATCTTTTGCCGTTAAACGTTCGACGCCCGTCCTGCCGGTGATTGTCGTGCGTCGTCTCAGCACACCCAAGGCCCAACATTAGAGACGTTCCTATTTTGATTACTATACTATAACTATTAATTATTATCATAATTTATCATTATTATTATCGTCATCGCTATCGTAGTTGCCGTTACGATAATATAGATTATAGGTAGTCATACAAGCCGCTTTAACCTTAAATCTATTGGATGCCGTTTTTCAAGGTTTTTCCGATCTGTTTGTCACCCGCTATCCGCATTACCTCCTAATCGGCCGATTGTTTCACTCAATAGTGCATATATGGTAATATCTCGCTTGTCGTCAATTGATATTATTTATAACGCTGACGGTCGTCGTCAGTCGTCACCATATTTTGTATTCGATATTAACTACGTTATTTCGTTCGGTAATTGCTCTTTTTACACGGTTCCAGTACCCAATTAGCGCAAGTACCGTACATTTTCATAAATTATAAATTCATAAATTTAAGAAACCGTAAGATGTAACATGTCGTGTTTTTTAAAATCATAATAGTTAATCGTGATTTAGAGCTAAAACTTAAAATAAATTGTGTGTCTTTACTGTTAGTGATATTATTTAATATTATTTATTACCTAATAAAGATTAAATAACCAATAAGTACCTACCCTTCTATATTAAATTGATAGTTAATAGTCATTAAAAAAATGTTCTGCATCTTCTAGTTATCTCCGGATATAGATACATAAAGAATCAATATTGTGTTTAAATTTGTATTTTTATCTTACATATTTACCTATTTAAAATCAAAATTTAAAATTAGGCTAATTTAAAAACAAAATTGTTACTGAAATAAAATATGACCAATTGAAATACAAAAAAAAAAATATTTAGTTTAAACACCTACCCTACCTTAATATTTTAAGTGCCTATTATTAATTATAAGGCTATAAATTATACAACAAAGATGTTTCTATCTGAAAAAAAAATACCTACCTACTTGTTTTTTAGTATCCATTAAAATTACGAGTAGGAGTTTTTTTAAAGAATAATATGTAGGTACTTAAGGCAATTAAGAAATTGATTAATATTATAACTATCTTGAATTTCCTACTTAAACACTTTAAACTGTTTAATATTCTTATAGCCCCGTTAATTAAAATATTAATATGGAATCATTGTTATAATATGTGTAACAACAAACTTTAAAGAAGTTGTAGTTAACCATATTTCTCTTTTTTTATTATATTATTCCGTATTCGGTATTATTAATATTATAAAAATATTTTATATTATTTTAGAACCACTATCAAATATGGCTATAAATGTGTATTCAACTAATGTGACATCTGATAACCTAAGTCGTCATGACATGTTAGCATGGGTAAATGATACTCTGTCTGCAAGTTTTACGAAAATAGAAGAACTATGTTCAGGTGCTGCTTACTGTCAATTTATGGATATGTTATTCCCTGGTAAGTCATTATGATTACTAAATTATAAATTTAATACATTGTAATTAATTTAGGTATTCAATTTGTATTATTAAAATGTATGTTTAATAATATTACAAACTGTAGGACAGATATTTATAATGATCCAATTGTTTTCTTTGTTACACATGTCTAATAGAATATATGGGTATTATAAAGTAAATGTATACTACAAGGTATATTAAACAGTTAAAAATACCTATCTAAATGTTTCATTTCACATCCTTCTATATGCTCTACCAATTGTATGTTTAACGAACCAATTTGTAGGTTAATACCCAATTTGGACGGCCCCTCCTTAGAATAAGAATAATTTGTATCTTATTACTAATGTATATTTCTGTAAATTAAACTAAAATGTATGTCTACTTCATGTATGTAATATACTGACCTCGCCTGTAAAATAAAATATATTTTCTCTGTTAAACTATCAACAATATTGTAAATTATAAATGAAAATAATAACTGTTGACAAGTATAATTTAATATTCCTTAATACAATTTTGACATGCCTCAGTCCACTGTAGCTTGGAGGGCAAAAAATACACATGGTTTGGTATTTGTATACATAACCTAATGCATAAAATCCTAACTCATAGTACAGTTCAAAAGATAATATTATTACATATGTTAAAAAAAAAAATATATTTTTACTATCTTGTAATTTTTATATTAACACTATTTAACACAAATTTTATTTAAAGCGGTACAATACTAATAGGATTTTTAATAAATATTTGGTAGATTAGTTACTAAATGTGGAAATTATAAATCCATTATTCTTATGATTGAATTGTATTTACTTAACATGCTTACATTTAAAAAAAAACATTCTTAACTATTGAAAAAAAGTGAATCTAAATTATAAAATAATAAAAATAGGTTAGAAACACATTTTTTGTATAATATAACAATGTCCTAACTTTTTTATTTGAAATGTACAGGATTTTTTGTGAGTGCATAGACACATTTTTTTAATATTTAATAAATTCTTCATACCTATTATGTATCCAATGTATACATTTATAACAATGTTGAAAACATTATCAGCTAGAAAAATGATTTTTTTCGAGTACATTTAACTGATTGTTACTTTATGATTATATCGAAACAAACTGTAACTGTTAAGACTGTTCCTCTCATTTATTATATGTTAGAATATAAATTTGACCTTACTAAAGCATCATAAACTTCTCTCTAAATAGTAAACCTAGAATTGGTAATTGTCGTGGTACTTTTTTATATCTAGTTCATTATTAAAATTGTAATTTAGTACCTACTGAAATTTACTAAACATCTATGAATCATTATGGCTATAGTATGCTTATACCTTTATAGCCTATATTATTATTTTCAAAAAAACTCATATACATAATCACATAAAATAGTTTATGATTACAGATTATATCAACTTTTTATAAAAAATGTTTTAATCATTAAATTGTTATTATTATTGATTTTATAGGTAGTGTGCAAATGAAACGAGTCAAGTTTAGAACAAATCTTGAACATGAATATATACAAAATTTTAAAATACTTCAAGGGGCTTTTAAAAAGATGGCAGTTGACAAGGTATGTTGAAAATGTAATTAAAATTTAAAAATGTGTCAGCAATAACAAAATTAATTATTAAATATTTAATTTAATAAGATTTAAAATAAGTCTATATTCTTTTAGAAAAGTTAAAGATTAAACGTAGGCAGAAATAATATTGTATATTTTATTAATTATTAATTTTCATAATCTAATAATATACTGAGTATCAGTTATAATACGTTGGGTTTTATATTTATGGGTTTTGTATTTACCCACAATTGGGATGGTAAAAAATTACTTTACAGGTGATACCTGTTGACCGCTTAATCAAAGGACGTTTTCAAGACAATTTTGAATTTTTACAATGGTTCAAAAAGTTTTTTGATGCTAATTATGATGGACGTGATTATGATGGCCTTGATGCTCGTGGTGGTGTTATGATTGGTTCTGGTGCAGCGGAAGTGTGTGGATTTCAAGCACCTCCACCATATCGTGTACCACAAGCTGCTCGCGCTTATAAAAGCCCGTCCTATGGACATGGTATTCATAAATGCTCGGTTTTTGTGTGTTAATTAGTCAGGATAATATTATAATTAGTGAACATTCAAACTTAGATTTAATCTTCACTTGTAAAAAGAAAAAAGTTTAATATTTATTTATTTCTTAAAAATACTTATTTTTGCATGTCAATATAATATGATACTTTATATAGTCTTTATAGTTATTATTTACAAAATTATATTTTGTAAAATAATTAAATAATAGCAATATCATCAAATATGGAATGTATAAATCTTTCTTCATAGTTAAATCATATTTTAGATAGAATGTTGGTATTTAAAGTTTTATTTGGTATATTATTTTTTTTATTTTTGTTTCTTAACAGGATACAATATTACATGTGTAAAATAGTATTAACATACAATTTTAAGTTACTATATTAGTAGAATCCTATAAAAATTAAATAAAAATAATATTGGAACAGAGTAAACTTCTTAAAAAAATTAAATATTTTAAATTATTTTATTCTCATTTCTCGTGATGTTTTCTCTAGCCTTTATTCAATCTTTAGAATTATTGTTATGCTCTTTTAGATTGAATAAATAATGTATATTGAACGTACAATTTTAATTCATCACCAATATCTTTTTCTGCTGTTAAGAAATAACAAATTTAACAATTATTTATTTTACTATTTGATTTAAATATATCAATTATGTTTTCTTTATGTTTATAACTGTTGTGATTGAATATTTGTGGAAACAAGCTTAACAAGTTAAAAAAAATGGTTTTGATTTATTTTTATTTTTAGATGTTTATTATTATTATTATTTTTAACTTCATCCTTTTGTTTTATTTTTATTTTGCAGATAGTACCTATAGATAGGCTGGTCAAGGGGCGTTTTCAGGATAATTTCGAGTTTTTGCAATGGTTCAAAAAGTTTTTTGACACCAATTACCAAATGAATGATTACGACCCAGTAGGTGCGCGCAGTGGTGAGGGAATGGGAGCAGCCGGTGCAGCAGCCAGAGCAGGTCCTGTCAAAAAGCCATCGGCGGCAGTACCGCCTAGAAATGCCACCACCCAAAATCGTTTATTCCGTCCCGCGAGTAACAGCAATAGTTCGTATTTTTAACTCGAAATTATCCCAAATTCCCAATGTTATTGCTTTTTTATGCTTGATTTTAATTTATTTTTCTTAAATTGACTCATAGTAATACATTTTGTATTTACAATTATTTAATTTATTAAATTGGTTTTTAGTGTCTAATCGTGTACCCACAACAAGACCAACAGCACCAGCCAATCAGCGTGATAGAGGCGATCATAAAATCGATGAACTTACTAGACAGGCAAGTTCAGTCATAATATAGTTTAATTTCAAAAATTCTATGTCTATAATTATTTTTATTATAGATGAGTGAATTGAGAGTTACAGTTGAGGGTTTGGAAAAAGAACGCGATTTCTATTTTGGTAAATTGCGTGACATAGAGGTGATATGCCAGGAACAAGAAAGTGAACATCCATTATTCTCTAAAGTATTGGAAATTCTTTATGCCACTGAGGTATGTAAATGGGTTCTTATTTTATACCAATTGTTAATGAATGCTAATATCATGTAAATAATCTTAAGGTTATATACTGATAAATTTTAATCATACTTTGAGTTCATATCTTCTATATTTAAAATTTTGTAATTTATTATAAATAACTAAATTACTCACTAACAGATTTTTAGGATCTTCTTTTGGCTACTTTTCAATTATTTTGTTAAAGGAATTTTGTACTTAATGTTGGCTAAAAACATTGTCGCTGGACATTCCAATAATATATTTAACCTAACAATTACATTCTAATTAAAACCACCAAGACATAATACAATAAAATACGATTTTTAACAGCTCAATCTAACTATCAAGTGAACATTTGTATAATATAATTTTGATTCATTTGTAGATTTTCTGAAAAAGTAATTGTTATTGTATTTATATTATTAAATTTTTTGTTTGAAAAATTTCAAACATATACTTCAGTGATTTATAATATTGTAGTTCAACAGTTAGAAGTATTATAATGCTGTGTGGTCAGGTAGTACTAGAAATATTAGATTTGGAAATCACAGTCATGTTATACATGCTGCATTGAATATTTGAAACATTAAGAACTAGATAAATTTCAAATTTATTATAATATTTTAACCAATAATATAAATAACAACATATAGTTATTAGTTTAGAGGTTCTTTAAGCAAAATGTACACATAATACATATATAAATAATAATAGTACAAATATTATCCTCCTTGTCTTAGTGTCATCTGGATAATGATAACAATTCTTTAAATAAAATTGATTTCAACTCTGCTTAAATGTTAACTTTTCTAAATCAATAAATTATATGCGTTCAGGAGTGCATTTTTATTGTATTTAAAATTAAGCACATTTGCCAGTTTTCAACGGATATACTGTATGTTTGCAAAAGCTGGGTACACTCAATAACTCAATTGCTTATATTACTTAGAACCCTATAAATATTTTAGAATTCTGTCAGCGAGAGATTGATGGTCCATTAGTCTAGTTTCATGTCACACAAAAAGTATTTTAAAATATGTATAGTGTACTGAGTAATATGGGTAATATAATTATACAGTTACCTTGTTTTTGTGAATACGGTATATATTTTTAATTTTCTATGATTTTTTTCTTGTAGGATAAATTTTAAAACCTATTTAATAACAAATGCTTGACATACTGTATCAGAGGTGGTTGAACTTTTTTTGGTCAATTTCTATAATTATGTAACCAAAGATTAAATTTTTAAAAACACATTTATCCGTCAGTAATTTATTTAATTTTTTGGGTGTTGTGAGTATGAGATTTGTTTAAAAAAAAGAGTATAGTTATACATTATAATCTCTGGAAGTGAGATCCAAATTTTAGAATTAGTATCTATATTATTTATAAATAATAAATATTTTAAAAATCATGGGATTGGTGCAGTAGAGTATACAAGGGGGGTCAGATCCCATCCCATTGGCTTGGATAATCTTGTTTGATGTGAATATTGAATCAATTGAAATATTATATTCATTGTTCCTTATTGTTAAATATTTTACTACCTAAGTAAAAAGTTTTGAGAGTGGAGTTTTTTCAATTTTTCCCCTCCCATTTAACTGTTATTTTCTTTTTTATCCTCCCCGCTCCCAGAAATTATGTCTACACCACTGGATTTGTGGGTATATACTATATGTTATCGCTGTGTAAATAATATTTTATTAATTGCTTAATTTTTAAAGGATAAATTATGTCAATAATAATAATAATACGCTTTCATACTTGCTTAGTTTAACTTTATCATTAGACATGTACAATATTTAATATAATAATGACTATTAAATCAACTGTTCTAAAAAAAATGATTATTGGTTGTATTTTAGGAAGGATTTGCTGCTCCAGAAGAGGTTGATACTAACAATCACGATGATGATGAAGCTTACTAATAGTCTCTTATTTAATTTTTTTTACTTAATTATGATTTTTTTAATGATATTTATTATATTTTACAGTACGCTATTATAATAAACTGCTAAAAGCACATGTTCAAAATTGTGTACCGTTTCTTATTAATTTTTGTTTTTTTTTTTTATTCTGTATTATTTATAATTATTAAAAGATGACCGTTACCATGGCTCAACTTAATTAAGCGGAACTTAAATTTATTATTATTTTTATTTATAACATATATGCATATATTACATATATATATATATTTATATATAGGAATAATAATTTATAATTTAATGAAATTGCCTGTTGAATATTCAATAAAAATTGTTAAAAAAAAGAAAAAAGTAAAACATAATTTGTATCACAAAGTTGTTTTTTTATAACTATTATGATACATACAATACATATTTTGTTAAATTATTATTAAGTATCTTAAATTGGAATTTATGTAAGAACAAATATAAAATACTTAACATAGGTCTATATTAGAAAAAATTTTAATTACAAATGGTTTTATGAGGCGAATTAAAAATATATTTTAAATGTAAACTGCAATCATAGCAATGACAATTGTTTTCTAAGATCGTCTACGTTTAATTCGGTTTCTTTCACTAAGGATTCTTCATTTGGAGCTGTTTGATCAGCAGATGGATAAGCAAATTCTATTCCATCATTCAGTGATAAGTATTCATCATCACTTTTTGTGCTGTTATTTATATTTTCAGTTTTTAATGGTTCAAGAAGTTCTGTTGTGTTATTTGATGCTGTTGGTTCATCTTCCGCTAATGATATCCCTTGAATATTTATTATAATTAGTAAGAAACCAGTTGTAATTTGTTGGTTTTAACCTGATATATAATGCATTTTAATACTAACCCCATTCATTATTTTCATGAGTAACTATATCTTCAGGTAGATCAACATTTGTGCATTCTGGTTCCTCTTTTACCCTATTTTTAAATTCTGACTGTTGTTTTAAACAGAAATTATCACTACAATTCGGGTTTGGTTTAATCATCATGCTTGGAAAGAAATCAGATAAAGCATTATATCCTAAGTACCACGAAACTGTTCCAAAACCCAGTAATTTCCTAAAAAAAACCATCCACACATCAGTATTGCACATTAACCAAGTTATAAAATGGTAAATATTACTTTAATGAATTTTGAACTAGCAATCCTGCAACAACACCCATCGTTGTTGGTAAACTCGCTGCACAAACTCCATCCTTTTTTAAAGTTTTTTCATCTATATCTGAAGCGACTACCAATGGAGGTGCACACTAGAAATTATGGTAAAATAATACAGCTAATTAATATCAAAACGTTTCACTTTGGTCTTTATGGCAAATGTATTACTGCAAAGCAAGCGGATTCTCCAGGCACAATATACTGAATATGTCCACATACAGCATTTTCACTAACACCCGATTCAAACCATTTTAATCCTAATTCATTACATGCTGCATTAATTGTCATTCGGGCTTCGTAATTGTCCACGCAGCTCAATACCAAATCAACTCGATCACCATTAATTCCTCCAGTCCTTTTTCAAAACAAAACAAATGTTAGTTCATTTTTTTATACTACAAATAAATAATATTTGAGACATACTTTAAGACGTTCAAGAACTCTTCAAATTGGGTGCTTAGCGTGATGTTTGTATTGTATGTTTCAATCTTGACGTCTGGATTAATTTTTGTCAATGTCATTGATGCGGCTGTCACCTTGCTCAGACCCGCTTGGGATGGTTGATAAAAGAGGCGGTTCATATTGGCTAGTTCTACTTTGTCGTAGTCGAACAATACTAACTGAAAACAATAATATAGACTTTTCAGGCCAACTCAAAAGTGAATGTCATCACGATGTTTGTTTTCTTTCCTTGACTAACGCACATCATACCTAGTCAATTTATATTGAAATATTGTGTTGTTAGCTTTAATATTAAGAGGGAAATGGCCTATAATCAAATTTAACATAAGGACATTTATCAGTGTTTATACAATTGCATTTTTTAGTCTTTGACAATTAAAAAAAAATGCTCATGTATCAAAAAGGAAAAATTGAAATATAAAAAAGCAAACAGCCAAAAACAAATTTGTAATGTACTAATGTTGCTCATTTGGTTGGAGAGAAAAAACAATTGGTGGACAATTTTTTTAATTAATGAGCACTACCTTTCCTATGCCGCAACGCGTGAGCATCTCTGCAGTGACACTGCCAACTCCACCGACACCAACCACGACCACTGTGTATTTCCTGATGTCCTCGTAATTCTTAACGATGCCCATTCGTTGCAGGGCCATTAACCGGCTAAAAAAGTAGTGTCATAAATATATTATTTATAACAACTAGATACAGATAGTAGACGCTCACCTGTACGGGTTCGAATCAACTACTTCAGCTGACATCTCACGGACCTTGTGTTCTGCAGTTTCTTGCGAGCCCGGCGCTTCGGTCAGCTCCATCAGAGTCTTCTTGAAGTTCTCGATGCGCTTTTTGATGTTTTCCACATCTTCTAGAGACATCTTGGCGGACGGTCACGAAACCCACGGGTAAAAAATATAATTCAACTGTAGCCAGTGAAACTTCTGCGAAGGGGTTACAGAGGGTAACTGTGTAAACGGCAAAACTATGAACGTAAAAGTAAAAGTTGTACTACACGAGACGTGTACTAAGTTACTAACTATAAATTATAATTTATAATACGTTTATATAATAGTAAGAGTAGAGGAGTATAGACGGTTTAGAGCAGATTACGCGTGTCACATAACTACCGCACAGAGCTGATAAGACGTAACGGACACGACGGCGACGATCGCGTTCACGGTTAGAAGATAAGGTCGGGACACTTCCCTATTTAACAGCTACGGTTCATAGCTAAATAAATAGTCTAATAGTAGCCAACAGGTCGCTCAATGCTTAGAGAGGGCATTTTAGTTGAGTTTATTAGTTTTATTAGGCACCTCATATAACATTAAAATGTTCTATGGACACCTCCAACAGAACTTAATTAAGGTTATGTATACAATTTTAAATATTTTAGCGGCAAACGTAAATTATTATTATTGATTTAAACCAGAAATATCATATATATATATATAAAAATATAGGACCATAAATAGATATTAAATTGTATAGATACATGGCTTTTTTTCCTGACTACCGTTAATACTTTCTACATTTAGAATCCCCCATAGCAGTGGCGGTTTTGGTGGTGAGGCGGCGCCTCGCCTAAATTTTGAAGTAATTAATACTCGACAAGTATACTTCATGGCTCATCGATAGCACATATTTCGATTGTAATTTTTACACGTATTTATGATTTTATTTGAGAAAAAATTCTTCTCTAGGAAATTTAATAATATGATTTATGAATTATTATTCATTAATTTATTATATTGTATTCATTTTGCGTTTATTACCAAAAATTGCGATAAACCGATAAGAAATTCACGAAATAATTATTATGTAAACAAACGCTGGTATTCACGGGATATATACTCAATACTGCCGATTGCAGTAGCCGAGAATGTTTGATTCTGCGGTTTGAACGTTTCATCGTTTTCAGTGGACCCAAAGACTAAAATTATTTACGAGAAACCAGTGCAGAGATACTTGAAGCAAACTATTCGAGTATCAACGCCATCTAAGTATTTAAGCGCAATTAGCGTTTGGGATTTGGGGAGGGGGGGCAAAAGCCTTACTTTGATAATATTGAATAAGCTTTAGGGGGGCTATGAACTTTTGGTGGGGGGGGGGACTTAGCCCCTAAATCCCTCTATTTGTGCCTAAATATATATTATTATTGACTGGAAATCATACGACATTGATTAAGTTTGTTTATTTAACTTTCCACTATACACATCAATCACCATACTAATATAAAATAAAAAGATAAAACAATAAATCTAAATATTTATTTGAAAAACTTTAATATAATATATTATTTGAAATATCATAAATAAAGTACAATATTAGATTGTAATATAATCAGATATTCACACAATATGCAGATGAGTATTGTACAAAGTTTAAAAAAACATTAAAAACTATTTTTTGGGGATATTAAATAAATAATATACCTATGCACATTTTGATTATTAAAAATTGATTTTCATAAATCTTTCAAAACATAAAATTATCTTATAAAATACTACACATATCTTATTTGGGCCTCTATATATAGTTTTATAAAAAAAAAAATTAAACATAATATGTAAGTAAAACAAAAAATAATGATTGATGTACAATTCTTTGAAACAATAGTTCTTGCTAGGCATTTAAATATGTTTTTTGGTGAGACAAATAAAATGTAAATAAATGTTTTATACAAAATATACAATAAAAAGCATTAAAATAATATTTTTGTTGGATTAATTATTAAAATAAATAATTTTACTAACAATATTTTGTATAACTACATGGAAATAAAATATAAATATAACATGACAATATGACATTATTGTTAATGAATTTTTTTTAATTTAATTGATAGCCTTGATATCGTCATGGTTATTATTATAAAGTGGCAATTTAATGATAAAACTTATAATTAAATTACCCAAATTATGAGTAAATTTCATATCATAACAATTATCAGGGCAGGGAAATAAAATTCTGTTCACACAATCTTTGAGATCCCCAGGCTTAGAAAAAAAATTAAATATAAACTGTTGAAGTTCATTTAATTTTTGTTCATTTTTTGTGGTTAAATATGTATCCTTATTATTAATAGCATTTTTATTATTGAAGCATTTATATGATGTTACTGTAACATTGAGTTTTAAATTATGTATTAAATCAATAAAACTTATGCCAACTGGGTACCCTAAGTTCGTAAGTATTATTATTATGCCGGAGTACCCAGTTTCCCTAGCTGTGTCTATTAATTTTTTTTCAGACATAAGCGATCGTCCTACTATTATGGAATTTTCTATGACATGATTCAAGATTGATAAAATGTTTTCCGTTACTTCTGCCAGGATAACACCAGACAGGGAAGTAGTAAGCATAGTTTTTCTATGACTCTTCAAATCCATCATTACTGAGTTGTTCATTAATGATTCATCCAAATTAACGATGCTTGTATTGGCCTAATCAAAACAAACAATGTATTCATATTACAAAATATTTCATTAAGTACCTACCAAATGTATATAATTAGCATTGTTATATCACATATTTCAGTTATTTTTATTTACTTATTAACTAACATTTAACCAAAATAAAATTAATAAAATAAAATTGTATATGACAATGCATAAAAACATGTTCTTTTTAAATACTTTAATTTAAGCCTTTATAAGGTTATGAATAGAGCCTGGAAGTTCAGCCATTAAAAACTACACCAAAATACGGGCTTAAATAAATAAAATAATATGCATTCAAATTTTTTTTTTACGTTAGGTTAGTTTAGGTAGAAATAATAATTAAAAGAAGGGGAAAAAGATGCATAATTTAATGAATATGAATTATTATGTTGTATTTATACCTTAGAAATACAACTAAACTTTGTGTTCGGACGACGGACTCTTAGAGCTTCAAAAGTTAGAACGTTTATGTAAAGTCGTATCACGACAGTCTGACAGGGTGACACTATACAATTTTTGTTGTCAGAAAATATAAAATAATTCATTAAATTATATCAAAAATACTTGGAATTATAGATTGCTTCCATAAGAAAACTTAAGAGGACACTACAGCTGCATGTGTTGTCTCAGTATTACAAATGTACAACATTACAAAAACTGTTTTACGTGAGATAGAACAACTCAAGAATACAACAATTAAGGTTTTAATTAAATTTAACCTTAAGTATTATCGGGACATAAATTAGATAATATTAAAGTACACATTTATACCGGTTTTTATTATTAAGTTTTCATAAAAATATTTTTCAAGAAATATATTTTTAAATAAACTCATGAAATGTTATTAAAAAAAAAAAAAAAACAACAAATTATATTAAAAAATTATTTATTAAAATATTGCATATTTTGAAAACTAAAATTTCATTTTTTAACTTTTTAGGCTGTGATTCAAATTTGTAGGTGATCGCTGATCCAGAAACTTTTTGATGTACTTAGTAAGAACATATGAATGCACAAAATTAGATAAGGTACTATGGGTGTTAAAATTTGAAGACACTAAGGTTAGGTTACTATTGGCTCGTGTTGTGTTCTGTATAAGAATATATTTAATATGTAAGTAACAAAATGTTGGTAACACACAACAAGTACAACTTGACTATTCTTAACTCTACAGCTTAGTGAAAACCTTGATTAAGTGATAATTCTTCAAAATTGAGTTTATTGTAAAATATTAGTAAGAAAAAAATATTTCAGAAAATGTTAAATCAAAAAATCAAAGAAGTCTAGAAAATTGTGTTCTCATAAAATGTAGAGAAAGTGACTTACATAAAATACCGGTAATTTGGGCATTAAGTCTAAAACAGAATTGTCAAGAGTTTCATCAAAGCTTGAATTGTTCAAATCTATACAATTTTCCGGCATTACAGATCTGCAACTCGAGTTGTTCATTAATGATTCATCCAAATTAATGATGCTTGTATTGGCCTGATAAAAATATATTATTAATATACCAATTACTTTACAAAATATTTCATTAAGTACCTAATGTATATCACCAGAGCAGTAGACATGAAAGGGGAGGGGAAGGGGTAGGAGGGGTTACAACATGGAAAGTAAATAAAATTTATTTATTATATAATAGGTAATTATTTTTATCACCCCTTTCCTGTCAATGGCCCTGACTATCGCTGTTATAGTCATATTTTAGTTCCTAAGCGAAGAAGATAAGTGTAAATGTACAATAATTTTTTATGAGCGTCTGAAGTTAAAATTTTGACTAATTCCATCAAAACCACAAAAAATGGCTAAACATTTTATGAATTTCTATGTATAATATCTAAACTTTGAAAATTGAATATAAGCTTCTCCTTCAGTTTTCCTATATTTAACAAATAAAAAAGTTTACAGGAAAGTCAAATTAATTTATTACGGGCTTTTTTAAAGTAGACATTGGATATTCACCGATAAATTAACAAATTCTCATATTATGATTTTCATATTTTGTCGTTATTAAAAAACTATTGACCGTAGGTACTTGAATTTTTTATTAAATATTTATTTTGTCGTTTCCCATACCTGATAAGAATTTCAAAATATTTTAATATTCTACTGTTGTGGAACTAGTGGCCATAATTTTGTCCGCAAATTAATTCTTTACCAATTATTAAGAAAGAAATAAACATTAGGCTAAGGCACACGAGCCCCAATTTACAACACCTTCCTCTATAGGTATTTTATTTCAAAAACATTTTAATATTGATTAATATATAATAAAATTATGGTAGTTAAGTAGGTATACACTGCTTTTTAACGGGTAACTTATGAATTAAGATATTCTATATCTAAAATCTATAATCAAAAATCCTTTTTATTAAAAACAATTATTATAGGTACCTGTTTTTTTAAAGCTGCTGCGGTATCTTTCCAATTTGTACCTATTTGGAGATGTATCTTGATCATTTTAGATGGGTTTATGCATAGTGAACAAAATGGGCATTTAGCTTCTAGGTTTGACAATCTTGAAACAATATCATTAAGTTACATTTTAGTACTTATTTATTATAATTTATAAGTAATGCTAATTTTGAAATAAAAAAGTCAAGCAACAATAATTAAATTATACTACTATACTATTGGATGTCAGAGAAGAATAAATAATATAGTTGCCTACTTGTTGAAGCACATGCCAAGGCATTCAGCATGAAACAAATGACCACATGGAGTTGCAAGTACTGTTTCGGGATACATTCCGGTAAATACGGCATTACATATTCCGCAACAAAACATCTTGATGTTTGCCGCACGAATTCGCGATTAAATAAATATCAATAAAACGAACAATTAATGAACAATACTATAAAAAAAAAGTAATAATAGGTATACTACTGTAAAATACAGGTACTGAATATATTATGGCCAATGGGTACCTATACCTATATAATATATTACAATAATAAGTAATAATCCGATCGTGTTATTCTGTAATCCACGCCATTGTGTCAAGTGCCAACTACTGAACTGCCATTAATTTGCCACACTGTATTACTGTGCCTGTGGTTAGGACATGGCTAAATAAATTGGTTACCATGAGTAGGGATTTCCATTTCGCTTTATTAATATAAGAAATTTAAAACGTTGCACCTACCTACCTATGTCCTATACCACCAACTCAAGAACAATTAACAAGGCACAAATATTATAATATACCAATTATTTATATGTAAATTATCATACTATAATCAGGATTTGTAGGAGCTCAGGATTTGTACTTTGTAGATAATAATATATTCATAATTTTATTTCACAATATCGATTGTCAACTAATGCTATTTTAGTATTTTCAAATTATTTTAATATTTTATTTAATCTTTTATTACTTTTCACCACAGAATGAAATTTTCTCGAAACATTTTCTATTAGATAAAGAGATTAAAAGAAATTTAGGTATATTTAAATAATTTAATGTAAAAAATCAGAATAAATATACTTTTGTTAGCTCTTTAGCTTGGGTCGCTTTGATAAATTTTTTCATTATTATAAAATGTTATAATAATTTAATACTCTAGACATTCAGATATTCAGACTATATTATATTCAGTGGTTGCCGGTTGGTACCTGCTCCGTAACTTTATTGGACACTTGATCATTTATTTTTTTTTACTTATAACTTTTTTTTTTTTTATTATTATTAATAAAATACACAATTTGTACACAATAAGGCACAATAAGAGTATGGGCTATGATAAATAAAATATGAATAACGTGAGGAGGGAGGCCCAAACTCTAACTTGGGGTGAAAGGATGTCATGGAGTGGACGAAATGGGAAGTGAAATTTTGTTAATTACTTATAACTTATATCATTGATTATAAATACTATAGTATTTATAATCAATGCTTATACTTTATAAATTATATTATGGAATATGATTCAATATAAAACACTCAAACAGTTTAGATTGTTGGAGCATCAAAACTTGCCTCACTCTTAAGTCTTAAGTTTTGCCAAAACCCTTACTGCAGGCTCACGTCTTGTAAAATAGTTAGATTTTGATAATTTTATTATTATAATTTGAAAACTGACTACTTTGCAGGTCACATTTGGACGCCGATTCTGAAATCTATTTTCAGAAGTTGTAATGGACCATGACAAAAAAAAATGTTGTTTATTTTATCGTGTAATAAACGTTTAACTTCTAAACACATTTTTGAGCATTTTTAAATGTATTTCAATAATTCAATACTTCATACATTGAGTATTGACGAAAACCGTAGGGGTGATCCTGGTGTTTATCATAGACCAATAAACCTAATGTACAGCACTTAGATAGATAAGTCAGGAGTACGATAATATAGAGCGAGCGAGAAAGAAACT
Organism: Metopolophium dirhodum; assembly: GCF_019925205.1. Classification (NCBI taxonomy): domain Eukaryota; kingdom Metazoa; phylum Arthropoda; class Insecta; order Hemiptera; family Aphididae; genus Metopolophium; species Metopolophium dirhodum. The sequence goes on from NC_083564.1 coordinate 11,839,844, forward strand.
AAGTAGTAAAATGTATTCAGTATCTCAGTCAGTGGCGTATACATAACTTTTGTATGGGGGGGGGGGGGGGGGGGATCGGTTGCAAACAAATTATTATGGAACAAAAATACCTAAACCTAGGTATGTGCACATTTAAATACCTAATAAATGATAAAACATATATATATTCAATACATTTTATTTTAAATTCTACAAGTAGTTATATGTATATAGTTATGACTTGTTCGTACAACTGACATAATATTTGTTGTTGATTTTTGTTTTTAGATAATAATATTTATTATTTAAGCTATTTTTAGCTATTTTTATATTTCTTTTTCTAATGTATAGGAAAATGTATTATTTTATTATACGCACGGACATGCGGGCGTCGTCTCCGCCGCGTTGATATCGGTGACGGTGGCGACTGGCGACGGCCCGTGGCTGGTCTGCCACATATTATTATCTTATAATAATTGATTATACTTGTATATATAATATACATATTATCAAATATCACATAATACGATTATATGAATATGAAATAAATATATGATTACTGATTAATATTAAGTAAATTATTTTTAATTAATTGTTGAATGTGTTAAAATAAAAATTTACAAAAAATCCTTGCCATTTTTTTTCCTTGTAATCTCCTTACATTAAGTCATTAAGAACACTATTTTATAAAATGTAAAAAAGGCCTATTGGGGGGGATCTGACCCCCACATCCCCCCCTTGAAAACGCCCCTGATCTCAGTTCCAAAGCTGGGCAAGTTAACCAATTTTTTTAACTAGTTAAAGTTAATTTATCCTAAAATAAAAAATAACTAAGCTAAGTTAAAAGTTAAGTTACATTTTTTTTAAAAATACTTTCAATTACTCATAAAAGTTTTTTTTTATCTCATCGTAGGAAAATAACTAGTTTTGGTACAAAGTAAAACAAATAAATAACAAATGCACAGACTATATATTATACAGCTGTTTTAGATTATTGTTATAGCAGCTGTACCTTACATACATATCAAAATTATATATTTGCAGTATAATTTAAATATTAGTATTTATTTATTAAAAACAATTAAATAGTAGGTAGTTGAATCTTGAAATATGATTTTTTTCCATTTGTTTCCATTAAAATACAATAGAAATATAGAATAGAATATAGTATAATATAGTACTTATTTAATCATATTCTACTTAAAAAATATAAATTAATCTACTGCTGCTAGTTCTGCTATAAAGCAACCTTGTGAAATTAATAATTATTTTCAGTTTTAAATGTTGTCTAATCTAAATGTTTCTTTTTTGAATTTGAAGGAAAATGTTTAAAACATTGATATAAAAAAGAAAATATTTACAGTTCACATTAAAATATAAAATATTAAAATGTTACTTCAAAAATATTTTTACAGTTCTAATCTCATCAGTTTATTAAATGTAGCGATCAAACTATTAGAACTAATAGAAGTGTCACAAAATTACTTAATTAATCCTGGCGGTTCTCAGAAATATCAATGCAAATAATATACAGTTCATAAATCATAATAAGAACATTTTTGTAAATAACTTTAATTTTAACAAAATAACTAAGTTAAGTTACAATTATTTATAAAAAGAAATAACTTAGTTACTAAGTTATTTTCTACATTCTATTTTTTTTCCCTGTGTCTAGAGCACCGGGCGCCCGGTTAAATAATAGAATACCGGGCGCCCGGTCACATTGTAGAGCAATGTTGCCATTTAGCATTGGGCGCCTAATTCAAATTTATAATAATAGTTATTTTATTAGGGAAACTTTAATTGTTTATTTGGCCTTTACTAACCTTTATAGGTATCTTTCCCTTAAATTGTATAACCTCATGACAACTACCTATACGAGTTTATTTACAGTTACCTATAGAAGTTTATTCACAGTTTTTTCACTTTTTCAGTTTTCAAAGTGTGTTTTTTGTTTTTTAAAAGTTTGTTATAATATAAGTATGAAACTTCAAGACACTTTTCAATCGTTTGAGGAATTTGAAAGTTGTTTTGAGGTCTACAAAGACACAAATTATGACGATTATTTTGTAAAAGACTGTAAGACATTGGCCTCAATAAATGCTAAATATCCAAATGGAAAAATTGTTACATTGTAAATCCAAGTATTATTATATTAAGTTTCGTTGTGCACGGAGGTAGCTACAAAAAAAAAAAAAAAATACACTTGACCAACGCTTCACATCGTAAGTAGATTTATTTTATGTAACTAAGTTTTAAAAGTACAGATTCAAAATATTAAAATTTTTTAAGTACAATGCGCCAAGGATGCGAAGCTGGAATTTATTTGAGAGCTTCAGACGATGGTAAATCACTTGTAATCACCAAAATGACAGAACTTCACAATCATGAAATTTCCCGGGTGTTATACAGTCATCTCCCTAATCAAAGGAAAATCACACCTGCAAATAAGGCTATTATATTAGAGCTGATGGACCTGAAGGCCAATAAAAAAATGATACAAAATAAGATAATGAATGATAGTGACAAAATTATAACTTTGAAAGACTTGTCAAACATCCGTACTACAGCCAGTAAGGAAAAAATTAGTCTTGTAATGAAGTTATAAATAAATTGAAGACAAAACATAATTGTACCGTTGAAGTTTCAACAGATGAGGCGAATAACTTTAATGGAATTTTCATACAATACCGATTTATGGCTGAATCATTCCATTCATTTCCTGAAGTAATATTTTATTACATCTTACTACAAAATTATATAATATCCACTATATACTAAGAATTTTCCAATAATGGTTTTTAAAGGTAGTTTTTGCTGATGCTACATACAAATTAATTGACTTAAGACTGCCGGTATATGTATTGATGACAGAGGATAGAAACGGCAAAAGCGAAATAGCAGCAATTGGCCTATTAGTTAATGAGGAAGAACAAACATTGCGCTAGGGAAACATAGGGAAATTACTTGTGACAAACGTAATGTCACCCCTGATGAAAGGGATAGTGCAAAAGAAATTATTCAAAATCTAGTATACTGCAGGTCAGAATTGGAATATTACAATTTATACCAACACTTTCAGGATGTAGCACCAGAAACTGTTATTGAGTATTACAATAAAAACTGGCATGGAATACGGGATGAATGAGTTATAGGCATGACGTACATGACCAGAAATTTTCTAAACAAAACAAATAACAGATTAGAAAGTTTCAATGGTAAACTTAAATCTATTATTTCATGTTTTTCCACTTTAGAAGATTTTGTGGATAAATTATTTATTGTTTTAAGCTGCGTTAGGTTAGAAAGAGATAAGAATGCTGTAAAATTAGTCCAGGAACAGCTTATTCAGATGCCACAAATTCCTGAACTGTAAAAATATTATACTCTCTTAACACCTTATGCATTTAGTTTTTTAAAAAAACAATTTGAGTATGAAGACAAAAGTAATACTCTTCAAATTACCAATGATTACACCTGCAATTCCATAAAACTTTCATGTCGTCATGTCTTAAAATTTTGAAATCTATCACTGACACCTTTGTTTGATGCTGATTTATGTGATAAAAGATGGACGAGACACTATTATTACAAAAATCAAAGTGTTTAAAAATGTTGAGGTCGTTCACTGTGATAGCAATACAACAGTTAGTACACTACACAGAAAAAAAATAAAAGTCCCATCTACTCATGAGAAGTTCCGTAAGGCGTCAATAATAGGAGCAAATATTGCTGACCTAGTTTCGAGATCGTCAAATATTCACTACCACCGAAAAATCGAACAGTTGGAATTTGTTTAGATACTAAATTACTATATAGGTGCAGATGATGAAGTTATAGATTTGGTTGAAGAAGAATGCTGTGTAAACAATGTTGTGGATGCCGATGAAGGTAACTTTGAAGTAGTTGAAGATGGAGATAACTTTGAACTTGTTGAAGATGGAGATAACTTTGAAGTCGTTGAAGATGGAGTTGTGATTGAAGATATTGTGTCAGTAGAAAAATGCGATGTATTTGTAGAAGGTAAAATATCATTAATAATCAACATAATATAACATGTGTTAATTTGAAACTAACACTATATAGGTGCAGATGTCATTGATGTCATGGAAAATATACATGTCACCTCGAAATTGTCTAACAGTCAGGGTAATTATTTTGCAAACAGAGAAACAGATGTTTATACAAATACTTAAGTACTTAAACTGTTTAGGCATAAAATCATTTATCTTACCTACTAAAGTAAGAACATGTGGTAGGCCAAAAGGGGCATAATATATGACATCAATCGGCCTTCCTAAAAGGCTTAGAACTGGAGGAGCATTAGCTCAAAAACTGAAACAAAAACTAGAAAGATTGGAAATAGGGATATAGCTGTCAATTCAGATGAACCAACCTATTGTCTTTGTAATCAGATTTCATACGGAGAGATGATATGTTGCGATAATGATTTATGTCCAGTAGAATGGTTTCATTTTTCTTGTGTTTCATTATTCAACAAAACCAAAAGGTAAATGGTTTTGCCCTAAGTGTCGTGGAGATCGTCCAAATAAAATGAAGCCTAAAACGCAGTTTTTCAAGAAAAACTACAATAAAGAAAAAGAGGATAAAGCTTAAGATTTTGTATTTTTAATTTTAAATTTTTAGGTATTAACTCACCATATTATATTATTATTTATTATACGATTATTGGTTATCGTATAGCCCAGCGGTTCTTAACCTTTGTGTAGTGGCGACCCAAGATATTTACCAAATTTTTCATGCGACCTTTTTATAAATAATGATCAATGGCGGAATAAAAAATAACTATTGGGTACTCTTAATTTAATAAATTTTGTTACTCATATTACTTGTACTAATAACAGGCTATAATATTAACTACATTATATTTAAAAATAAACATTTCTTTTAATAATTGTATTGTATATATTTTTTAAATAATTTTTATTTTAAATAATGAAGAATTTAATGACTTCTTTGGTCTTGATGTTGCTTCACCAATGAATCAATTTGAGCTTCTATGGAGTTAGTAAGTGAAATACGCATCGTGGGTTCGACATCAAGCTTATTTCTTCATTTGGTTTTGATTGTAGTTAATGTCGAAACTCCGGATTAGTTTATTCGGCTTTAAAGAAGCATTTGCTAGTAAAATACCGCAAATAACACATTGTGGCAAATCCACTCCGTTTTCATTTATATAAGTAAACCCATAATTAATATATTTATCAATGCGTTTATATGAATAGTTAATCGATATTTTTACCTTTTTTCTAGGCATTTCGTTCATCTCTATTTCTTGTTTATTTATATTATTGATTCCGTCATTTCATTTTCTTTATTTTTAACTACCACAGGTTTTATGAAAAAAAGATGAAAGTGATGTCTGTTTGCTCATTATAAATGTTTAAATTTAAATAGGTATACAAAATTATTAGTCGATTTACGAATAATATTATACTAATGCTAACGATTATTCCACACTGGGTGCAGGTAGGTCGACTATACGAATAAGTACCATACGACGTTCTCAACATTGATAATTGATTCTAAGAAATATGCTGGTCAAAAACTTATCAAATACTATTACTTATAGCTATAAATTATACTTTATCGGTTGACATTAACGGAAACGAATAAATGTGATAAGCTTCTTTGTACCAATTATCAATACTGTAAATTTACGAAAACGGTTTCATTTATTATTTATAAGACTTAAAAATAAAAATATTACACCAACGTTTTAAATTTTAGCCGACCCATTTAAAATTATTGGCGACCCAAAATTGGGTCGCGAACCTATGGTTAAGAACCGCTGGTATAGCCGATCAAATCCTGTGCATTATCATATTTTTATGTATATTTACAGTGTGACTCGGTGCTCTACTATATATCCGGGCGCCCGGTGCTCTAGACACAGCGTTTTTTTTTAACTAGTTAAGTTAAAAGTTAACAAAAAAAGTAACTATTAACTTAACTTTGAACTTTGTAACTAGTTACTGCCCAGCTTTGCTCAGTTCCTTATGAGTTATGCAGGTTCCTTCACTACTTTACGTTCTTTCTTTCTCAGTTATATGGTTATATTATCTGATGATCGCCTAGCATTGAGTGCAGGGCGGAGTGGACAGCGCGTCCATTATAGCATTATATTATAATGTTACATGGTTATATTCGCTTGACTAAACCGGTGTGAAAAATAATGCACCGGGATGTTTGGACCATATCATTTACATGGTTCATTATCCCGATACGGGATAATGTGGGATAATTTTAAACCGGTTTAGTCTAGCGAATTTCTATATATAATATTGTTCTACACTTCTATAATTATAGTTTACAGGTCTATGGTACTTAAATGGCCAATAGGTACTAATCTACTATCTATCACTCATACAGGTATTTCAATTTACATTTTTAAATTCATCAATTACAAATATTCACTATATTTGCAGAAGTTAATTTAACAAATTATTAAAATAATAATTCATTTATCTTGCTTGGGTCATAAGACATAATGTAAAAATGGTTTTTTACACTTACATAATTTGTAGAAACATAACTTTATGGAGTAAAACGGATATAAAATTTACCGAAGCCCATATTTATTAATTAAATATTTAAGCGCTTAAGACACAGGTAAGGCGTAAGCTGAAAAAAAGTTCAGGGGCAGCCACGATGGATTATCTAGCCGGGCTGCATATTATGTTGCCTTTGCTGCCCCTGTGCTGACTGCGCACGCCTTTGAGTATGATTATTATTTATTACTTATTAATAAAACAAATAATTTGTTTTGCATATTAATATATTATTTTAATGTTCCCTATAAATTGTTCTATGCTATAATAAATATAAGATTAAATTAATTAAATACACCGTGGCACCGGTAATTTTATTCCGTTCTACGGGCACACTTGCTTTCTGGTGATAACAAGTAACAACAATCGGCTTTTTGTCCCGAACGTCGGAAACTTGGAACGTCGAACACCACAATCCAAAATTCATATTATTTATCACAAAAAATATTTTGTTTGTTCCTTGTGGTCTGTTATGTTTCATGTTTCAAACTTGTATATTAGCTAGTAACTTATATAATATATAGTTCTGTATTAGTCTTCGGTACGATTTACTAGTTACAATTGGATGTTAACGTTGGTATTTTAATTCTCATTTAAAACTTCAAACAATCCACCGATCAACATGGGAAAATCTAAAAGTGCGTTTTACAAAAAATTTACCCAGGGAATCTTGTACAATTAAATAAATAATTCTAATTTTAGTATCATAATTTGTTTGGTTTTAATGTTTGGTGTCATTTTTAGAAAAGCATTCGAAAAAAAGCAAAAAAGAAAAAACTGTAGAAAGTGGAGGCATTAAGAAATCAAAACAAGTATTGGCAGATTATGATCCTACTGGCCCAGTAATGCTTTCAGGATCATTATATTCTTTTCGTGATCTTAAACCTATGCCGATTCCCGAAAAAGACCTTGTTAGTAGTATTCATAGCTTATAACAATCATACGTGTCCCATACACGATCCGTTTAGCTCTGTCTTACTTAAAATTAAGGTTTTATATGTAAAGTGAACTTAGAAATGCACAAACACTCACAGTAATTTAATAACTGACTGTCATGCAAGTCAATACGGTTGATTATTTCATGACATGCCTTAAACTGAACAGTCATTCGGTTTCCTACCACATTGACAGAACTTATTTGAATACTCGGGACACTTCAAGTGAAACGAATCGTGTGTGTGCCGCTTTAAGTCAAAATTTTTTTTTATTTATATAAATATGTAGGGATCGATTAGTGGAATATACATTTTGCGCATGCATAATTTTAAGATATATTTATTATGATTTTGATTATTTTTAATTGTGAACTCTTGTAAATATTTAGCTTGGACGTTGTCGATTTGTTGCCGAGTTTGAAAAATTGAATCGCATAGGTGAAGGAACATATGGTGTTGTGTGTAAGTAAAATGTATTATTTTATCAATATCATAATAATTTTTGATTTGGTCTTAGTACACTAATCATAAACTAAGTTTGGTGACTTATAAAGTAATAGTAGACTAACATTGTATTTCGTTAGTTAATTGCATTTTCTTTTAAATTGTTCATAAGATCGTGCAAAGGATTCTAAATCACCAGTTGAAAAAATTGTTGCATTGAAGAAAGTTCGTATGGAAAATGAAAAGGAAGGATTACCAATGAGTGCACTTCGTGAGATATCTTTGTTATTGAAATGTGATCATGAAAATATCGTTCGCCTACAAGAAGTTTTAGTGGGCAGAAGTTTAGACAGGTAAATATTTAAATAAACATGATTGTATTTCATATTTTCATATACCAGGGGTCATCAATATTTTTCAACAAGTAAGCCACATTAAAAATTTCAAGTATCTGGTAATCCACCACTATTTGCTTAGGTATACTATTTATATGACTACATGCGTTATGCAGCATAATAATAAATTGTATAATCTTCCATTATTTCTCCATCGGAATATTTTATGTTTTTCTTCGCTAATAAATACTATTTACTTTATATATACAGTGTAAAGGTGTGTTTAAGTTTTAAACTTTAAGATTAACGCACAAGATCAACAGATATTAGTATAATTAATTTTTAATAATACTGACCAATATTCCACTAAAGATTCTAAGGATAACCCTTGGCAAGTACTGTACTTTTAAATAAAAGTTATGGTTTTGTACTATGAAAACTATTTGAGGAATAACAACACATTATTGTGAGCAAGATACTTATATATTATAAAATGGCTTATCCTGTTAACCCTATATAATGAAATAATCTATTCTTAGAAAATGTTTGACAATGATAACAATTATATATCTATGCAATTACATCAGCTATGAAAATTGTTATTAAAATTAAAACAAACATGGTTACAATGATATTTGATGACATTTTATTTACAACTTCTGATATAAGTAAATTCATAAAGAGTATAATAATAAATACAATTATATTGTTTATGCAGTTTTAAAAATTATTTATTTATTTTTTTTTTTTTTTATTGGGTAACCCGCGGCAACATAGGCCATTGGGTGTGGGGAGGGCACTGTAGGTTTTATATTGGGTAGGTTTGGTAGGTTTTATATTGGGTAGGTTGGTACACGTGTGTGTTGTGTTTTGGCAGAATTTCTAATGGGGCACCCGTAGGTTTCTGCCGTGCCCCGGGGTGGGGGGATGGCGGCACTTGTTCTCCGGACACCGTGACTTGCACGGAGAAAAATGCCGCCCAGTGGTCGAGGATCGAACTCGGACCGGCTGTGCCGAATCCGTCGCGTTAGACCACTCGGCCACCTCGTCCCCCCAATTATTTATTATTTACTTAGAGAATGTAACAGAAAGACATGTCAATGAAATAACTTTTGTTCTAATCAATATTTTTTAACTTTTTTTTATATAGTTTTTTGACTTGTGCCACACGTATAATATAACTTTATTTTTAATACTAAAAATAAAAAAATTCAAAATAGCCAATTTGTAAATCTTGTTTTTTCTAATCTAATCAAATGGTTTATTTTTTAATTTTTTAAATTAAAACTAATTAATATGAAAAGTAATAATTTAAAAAAAAATACATACCTAGCTATTTAAAATTCTATATTTTATATTATATTTATGTTGTTATTATTAATTTTTTAGCCGTTAAGTTGAATTAATATTATTTGTATACTATATTTTAATATAATGATATACTTTAGAAGTTTCAAGTACCCACAAATAATATTTTCAAATTACAACACAAAACTATAATCGTTTTTTTTTGTTTAAATATCTAATTTTGTCCAAATTTGAACTTAAAATTATTATGAAAAAAAACTGATTATATTATATATTTTTTAGGTTTTTTGGAAAACAGAATTAACTACTTGTTTTACATTTTCATTCCTTAGCTATAAAAATTCAACATTTTATACATTTTTTTTGATTGCAACATTTTTACATTTATAATTTTATATGCCTATAAATAGCTCAACATGAGTCAAAATATTTTGAAAAGAGTATGGTCTATTAAAATTGCTAATTTGAACATACAGTTAAAATTTAATTTATCTACAGTTATCTTTTTTTAGAGTTACACCAATTCGATTTTGGGTTCAAATTCCCATTTTTCTTTGAATTTTTTTCCCAGTGCTTTTGGAAACCACTGAGAATTTAAAAATTGTATCTTCCCAATGCACCAACCCGAAAAAATGCTGAAATTGGAAATCGATGCATTATATAGACTACTTATAATGTAAACACATAAAAAAAAAACACATCATTGTAAAATCAATACATTAATCGCTCCGCTTAGAATCTAAAATTAAATATTATGTTATACTACTATATTATGTGAATGTGAAGTGTAAGCGTCTATAGATAAAACAAATTTGAAAATATTGATTAGAACAAAAGTTATTTTGTTTGTTACGTCTTTTTTTTACACTCTGTATTCTGAGATGGAATAATCTTACAGAAGATCTCAAGATTGTTTTATTTATCAATTTATAAAATGTTTGGTCTTAGTCTCATATCTGTATTATTATAATATTTTGACTTTAATTATATGTTTTAACATTTATTTTTTAGTATATTTCTGTCTATGGAGTATTGTGAACATGATTTGTCCAGCTTATTAGATAACATGGCTACTGCATTTACTGAGTCTCAAGTAAAATGTATATTTTTACAGCTCCTGAAAGGACTTAAGTATTTGCATTCAAATTTCATTATTCATCGTGATCTCAAGGTATCTAATTTATTGATTACAGACAAAGGATGTGTAAAAATAGGTAAATATATATTAACTGGACATTATGTACATAAGCTATAAGAATTAATATTTAATTTTTCTGTTTTAAGCTGATTTTGGATTGGCTCGTTTTTTTTGGTGTACCGCCAAAGAAAATGACAGCCAAAGTGGTAACACTTTGGTACAGAGCTCCTGAAGTCTTATTAGGATCTCCTAAGTTGACAACAGCTATTGATATGTGGGCAACAGGATGTATTTTTGCTGAGCTTTTGCGTACGCTATTTATTTTATTGTTATTTTATTTCCGAACATAATTGATTATTATTTAATTACCTTATAATTTAGTTCACAAGCCGTTATTACCTGGTCGTACAGAGATACATCAACTAGATTTGATATGTCAACTTCTTGGCACTCCCAACGCTTCAATATGGCCTGAAATTGACACATTACCAGCACTGAAAAATTTTACATTGAGACCACAGCCATACAATAATATTAGACCAAAGTATTTAACATCTCAAATATACATGCTCACAAATTAATTTTTCGTATTTATCAACATTTTAAAGAAAATATAAATTTTTATTCTTAGATTTCCATGGTTATCAGATGCTGGGATTCGTCTTTTGAACTTTTTATTCATGTATGAACCAAGCAGAAGAGCAACAGCTGAAGAATGTCTACAAAGCTCTTACTTTGTTGAACCACCATTGTGTAATTATCTTACATAATTGTTTGTTATTATATACGATTTTAACTGTATATAACAACATATTTGTTCATAGTTTACCACTTCTTAAATATTATTTAACATACAATTTACATTTTTAGCATGTGATCCTAAATTGATGCCTACATTCCCACAACATCGTAATTTAAAACTTAAAAAACCATCAAATCAACCAAAAGTTTGTCAAACTATTCCGCCAGTTGTACCATCCTTAACGGACTTATTAAGGTGACTATTTGCATATAAAAATACTAATTATGATTCATGACTGTCATTTGTATTATTAAAATATAATACAAATATGTTTTTCTGTTACAGTTGGAAGTAGAAGAAGAAAGAACATTTTTTGTAACTTACAATCATTTTAATCCTTGATATTATACAATTTTTATTCAAAAAAATCATTTCAAAACAATTTTATATTTACTCTTATACTAAAAACATGAGCCTAGTTTGCTTTTAAAAACAATAAACATAATTATATCAGATTATAAATATTCTCTGTCTACAAGTTTTTGATGAGCAAAGTTTCTTTTCCATTTTTTGGGTGGCACCCAACGATGTTTGGTGGTGTACGTCATTTTCATAAGTTCTTGTTGCACTATTTCATTATTGGGCTTACTGAATACTTCATGCACAAAGTCTTTATTTTGAACTTTTAACACTGAGTTGTCCTGCACTTTGTTGACTGGTAGTGGTTTGGTGCACTCATATGGGAAAGAACTCTCCGGATGATAACACACTATGGTTGACGCATCATCAGTGACAACAATGGCACGTTCGTTCTTGCTGGAGCGCGACACGGCGCTGGATAACCGTCTGAATAATCGCAAACTGTTCATACCGGCGAAAAGAATCTAAGATATAATCGCAGTGGCCAGTGATTACTTAGCACAACGATTAGAAAAAAATGATTAATAGTGAATACGGAATGCAAAATACAATATGCAAAAATTACGAAAACTATGACAAAATAATTGTCTGTGGAGTATAATATTATAATACTATAATATTTGTCACGATGAAAACGTTATCGGTAAAATTATTTTATCACAGCTTACAAAATAAGTAATAACATACCCGAGTTACCTGTTAACCTAAAAAAATAAATTTCCGATGAAATTTCAAATTAGTATTATCTTGAGTGGCGAGGAGTATTATTCTTATAACTCAGCGAATCACGAATTACGATCTATACTCGATAGAGGAAGCTGTAGAGAGAATAGATAGATCCGTGACAAATTCGATCCGATGGCGACTGTAATATTATCGTAATCCGCTATTTCCGCCGATCGATAGTCCGAGTCTCCGCCACCAAACCGTTTTCTTTTCCATGATTTCACCGCCACCTGCCCTCGCCCACGGTTGTTCAACCACGGAATAAAAAACGGAGTTGTTGTCGTTTCACGGCGCGCATTCGTCCCGCGTACCGCGTCCGTCCATCCCGGTACAACCGTCCGACCATCGTCAATATTTGATAGTTGATAATGTGACGTGCGGATTTTTAAAATTTAAAATTTTTCTCCCGTTTTCCAGTTGTTTCGTTCGATTCTTCGCCGCGTCCGTTGTTTCCCGACCGCAATCGCCTCAAGATGCAGAGGAGCGGTGAGTAAACTGTCGTGTCCGGCAAACCGTTGTTTTCGCGCACGAAAACGACGCGACATCCGCGCGAAACGATCGTCGTCACCGCCGCCGCCGAGAGCGAATCGCTGCGATGTCGGCTGCGTTTCGGCGGACAGTGCTCAGTGTACGCTGTATTGTCGGTGACGACGCGTTTTGCGCGCGATACTGCCTCAGGTGAACACGTAGAACACGTCTGTGTCGTCCGTCCGTTTTCGTCGCGCGAAAGCCGGATTCCCCGTTGCGTATTATTGTTTGTTTCCCATAATAACAATTGTTGTAGTGGTCGCTGCTGTTGCGGTGGTTGTTGTTACTTGTTGTTTTAGTTGTTCATGTTGTTAACTTTCAAATTACCCATAAACCATTTTTGTCGATTTTTATTTGTGTACCTATTTTGCATTTTTTGTTTTTTTGTTATTTGATTTTTTTGTTTTTTTTTTTTGGTCCGATCGTGTTGTGCATTGGCTTCTGAAATAATCGCCGAAATATTCGTGCAGCTGTAAGTACCGCCATCAATTTATTATAACTTTTAACTACCTTTACAACCTGGGTCTCTATCGCTTGTGTGCGGGTATCCAAAGAGTTTAAAATATAATTCTCGTTTAGGTACCTATTAACTATTTGTTAGTTGAGCGATACCGATTCTCGTAATCACCTTTTGTTGCTTTACTGTCCCTGTATGTTGCAAATGGAGAAAACATAAATACTAGTATTAAATAATTAGATTTGATTTTGAGTGATCTAGATAGGTACAAAAGTACTAATGAGATGTGACTAAAGAAAAAAAAAAAATTCTAAAACATTAGGTATAATTGCGCATACCTACTAATGCAAATATAAATTAATATTAATATTAATATTGTATAGCCGTAGATAACAGTGGTGTATTTACTATAAACGGGGACAGATAATGCAGATAGTGCAACTACATGGCCCCTTCTTTTTTTATGACTAATAATTTTATTTTATCATTATATTGGCTATCAATATGATTTCATTATATTTTGATGTCTGCTCCCTACAAAAAAATGTAGGTACCTAAATATTACCATTAGTATAAACATTGTCATTTGATAGGAATTGTAGGAATTTCAAAAATTTAATAGAGTTATCTGATTTGTATTTATAAATAAATTAAAAATGGATTAATAGTAGGTATTAGGTACCGGTTTAATGTTTTTATTTGTCATTATTATATCTGATTAATTGGAAATAGGTAAACACCTGTTTATCATAATTACCATAATCTTAATTCCTATTTAAAATTCATGGTAGTATAATCAGTATTAATGTTAATGTATTAGGTTTATACATAAATATACATAACAATAAAATAAACAAATAATAATGTATGTATATAGATAATTCATTATTCTAACATTTTATTACCTACCTAGGTATATAGTTAATGAGTTAGATATTTTAAAAATAACTGCATTAACTTAATTGAAGTCATGTTATGTTTTACCTAAAATTATTAATTTATATTTGATACTTGTAATATCTTATAGTATTGAAGTTGAATAAGCATTTTGGTACCTATTTACCTCTATACCTATTATAACTTACTCATTTTGAATATATGAACAGGTTTATATTGTAGGTAGTAACTTATTAATCTATACTTTTGACTGCTTGTCATTATAAATACTGTTGAATATTTAATTTTATTCATTGTTACCATAGGTAAAACAACAAAATACATATTATAATTACAGTTGATAGGTAGTCACATTAATGAATATTTAAAAAAAATTGTAGCACCTTGAATAAAATATATATACTTAGGTATACATGTTTATAATGTTTAATGGTTAAAAAGTTTTTATAGTTGAGAGATAATAATAGCATCTAAATCATTATATTTTTTCAATTAGTTGAAAAATAGTGTGCAATTGACATACTTGGTCGTGCTCAATTAACTATTTATTTGATGTGGGCACCTATCAACTGTTCATTTATTCTTGACATTTAATTGAATAACTAATTTAATGTTTATGCATGTATCTATGTGGTTTGTTAGGTAGTATAGCTTTGGTTACTTAATAGTATTATATTATTTTAGTTAAATGCAGCATGCAAAAGGTTTATTTAATGATTATACACTATTCAGTATATATTCATAATATTATTTTTAAAATATGACTTGGTCATTTGTAATTTTCATAAAAAGTTAAATAGACTTAAATTTTAAAATTTCTAATATTTAAAATTTTGAAAGTCGATGACAATAATTTGTAAAATATTTAGATGGAAAGTTTTCTAGTAGCTTAGTTCTTTGAAGTATTATGTAAAAACTTAAAATCTGTGTATAAACATTTTTAAAGTAGCATTGAAACTGAAGTGGGTGATTCACCTAATGAATGTTTAACATTTTATGAATAACCTTTTCCTATTTATGACTTATGTTTATGCGATCAATTAGGTATTACAATTATAGTTGATATTTTATGGGCAAATGAAACTATTATGTTAATTATAATATTATTATAGACTCGATTATCACTTATATAATTGAATCTAAAATTATAGATTTTTTTTTATCTGAAGCATTAAATACTAATTGTAGGCATTTAAAATGTATTTATTGTCATTAGAAATGATTAGAAAGTTGTTCATATGAGTCATGTTATTGTACAACATGAGAAGAGTTCCACCACAGAATTTAAAATTAATGGTTCTGGAGTCAGAACAAAATCGAGTTTCCTTTGGAGATGACTCGTCTGTACCTCTTGTCAACTGGTTTATTTTTATATAGATCGGAAGTGAGCTCATTTTGGTTTACTTGTTGTAATTCCAGTTGTTCACTGAGTTGTCTCACTGTATATTGTTAGTAGTTACTTAGTATTTCGTTTTAGATAATCTAAATAAAATAAGTTACACACCTATTGTTGAACAATAGTTTTATTATGTTTAATTTGTTACATTTTAATAGTACCTACTTTTTATTATTTTAAATATACAACTATTTTATTATATTTATGGAAATATTTCGAAATGTTTTATGGTTTAAAAATTTCCCGACATTAAACAAAAGAATTTCATATTTAAATACATATTTCAAAAATATTTTGAGAAATAGGTAGTCCGTGATTCAGATGAAAGATAACAAACTGCTATTAGAATAAAAATATAATTTCTGTACTTAATTAAAAAAAAAATTAGGTGTTAAGATTTAAAGCGTTGAATGAAGGCACAGCATCCTCCCTCAATTTCAAGAAAATTAAAAATATTTCTATGGTCTATTAAAGTTACTGCAAATACAAATGTGTATAGCTGTACAGGTACTCAACCCTAAAATAAAACCTCTGCATTAGTATGTTAAACTCCTTTCCCTAAAGCCCCCCCCCCTCCCACCATCTATAGAAAAATCCTGACTACGTCACTGATACGAATCGTAATATTAGGTAATAATATAATGAATCTGATGAATGATTACTATTAATGTGAAACTATTAATATTTATCACTTTATTTTCGTTTTAAATAAATAACATTTTCGATTAATTTAAGACAATCTGATATTTACTAAAATAAAATAATTAGATAATAGCAATTAATTAGGTATATTCGAAATAGATTTAATAGTCTTTTGTTACACTATAATAAACCCATAATATTCTCGTTGCTCTGAGTAACTGGTGCAAGACCAATTATTATTATGATATTACTTTTTTCGACTCACTTATTTAGACGTCCCTATATCCCTACGGCCTACTTATTTATTTGAAGGGAGGAAATTAATTTAATATATTTTAAATAACTATCGTAGAGGCGTGTGGAATTCCAGATATTCCTTTAAGTACGAGGAACCTATGACTTATGAGGTTATGAATCATATAGTAAAAGGTTAAATATATAATGGGGGACTAATGCTAGTCTTATTTTGGCTCCGGCTCGTGTATTGGTTGGTGTAATCATCAGAAAACGATATAATCATCACCGGAATTTCTTCTTTCTACCCAGTAGACCAGGAGCATACACAAGGGGGGGGGGGGGTTAGGGGTTCATCCAAATTTCAGGAAAGTTTCTGAAATTCAGACTGACATAAAAGTTTTTAAACGTGGGAAAATGTATTAACTAAAAAACCCCCGTAAAATATTTTTTGTGTACACGCCTGCTGTAGACTAAAGAATCAAAAAATAATTAATAAATAAATAAATTATACCAATATGTTTATGCTCTACCCCTCGCTATAATATGTATTAGCACGGCGACGTGAAAACGGTCAAGAACCGTTGAAAATCGGACGATGCCGAAATAAGGAAAATATTATTCCCAAGGCTGACTGACGGAAAATACTGCAGTTATTAGAGTACTCAATGGTCGCCAGCCGTCGTGTAGGCGTGGTATATAATATAAACCCGACCAAACCAACAGCGTAAGCTTGTTCGAGATGATCGTCGTCCAGCGGGTAACCGAGTCATTTTTGTTGGTCAGTCGTCTTCTACTCTTCTATGCGTCCGTCATGTTCAATTCCTGATCCATCCGTTTTTGCGCCGACGTCTGCAAGTATTTCATTTTTTACATTTAAGTGATTAGTGTTGTGCGGTGCGTATTATCGATGCTCATACAGGTGGCCGCGACAAAGTAAGAAGATGCGCATAATTTACTCACAACTCACTCATGTACAGCATACTTAAATGTACTATTTACATAAATAAGTGCTAGCAGATATAAAAATCTATATACATTAAAAAAAATATTTTATAACATTGGTATTTGGCTGGTGAATCTATTGAATGAATCGAATTAATTAGGTATTATGAATTACGGAAACAACTTAAAATAATATTTATACTACGTAGTAAATATTTTTATATCCAAGTTAATCTAGTAGAAGAAGGTACCTTGTAATTTATTTATTTTCAAAAATACGGGGTTGTGCCCGAAGTTATAAACATTACATATAAGAACATATAAGTAACAATAGTTGTACAGTTTAATAATAACTCAATAAAATATACATTTTTAACTTGGATATAAAAATTATTATTGAAACATTGACTTTGAACGTATGTCGGTATTGTATTGATTTAAATATAAATCAATCTTCGTAATTTGGAAATCATAGAAAATAATGTTGATAAGTGAACACAAAATACAACAATTAATGTTATAATTGAACATAAGTGGATTATGCATTGACACGGTGTTTGCTAAACATAAATTAAATGAAAATGACAGCTGTATAATTATTATAATAACCGTACCTAGATTAGCCATCGTATAGTTAATCTAACTGTTGTATTTTGTAGCTAAAATAATATGTACTATAATATGGTACTCTCGCTCTCCTACAACTAGAGTTGTTGATGATGGAGAGTCTTAGAGGAGATGGAGGAGGGTCGAGATAAGTTTTTAGAAACTTCACACTTCTAACCACATGAAATTAGGCCCAACTATTGTTAATACTTCTAACGTTCGATGTTTTATAATAACATGTTGTTGTTATTGGTTTTATACTTATTATTAGGGCGTGGATTTAAATGGTTTGAACAACAAGACAAATTCACTAAAAATGTATGAAATAATGGATTTATATAATAATTATTTTTGTTACTTGTTGGGGAATAATTTAATTTATATTTTAACACATTTTAATATTTTATTGATTTTTACAAAATTTACAAAACTGCAAAAATAATTTTAATTTTTAAGTTCATTAATAATAAAACAAATTTTGTGCTTAGAAAGCATTTTTTAGGACCTTCAAAAAAAAATGCAATTTGCATTTAAATTCATGTCCTACATACCAATTATATTATGCAATTATTACAAGCAATGATATTGGCATTTGTTTTTTAAATTTTAATTGTGGTTTATATTATGTGACGTTATTTAAATTATTGTGATTTTAGGAATGTGTTTTTTCAACTTTTTTTCCTGTTATCGTATTAACTAATTTAAAAAAATAGTTTTAGACTTATGCTTAGGTAGGGACATATTTCTGTAAACTGTAAAATATCATGTTGATTTTCTTTTTTTTAGGTAAAATATTTACTTATAATTTGTTACTGTTGATTAAATATTACGGATACTTGGATTGCTAAATATTAATGCAAGTGTATGATAAAAAAAAATCGTATGAAAGGTTGTTTGTGTGTAATTAAATCAAACATTAAAGAATAGTTTAATTCAGTAATGATTTAAACTATTATTGTACAGGTAATTCGAAAGATTTGTAAAAGTACCTAGGTAGAGTATTTTTATTTGTCAACAGCAATTTATGTGGTGCAGAATTGTTGTTTTTGTAAAGTCTACATATGAGACGATGAAATTAATTAATATTTCGTTTTTATTATTCGCAGTCGAACCCCGTGGTAAGTAGACGGTTACTTGCTTCGGAGGTTAAGTAAATAATCTGATAAAATTGAAGAATAAATTATATAAAAATACTTTCTAGCATTCTCAAACCAATCATTTGCTTTATTATAATATGGCATCTGTATTTATTATTCCTTAGGTTATTGGTGTTATTAAGCGACTTTCGCAGAATATTCATTGTTATAGGTATCGAATGCTTATAATTTATATTTGCTAAAATCAAGTCATTTTCTACAACACTAATATATTTATAAATTTATAAAAAATATATCCTCTCTGGTTTGAGACTTGCATTCTATATTTTTATGTATATCGTATCTACATGTTGACATATATGGCTCGTAGGTTCTTGTTACAACTTGTAGCTAGTACAAATTATTGACCCATGGGAATTTCATTATTAGATCGATCGAAGCCTTACATTTCCCAGTATACTATCTATACTTTTTATTTTTTACTTGTGTCATCTCTTACGACATATGGACATTGGACATGGTACTTTCTTAACAGAAAATAATCCGTTGTAGTGGTGTTGATTTATCGTTGTCTCGATTGGAGGATAGCATTACATTATGTGTAAAATACCATCGTTTCCTTCCTACGACAGAGTACGTTTTTCCTAATTGGCAGTTCCATTCAAATGTCTCATATAATAATAATTATTGTACTTAGCAACATAATTTTTACTGATCCTTACGCTTGTGCTTATGTTTATTTTTTAAATCTCAAGTTTTATATGTTTGTTTGTTATTTGGATTTTGACTTTTGAGCGTACAGTGTAATGTTAAATTAATTTAATTAGCAATAAATATTTTTCCATTTTTTTTTAGAATAATGAAGTGATTCAAAAGTTTCCTGTAGCAAAGTTTTAGAACAGAAAGTTCTTCTATTGTTGGTTCTTTGTACAGGTAATTTTTTGATTTTAACATTGGGGTTATATCTTTAAAAATGACTATCGAAAATAAATAGTGCATAATATTGGTATTTTTTTTATTTAAAAAAATTGATTTTAATAACTGAATGAGTTTTAATCTTAGTAGTTAATCTTGCGAATTATAATTCTATGGAATTATTTATCGATTTCTTGATGAATGACGTATAATTTATATCTAATAGGTAGGTACAATGTAAAATATTGTACATCTTATATTATAGGAATAATACAAACATTTTGGACACAGTCATACAGAATTTTTACCATATTTAGGTTACACAAATAATAAACGGTAGATTTGTTTGAAAGTGTCGTTAAGTTTTTATTTTATAAAATCGGCAATTCTTATTCCTAAACAATAATATTTAAAAAATGTAGGTATTATAGCAAATTTGAATAGGTATACAAAATTAACCCATAGCGAGTTTTCAACTGCATATACTATACGCATATTTAATTATCATTTTAATAAAAGAACATGTGTGGGAAGTCGTGTTAGTATTCATTTCTGCAAAATATTATATTAATTCTTTATACTCTAGTCGCCTGCAGTTAAAGTGTACATAATATATTTCAATTTATAAATGCCCCGAACGTGATTTGCGAACGGATATAGTATTTGTGTATTTATTTTTTTGCGATATAATATAGTCATCATCATAAATATAATAATATGATTGTCAGAAAAAAATGACTAGTGCTCTTTTCACGAAGACGTCGCGCCGCGCCTACCGTGTGGCAACACTGTGCCGTCGACGGGGCATCTGGCGCGCGCCGGCATCAAAATCCCGCCGTCCCCAAGCGCGCGCGCGTTAGCGACCGTGGCCGCCGCCGCCGACTTCATGCCCACCGGGCGGCGGGCACCGAGCAATCCGCGGCCGGCGCAGTTAAGAGACCGCGTTCGCGCCGCGCACACGTTCGACGACGCACCGACGACAACGACGTTAACGACACCGACTACGCATTCGGCGGGACTTCTACCCTCCGTGTTGTGGGTGGCGCGTTTCCAGTACGGTGTGCCGAGTGTCGCATACTACTCGTGTTTCGCGCTCGTCAGTCGTTCGCAAGTGTTCTTGTTTGAAAAAAATTAATTTTTTGTCGTCGTCGTCGTCGCTGCCTCACGTGGGGAAATACTAATAATATTATGATTAACGGCGAAAGCGGCGGCGACGGCGTCAACGGCGGCGGAGTAGCCAAACCGACGCCCCCGCCGACGTTGCCCAAGTCGTACACGCCGAGCGCGGCGGCCGCGTACCGTTTGGCCAGCATGGAACGCCTGGCCCAGCGTCAGCGGATTTTCGAACAGGGCGGACCGCCGCCGCCTTCATCCACCGCCACCACGGCAGCGTCTGACGATCACCAGCAGCACCACCAGTCGTCCCCGGCTGGACCGCCGCCACCAGTCACCGCGCCCAAACCCGTGCTCGGCACCAAGGCAAGCCTTTTCTTGTTGTAGTCTTTCCCGGGTGGGCGCCCCACCACATATTTTGTTGCGTGGGGTTAGGTTTGAGTAATGGTCTTTTGGGTGGGTGGTAGGGTGTTGTTTTCCCGATCCGTTGAGATCACGCGGGGGTGCATCCTCCCCCCCAGAATTATCGGTTTTTAAAGGTCACACCCTTACCTAAGGCGTTTCACGTGCGATTCGTCGACACACCGCGATCGTATAAAATATTATTATTTGAAATCGTTTCGAAAAAACTATGTTATTCACTTATTCCCATCGATTGGAAATAACAATTATCCTTATTTTGCACCTCGGGCCACGAGTGCTGCGTATGTATGCCACCAAGGTGGACACATTATAATATAATATCATGTATATAAATCAACCTTGATACAAGTCGGTCGATGGAGGTGGTCGGTTTATAATATGTATATTATTTTTTAAACGTCTCGTTATCGAATTCTTTCGCTGACGACCGCATGTAATATGGTATTGTCGCTAAATTAATTAACCACCTAATCAACGTCCGCGGTGATAATATTCCGACCGACGGATGCAATCGCGTAGTGTTGTGCACACGTGTAAACTCTCTCGTTTGGTTATATTTTCACAACAATCAATATACGCTCGTTAGGTACTTCAACAATGATTATCGTGTTTTTGCGCTGGTCGGAATGAAACAACAAATTGTGCAGGAAATCGACGTAGATAAGACACACTCGAGCCGCGGAAGCCGTGAACTCTGGAGTGATTATTCAAACAGAGTTAATACATATTGTACTCGTACAAGAACGGTTATAATAATATTATCTTATATTTTTCTCTGCCGCTCCGCGCGAGTTTATTCTTCCCCTTTTAGCAACTAAAAAAAGAGCGACACACGCCCGGTGTAGCACTAGGAGTACACACTCGCGTGTATAACTATAATAACACATCGTATACCTACCTATATATTTTTTTAAATTCCAGATGGAATGATAATAATTATAATCCGTGAGAAACCCGTCAGTTTTTTTCATTAGTTTTATTAATGTTCTTTCTACCCTTTTCATCATCCGTCGGTAGGTAGATATGATGACGATGACGATATTGTTACAACTATTATAAATTATCGTATCGTGTCGTCGATGTAACCAAGTTAAGTTGAATTGTAGTTTGTCTCTTTTTTTGGCGTTCAGTCTATTGTAATATCATTGTCATCAATGTCGTGCCCAACACATATCAGTATAATATCACACTCGTCATTTGTCAGATACTTTGCACAGTGTTGTTTGTGCTTGCCATATGTGAACGTGTGTTATACATTTAAATCGGTTTGCAGTTGTTCCGTCATTACTCATTATAATATAGACGCTGGCCAATAATCACACTATTTATCAATTATTATATTACCAGTGTTTGTGCACCACCTGTATGTCGACAAGTGTTGACGTGCAATTTTGCCGCGTTTCGTCTGCTCCACTATTTCAAACCCACGTTTTTAGATTCAAATTTGATAATCCCCGTCGAGGATATGCGTGGCGTTGCTAGAATTTAGAAGGTACACGGTCTAAAGCTCTTCTGGCTGCTACTACAAATTATTGACAAATTTATAAGTATAACTATTGATCCAATATCAAAATAGTAGATTTTTTTTTATACATTTTCCAAATTATTGTTAAGCCATTGAAATTTGATTGGTGAGTTTTACCGGTTACCCACTTCCCTGGCCGAGATTTACGCTCGAGCCCAAAGATATACTCAACAGATACGATTGCATTGTTTGAGCGACACATAAAGAAATTTCCATTATCGTCAAAAAATACTAAACTCGCACACGTGTCGCATATCTATTGTGCGGTTATTATTATATATTAGGTATCTTATTTGTATTATCATTATTCTTTTTATAATAATATGTAGAGCTACGTGAAACCCCGGTCACTCAACTCTCCGTATATAGTTAAATATGTTTTCGTTGCAGCGGTCGATCTGCCCTATATAGTGTACATTTTTTATTATTATTACTTACTCCGATACCAACGGCATGTCACCTTGTTTGTATTCAGCTGTGAGGTCCCACTGTTATTGTCCTTTGATGTAAATTGTATTACACCGACCAACGAGGAGACGCTACCGCGACCTTTCTGAACGGTATCGCTGAAGCTTTCACATCTACTTGACGACGAGGTCTTCCCATTGCAAATAATATATTTTACACCGGGCAAACAGTAGCACAATAATACGACTGTTATAAACTGGTTTATTTGAGTCACACGTGTTTTTGCCAGAAAGTAATTTATCGATTTATCGTTATTTTTTATTATATTGTGAGTTTTTATGGAAGTAGTTGCGTAGTCATTATGACACACTCATCAGTCGATACCGAGGTATGTTTAGTTAATGGACAATTCTTTTCAATTAAAGGTTTGATTTTTAGTCCATTCTATTCTTTGGTGAAGAACTATCCCAATCATTTAATATCCCTTGAACATATTACAATTTTAAATTCTTATAATAACCGTGTCAATTAACTGTGCGTGAAAGGTTAGAAACATTAAGTTTCACGTTTAAAAATATAAACAATTTAAATGAATATATTTTTAAGTAAAACAATTTATTAGTCTGGTTTTTGTTTTTCAACTGTCCACATTATAAACTAAAAACGAATTCTATGACATTTATTAAAAGTTAAGATTTATTGATTTTAAAAGTAAACATTTAAACGTTCGAAATTATGAATTCGCAAAGAATGTTTACCACCTGCAAATATATATTCACGTGACTGTTAAATATAAAACCTGTTTTATTTTCCAAATTATAAAGTACAATTTCTATTGGTTGGTTTGTGACATTTTAGTAACAGTAAGGTATAGTGACATTCAATGGGCTGATACATTTTATAATAATTGATTATTAAATCAATATGCATTATGCTATTTTAAGTTTTAACTCTTCTTTCAACCGTGAGTTAAACAGTTATAAAACTTATATTTATAATTTTATAATATATCTGTGTAGACGACCGGTGTTACGAAACATCTCTGTAAATATATGAAGCAAATTCTCAGTACAACAATTAATTAATTTTTTATGCTTTCTCAATGATAATATTAATAATTGTAATAATAAAATAAAATATTAAGTTCGGTATATTATTTTATAAAATGTGACTATATATTCTTATTACTACAAATTGTTTATATTTAATTAAATTTAGCGTCACCGTCACACTCATCAGTCATCACGCTTATATA
This sequence comes from Metopolophium dirhodum, assembly GCF_019925205.1. Lineage (NCBI taxonomy): Eukaryota > Metazoa > Arthropoda > Insecta > Hemiptera > Aphididae > Metopolophium > Metopolophium dirhodum. The sequence goes on from NC_083564.1 coordinate 11,864,884, forward strand.
TTGTGTCATTAATTCATTTACGTATTACTTATTTTATTATTTGTAAATTCGTTGTATTTTAGAATTTCATTGAATTATTACATATCTAAAAAAGGGTTGCTGTTATTTTGTTGCTTCATTCTAAGCATCTTATAAGTATTACCTTCTATACTTTGGATTTTTTTCTGCGATTTGCCCGGATCAATATTTTATTATTTAAATCGATATTTCACTGAGAGCTATGTATAATATTGTTTATTACTACATAGCAGTACAGCTGTTTAGATTTCTACTGCATTGTATATTATTATATTTGAAATTTCCATGATTTCCAAATCTTTTTAATTAATCTTAGTAATTATAAAGGTTCTTTGTTGTAAGAATTGCTGATACTAAGTATAATCTATAAGGTCACTATTATATTCATTATGTCAATGATATTACATTATGAAAAATATCTGCATATTATAGTAAATGTTACGGTTATTTATTATTTTCTCGAATTTTCCTTAACGATGTGTGCTGATCTACAGTTGTGTGGTCTTATAATTAATACAGTTATAAGTTATAACTAGTACAGTTTAGTACAATTAATACAGTTTTAACTTGAAATTATAATACGATATAATTTTAGTTTGTGAACTTGACGAAAGTGCAAAATTTAAAGAATAATCAACTAGTTCATTATTATTTTAATTTATCGTGTTACTGTTATTCAACTGAAAATGATAGATTCTTGTTATCAATGATAAAAAGTGTTGTCCAATTTAGTGGCTAATCGATGGTGAGATAAATTTAAGGATTTTTCATTTTTATATCGTATTTAATGTCCAAGGTTTTATTACTCGTTGTAATATTTGTATACGAATAATATCTACTGTTTTTTGCTAAAATAAAAACTAGAGACTTATAGAACAATTACAAATTAATTTTTGATTAGATTCATAGAGTTAAAAATTATCAAGTATGTCCATTTTATATTGTGCACCTTTTTGTTTATAATGCTATATTATACCCACTTTGATGTTAAATATGTACCCATATTTGTAAAAACTGTAAAAAATATCTTGCGGGTAATATACAAACACTTTAAGTATTTACTAATACATCTACCTGGAGCAGTCTAATAGATTTTAAGAGGTATACAATACACGTTGGTTGCAATAAATTATTGAAAAACTTGACTTTATTACTCTGATATTAAACCAGATGATGAGTCATACACTTATAAGCTATATTTTCAATGGTACCTAATATTACCATAGAGGGAAGGTGAAGCGAAATCGTACAACTGCAGTGGTGTTTACCAATATACGTCGCAGTTGAGGCATAATTTAAAATGAGTAATTACTAATTACAAATGCTAAAAATTTGTAATACATACTTAATCGAATTTTTTAGCTATATCGAGGAGGGATACATTTTAACGTTTAAAGTTTAATATGTAGCAATATTTTTGTGTTTTTCTAATATTGAAAAATTGATCCATACATATAAATTATAAATATAGGTGTATGTACTATTTACCTAGTTGACAATGTGATGTTTATATTTTTATGATCCCTTGAATGAGTACCAAGCTGTATATGAACAGAACACATGCAATAGACTGACTATCAAAATTAAAACATTTAAATCTCAATAATTCGTCGACTGCATGCATAATTTTTTATCGCTAAAATGAGTGTTTCAAGGTTGTTTTAAATTATTGTTTTTGCTTATTCCACTAAAAGAACTTAAAAGAACATTTTGAGTGTTTCCACTTGACGACAATTCTGTTTTATTTTTTCTGGACCTTAGTATTTCATAGATGTCAATATGCCATTTTTAATATTAGGTACTTTTTTGCGTATTAGGGGTTAAATTCATATTTTATGCATACACGTGTTTCTCTCATATTATTTTTTTAGTTAACTAACCGTAGTTTTATTTATACTTAAACAATAATCTTAATAGTGGCTGTTGTTTATAACTGAAGATCACATTATTTTTTTCGCTAGGTAGTGCAAGCATAATGTACAACTTAGTTTGTGGTTTTTATTACACTAGGTACTAAAATTTCTAAATTTTCGGTTGGTTAATAGCAATAGCCTCGTGCAAATTTAAATTAAATGGGATCATTCATTTTGGCTTGCTATTGTTGTGCGTTTGTATAACATTAAACGTTTTGTACTGTCTTATCAGTATGTTTATTTTAGAACATTCGATTACGTGTATGTACTCTAATAAGAGAGATAAAAAAAAACATGAATTTTAAACACATATTTTAGTATCAGTACGTGACGTATACATTCTAAGGAAATCGATGTGTATATGGTCTGTCAGATTCAATTTGTATCCAAGTTTGGTGACTTGACGATCTTGACGTATAGACTATTATACGTAAATATTAATGTTTTACAAATTGTTTTATGAATACTCTATTTTAATTTAATATTATAGGTGTACCTACTATTATATATTTTTTTATTGCTACATAGTACATATTATATTTTGTTATACAGATTCCTATAATTGCATTTGTTTAATTTTAATTTGGATCCATCAAAGTTGTTGTTATTATTTGTTTTAACATTTTAATGTCGATTAGTGTTCAATTTGTTTCACTAGTTTTTAATTTTATAAGTGAAGAATACCCATTAGGTATTACTGTTGTAATAGTATAATATTATAATTATGTTTCATATTGTAAAAACAATATGGTGGGTACGTATGTAGTTATGTCATATCACAGTAATGCAGACGTAATGTAGTGTTATAAATTAAAATATTTATAGTTTTTGTAGTTACCTAAGTGCTTAAAGTTATAACGTATACCTAACTTTGTATAATACATAAGTATTGTCGTATTGAGATAAGCTACTAATACCGCCGTAGTGAAATTCGTACTAGCAATTTTACAGAATACTGACCTTGAAATGTAAAAAAAACTACAGAGGGCTGCTCTGAACAGTATTGTTGATTTTGGTTGCTTTTCCGGGGGAGAAAAATCGATCGTATGCGTAAGCGTCACCATGGCGACCACAGCTGACTAATATTTAAGAATGGTTCTCGGTGTATTCGCTTATTTGATTTTAACCTTGATCCTTACACTGTGACACCACGTGCTATTAATTTTCGTGATAATAATTTTTAACAATTTTGTTTTATAGAATTTGCCGCTTTTATTCTGTTTTTTCTGACTTAAATAGCAAAACCTATGGTTATTTACAACATCAATCTAAGAAAATAATGTTTTTATATAATACATTTTTGTATTCCACTTTAAATTACATCTATTATTATGTTTACCAACGTAAAATTTATTAAAATGAATATTATATTATTATTATTTATAATAAATAAACATAATTTGTTATAAAATTAAATAAATAATAATACTTATGATAAAAAGTACCTAATTTTATTCATAATACACTTTCTAGAAGTAAAAATAAAATTAGACACTTTATATAATATATTATTATGTATAAGTTATACTTATTTTAATGAATGGCAGAATATTAATTTATTGTATCTATAGTCTTTACACTTAGATTAATGTTTGGTAAAAGCTAAATGAGACGCATAATATAATTATTATGCAATGAGCTCATTATTTTATATTTTAGTATCAGTAAACATTTTATTGATTTATATATTGTAATGACGTATAGATTAATGATCCATATCATTAATATGTAAAACTATGGTTGCACTTGAATACAATACTCGAAGCACATACAATGTCGATAAATATTATTTTTATTTAATGAAATCATAGTCATCAGCGGCCAAACTAATATAGTTATTACTTATTAGTTATTATTTATTACTTATTACTTATTAGTTATTAGTTACTGATAGGTGAATTATTAAACTACCAAGATTTGTATTGCTGTTATCGGGGTTTTGTCTGGAAAATGACAAATTGAATATTCTTGGGTTTATAATAAAATATACATAACATTATCAGTATTATATTACTATTGAGTGAAACATAATATTTTTTTTTGTAAGGTAGTACTTAATAATATTATATTTGTTCGGTATTATATTTTGAATGAAAAAAAAAATTTGATGTGTAGGTACCTAATATTGTAGTCAATTATTTAGGTACATTCCTATATTAGGTATGAATATTTTTTTTCAAATACAAATTAATTAAGTATATTTTATTGAATTCAAATATAAAACATTAATCATTTCGATTTTTTGAGATATTAATTGTTCTGCGTGAGTACATGACATATTATAATTGTTTAATAAATACTCATGTGAAATGAATAATTTATATATTATACAGAATTAAATTTCAATCTCAAAAAGAAGAGATCAATCACCCACTAAGTGTTCCTTGTCTAAATATAACTGAAATATGGTTTATAACCTTGTTTGCTAACTATTTTTACGGAATAATAATTGTTGTGTGAAACGGAAAAGTATAGTTTTGGACGAGACAGGCGCCAACGATAAAATCGTTGAAGGCATTTTTCACTAATATCTACGAATTTAATCGAATTTTGACATTGCTGGTCGGTTGGTGTAGTTTACTGTTTACATATTGTTGCTGAAAAATACATCATGCTGTATCTTCCGATCGGAATCTGATGGACGTATAGGAATGTTTCTAAAGTATGCAATATTTTAATGCATAGTGTAATAGTGCATACATTTCTCGGAGATGCTCTTATGATAAGTTATATTTCAGAGATATTTCAATCCACATCCACGAAGGTGTTCTAAATGCAGATTAATTAATGTGCCTACAAACAAAATCCCATAGAAAATATAGCCAATAAATGTTGTGGGGAAACGTATGCGACAAATATAATCATGAAAACAAAACATTTCGTGTGCTATCGTTAAAATAATGGAGAACAATTATTATTATCAAGAAATATACAAAATATATTTGTTTTAACTTTTAACATACATTTTCCATATTTACCTTATCATTAAATGTGTTATTTGGGGTTATTATAATATTTGTGGTATGTAATAATCGAAGTATCATAATAACTTTTTTTTTTGGGGAATGTCACCTCGGTTACACCCAGATTTCTTGCTTTAACCCTTATTAAGGTTTCTTCACATGTGTTTTGTTTCTGTGTTACTAGCTTCTCCATAGAAATTACGTCACCGCGCTCTAATTATAATATTAACCACGCCTTAGTACATCAAAATAAAGATTATTTTTGAATGATATGAAGTTGTGAGAAAATTAAATTTGTCAATAGAACCATTGTTGTATAATTTATCATGTGGTCGTCGAACATACATGATTGAGATCATAGCTTTTCCGGATTAATGTTATAAATAATAATATTTGTATTACTTAGTCATTTTAATGACGTTATCTTATTTTATTTTCCTGTATATATCCATAAAAACAAATATAGTTTGAATACTTTCTAATAGCGCTTAGCACACAAAATAATTGAAATCAAGAAAAAATAACATTGTTTTTATAACCGCAGACAAATGTCAAATATTATTGATTAATTATTGTTAACTGTTATTCTCTATTTCTCTCTTATATTTGTTGGTATTTCAATGTTTTTAGCTGGAGGTAAATGTAGGTACATTTTTAATTTTATGATACAATTATTAATTACAACTTACCTTGTTACAATTTGATATACCTATGTTTCATAAATTTTGGTTTTGATGACTTATTAACGTATATGGACAATTAATCTTATTAATGTAATATATAGGTCTTAAATATTACTATTAATTTTTAATTTAATCTATTCTATAATGATCCAAAAAAATGTAATTCAGATTAATGTAATTTGTGTATATGAAAAATATTCTTTACCTCAAAATACATTTAATATTATATGTATATAAAACTATTTTAGTATACAATTTATACATCATGCATTTAATGTTTGATAGTGTTGCGCCTATAAAATGTAATTTAAATCATGAGTCGAAAATACAATAAATTACATTATGAGTGTGGCAGTGATAAATGGATAAGCTATTTTATTATGTTTGAGAATCTTATAATGCCATTGTGATTTTTCTGGAACGTGATGGAGTAAAAATTTTGTGTAAACCCGCTGAATTGATTTTGGTACAACCGTGGAATATTTTCGGGGATTATTTTTTCATAAGGGTTTTTCAAATAGTTTTGTTAACTGCACGAGCGCAAAATGTATTCAAAATATTATCGTACGTGAAATAGTTTGTTATAGGTATTTTGTAGGCACGAGATTTATAAAAATATAACATTGTGTCCAATTTTGAAATACATAGTGATAAATTGTAATTAGTTATTAGTTTTTTGACTGAATGTCTAAATATAAGATTAGTTAAACTAGGTTAAAAATGAATTACATGGCACATGATCATTTGACTTGCGTCACTCTTGGACCACTGTATTGGTAGCAAAATATATTAAATCATTTAATTAGTTCATAGTTGTGATATATTTTTATTAGAGTTGTTAATATTTTTAAACTCATTATTGTTTATCATAATATTATATTACACATGTTTATTTCAAGTATATTTAATTTATACTCGTATTGTACTTGCGTGCGTGCGTGCGTGCGTGTGCGTGAAAATAAGTCAAGTTTGAGTAATAAACAGAGATAAAATTTAATGTGCATAATAGTATACAGAAAGCAATGTGTGTGTGGTACTATGGTGAATCATATCTATAGAATATAGATTCTGTCGGTCATTGTAATTTGTAATGTTGTGTAAATAATAATTATTAAATCGTCACCTCTCTACTTTATAAATTATTTATTATTATTATTATAATTTTTTATATATTTTAAAATTAATAATAATACAACCGAGTGACTACCTACTATAGGTACCTATTAGTATGTGTTACGATTATTTTCATACCATATTGCTGATGCGGTGTTTAGGTTACTATTATACTTTATATTTAATCTTAATTTATGCTTAACATACCTATTACAGTATTACCTACCATTAAGTATTTATTATCCATATCCTTCTCAAGAGTATAGTTATTATGTGGATTAGCTATTGTTCTACGGTCATCACACATAAGTCATAACTCTTAATCAACCACCCTTGAGCCTTTTAATCGTATTTATTGCGCCCAAGTTACAATTGGTTTGTATGCAATCATAGTTTCAATAATAATATATAAGATTCTTTATTTGAATACCTCTTTTCGTGCATATATTTGACATATTGGTTATTCGACTTTTTGACACTTACAATAATTATTACATTTTTAAGTGTACACGTAATTTTTCATACATATTATGTACATACACATTAAATTATTATTTTTCATAGTGGATAAATATATAGCTAGGTACTTTAATATTATGAGATTATTAATTACCAATAATTATCATCATTGATTTTTAAATACTTTTAATTATACAAATATTTAATTGTTACTTCAACATGAACAATTTGGTATAATTTAGTGTTGAAGTATATAAAATATTTTAAGATTGTAGGATATTAAGCATTTGATTAATTTTTTTGTTGTTCTTTTTAAAATGTTTAATCTTTACTATTAATTGTTTAGTTACAAAGCAAACGAGAGTTATTCTTCAAGAATGACGTATCGGCAAACAGTGGAACTCCGTCTACTGTTCAATCAAATGCCAATTCAACTTCTCCGGTGCCCCATCAGAACTCTGTTACCAGTATAAAAACCAATCAAAGTACAAATTTACCATCAACTGCTCCAATGAATTTACCACGTGTACCTGTTGTTGTTAAACGTATGTCTTATGATTTTTGTTATTTATTTCACTTCAATTATGTTTTGATTTTAAATTAATAGTCGAGTCATCGATGGAGCCTACAGAAAATAAAGAAAAACTTTTAAAAACAGATCAATCAGGAACCGGAAAGGTTAACGATAGGAAAGTGAAAAAATTAGATGGATATGTTGGATTTGCCAATCTACCCAATCAAGTATATCGCAAAGCTGTAAAGAAAGGCTTTGAATTTACTCTCATGGTTGTTGGTAAGTTTACTAGAATTTTGCACAGATTTAAATTTTGTTTTATATTTTTTGTATTTACTACATATCATACCTACCTACTGGCCATTTAGTATTTTATGTGTCAACAGGTGTTAGGTGTTTTTTTATGTTAGATTTTAATATAAACATTGTTATAGGTAGATCGGGTCTTGGAAAATCCACCCTAATTAACACAATGTTCTTAGCTGACATATATGGCAAAGAACATCCGGGTCCCTCTTTACGTGTTGGCAAAACAGTAAGAGTTGAAACTAACAGATGTTTGTTAAAAGAAAAAGGCGTTAATCTTTCACTTACGGTAGTTGATACCCCAGGGTTTGGTGATGCTGTTGACAATTCAGATTGTTGGCAACCGGTGCTCGAATATATTGAGTCCAGGTAAATATAAACTTTTTTATTAACCCTACATGTCATTCAATTATAATGTATGATATTTTAATTGTCTTTTTGATATTGATAGGTATGAAGAATACTTAAATGCTGAATCCAGAGTTAATAGAAAAGTACAACATGATAGCCGTGTACATTGTTGCTTATATTTTTTGGAGTCAAATAGTCATGGAATGACTCCATTAGATGTAGAATTTATGCAGAGACTTCATGACAAAGTGAATATAATTCCCATTATTTCCAAAGCAGATACAATGACTCCAGATGAAGTGACAGAGTACAAAAAACAGGTTTACATTTTTTTTACATATGCTGATTTATATTTACATGATAAACTATGTTTAATATTCTATATAAACTATTTTTACTATTATTAGATTTTAAAAGAAATTGCTCAGCATAAAATCAAAATTTACGACTTCCCTGATTCTGACAAAGATGAAGATCGGGAAAATTTAAAAAAGCTTAAGGCACGTGTACCATTTGCTGTAGTTGGTTCAACCGAAGTTCACGAAGTGGATGGAAAGAAAGTACGTGGTCGAAAGTATCCTTGGGGTTTAGTTGAAGGTAAACACACTCAAGTTCACTTCAAGTATGATAGGTAATGAATAATTTTTGTTTGAATTTATATTTTCTAGTGGAAAATCTTGATCATTGTGATTTTGTTGCCTTAAGAAATATGTTATTGAGAACACATTTACAAGATCTAAAAGAAGTGACTAGTAATGTGCATTACGAAAACTTCAGATTTAGAAAATTGGCTTGCTTCTCAGCCGATGGTCCTAAAGGAATGACCAAGTGAGTTAATATATTATGGTATATGAGTAATCAAGTTTGATAACCTTTCAAGGTTGTGGTTTGCGCCCCATTTCATATTTATAGAATATCCCATCTTCTATATATCCAAATAATATCTGTTTATCATTTATTTGGCTGATTTTTGGATGAGACCCTCGAAAAAATTACAATAGTTGCATAAATATATTTTATTTCATTATAACCATTTAAAATATTTGTTTTGTTTGCTATTTTATTTGTTTTGCATGGGCTTTTTGACCATAAAAAATAACTTTTTCTTGTCTCAAGTCTAAATATGCTGTAAATTAATTTAAATGTAGAATTTCAGTATACTGAAGTGCTAAATAAAAACCCTAACCAATATAGGTATGTGTGTAGGTATATTAGTTGTTTCTAAAATATTTATTTTATTTAAAAAATAAAATTTTGCTTGTGTAGTAGGTTAGGTGTATTATTGTTTCATAATATTTCCAAAATGTAGTTGAAGATAGTCATCAGAATATTTTATTTTTTTTGATCTCTTGTCGACAAAGGTTGATAAAAATGATAAAAAAACATATTATTTATTATGTTATTAACAGAAAAAATAACACATCTGTCACTGTTTTATTTGATACACTGATGTAAACATTTATGAATGTTTTTATATTGTTCATTAGTTGTTCATTCAATATTTTCTTATTTATTATCAATTATTATATATATGTTTTTAGTATAATGTAATACAACAGATATTTTAATTTATTTTATAAAATTAAATTAAAATGAAACATAAGTTAAATATAGTATAGAGATATATTATATTACAGAGATATCTTAGTAAAATAGATTTTAATGGGGAATACAAATTTTCTTTCATACTTTTGTCATAAATTTACAAGAGTAACATCAGGCAGAAATAGATTTTTGTCCGTTTTGGTTAGAAAATACTCCTAAATAAATCAGTTTTTATTTCAAACATTTGGCTGCGGCTGAAAAAAAGGTTTGCCATGTTAATTTTAGCAAACCGCGAGCTAGGTGTTGGTTATAATAATAAAGTGATAGCGCTTATATCCACTCCCTTTCCACCACCATGTGCATAAGCCCACCATCAGAGGTTACTCATGTATGAGAATGAGACACAAAGTATATACATAATAATATGGCATTGTGAGCATTAATTATATTAATGAAACAATCATTCTTTTGATGGGCCATTTACTAAAGTCTGTTAAGAAATTTATGATAGATTAGTAGAGTACGGCAATTATTATACAATAATTGCTTAAAAATAATCAAATAATTTGATTCATTAATTAATTATTGCATTTTTATATAATTTTATGATCGTCTAATATCTTATCTTTAATACAAATATTACTTGTTTATTTGATTAATTGATTTGTTAGTAGTTAAACATGTAATTTTATCGCCTATCCCTAGAGATGACACTAAAAATTACTAAAAATGATATGTATCTTGAGAAAAAAGTAAAATGTATAAAATATAATGTTATTAGTGAATGGTATTTTCAAGTATTAATTTATGAGTATAAGTTGGAAATTGTTAAGAACTTCTTAATCATAATTCTTGTTTAATAAGAAAAGTAATTAGATTAGTATTTTGTAGTTCATAGCATTGAACGCTTTTTTATGTGAACACAAGCTTTTTTAAAACCATTATACTGATCATGTTTTATAATATCAATTAAAAAAAAAATTATTATTATTTTCTTACACACTGGTCCAGCTCGTGCGCCCCAGGAGCAATCAACAATTCCTTCGTTGCCGTTTGGTAAGTTTCAGTTAATAGTATGAATGAAACAATACATTTTACCTCATCCAAAAATTAGTCCAATAAATTTACAACAAATTAAGATTATAAAGAAACATTGTAATTGGTATAGCATTCTAAGCTTGTTTTATTTGAATGTACATAATTTGTTTTTGTCGTTTTTAATGATAGGAATCCATTAGCCCAAATGGAAGACGAGAAACGTGATCATGATGCCAAACTTAAGAAAATGGAAACTGAAATGGAACAAGTGTTTGAGATGAAAGTCAAAGAAAAAAAGCAGAAACTCAAAGATTCAGAAATTGCTGTTAGTGTTTGGTTTTTACTAAGATGTAGTTCAAAAAATATAAACATTTTCTTTTTCAACAGTTGCAACAAAAGAATGAACAAATGTTGAAGAGATTAGAATCTGAAGCTAGTGAATTGGATGAAAGACGTCGACAACTTGAATTAGAAATCAGAGACTGGGAATCTAGCAGTGGTATAAGTCTTGACGAACTGAGAAGGCGATCATTAGAGAGAGAGTATGTCATATTTCTTACATACATTATTGTAAATTATTAGTTAATGAATCAGATTGATACAATATAGTTAACTTGTTGTGTTTCAGAACTACTGATGGAAAAGAGAAAAAAATCAAGAAAAAAGGATTATTCTGAAACGAATAGTGCCATAATAATATGTATAAAATCATATTATTATTTATTACTATTATTTATCTAATTATTATTTGACCAAGTTGTATGAATCGGGTACAATCTTGTTTGAACAGTTGTAATGTAACTTAGACTGTCAAACTTGTTACCAATAATGTGTGCATACCACATTTATCATAACAATATTCTTTTTATTTTTTACTACCTTAGTTTTAATGATATAGTCTTAATAATCTTATCCAATCATTGAACATTGTAATATGCGTTTATAAATAAATATACACATTATTTGAGTAATGAAATAATTTGTAAGTATTTATACAATTATCATAGGCAAATTGTTTTTCAGTTCCATAGTGTTTAGATTTTAAACAAATGAAGCTCAATATTGTGTAATCCAATTATAAATGAATATTACTGCCTAAAATTTATCAAAACCGTAATTTTTAAGCAAACACCAACTAACTATTTTATTCATTCCAGTAATAACAGCATTTAATTTTAATTGATAATGACAACTCTGTGAAGTATTGTTCTCTATTTCCAAGAAATCGCCATATTTTTCTTTTTAAGTTTATATAACATTAACATAACATGTCAAAAGTATTATTATTGTTTTTTAAACTTGCTTTTTTTTCCCAATAGAAGTTAATTTAAAGTTCAGAAAACCATAATTTTTAATTGTTAGTTTTTAACAAATTAAATTTGCAACTTTAATAATAATTGTTACTGAATGCATTCCTTAAATAGTTAATCTTCGAACAAACCCATTATTAAAGTTGTTTATGCATTGCTCAAAGTTTTTATTGAATTTATTTAATAAAAAATTCTATCTTGTATTTAGTATATTATTGTTTCAATACATTTGTATTATTGCTTGAAAACCTATGAACAATAGTATTAATTAAAGTGCCCTGACATTATGTCCATCCAATAGTATTTACTTTACAAACTTACAAACTGGTATTTTATAGTTTTTATTTATGTCTTAGTTGGGAATATTGTTAAGAAAAAATATGTTAACATTTTATTTTTGTATGAATTTAACCTTTGATTTAACATATATATATATATATATATATATATTAATTCATTTACTATTGTATTGTAATGAATCTTGCCTTAATTTTCTGGTATCTGTAATATTTATCTTTTATATTAATTATGTTTTAAACTCATGCACACTTATAAATATGTGTATTTCTATATTTACAATACCTAATTTACCATTTTTGGACTGTTGAAATAGTGAGCGATATGTCATGCACGGTTTCAATTTCATTGTTAAATAACAACTTTGTGCTTTCCATTAAGTTTATTCCTCCACCGTGAGTATCTACTCAATATTGTTAAACCATACGGTAAATTGTAAATATATTTTTAAATACCATTAAGAAAATAACTAGTAACTTTTAGATACTTAACTACCTACGTAAACTAAATATTTTTAGTATTCTTATTCATTCTTTATATTTTAAATTTTTAAATTATTGTATGTTTGGTATTGATTTATATAAACAATTACATTTTTATAGAAATTAATAATATTTATTTGATTTGTTTATTTTATGTAATATAGTTTTTTTTAAAAACTGTGTACTTAATAATAATTAATTTTGATTTTTTTTATAATGAAGTACCTAATTTTTTTTTTTAATATTGACCAATAATATTTATCAATATAAATACAATTCCATATATTTTATAATATGTATTATTGTTGGTTGTTGATTAATAATTCATTATGAATACCTAGTCCATGGAACTTAGTACTTACTACATACAATATATTATTTATATTGTTCTAATATACTTTATGTTATGAACATAATTTATTTTAGTATTATGCTTTATAAAACCCAAAACTTTACGGGATTACCTAAAAGTTGGTCACAGTTTCTTTATTACATTTTGACAACAATTTAGATCCATTCCAAATTTTAATGAAAATTATTTTGGGCATTAGTTTGTAAATATCTGTGGATCAGTGTTCAGAATTGACAGGTATGCGTCTGAAGTACAAATTATAATTATTAAGATATTATCACAGATATTTATAATTTTCTTATTTCCTACCGAAATATGTAGGTATTGTTTGTTTCTATCAATATAAATTTTGAAAAATAAGGTGAATATAAAATATAAATCCATATTCACTTACATGTTATATAGACACATAGTTAAATATGTTATATTTGGAAATTTGGAATAGAATAAAGTTAAAATTCTGTAACTAAGGTGAGATGTAGTATTGAAAAATTAGGAATTGGTTAAGGGGGCCCCGCGAGTCTGGGTTGAGTAATTTTGCACTTGGAATGTAGCTTAAAAATTATTGGATTGAGCTCATCTACTTAATAATTCCCAACTGTACATGGGCAAATAGTGTTAGGTGCAGTCGTACAGAAAGACTACTAACTACTTATGTGGCTATGAAATAACTTATATTTTTTCAATTTAAAAAAAAACTGGTTTTTTTAATAGGTATAATGCATGGTTATTGTTAGGTAATTATATATTTATTAATTATAATAATAATAATAATAATAATATATATATAGTAGTACACCTAATTTTAATTTTATCAGTTTTTATAAATTGTGCTCTCATTGGCCAACCGCATCATGCGGCTAAGGGAATATTTTTGCCATAATTGGTAGTGGTAGTGCGAGAAGGAACTTTGAAATTGACCAACGAAAGAAGTGAGAGAGCATCAATACGATATCCACCAGTTTTTTCAAAAACTAGGTTAGAGCCACGGAGTACGGACTAAGATATAATGGATTGGAAACGACATGGTCGGCGGACGGCCACGAAAAGGTGTCACTTAGCTGATAAGTATACTGTTCTTGAAGTTTTCAGCGCTACCGGTGGTTTTATTTGACTTCACAATTTGTATCTTAGTCCGTGTTTTATACAGCGGGCGCTGTAAACTCGTAAGAACACATTGCGACCCTCTGCACTTTGCCTCTTTTACTTACATTCGTGGCCGTGATAAGTTGCTCGTTTCCAGTCCATTATATCTTAGTCCGTTAATCACCAGCTGTCAGCCAGTGAGATGATGAGACTGAGTTCCTGCATAACTATGGAATAGTCATGGGGAGGATGTTTTATTTGCGATATTGTGTCGGTCGGTCTGTCGACTGTATAGCTATGTTACAATAATAACAATAATTTAGGTAGGCTACCAATACGTATAATACGACGACGGACGGGTTTTACGACTGGATTTAACAATATAATACGCGCGCTTTACAGTCGTAAAATGTCATAAAGACGAGTGAGGGTGTATATTATACTATGCGGGTTGGGCATATAGATATTTAGGTAGGTATACTAAATCTTATAAGTTATATGACTATATATTTTATATTATATCGTGTAAGGTGCAGTAACTGAACTCTTTTCGTTTCGATGGGGTACCTTGGGGAGTGCATAATAATATATAGGTACTTGCAGCCTATATAATATAGTGCGCAATGTGACCTTTTTCCATTCATTTTTTTTCATTCCTTTCAACAAACACACATGCCGCACGGGTGTATATTTATTTGTTGACCATCGAACGGCACTCGAAGTCTGAAATTCAAAAAAGCGGCTATGATCACTAGTATAGTAGACAGTTGTAGTAGATAGTACTACTGGTCCTCCAATATTATAGTGATTGTTTTGCATAGTGTCCAGCAATCTACTGTTTTCTGATTTTTACGAGGGCTAAACTGTTTAGTACATATTTAAATTAATATTACGTCATAACATTTTTACCTATAGGTAGGTGTATAATATAATATGATTACAATATACCTACGACCTACCTTTAGGGCCATACAATGCTTGTAACCGAAAATATTTTTCCTGTTTCGGTTATCGGTATTTGTTATTTTCAATTTCGGTTATCGGTATTTATTATTTTCAATTTCGGTTTCGGTATCGATTTTGGTTTTTAACGGTTTTAACTGGTATTAAAAATCGGTATCTAGTCCTGTAGGGTATATAATATAACCAGTGTTGGCTATAATAGTAACGTAACGCAAATTACAAATTACTCTAACGCAATTACTTTTTCAGTAACGCAGCAGTAATTTTATTACATTTTACTTAAAGTAACGCAATTGTAACAAAATTACTTTTAAACAGTAATTTCTATGAAGTAACGCTCTATCGCGTTATTTTCCACGTTATTAAAATAATAGTTTTGAAAGTACCTATTACAAAAACAAGCCGATAGGATATCCCAGAAGAATTAAAAATCAATTATATTTATTTTTGATTACGATAATAGTTAACAATATTACTTATCATTCTAGAAATGAATGTTATCAATTTATTAGCAGGAAAAAATAAGTTCGGTTTAAAAATAAAATGTAATAAAAATTAATTATTATTTATGACTTATGACTATACAGCCATATAGGTAAGATGATTGTACATTTGTACATTGTACATAATACTATAATAGGTCTAGTGATAATAGACCACTAGGTCTATGATTGTAAAATATATACATAATAATTGAATCATATGAATTGAATATGGTTAAAAAAAAATAATGAAAAAAAGTAACGTTATTTGTAACGCACTACTTTATTAATGAAAAAGTAACGTAACGTGATAAAAATAATTTTAAATAACGCAAATGTAATTTAAATACAAATATTTGAAGTAACGAGTAACTTAATTCCATTACTTTTTAAAAGTAATTTATCCAACACTTAACATAACTATATTTAACTATAATTATTATAGTTAAATAGGTACATTTTATACATTACATATACGGCTATACAGTATAGATCGCAGAAACGTAATGGACCTCTGTGGGGCATGAGAAAGTTAATTAATATGAGTTAAGTTAATACAGAACATGTAAGTTACATGTTAGTTATGTAAAAGTTACAAGTTAAATAGAAAACAAGTGATGATTTAACTTATAGTAAAAATCAGTTACATTAATATTTTTGGTTGAATATTTATAACCCATACCATTATGCTAAGGCCCTGCAATAGCCAATAAGTAAATCTGATAGAAATATGAAGGTAGGTACACAAAAACAAAAATAAATATCAAGTAAAAATAATATAATATGTAAAAGAATATCATTAACAGAAAAAATAACAGAAGTGGAAACCATTCATTGTCCAATGTCCAATGATAAATACCTACTACTAAGTAGGAAGTATACTAACAGAAATGTTGCTTAATTTTTTAAGGGATCACGACACCATTTACCATTATCTCTTTATAAAGGTCAAATTGAGTTATGTCATTATCTACCATCTTGGTAGTGCAGTTATTGTTGAGAAATTTGAAACTTATATATTTAGGCGGAACTGTAATTTTCTATGGAAACTTAGGTTATAATTAAAAGTTAGGTTGTGAAATACTGAAACACCGAGATATATTATATATGGTACCCATCTATAATAATATGTAGCAATGTAGTATAGGTAGATATTAATTCAAGGCTGCAGGGCATTAACGAGTTAAAAGTTAAAATTAAGTTAAAACGTTAAGTTAATTAACTCGTTACTTTTTTTTCAAATTAACTTTTAACTTAATAAGTTACTTTTTTTTCAAGATTAACGTGTTCACTTTCAGTTAATTTTATTTCAAAAGTATCTAAATCAAGTTAATTTTAGTCCGAAGAATAATGCAAATTTTTTAATGGGTTTTTACTTTGATGTATCATTTTAAATTTCCCCAGTAATTTTCTTGAGTGTAAAGAAAAACTATCTATAGAATAATCTATAGATTTATTATAATAAACCATATTATGTGTCTGGAATTTTTTTTATTTTTGCAAATTCCCAAATTTTAACTTTACACTAAGTTAATTTTTTTTCAGAGTTAATTCTTAACTTAACGAAAAAAAATACGACTAACTTTTAATTTAACTTTATTATTTTAAAATAAATTAACTTAACGAGTTAAAAAAAACCGTTAACTTGCCCAGCCTTGGATATTATATAATGTATATATAGGTACGTATCAGTTAATCACTGTTTCTCTGCAATTTGAAGGAAGGATCCCTGGAGTATACTATGAATTTATTACATGGGTGAGCAGGTAATCCAAGTCCCCGACCAGTCTATAGTTTATTGTACTGGCATCTGATTTCAAATATGGTATACTATGTACCTATACATTTTTAATATTTACATTTTTAAAGATTTGTTGAATGTGCGCCTGCTTATAGGTAGTATAGGTACCTACTTGAATTCGAAAATATGGAACGAATAACTACGAATTTTTTACAACCGCACGTTCGCAAGTATTTTTTTAAATTAAGACTTTTGTTATCAGCTGGAATCAAATTATATTTTCTTCTCAAAAAGTGTTCTACGTTTTAAAAACCGATATGATTTTTTCGTTTTGTTAAAGTGTACCTACTTATATCGCTTTTTGATCTTCGAAACAATATAGGTATAAGGTATATATCCGTAGTTCGTAGTTCGTAGAGACAGTTTATTGTTTCTACTTTCTTTATAATACTATGTTCGTTTATTATTGTATTATATTATTAATAATTTAAAATTATTTTATCTCATGCACGATGCATTTTTGTAGTAAGACATTATCCAAAAGTTCTTGGCTAATATCATATTATTATCCGGTTAATGTTAACATCGGCCAACAATTAATAGTATTCATGGCAGCTAATGTTGTGTTATCCGTCTATTGTTGAAATTATCCAAATATTAACATAACCTGTAACATGAACACGGCACTACCTATGTACATTTTATGAACATAAGTCTCAAAACCTTACATATTAGACGTATTATAATATTTATAGTGATCCCATCACAAAGATTATGCAACAACTGTTGCGTTAATTTTTTAACTTTTTAGTTTTTTTTATGTTGGCTATAAATACATATTATAGGCATATTCGTGGTGTCATTTGAACCATGCAAATTGCAAGGTATACATTTGCATGTTTAAAATTCAATATTATTATGATTAAATTGGTTAGTCTCTAGACAGGGTTTGTGGCTTCCATAAAAGTATTTAAATATGCGTATTAAAAAAAAATTTTAAAGACGACACTGATTCAACAAACATTTGGACCAACAGCAAAATGCATAATACTATAAAATAAATAAAGAGTTGGGAGTGCTTGGACGTTCAAAGTTTTGTCAATTGTAATACAACATAATATACGAACTGAGTACCAATAAAACGTCTTAGAACGAATCGAGTTCCTTGTTGTTTTAAGGTATATATAGTGGCGTATTTAGGGGGGAAGGCGACAGGGAGCAATCACCCCGGGGCGCCAAAATCTTAGTCCTCAAAGACTTAACCTAACCTAACCTAACCGTTGCTTATAAAAAAAAAAATTATTTAATTTTAATTTTATTGAACGTGTTGAGAAATTATATTAGTGATAACCTGCATCTTTCTTATAATATCTTTTAGATTTCTATACATATTTCTATATATTATAATGTATTTTATTATATTGTCATAAAAAAAGGCAAAAATCTAAATAAATAATTTGTTTATTTGATTATTAAGGTTGACTTTTTTATTAGGAATAAAAAGAGTGGTAATGATAAAATAAAAGCATTTTCTAAATTAGTTGAAGCATAAATGCAATAATATACATTTTGGCTTATCACTTTTACATGGCCTTGAAACGGATTGAAAAAATTTCAGTTTTGATTTTGTATGTACCGGTTTTATTTTTTTCGATTTTAGTTTAAACTTTTCAATACCAGTATTAGGAAATTTCGGTTTTGGTTTCGATTTTATATACTGGTTTCAAATTTTTTTTCGGTTTCAATTTTGGATTTAATATCGGTGTCAAGGTCTGGACTATTTACGTTCATTTTTAGTTTATTCATTTTTTGAATCACCGGATCAAGCGTTCAAATCGCCTGTTGGTGTAAAGTAAACTTTTCAAAATGTTAAAATACAAAGATTTTAAAAAAAAATACCGTTTTTTAAATTGTATTTTCGGTTTTGGTTTTTAATTATAATACCGGTATCAAATTTTTTTCAGTTTCTGTTTTTTAACGGTTTATACCGGTTTCAAGTCCTGCACTTTTAACGGAGAAAAGTAAATTGTAAAAAGGGGGCTTAAAAGTTTTTTGTAGAAATGAGTAAAAAGAAACTGAGAAAAAAGATGTGCCAAAATCGTAAAAACGCCTCTGGGTATACAGTCAAATTATGACGCATTCTATAGTGTACATAAGCTAATGTTTAAGAATAATAGGTGAGTAAATGTATTCTATAGTTCTTGTTTGTGTTTTCATTTGAAATAATAAAATATATGTCAGTACTTTATATTATAATATAATAGTTGCAATAAGTAAACGAATTCTGTGTTAATTTATTTCATACGTTTTATCCTGTTGGCTGTTATAAGTGAAATGGCGGCTTGAACTTTATTTGTCACATGAGACAAGATGATTTCAAAAACACACTAATGCGACTTGCACTACCTACCAACTATTGGTTTCTTCAAAAAAAAAAAAATGTGGGTAAGTGGATGTCGTACTGCTGTACACTAGGTTACAAGTGGGTCACTGTATTGGATGATGTTAAATTTGAATTCAATGATATAATATCATTGTATAAGAAAAACGATTCTGAGCGAAAACGGTCAGTCAGCCTATGATATTACTAAGTATATTTGATGATATTATTGTGAATATAGTAATTTATATATTTACCTATTTACGTGAAACCTTGTTTTAAATTTTCAATCCTTAGCTATAAAAGTTGAACATTTAATACATTTTTAACTACAAAATAATTATTAAATGTTGTCAAAATTTGAACTTTAAATGCTTGTAAAAAAAATTATACCAATGTATTTTTTGATATTTTTCAACTGCTATTGTAACAACATATCAGGAGCCTTGCATTAAATTGTTACGCTTTTTTACTCAATAAATACAATTGTATTGATTGTATTTATAGAGAAAAAAACTAAAAAAATTGAAAACTGACAATGTCCGTAAACAGTTCCAAAAAAAAGAGTCAAAATATTTTCAAAACCTTATGGTGTATAGAAAATGAAACTAAAAGCATTCAGTAAAATTTTCATGTATCTACAGTTATTCGTTTTTGAATAACAATAAAATAACAAAACCGCTACATGAAAAATCGAGTGAATATTGTAAAAATATGAATTTCAAACGCTCATAAAAATTTAATTTGATTTGTATGTACATTTGATTTACTTGTAGACATTTTTTTTTGATAAAGTTAGACAAACTTATGAGGAATTTTGTATTACATTTTCAAATCTTAGATTTAAAAAGAAAAATTTTTATGAATTCTCAATTCAAATAATATGCTAATTTTCGTGATTTTTCCGTATTTTGTCAAGATTTGAACTTAAAATGCATATAAATAAAAACTTTGACTAAGGATTTTTAATATTTTTCAAATGTCATTATAACAATATAGTAGGAGCCTTGCATAAAATTTTTAAGCTGTTTTACCCAACAAATAATGTTTTATTGACATTCATAGAGAAAAAGACTAATAAAATTGGAAACTGAAAATGTTCCTAAACAGTTCAAAAATAATCAAAATATTTTGAAAATTTTATCGTGTATAGGAAATGCAAATATAAACAACCAGTGAAAATGTCATTTATTTTAAAATAACACCAAAAACCAAAACTGATTTTATCAAAAACCAATTTTGCGTAAAAATTCCCATTTTCCCTAATTTGTATGTTGTTTTTCCCGGCGCTTTTGAAAACTATTGAGAATTTTAAAATTTGACCTCCCAAATGCACCAACTAGATTCACTTTCCCATCAAACAAGATACTGTTGAAGAAAATCGAAGCAGTTTCATCACACAGACAAAAAAAAAAAAAAAACACATATCATTGTAAAATCAATATATTCATCGCTCCGCTCAGAATCTAAAAGCACATTCCACCCCATTTTTCAGGCATAGTATAACTGTCCGTATCGAAAAATTTTACAGGTATGGTTAAAAATGATGTTAATTTTGTGAAATTTGATTAATGTGTGAAATAGAATACCTATATGTATAAGTCGGTTGTTTTTTGTTTATAAACAAATACATATTATGTGTAATGATTAAATTGAATTTCTTATATTGGTAGAAATGTATGAGATTAACTTTATATATTCAAATCGTACGGTTGATAAATATATTATAAATGTAATATATTTTACTCAAAATAATCATAGTACCCAATTAGTATATTTTTCGTTTAATTAAAGTATATAGTTCTTTACTCGTTCAGGTATGGGGACTACATCTAGTATAGTGTAAGAAAATACAATTAAAATATTCCTACGAATAGTACCTGTAATACCACCTATAGGTAGGTACTATTATAAATCATACAAACCGGGCAAGTGTATACAACCTGTGCATTAGGTTGACTACTTACTGATTGTTCCGGAGTATAATATAAACACGAAGTATACGGAATAGAATAGAATACAAAAATACAATACTATAACTACTAAGGTCAAAGCCCTAAGGTATATACAATTAGAAATTCGATAGGTAGCCGTAGCCTGGCAATACATAGGTACTGTATTATTTATGATTTTAGAAAAAGCCAAACAATAGATTCATCAGAACGAAAATCATAGTTAAAATGTATTCTCATAAGTCATAATGTTTATTTTATGTTAAGTATAATTATAGAAATCGATAAATCATATAAGTAACCGGTAATCGGTAACATTTCAAGTCAATTTTGTTGTTTATATTAATAATTCAGGTCGAAATCGAATAGCCAGGTACCCTAACATGTTACAATATAAATTTATGCATCTGATTGCTTGTTGCCATCACTGCGAATTCTGCAATAGCCAATAATTATTACCTAATTTAATTTATTGAATAATATCTGGTCACCTAACATCAGATGTCAAGTGCAATGATAGTTTACGTCAATAAATTGGTCGTTTCTTTTGGTCATGTTGTTAACTGGTCGTTTGCAGTTGTGTATTTATGGGAAAGGGGTTCCATGGGGTCTGGACTCAACATTGGCCCCATAAATACCTATAGAAACATCTAATATATTCTGTAGCGAAACCCCTAATTAGATGTATTTGGGAAATTGGCTGGATCCCCTCCATGGAAAATTCCTAAATACGCCACTAGTCGTTTGATTGATCGGTATCGCGGTACGAATTATTAGTTGTCTACTTCAGGTTGATAAGTAACTGACCTTTATTCGTCGTAATAATTGGATTAATAACTGCATGCATATTGCATAATAGTCATTATTTTATATTGCGACATCATAATACAGCCACCTAGCCCCCTTAGCCCCCTGGCTATGCCACTGATACACGGTAGTTTGATGAATATTTGTCAAATAGGGCAATTGCTAGTTTTTAAGAAAAATTATGACAAATTTTAAATTTACAACGATTATAGTTATAATTATGAATATTAACATTTTTAATAATTTGAAAACATAAAATACGAATACCATATATTATAGAGTTCCGTTTTATTGCTTTTTTTTATTTGACGACCAATTCCAGGTAACTAATTAGGCGACCAATTGACATGAAATCAGTTCACCCAATACATACCGAAATTCTAAAGAACAATAGTTTTGAATGTATTTAAATGTGCAAGTCTGGACATTGATAGACGCACGTAAACACTTATATGCGTGGCTATATGCAATATTGGCTCGTAAATCAATATATTACAATATTATTATGATGATTAATAATCTGTCGAGCCCTCTTTTTCCCCTTTTGATCATCGTCAGCCGTTGCGGGCGTTGCGGCAAACTTGAAAACAATAGAAGATTTAATTTTTGACCGTTTTTCGTTAAGTTATTTCTAAAAGCACGAGCACTGCAGTTCCTAACCACGGGGTGCGATCGATGCTGGCTCAAAGATGAGGGTCGTCTATAATTGGCTAGATATGGGAAATGGAGGAAAATCAGACAGCTGCGGTACACGCGTTATTATATATATTTTCGGATTTTTGAAGTTGTGACCGTCGAGGGATTTATAAAAATAAGTGTCAAGCTTGAATTGTCCACAAAAAATTACACTGTCTTTCCCGGTATATGGGAAAGTATGGTTTCATTTTTTAGTTCGTTTACGCTGAAAACGTGTCACGTGGAATATATTATTCACCGCGAGTTGTACACGCAAAAGATGTCGTCAAACTGCTGACCGGTTAAAATATCTCTAATTGAAATATTTCCCATGAAAAAATTGTAATATTTATGTTATTATTATTACAAGTACAAATTAAATTATATTAAAATCGACTGTATCTATAATATAGTGAGTTTTACGTGTCTACAATAATGTTTGCGACAAAAATAGAAAATAATCCTCAGACAATAAAAACTTATCACAAAAAATATATATCAAATTACAATTTAAGGTTGTGTACGATTGAGTAATGTAATAAAATTAAAAAAAAATTTAATATTAATGTCATTATTATTAAGGAACAAGTACAAACTAAATTATTATATTAAAATAGACTGTATTTATAATATAGTGAGTTTTACGCATTTTAATGTAATTAATGAATTAATTAACCGATTGTAATATAATAATTTAGTTTGTACTTGTAATAATAATTACATAAATATTAACATTTTTTTTAATTTTATTACATAAGTTATCTATCTATTTGAAAATCGTTCTTGTATTATGCTATATTGCTATATAATAATATAATAATATAGTTTGTCCATGTAGGTACATTTTTTTATTCGTTGAATTATTCAAATTATTACATTATTTAGTTACTAGTATAATTAATTAAGTTATTCGAGGGTGCTATATTGCATCTCTTAGCTACCACTTTGTTGCGGCTTTGCCTATCATTTCGTTCCAAACATTTAACATTTCAGAACCTTAAGAGTTAAGATAAAGCCGTGATTACTAATTATTACTGCATATTGGGCATATTGTTATTGTTATTACGTTCGGTTATACCTAACTATAATTTAAGGTTTTCGAAGGAAAAATTGACCGATGGTACCTATAAATAATGCCCGTATGGAATTATTTTCTGAAACAATAATTGACTTGGGCACTTGCTATACATATTACATATTATAGAGTTATTACGATTTTATTATAAAAACACAACACAATATTATTTGGGGAATATGAACGTTACAAAGTTACGACGAAGTTAAAATAATATTATTTTGTAGGTACGGCATATTTCATTTTCCGCCATTCCAGCGATATCGGCACGGCCACCGGGTGGGGCACGTCTTTTATTCGTCCGACGGCGACGGGAAGGTGTTGCCAACGTACGCAACGACCACCACGGGCGTACTGTCGCCGCCGGAGCCGCCGGAGCAGTCGTCCGCGCCGCCGCCACCGACGCCACCGCTGTACGTCTGGGCACCGAAGCGGGCGGCCACCTCGGCCAGGTGTCTGGCCGGCTCGACGTGCACGGCCAATTCGGCGGCCTCGACGGCACCGCTGTGCTTGCAGTGTGCCTCGGCCGCGGCCAGGTCGTAGGCGGCGCGCTTTGCACCTTCGTCACGGCCATCGCCCGCCGTGGCCGCGGACATCCAGTGTTCCAGGTCCAAGCCGAACAGCGCGGAGTTGATGGCGCCGGGCTTGCGGGCCTTGCACGACTTGAACGCGGGCACCGCGTCCGTCAGGTGCTTGACGTCGCCCTCGGCCGCCGCGCCACCGCCGCCGTCCTTCCGCTGCCTGAGCATCGCGGCGGTCAGCAGTCGGTCGGCGCGCTTTATCGGCGAGTTGCACATCGACGCCGGGTCGGCGCAGTAGTCGTGGGCGGCGGCCGGTGTCTCCTGCGGCGCGTCAACCGGCGACGACGTCAGCAGACACTGGCAGTGACCACGCTCGGCGTCTTTCTGCAGCAGTGGCCCAAACGCGTCGCTGCCGACGTCGGCCGGACAGCAGGCATCGCCCTGTGAACAGAACATCCGGTCGTACAGCTCCGTCAGCGCCTGGTACTCAGCGTCCTCCTCGGGGATTTCCTCGCATTCGACCGTTTCTTTGCATGGGTTGCACGACATGGCGTGGTTGTATACGTGGTTTTCTTTGACTAAGATGAAACAATAACAATAATATATTATTATTATATATACTATTGTCGATCGTGGGGTAACGATAGTACGACTAACGCGACAACGATGTTACGATATAATAACAATATTTAATATTATATTAATATTATGTCAGACCATCGTGTTTCCACGACTACACCTACCACTGCGGACTGCAGCATGCCGTGACGATTAATCGTCATTTATAAATTTATAAATTTATGATATATGCGAGTTTTTTTTTTAAATTTAGGTGAATACTCTTTTATGTTAAGTACCTATAATATTATCGACGTTTTTGGACGCGTGGTTATCCAAGAATAGTATTTCTAAGAATAAATTTCAAAATATTACACAACTCGAATTTTGAACGAGTTAAATTATTTGACTATAATATAATTTATTCTATTTATTACAAATACGAATTACTTATATGGATATAATATTGTATTGTTGAAATATAATATTGTTTCTGAAATTTAATGGAGCGTATTACAGTGCACAAATAATTGTGATTGCAGCTTCAGTGTTCGATTTATCGGGTTGATTATAATATAAATACATAGTAATAGGTACATACTTCCTTTTTGTTGAGAGTCATTGAGTTATTTGATTAGTTTTTTATGAACATTGTACATTTGTACGAGACAATCGTCGATTATATGGTTTTTGGACGTTGGTACAACTTCATGCTAAATCAGTGCGCCCAGGCTAAGTGCAATAAAAAACCAGTTCAGGAATCCGAAATTAAAGATGTATACAATCTAACAGTAAAAACTTAATATAAATAATCAATATTATAATAATTTATTTGTATTTTGTTTTCAATAATGTTATTTTGTAATGCATCAATATATTATGTAAATAAACATTTCCAAAAACGTAAATATATGTTTTTTAAGAATATGGTACCTTGAAAATAATCATCAATATTAGTCTTATCCCATACGATAATTTAATATTACATGTTGGCTGGTATGTTATTATTCAATACGATAATATTATATTGCCATATTATAACCATTTTCGCTGCTTTACATAAATGTAAAAAATTAATTAAATAAATATTAATAATAAGTAATTACATTTACAGTTTAGTTCATGTAAAGGTATAGTATTATGTAAGTATGTGATCTACGACATACGCTGGGTTAAATATTGGTAATATTTGTGTATAGTGTATGGGTTTGTAAAATTAAGAAAATGTTACTTTTTTCAAACTTAGGTGTTGGCGACATACCTGTTGATGGCTTTTTTAATACAAATTTTACTTTTTTAGAACTTTGTGGTGGAAGGTTTTCCGAGCGAAATACAAAACCAAGTTAGATAGTTTACGCCACTGTCGAGTAACCATTTTGGCAAAAAAAATTGTCAAAAATGTTTGTTCTAACTAGGAAAAAATTTTAAAACAGTTTTTAACACGACGTTTATGTTACTTCGATTTTCAAAAGGAAGGATCTTATTTTGACACCTCAAACTGCGCTATACTATATATATTTAAATGGTGATTTTTACGTTAATAGAGAAAAAATTAGAAAAATTTTACTTTTTTCAAACTTAAGTGTTGGCGACATACCTGTTGATAGCTTTTTTAATACAAAATTTACTTTTTTGGAATTTTGTGGTGGAAGGATTTCCGAGCGACATTCAAAATCAAGCTAGATAGTTTAAGGTACCTTCAAGTAGTAAATTTGGGAAAAAAAATTGTCAAAAATGTTGTTCTAACTAGGAAAAAAATTGAAAACAGTTTTTAAAACGATGTTTATGTTACTTCGATTTTTGAAAGGAAGGAGCTTATTTTAACGCCCCAAACTGCGGTATACTATATATATTTAAATGGCGATTTTTACGTAAGTAAAAAAAAATGTGGAAAATGCTACGTTTTCAAACTTAGGTGTTGGCGATGTACCTGTTGATAGCTTTTTTAATACAAAATATACTTTTTTGGAATTTTGTGGTGGAAGGATTTCCGAGCGAAATTCAAAACCAAGTTAGATAGTTTACACCACTTTCGAGTAACAATTTTAGTTGAAGCTACACATGGACTTCAGGTTTATACTGCGCAAAACATATAGCCCTCCCAATAATCAATTACAAAAGTTATGCTATTGGATTGCAGCATTTGTAAAAATGCATATGTTTTGACTATTATCATAACTAACATAATATATTATATACTTATACAAACTATATATATTGTGTGTAAATTGTGAAAATTAAAATATAAATATACAGCAGTAGTCTCGATAACGTGAATTAAATCGTGTCAGTAAAAATACAGTTCAAACCACATGAGTTTCCAATGCGGTATTTCTCCACGATAATACGGTTCCAAACCAATAATTTTCTAATTTTTCATGCACCCCTGGTTATTATAATTAATGAACTTAAATAAATCAATGTTTCAATAAAATTATGTATTTTTATGTTTGCATTTCTATAATGCATTTTAATAACAAAATTGCTGTGATCACACGGCGTTATAAATAGGCTATTCTGGTGCACTACAGTCGTGGATCCAATTTTCTAATACCTCATTATATTCTTTTAATAAATATTTTTCAATCATTTCAAAGATATTCTTAAGGTAATTGCAAAGTAAATTACTATAAATAGCGAAGATAAACATAATTGTATACAAAATTAATTATAATTCTTTGATTTTTA
Source organism: Metopolophium dirhodum (assembly GCF_019925205.1). NCBI lineage: Eukaryota > Metazoa > Arthropoda > Insecta > Hemiptera > Aphididae > Metopolophium > Metopolophium dirhodum. The sequence continues at coordinate 11,893,156 of NC_083564.1, forward strand.
TAAAATACGAAAATAGTTGTTTTGTATATAGTGAGAGAGATTATATTTTAATCATAGGTCTTTTTCCTAATTTTTGGTAAAACTTTTTAGTATACAATTATTAAATAACCGTACATTGTACGTTATTATTTTTGTTTTAAGATTTAAATAATAATTAATTTTTCCCGTAGAATAAAATATTTTAAGTTGTTATCTTTCCGCTACTATTACCTGTTGGAAATGCATATGTATTATATATGCAATAAAATAACATGTGGACTCTAACAAAATTATTGGGTTTTAATTTTAAATATGTTTTATATTCCTACTTACGTTTGATGCAATATGTAAATTTACTTACAATTATTATTATACGATAATAACCACAAAAATATTGTTTCATTATTGGCGTCAAATACAGACTCACGGTTGAACTGGTATCTGATTTAATATATTTATTATTAACTTTGAGTACGTCTTACCCATATTTAAATATTATAATATTATATTCATGAAATTTGTCTGATTTATTTTACATTAAGTGTGTCGCACATTGACGTTTGCCACAAAGATAACGGAAAAATCTACTCGGTAGATTATACTACCGAAGTCGTGTCATAAATTAGAGCATTTTTCAGCGTAGTCGGACACGTCGGGGGGTGAATTGAGTGTGTTTATCGATAGCTATGCGAAAACGACGACGAGGTTAATCCCGACTAGGGTAGTTGATAATATCAAGTCATCCGGTCATCCCCCTTTCTAAATCCCTACAGTCTAAACGTTTGCCGTACAAAACGAATAAATATAAAAAATATTAAAATAATAATAACTTGACGAAACGTAGTATTTATTTATTTTATATTATGTCGGCGAGTCCTCCTCGGATAATCGTGAAAATATTTACGAATGTTTGTGATTATAATGTCTGCACGGACCGACGGACACGACGACCAATGGAATACTAATGAGTAATGACTTATGTAATATATTCCGAGAACATTATAGTGACTACAACACACACACACACATATATTATATTATATATATATATTATTATAGTTTAAACATACGAAATACATAGATAATATATACAATGTTGGCAGCGCCGTGCGGTGGCGGCGGCGGCGGCACTCCAGTTCACCTGTTCTCCGCGTCGTTCCCGCCGCGCGGCCGTTCCAGCAGCCATCCGAGCCACTCCATGTGAGTAGTCCTTCGGATGCTCTCGTACTGTACGCCGGGCGCGTTTATTTTTATTATTATTTAGTGGCTTATTATTAAGTTAAGTTTTTTGATTTTTTTTTTTAAATTTTCTATCGGTATTGGCGTTCATTATTTTTGTAAATCGTTTCTGCGTGCGGGCGTGCGTGTATATGTGTACATGTGTGTGTGCTCGTGAGTGTGTGAGTGTGTGTGTGTGTGTGTGTGTTTGTTTAAAATATTTACGTGATTAGTAATTATTATTATTTTTTTATTTGACGGACAGAAAAATTACGAAATACCCGATGTACAGCAGAATATCCGCATCTTTGTTACTCAAGTGGTGGACCCAGTCGTTGTGATCGAGGTTAGTCCATTGAAAAATAAAAATATTAGCAGTATTTTTTTTATGTTATCGACAAAGATAACTAATTTTTACGTAATTAAATGATTTAAAATAATAATTAGGCATTATACTGTGATTGTCAGTATATTGGGTTATCGGTATATATAGGTACTCTTACATATTATTATATAAGCAATTAGAAAAAAAAAACGTTTGATGGATAATCTTAATTTTGATTATCCTAGGATTTATCCTATAAATAAGTCTAGAATACTGTTCTACATTAAATATTTATCTTAATATTAAAAGAAATGAATATTTATTATATTATAGATTTATTCATGTTCAATAATATATGCAGTCTATTACTATTTCATTTACATTACCTATTGAATACATAACACATCAACTAGATTCAATATAGATAATTTATAATTATTATAAATATTTAAATAACGTTTGTTCTTAATAATTTAATATTATATTTTTATGAAAATTATTAATATTTATAAAAAAAATTGAAATTTTTAGATTGTTTTAAATTTATTAACATATTAGAAGTAAGTAGAGAAATATTAGTAATCACTAATCACTAATCACCTATACTTTTTAAAACGTTTAATTTTAATTTAACATTTTTAAAATATAATTTATACTTCAGAATATCTGAATTGAACGTTAAATTCTTTAGTAATGCAATACAAGTCTTTAGATGTACAGAATGTAAATTAATAACGTATAAACGTAAGTGTACAGAATAAATTAAAATAATATCAGTACCTTTATAGGTAGTGTCACTTTAGTTATAGGTTTTATGTTTCAGTTTAATTCACCTTCTTATAATGTGTTATATCTACTTGTATTATATTAATATATCAATACTTGTGGAGTTGTAGTGATACCGAAAACAATAGGTCCATTAAATAAAAATCATTACCAACCTTATGTATATTTTCCGAACATAATTAAGTAGAGATATAACTTATAAAATAAATCAATACCATGTTGTGATTTATGATAACGTGCACCATTTAACATTTTGTTGGTTGAAAATTAAAATGTTTTGTTGGACAATTTTTTTACGCCTTTTATATTAGTTTTTTTCAATAAGTATAACATTTCTTTTCATAACAGTATTAAAGGCAAATTTGAGTCATATAATAATAAAATATAGTTATTATATTTAGGAATTAAAATACTTTTATACAATTGACATGGAAGAATATTTGAATGATAATTTAAAAAATAGATATCATATAATATAATCTTACAGAGTTTTGTTATATTATTGGGAGCTTATAACTATGACATAATTTAATTGTTTTATGATTTTCTGTCTTTTCTAACTAAAATAATTACTATTTAATATTTCTAGTTCTGTAATCGTATAAATATTTACGACGATTATTAAAGGTAATTTTACAGTTATTCCTATAACATGAGTTTTTGGATATGTTATTGTAATAAATAAAACGAGATTTATTTTTTTATTGTACATTGATCACTATAGATAAAATTGACTTCTCTTTTATAAATTGTACAAATGTTTGGTTAAATAATATGATATATTAATATTAAAGAAGTATATTTTTTATTTTATTTATCAACTTTTAAAATTTTATTTTTATTAGTATTTTTAAAAATAGTATCTAAAAAACATAACAGTTAGATATTCATAATTAATTTATGTTATATTCGAGTTAAAATAGTATTTTTCACTTTTGTGTATCAGGTATCACTATTTGCTATTAGGTAGGTAATAAAATAATGTTATAAAATATATTACGCGTTTAGCAGTATAATAGTTTTAAATTGTAATATTATTTGTTATTATAATATTATCCGAATATAATTTTTACTAGTGTAGTCTCCTTGACTTTGGTTCTTACTTCTTTGCGGGATTATTTTAGAATGTATATGATTATTATTATAACCAGTGAGCATAAGTATAATTAAGATTTCAAGGTTGTAGATTTTAATGCAGAACACATGTGTATTTACTATTTTAGCTCATTATCCATTTTAATTAAAGTAAATATAATTACTTATTACTTAATAGCATGTATAATTTAAAAATATATTTATTATATATTATAATATAATAAAATACATATTTATTTAACTTAAAATAATATAATATTATATTATAATACATTAATAATCAAATATTTAGTAGGTATACAAATAATAATTTAAACATAGGTACGCGAAAAAAAATTACAAAAATGAGTAGGTCACCTACACATTTTAGACCTTAATGAATTAATTTAAAATAAGAATAACTAAATTTATAAGACATAATATATTATATGAGTAATATTATAATAAAGACCGTATATTGTCAAAAATACATCATTAATAGAATTGGATAGATAATGTATTTAAAATTTACCATTGGTTATTGATTATTTTCCAGTCAAATTTATTATAATAGTTGTGCAATTGTTTTATACTTTTCTTAATCTAATAATTTTACATCCACTTGACTAATTTAAATGTAAGTCTACAATAACAGTCCCAAGTGTAAATTTCCTCGTAAATTTCTCTATACATTAACACAACGTTATCACTATATATGCATTATACATTTATACCAATATATTCAGCTCCTATATATTATCAAAGCAATAATTTATAGCTCAAGGATTTTTTCTCAATTTTATTTTTTATATATTTACTGAAAGTGGATATTTTCCACACATCTCATACCCACTCGTCGGCGTCAAGATCCAACCCTTGATAATGGTTTCGTTATTATTAAAATTTAACGTACACATTTCAGTGCGTACAATAAATGTGTAGACGTGCGTGTGGCGTTTCCGTACAAAGCGCTATAGCGATGATTAATGAATAGGTAAAAATATAACCGAAAAATATTTTTCATCGTCAGTAGGATAATATTGTGTTTGCTGTTTGGCGATTTTCAGACACAGAAACTCGAGATAGTTGCGAGGCGAGTAATACATTATTACAATAATATATTACATGGTGTTCGCGTGATGGCGACGTTGGCCAATTTACAGGCAAACGGAGACTTGGAAACGTGACGGACACGCGACGTACGCGCGCAGCATATAATATCCTATGGTGCAGGCCACTGTCGTCGCGCGACGCCAATAGGTACTCAGTTCTCCGCGCCGCCGGCATTTCCAAATTCCTGGTCTAAATCACAGCGTATGATTTTATGGTAGGTATCTGGTGTTGGTAAAATAATAATTATTATAATTCGGCGATTGGCGGTGATCTCTGATACATATCAGTGGCCAGTGCACAATAATATTATATTATGTGGTGCCACTATATGCAGATTATAACAATTATTATATGATGGCAAAAACGAAATTTTCTGTTTTTTTTTTTAAATTTAACTATTGTATTCAATAATTGGCAGATTTGAGTCAACGACATTTCCCCCCGTATTTTGTGCTCCTAATGATTTTGTATTTCTGAAAAGATTTTTTTTTTCTTTTTTACTAGTCTTCCAAGTTTAATATGTCTGTAGATACCTACCAATATCGCACATGGCACATCGTCTTAATGCCTAATATTATCGAACGTGTGAATGACATAATATTATACACTATAATAGTACATTATACAAATCACTAAAACATTTTCAACATATAGTTTTATTTATCTTTCTTTAGTTCATGTTATAATATATATGTATAATCAAAAATATTCGAAAATTTTCAAAATGTATAACTGTACTGAGTTACCCGATCTGTTCTTTGTTGGTATTATTTTATCTGTAATAGTGTAATTGAGTTTAATCTTTTAACGTAAAAACTTGTAAATATATGTAATTAAATAGTTAAACGAGTATTAAGGATTTATCTACTTGTCTATCAAATTCATGTTTAATAACATTATTAAATAGATACAAAGTAGGCATTTCTACTTTTTAAAAATGTGTTTTTTTGTATGTATGGGTACACGTAGGTACTCTGGTACTTGTATTAATATATGTCATGGATATATAGTATAATTATTAAATTACAAAATGTGTCACTTTTAATTAAGTTGCACTTAAAGTCTTAATAAAGACATGTTTTCCGATAAATATTGGTGTATACCATTATGAATCAATAATCTTTATAAATTATTATATGTACATTTTTAAAATTGTTGGGGTTCAATTTTATATTTATAACTATCATCTACCTATTGTATTCATGCTGCATTGCTGCAGTATCTATTAAAATATTGGTTGGCCCGTACGATGACGTCGTTGACACTAGATACTAACCTAGTCACTTTTGACTTGACATGACGTATATTGTATTGTACCCATATTATATTACTCGTGTACGTTTGTCACATTGTGCAGGATCCGCGTGGAATATTATTACAGTAAGGTATATGAACCAATAACGTTGTTGGACTTTTTTGTTTATCGAACATTTAATTCAAATATTTAAATTTATTGCAAATCATGGAACTTACGTATATTATGGGACATATTGTTGTGTTATATAATCCATATCATTAATACAAGTTAATTATTATTAATTTCACCAGAATTCTAATATTTAACCAGTATAGGCTAGTATTATGTGAAATTCGTCCATTCTAGCTGTTTTCATAATTATGATGGAATATAATCTGTAATAGGCACCCATTTATTGATTTCCACAAAAATATTTTCTCATATCCAACACATGCGTAATTGGTGCGTAATACTTTATTAAATTAATATCAAAATGGATAAATATTTCCGTAGAAATTATATTTGTATATAAATTAAGAGTGACACAATAAATAAAAATAAAACAACAAAAGTTTTATTTTATACAATAAACCGTAATTTACATTTTACGATACACAAGTAATAGTGAACTAAAACAGATATAGAAAATTGTTAAAGTTATCATCGATGTTAATCGAAATTGTATGTATTGAGCTTTAACACAAGAATAAATTTGAAACTCAAAATAACAACTTGGGTTCACATTAGTAACAAAACTTTGTACATAAATTTGTGTACGCGCCTACTTATAAGTTACTTATAGTATATGGTATATTATATTCGTTGAACAATTGTGTGTATTTTTACTTTTCATGGTAATAAATTTGTAAAAGATTTTCGGATATTATTGTTGTTATTATTCTAGAGATAATAAATTTTAAATTAATTGTTTTTTAACATATGTAATTAGAAAATTAAAAAAAAATTAATTACATTTCAATGTTTCTATTTCCTTTGATGTTCAATAAACGACAAGAACACAGGGTTGTACAAATTGAAAAATTTTTTTTTTTTTTGATTAATGATTATATCTATCAGAGTAAACTGTTAATAATATACACTTGGAAAAAAAATAGTTCACATGCACAAAGGATATTGACAATATGGAAACTCTTTGACAATAAACACGGTTAAACGGTTAATGGTAGATAAATTATTATGTGGAGGGAAGCGGGAAATGGCGTTGTTACCTAACAAACAATAAATATGTCTGGGGCATTGACGACTTTCCGGTTGACCAGATAACTCAAAAAAGACAACTTTGTGATGCGTTCCCCTTGTTAATACATTTTTTGAATGTCATCACCTGTTTGTTCTAGTTTGACGAGAAACTTATAGAATAATTGTATTAATATATAAGATCTTAGGAAAAATAATAAGTGTTATTCGTATGAATAATATTATAAGGTTTATGAATATAGTTTTAAACTTAAAGTTAAATTTCCACGAACTCCATTGGCGTAATATAGATAGGTAATATTATATTTAAATAATATTAAGATTGATTTTTTTTTGAAAATAAGCAATTAAATACATTATCATAGAGCTTGCACGGGTTCAAAATGTGGGATAATAAACATAAAGTATAGGGTTTGAATTAATATTATGGCAATAGTAAAATATGTATGGGAATGTATCGAAATTGTCAAATTACATTCTAAATTTGTTCGTCTTCGTTTAGGTATATAATAATATTTTTATTAGTATAAACTATAAAATCAATATTGCTAAACCCTTTGTCTTTAATTGAATTTCATAGTTACAATAAACATTTTTTCCGTTATAGATTTTTATCGCACTGTTTGTCTTTAAAGTATAAAATGTTTAAGGCCTATGTAGTCTTTTTCTATAAAATTGCAATAGAAAAAAATAAATTTTATTATTAGTTTTCCTTTCTATTTACTCAAACTATTGTCTGACATTCTACATCATCATCAATATTATATAATGATTATAGTAGCATTTTTCATAAACTATTTTTATTTCAAGTTTCATTCTTAAATTATAATTATCTTTTCATAACATTTATTATTGAATAGATTAGGTAAAGCACTAAAAACAATTCAAATATACAATGTATAGACAAATAACGTTGGATAACCAATTTAAGTTCGAACACAGGTTGTATGACGTGTAAACGACCTTAAAAATGGGTAGGTAGTCTGAGAGTTAGTTTGGTCCAGTCGCAAAATTGAATTCTAAATCCAATAAGACATCTAACGGTTATTTTAAAATATAGGAGCTTATTAGCTTAACTAAATATATTATTAAATGTTTGATTTTTAATATAAGATTCTTCAGTTTAAGCTCTACATTCTGTTAACTTTTTTTAATGTCCATTCTCTATTTGTATATTGACATCAAGTTGCACTTTACTAGTAAAATAAAATATCAGTGATTAATAGAACACTCCGGAGTCCATTTGGAGCATATACTCATAACTCACACGATTCATAACAGTCGTGAAAATTGTGTTTTTCTCTAGGCATCGGATTGTTATTGTAAGTCGTAAAATCTGACAATAGAAAATCGTAAATCCACTGAAACTCATATATGCCACCTAACGGAAATATAACCACATGTATATAGACACTATATCGATTCAGTAACTACAATGCTATTGTTGGTAGACGATAATTAGAGAAAGGATCGTAGAATCGGATATAATATATTACATTATCTTCTTTCAAGGTGTGCACAATAGTTCACTGTTTCTTTGGACTAGATGTCAGCGTTAATAAATTTATTTATTTTCATCGTCATATGTTGCTTAATATATTATATTAACTGGTATAGAATATATATATAACAAAACATGTATTAAATATATAAATCAAACATTTTGACGCCAGTAGAATTTCACGTTTTAAGAAATAAAAACTATTATTAACAATGGAATTTTAATTAGGTAGGCACCTAAAGTTGAAATATATATAAATAATGTTTACATCACATTATTCTAGTTATGACGGCATTAAGCACGCAATTATAAATAATTATTCCATGCGAAAAAATTATTCATTTATTTAAATTGAAAATAAATTTTACTCGAAATTCGTTGGCATTTCTATCACGCCACTATATATTGTCTAAGCGTATAATATTATGTTTATGAGATTATTGCTATAGCCTACTGCTATTTGCTGCACACAGTGTTTTTTTAAATTTTTTTTTATTGAATTTGTAAAATGTTGTACTTATTATTTGGTAAAGTTTTTATAACGCATAGTAAGTTTTCGTTAGAATTTTTTTAATAAAGTACCTAGTTATAGAAGTATTGTCACGATTGCAGCATAAATGAAAACGTCGTATACGGCCAGTGTGCACGTTGCGCTCCACTAGGAATCGGATGGCTACGTAAAGATTACATTAACCTAAAAAACCTTTATAGACTATAGCGTCTGAACTCGGAAGTTACCTTCATACCATCGCATCGCTTATTAGGTTCCTAGGTACCTACTTACTATGCACATAAATAGTATTAGGTATTTTAATATATTTACACACATGACATTTAGATAGTAGATGTCATTACTGAACGAAGAATAATAACGATATAATTAGTTGATTATAATATATAATATTATAGTGTTTGATTTTTATTTACATTTTATAAATAATACTTGAGGTAGAAAGTCATTGGAGAAATTGTTTTTTACGCGGTTCTTTTATTCTAAATAATTGTAATCGTCTTGTTGCTATAACCTGTACGCCGTGTATAGAACAGGTGTCTGTTGGGAGACTGACGGCACCTGCTGTCTATCTGATGGCATACGCCAGTGTTCTCTCTCCCTCTTTACGCACGGTCCGTCATGTACTTCACAATAATTATTATCACCGGAATAGGAAACTCGTTTGGACATTTATTTCCGCCAAAATTCTATTTTTTATATCGTATCTTTATCAAAATTGTTATAATAAAATGTCCGTGTGCTTTTTTTTTGCAATATTACAACTTACAAGTAGTTCTGTTGCTAGAATTGTGTGTAGTAACCCTAATAATATTTTTGAAAAAACCTAGGGTAGATACGAGTGTATTATTACGTATGTACATATGTGTGTATGTGTGTGTGTGTTTATGTGTTTATGTGTGTGTATACGTGAACAATAGCCATTGGAGGTCAAGAGCTCTCTGAGAGCGAGCGTGCGCGTGATATGATGGTTTGGAAATCGTGACGTTTCTGAGATACGTGACCGGCTCACAATGCAAACACGTCGGTCGGATATTAATCCGCCACTGTTGTCGATTATACCCAATGAGCCAAGTTTGGGTCGATTGTTTTTTTTTCATCGTCGTTATTGTAATGTTATATACAATAATCGTCTTTAAATGTTAATAACAAATATGTGTATTGTGTATAGTAGGTAGGTAATGACATTAAAACTCTTCATTTTAACATTTTTAGACGAACAACGAAGAATATAACCTTATAATATAGGTAGGTACTTTAAAATATATTAGATATATATATAATATATTACCTTCAAATATATAAGAAATAGAAAATATTATATACTTACATGTTATGCTCACGTCTAGTTAATCTTACTTGAATGTTTAACATAAATATGTTATTGTGCTCGGGACGTGTTCATAATGATACTTATTGCATGTATATTCACACAAGGGTCTTGTCATTGCGGACATTTTAATGGATGTATATTATGTCCACTAAAATCCGAAGTCTTTCTTATATAATATTATGAATACGAGTATACGACTATAAATAATACGATATAATATAAGTACCTTATATACCTACCTATTTTGATATGATACAACTGTGTGAACTAAACAAATAATAACAATTTAGTTATTTGTAGTTTTGATGTTATACGCTTATTTAGTGCATTGGATTTACTTGCTTTTATTTACTTTACTTAATAGAACTTAAACATGTTTGGTCCGAATTAAAGACCTATAAAGTCAGAATGTCTACACTTGTTTTTAGTAACACATTCGTGGAAACTCTTAAAACTTTCAGATTTTAACTCTGCATGCGTTGTAATTATCACTTGTATTTTATGCAGATTTATGCATTTAGAATGTAATTTTTTTATAATGATTTTTTTTTTCATCAGCTAGTGTTTGATGAAATAATAGCTAGGTATTAAATATTGAAGTATGGTGCCGAGAGTAATTGAAACATAAAACAGTATAATAATATTTATAATTATAAACTACGTCCGGCCGATGTTAAAGGCGATCTGGATTAATCTCATTTAAATTTTATAATATTCTCACGATTGTGTTCTAGTACGCTTTAATGCCACCACTGAGTTGGAAAATATGAAAAGTACTATAAAAATACAAAAGAAAAAACTATAAGGTCATTTACTTTTATGAACTAATGCACAATGATATTATCAAACCAACAATGCTGCTTTATATATATAATACATACAGCATAATTAGAATTTCGTTAGATCATAAAAACGTCGACTCTTATAACTAATAAGTCTATGATATACGTGTACAGAAAACGTGATTATTTTTTAAAAAACTTTTCATTTTTATTTTTGCGTAATAATATTACGAATTTATAAGGGAGTTCTTTAAAATTAGAATAAATTAATACATATTTTACATAAACTCGTTTTGTTATTAATTATTAATGCCCATTGCAAAATATAATATAAGTACTAAAATTGGTAGATTATAATATTTCTTGCTTAGTTTTAATTTTAAGCAAGTAATTTTAAAACTATTAAAAAGAGGTAACCTATATATTTAACACGTTAAACTTTTTTTGTATAATAAATATTTAGTATTATTATGAATTGTAAATAAGTGGGTATAATAGATAATTCAAATGGAAATCTACTTACACAATCTGTTAGGTACATACTGCAAAAGCAATATGGAGACGATAAAATATAGTAGGAACATATTAAACAGCATACTAGGTACATTTTGGTAATTCATTTAGTAGCATGGTCGTGGTGAGCCATTTACATATTATGGGCTGAAAAAAATATTATATCGGTTGGTGGAAAAATGATAATCCCCATTTATTAGATTGCATATTGGATCAACAATAATGATAGGATTTGATCGGCAATAGTACGTGAGCACAAGAACATTTACGAATTCGGAATTATGCACCGGCCGGCCGTCCGTCTGCAGTCGATCCGTATAATATGCGGTTCTCCCCTTGTTCGTGTGCGTTTGTTTGCTATTTGCAGACTACTATATAGTCGTATAATGTATATAATATGTGTACACAATATCCCCTCTCCACAACGCCGATTATTGTTAACGTATATTATATAGCGTATAATGTGTGCGCTTTGTGCAATCGAATTAAGCTCATTTACAACAATAACAATACATCACGGTACTGTATACACTTTGTTTATTGTTTGATTATACGCGTGTTTGTATAATTATCGTGATTACATACTGATATATTATACTAATTTAACAAATCCACCGTGATAAGGGAAGATAAAAAATGTTTAAGTAATCCAACAACTTGATGATGATTTTGGATACTATATTAATAAAATTAACTTCGCCGCCGTCGTATAGTCTTGACCTCTCTCGCGGATGATATGTATATATAAAACGGGTTGTCGACCTCTTACGGTGGTCATGTGTGTACGTTTGTATGTTGTCGGTGTCTGCGCGTAGTGAAACAGTGAGAGATTGAGAGAGAGAAGCGAGAAAGAAAAATAACGTTTTATAAATACTCGGCCACTATACGTATAGTGCTTGCCATCGCGTATTAGACTAGTTTATTTAAAAAGATTGAAAACACGCCATATAAACGGATACAGTTAGTCAGCGGTGTTTGTATAGAAATCGAAAACGGACGAGTTCAAGCTCTTTATAAAGATGATCTGGTTATCGATAATTTACGTCCCCCCGTGGGTCCCCCGGTATATCCATTGTGTGATCCGCGGTTGCCCTCTTTGTTGTGTCTCGTATATATTGTACTATATTATGCGTTAACAACGACAGATATCCCGCCGCCACCGCCACCGCTGTCAACAATGACTGTATCAAAACTCTGACGTTATCAGACAATTTAACTAAATTGTTATTACGATTACGGGTATCATTAACAGTTCTAAAGTTTAATTTTATAACGAATCTAATCGTTTGTCTGTATACGAATATTATTGAATTTAGTATAATTCCCTCTGGCCTGAATTTCTGCTGAGGACAAAGGTACCTCCCCTAATAGATAGTATGTATGGCGAAAATATATTTGTCTGACAGCAGTTTGCTACTGTAAACTTTAAGGTGGTGTTGAATATAAAGTCGTATAATTCTAACTGAGACTAAAGTTTAACATTATCGATTGTTGATCAATGGTAATGCTAATGGTTTTTTTTTTTATAAAATGTATAGTCCATGTAAGAGACCTATGTATATAACTCAATAATATTATATAAAAAAAAAAACGATTTTTTTCGTATTATGGTACTTACCTATAGTGTATACGTATTTACCATAATATTATTATACCGGATAAATGCTACACCATTACCGGAGTTTCAACAAATATAGCTTTGTATTTTTAGCATTGTATACTTATCTTATTTTTATATTAAATAGGTGCTATTATTTCACATTGAGATTGAATGGTTTTATTTTTTTAATTATCTTATGTTTTTAAGAAAAAGTAAATACTTATAATAATAAATTATGAAGAGTGATTATATGTGTGTTATGTTATGTATAAATATTATACTATACACGTATCTAGGCCCTAGAGTATAATATTTTGTATCCTATAATATGCATAAAAAAATTTTAATTCTAGTTTTCATTAAATGTTATAAAAACGAATATGTGTTGAAAGTACATAGCCATAATTTTATATTTACTCATAATTTAATACACCTACTTATAAAAAAATAAAATATGGCAATTTATTTTTATTTATTTTACTTTTTAAACTTTCTCTAAATATTCGAGTACATAAATATTAACTTTTTGACATCTCAGGTGCATATTCTCTACATTGTAGAATCACACTAAGTAAAAAAACTGTTGTTATTTTTCCCCTTTATAACATATTTTTTCAAACTATTTTAATAAATTAGGACGAAAAACAATGAACTTTTTCGCTTTATATATAAGTCATGATATAATATTATTTAACAATGTAAATTCTAAGTGAGAAATAAAACCATAGTGATTTTTATTTTAACAACATCTAATAGAAAAATAATTTGAATACATGTGGCTCTTCACGTAAATTACCAAATCTACTGTTTTTATATGATTGTATAATCAACGTTTTTCGTTGGAATAATAATTTAATTTTTATATTTATTTCATGTACCTGACATAATTGTAACATTTTTTTTATAACCTATAAATAAACTCATCGTAACTTATTTTTTTTGAAAAAAAAACGCGGCGTTTCTATTTACAACTACATTATAAATTATGACAAATACATACCTTTGTGAGTTAAATTTAATCCTTGTTAACTATTAACTTCTAACTTAACGATATTGTGTTCAGTGAACTTAACTATGTTCGTTAACTTGCCCACTTTCTATGATTATATGATATACGTCATAATAATTACATAAGTATAACTATTATACCCAGAATACAGATACTGTATTGAAATATATACAATAATATTATATTAGGCATTAAAAATCGTATTGGGCATGTACGGTCGTCGATTGTTCGTATAAATATTTCTTTCAATGTTCGAAAAAATATAAACAAAATTGATGAGATCTGACGTTTGTAACACTGCGCGAAACATCTTCCGAACAACCCTTGTACGGTGGCTTATTACGTCGTCGTCGTAGCGGTATTAACGAACCATTTGACGTGCATATCAAACGTTTATAGAAGATATAGCTCTGCGGGCGGCGACGAAGATATAAACACTATGTCAGCGCAACTAGAGCGTGTGATAAATATTTATCCCGTGGCGTATCGTCGTGTATTGGCGGCGATTTGTAATGCAAACAACAATAACGTACCGTTTCAACAGCCCATGGTTTAGCATATATTATTATCATCATCATAACTATTATTACGGAATTTTAACGGCCGTCGATTTTTCTTACTGGTCCTATATTATACCTGTAGCTGTTATATTATATTTATGTATTCCTTTATTTATTACGTATGCGAACGGGTCCCGCAGCGCGTTAATTTGCCATGCGGCAGACGACGCACGTCTATTACGTAGGTACCCAAACTATACTATCTATGTAATAGTTATTGTAGTAATAATATAATACATATATTATATAGGCATATAGATAAACGCGGTGCGATGGTTGGTAAAAAATTGATAATAAACAAAATTAAAAAAAAAAAATTATTTCAAGATTCCCAATATACCTATACTACCTAGTATATCTATGATGTTCTTTTACATTCCGTTTACAGTTCTAATAAAAACGTGTTTTAGCTTAAAAGAATAGTGCGTTCAGATATAACGATGAATGTGTATGCAATCTGAAACACATTTATATATAAGGTATATTATATAGTTTTCGATTTAATCAGCAGATTGTAGATCTATAAATACTTGGAAATGTTTATTAATTAATTCAAATTATTTTTGTTTGAGTGCTCAAGAACATGAATAAAAAATATTAAAATTATATACATTTCACAATCAATTTTAATTATTGACCAAATAAATGTAAATACAAATTTCATTACTCCCGCGCGTGAGCTACATATTATAATATAGGTAGTTGTTATATATTATATAATTTTATAAAGTGGCAATAAATATTTGAAAATAAAAAAAATTAAATCAACTACCTATGTAACTTTTACCCCTAATACTAATATTCATTCTTAATATGAACTGGGGAATTCTTATGCTCGTTAAGCTTCTTTCGTGAACATAATCTAGGCATAAGAAATTGTCAACATAAAGATTCTGTATAGTGTAAAATACGAAATCGTACAGGTATAAAAAAATGGTTTGATGTTACAATAACTATATGGTACAAAAACAAACGTCTTAGAAATTGTTTTACTTTAAGTCTTTAAATAACATTTTATTTATAATATATCACATAAAATATAGGTACTCCTTAAAACTGCTGACATTTATCATTATGTTTAATTAAAAATTGAAAATATATTATATATACCTAAGTCGGGAAAATGTTAGTTCAAGTATTTATTACTCTTAAAAATGTCATCAATTCTATATAATGTTATAAACTTTTTTTACTATACATATAGTTCGTGATTTTGTACTCTCCTTGCTATATTTTATTTAATTATAATTTACAAGGCTATATTATTGCCTCTTGGATTGACCTTAGCAAAATATTATAAACCAATATCAGTTTATTTGAAACTGCTATAAATTATTGCGATATTGAATCACCTATTGGCTACTGGCCTCATTAGGTTAGGTTAGGTTAGGTTACTACAGCCTACTCCCTTTATAGTATTATTTATTATTAAAAACTTAACGCTAGTAATTTTAAAGTTTTTTAGTTTTTGAATTTATTGTGTTTGATATAATTGATATATTATGGTCATACATATTTTAGACACGTAAAGGATAGTATCTAAAATATACGCAGGTACCTATATTACTTCATACTTTAAGTATAATTATTAACTGTACGTCGGCATCCATGGACCATGGCAACTAGTGAGTAGATACAATGAATGGGGAGGATGCCCTATAGAGTTACCATACGTCTCTGGTTTGTCGGGATTGTACCAGTTTAGAATAATATAGCCAATATATAATTTATGTTGAAATGTTGTCTTTTACTAAAGACGCCTAGTAGAAAAACAATATTATTGTTTAAAAAAAAATAAAATAGGTAATCAAGTTGATTACTTGATTGGATAACGAACTCTATTTTAAAATTATTTTCTCAGTTTCGCTTTATTATTTTACAGTATTTTGGTGATCTCGGGAATGTTTCTTTCCAGGATCGTTTCCGTGAATTAACGGGAGTACCAACCCTTTTGTGAATTATTACAAATTTTGCTTAGTATTCCATGAAACGTGACCAAATTAATGTTTAATGTCAGGCCTGCTATTTTTAGGTAAGAACGTAGGAGCATGGCCCGCCCATACGCACTAATATCTATGATTTAATTTCAATAACATATCAGAGTTACAGATATTGTAATCTGAAATATGGATTTAAAATTATTACATTTATGAAATTCAGAACTACATGCAAATTCGTATTATTAAATACCTACTATAATATGTGGATTCAACGACTACAGAAATTTTAATTTTAATGCAATATATAAATTTGAAATGTGATTGACAAATATCATTCCAATTTTGATATATTATTATAATTGTATGGATCAAAATTATAAAATTGATGGACCAAGTTGCGCAAAAGGTAACCTTAACCCAATATTAATATTAGATAATACATGAACCTGCCTTCAATTGTTTTTATATACACTGAATTACGTTTTTGCCAAAAACTAAAAAATTTAAACCTTTGCCTGTCGTTGACATGCTCCTTCTAGCGTTTAATTTGTATAAATGTATAATGCTTGCACAGTCGGTATTTTTAAAAACTGGGTATTACCTTTCTGTAATGCATAGTAAACAATACGAGTGCAAAGCGGACATAATTGAATAGATAATAGAATACCGTCATATTATATTCTATATTGGAAATTGATATTCAATTACAATCACGTAATACAAATAAATGTAGGTTTATGTAACAAAAACAATTTTATACTTTTGGATATTTTGGTGTGTTACGAGCACTGCAGAGCACGCATATTGTTTAGCCACATTGTTTACCCACGTTCCAGATTTCCATGCATTTCTTACAAAAAAATGAAAATAATGGCCAATCTGTATGTACATTGTACATATATTAGATTCCGAGTTAGAAATGTACTGTTCTTACAAAAATGTATGATTTATTCACTATTGATCTGTTAAATGGACAATTTTTTTTTAGGGTTACCTATACTTAGGTACCTAAAGCCAAAAGGAATGCTACATGTTATCTTTATTTGAACACATGATTTATACATAAAATATTTACACTTTATGTTCTGTAGTGATTAAAATTGGACTCAATTAATAATTTATCCGTTGAATGTTTATATTTATCTTTAAACTTTGTAGGTATAATATATTTGTATTAAATATTGATATTTTATTTATATAATATACGAATCTTACGTATACTTGGAAAATAAAAACGTTATTTAGTTTTATACTTTTATTCATACAAAATAAACAATTTTAAAACAAAAAATAATATGTTAGTTTAAAAATGTTATATGGTATTAAAATAAGGTTAACGAATTAAATTAAAATATAACGAAAATAATTTTTTATAAAATACATTAATATAGGTAACATTTGATATTAGTTTTTTTCAAAGTCAAAATGTATTTATATTAACTAACGCATAACATGTACTAACGTTAATATTCTCTGTGACTTACGACAGAAATAAACGATTAAAATAAAAACTAATTTTAAAATTGTATCTAGGTAAGAAGTTTAAACAACCAAAATTCACTTTCATATGTTATTTCAATTGTGTCTGTAGGTATAAAATCTGTAAAACGAAGCCAAATTAGTTTTTCACTGTTTAAAACAAGTTCAAAGATTTTATTATACCAGTTTATAAACTTGGCTTGTTTTGTTATATTGATCAGTTTGCAATTGATATATTATTATGATTAAATAACATTAGAACACGAGTGTTTATAAAATTAACAAAACTTATAATTCTGTAATGAATTGCAGTTGTTGATTCAAAATGTACATTTGTAGGTATTATAAATTCATTGAAATATTATTTTTTCAACGTATCCTTTCATATTCTTTTATAAATGAACAGTCGAACAAAACGATAGCAATATAAATTGCAACTCAATAACTATACATATTATTTATCTTTTTAACATGTTTTTATGTTTCTTGCCCAAGACAAAGCACAAGAGAAAATAAATATTTGTTGAAAGCTATCTCCCATCCGGTCCTTCTAGTTATACAATTATAATATTTTTGTAACGATATTTGTCTGATTAAATATTAAAACTTTATTGTTTCCCCCTTGGAAATCCCTGGTCACGCGTCTGCTTCCATATTTACCATTTCATTTTTACAATTTGACGAGGAGATTTATTATTTTTTGTGCGTAGAAAGCCTCCAAGGAATCACGGTTTCCCAAACGTTAGTGTTATCCCGTTAATTTTTTTCTGTGTCCGAAGGATGTGTTATTTCAGAACTTGTCCTTCGGCCTACTACTGCCTAGTCCCTTCTCACCACTATCTTATCCATTCGTATTATTTTTACTTGCTTATCCATCGTGCGTAAAAGTTTGGGGTATTTCGCGTAAATCGCATTTACGACCGAATGTTTTGGACAACGTCCCGTGGGTTAAGTTGTAAAGCTCCCCGCTCCACTAGCGTGTTCCCTTGGCAATTCCCCGGGGACAATATCCCGAATTCCATTCCAGTTGACTGACCATATGGGAAATTGTTGTGGGTAACATAAAAATCCAGTTTAATCGAAGGCGAATGAAAAAAAAAAAAATGGTTCCATTAAAATAGTCATCGAATAAACGCATTTGATCGCAAAATAAACAATATTGTATACAATATGCAAAACAAGTAACATTGTAGAATTATACTCGCAAAAATTATCTCAAACTAAAATGCTAAGGGCAAAAAATGTCCTATATAATGGGTGTATTTAATATCCATAAAAGGCTAATTGAAATTCCTCTATAGGTTCAGTGAATAAAGAAATTAATCGCCCGAGGGACACGACAACATACGAATATAACAAACGATTTTTATAGTCTGTGAAAAGTTTTTCTGATTATTTTTTTCAACTGAAATAATACAATTTTATAGTAAATATCTCTACGGCTTTTTATTATTAAAATGTACTTTAGAATTAGCTTATCTTTCGTTTTAACTCAAAGGTAATAAAGTATTAAAAGTTTTATTTTTTTCCTATAGATCTATTTGGCAAGATTTAATAAAAAGAATCCAACATGGGCTGTTTTTGTACCAGCGCCCGAACACACCACTGCAAAATCGTATTCCTCGACGATCAAGAACTCGTGCACGAAGTTCAGGTAAGAAAAAATATATTTTATTAAATACTGTTTTCGGGTATTTATTATTAATACAATTTATAGTATAATAAGATTATGATATACAATGTTATGTGGACATTTGGATAACGGTAGCTAGGTACAATAAGTGTTACAACTGTAATTAACGAATCATATTATATTATGATCATTCGTTCAAATATATAATAAATTATTGAAAGGTTTTTAAAAGTGTTATCATGCCCTTTGAAATTTATTATAATATTATGGCAGTTGATTCCAATAAATATCGATATTTTTCAAGTATGTTTTATACATTCTACTTAGGAATATAGTTCGTGAATATTATTAAAACATCAGTTTAAAGTTGATACTATAAAGAAAAAAAGAGTAAATGCAATTACTATATATGACTATACTAAAATATGTAAAATCTATTGTTTTAAAAATGTAAAAAAATCAAATGAAAATCGTGTATCGTGTGTTTAAGAACTATGCAAATATTGTATGTACGAACTTACATTTAGTTTAAAATATTATATGATAAAATAGTGGTTTAAATTTTTCCTGACAGTGATAAATTGCCAGTGATAAAAATAATTTTAATTTAAGTCACTAAAGTCGTAATTGGTTTTATAGTTATACGAATAATGAAAATAAAGTATTCTAAGACTATGTGCGTTTCTTAATTTCTTATTATTACCAGCTAAGTATTACAACTCACAATAAAATAAACGCAACAAAATTACCATTAATTTGAGTGAGTAGTATTATTATAGTGACTTGAACATTTTAAATACGAAAGGTAATTTATCAACGAACATAAATTGTTTTTGTGTTAACTAAAATATCTTAAATGTATATAAATATTATTTACTTTTTATAGAAAATGTATGGCATAATTATTTTTGTTAATATCATACTGTCATACTGAAACAACAATTACATAGGTCCTACTTAAATACAATATTAATTATTTGACATTTGAAAGCTAATTTTAGTACGATGACTTTTTTAAAGAGTGTTGAAAAAATAAGTAATAAATAATTAATGGGTTCACCACCATGCCTAATCTAACGTTTTCATATCATAATTTATAGACATGCAATATAAAATTAGTAGGCGTGTTTATAAGAAATAAGCACCGCCAGTGAAAGGAATCGAGAAAAAACTCCAAATTAATTTATCTTCTTCAATAATACATTTTTAATTTAATTTTCAAATCAAAATAACTTTTTATTCCAAAAAAAAATAAATAAACCTTTCACGAATAATATAATTAGGTATTGTATGTTTATTACCATTCTTTTTACTTTCTTGAATGAATTGTTATAATTCAACAATCGTTTTAAAGAAACTAATTTATTTAATGCTAGGTATATTATCAATAATAGTAAAACATGCTCATTATTGTAACTATATGGTTTTAAAAAATATTAATTTTATAGTTTCCTTTTCATGAATTTATTCGATGTCATTATTATCAGCAAATAACTATTATAATTAAATATTTCGACATTTCTATGTTAATCTTGTACTTAAATTGTCGAATGAAAATGTTCTTAAGCCTATTATACGTTTATAGCTTCTGAAGTTCACAAACCATTTAATATATTATATCTTGCTATGCTACAATGGTTCTGCAGTTAGTGTCAATTTGTTCTACACATTTTTGGCTTGATTCCCAATCACCCTAGAATAATATATTATAATATATTATGTAGTATAGTATGTACAAGGCAATTCAACGTCAGCAGCATGCGGCTTAACCAAACCAAACTTCATAATATTTCTCTCGTTTCTCCATGATCTAATTAAGTTCAAATTTGCAATTTGCTTTGTCCTATAATGAAACGGTAAATGATTAATTAAGAACACTGACGAAAGTTTATATTTCCCTGGGGATTTTTTTTCGCAGCTATATATGCAAGTTTTTGGACGCGAAGGTCATGCTCTTATATTTTCTCAATCCTGTTTCCCCCTTTTTCTTCTCACTTCGAGTGTCGATTGAAGTAATCTATATAATAACTGGCTCCGGAATTTAGTATTACAAAACCGGAAATTAGCGTACAATTTTATTTATGTATTTGGATCTATAATGATAAAGTATATAGTACCTCCGTATCTAATAAAACGGCTAGGTCTGTTGACGTGACATCTAACTCTAAAGTACCTATGACATAATTTATTTTATATGTTTGAAATGGTACATTTCGAACAGTTCATAGCGGTTCTTTCTGGTTTAATTAAATGTAGAAAGGATAGAAACGGGTATAGACATATATATATATACAATATATAGATATATAGATGGAAGATGGGGTTAATCGTGTACCGTAATAATTGAGCAGCAGCAATAAAAATTACTTCATAATCGTTAAAACAATCTCTATAAAATTCATTTTATCTTATTCCTACCGCTTTTTAATTTTGTTTTTGGATCCCCCCTTTGTGTAATCTCTATCGTATACCTACATTTTTATTTAACATATTATATGTTAATTAAATTCGTCCAATATGATGTTTATTTCCATTAAACTGCAGTTGAAATGATACCTATACGTTCTTCTATACATACGTCTGTTTTAAAATGGTGTTACATCTTACATGTTACTAGTTATGTCAGTTGTTTCTTTTATTGTCTATTCAACCTAAAACCATATAATTGTGTAGGTATACGCATCTATTGAATATGGTTGAATTTATAATTGAATAATGCATATCATATTTTTATGTTGAATGGTAATCATTGTAACCAAAATAATAGAAATGGTCTTTATTGTTTTAGGATATAGAGGTACCTATATATTAAAATAATAATAGGTACGACATGTCTTGAAAATATTCTCTTCAAAAACAACAAAATAATATTTTAACTATCTACTAACATATATAAGGTTGTGTTTCTTAATAAAATGTAGTTTTCTTGAATTTAATTTAACCTAGAACGTTTAATTAGGTATTATTGAACAATTCGCATAAATATCATAATAGTAGATTATACACATAGATACTTACTTCAATTCATCTTTTACTGCTGGAAGAAATAATATTGGTATTATATAGGGTGTAACAGAAAGAACTGACCAAAAAAAAAATAAAAAATACTTATTATTTATGCTTCTTAAACGTATGAAAGAATTTTATAAAATTATATGATTAGTAAATAGTTTAAGAAATATACCCATGCTACCAAATTTCCAAAAATAATATTTTTTAAAAAGTTATTGCGTTCTAAATTAACTTAATCAAAAAAATATTGATATTTTACAAAATTCTAAAAAATAAACTACTCGACTTAGATAAATGTTTTTACCATTCAAATCGTTCTTATAGTCAGATTCACAAATTGGCTATTTTGGATTTATTAGAAAAATTCAAATCAAATTTAAAATTTTTTATTTTTAGTATCAAAAAATAAAAATAATTTTTTTTATTACACGTGTAGCGCAAGTGGCTAAAAATTTTATATAAGCAAAAAAATGTAAAAATATTGACTAGAACAAAAGTTATTCCAAAAGTCAGTTGTTTCTGTTACACCCTGTTTATTATTATATAGTTACGACATAACGAGTAAAGTATTTATTTTTAATTTTTTCAATATATCTTTACAATTTATTAAACATTATGATCATGTTATCACAAGCAAATTATTACTGTATTATTTTATGTGAACAAAAATATGAACTTTCATGTTTTATAAATATAAAAACAATTATTATGAATAACAAAACAGAAATTTTTTTCACTTTAAACGCAGTCGCGGTCGTATCGTGAATCGTTTAGAATATTATATTAGACGTACGTGTTTTAGTGTTTGACTGGGCTATTACTTATTAGTTATTATATGTAGTGTATGTAAATTATATCGTTTTTGTTTTTCGTCTTTTGAAAGAATGAGTGCGGGAGTTTTTGATTAAAGTAGCGAACTATTAGATTTTACGACAACAGTGGTGGCTGCGACCAAAACACATTTTATACGCGCCACCGAAATTCGTTCTTCTGCGAGATAAAGACGACGACGGCAAGAAAATATTTATCGCAAACCACGACTGGCCAGCAGCAACTGCTTGTATACGCTATAGAGATATAATAATATATTATTATTAAATTATTATGCTTTTGGAATGTTTTTTTCTTCTGTCTTTTTTTCACGCAGTACTAATGCTGATGCAGCCTTTCTTTACGCCACTTTCTACTCCCACTCAACAATAATTATCCCCTATTGCACATCTCCGTAGCATCAGGGTTTCATTTTCTATCTTGTTCGTTATAAAATATGTTCATTGTATTTGGAACAAATTTGGTCCAAGTTTTGCCCGTCTTTATGTCGCATGGGTCGGTCCAATTAAACGGTAAACGATAAACGGTCAACAGTGACAAAACAACGCGGATGTGTCATCCACTTCTCTGTTCTACGGTATTTACATGACCGTATATTAATTTAATATCGATATCCGTTACAGTAAGTGATTATCGTGTTTTCAATACGGTTTAAGTTATAATTTATCACTATTGGTTTTTAGCATTGCCAGTCGTTTAATGCATTGTTGCAGGTTAGGTCACGACTCATGATCATTGATTATTTTAAACAGTTATGTTGATAATTGGTAGGGAGTTTTATAGTTATATTAATTTATATAAACTATATACTATAACATAAAGTATTAAAGTTGAACTAATTATCTTTTATAATGATATTCAATGACTTAATTATTTTATATCATAACAGATTTAGTATTAAAAAATCGATCTGCTGTGTTGTTTGTTTCGAGTGTACTTCGTAATATTTTAGTAGTACACTTTAATGGATGGGTTAAATTTTAATTAAATGAAAACTTATTGAATTCGGAAACGATTTCAAGCGCAGGCCATCTGTTAGCCTATATTGCTTTAAATATTTTATTATGTTATAACTTTCTGTTAGTTATTAATGTTTACATTTTAAAAATCTACAAAAAACAAATCATATTTGTCATATTATAGTTATTATTTTAATATTACAAGCTGTTATTAATTATTACAACTTATAAGTCGATACCGACTAACAGTGGCATAAGTATGTCGTATAAATAGTTTAAATAACTTAAAACTAATCTAAATATCGTCTTACTCGTTAATCTAAATTGATTAAAATTAAAAATACATCACCAAGGTGTAATTTAACAATGTCTATACCTATAAAAAAATGTTATTTTATGTTTTCATATTAACATGACTATATTTTTCTGAAATAATTATTTTAAAACAGTAATTATTATAATTTTCGGTTGTACATATAATTTCATAGATTTAATTCAAAATTGTCCATAAAGTTAAGACCATGATGATATTAAATATTTTATAGATAACATATTAGAACTGTTATTATATTAAGTCTTGATAATATAACGACTATCAATTTATTATCAAATTTAATACGAAGCTGTAAACGTATAAATGTATAATATTAATTTACTAATGACATAAAATTTTTATTTCGTTACTTATAAGTTATAACTATAGACTATAGTACCAACCATGCCACGGTTGATGGTTATTACTTATTACTCTTTCAGACTGATATTATAATACTAGTTATTACCTATTAGTTAATAGGCTCTACATCTTTGGATGTAATCTGAAAATAATAATACGGTTCACGTTATTATAACTTATAAAACATTAGTTACATCTGCACAGTTTTTGGTGATTATATGAAAAATGCGTATTATCTATATATGTATTCCTGTAATAATAGTTCACTGTAAATAATGCCAGGATATTTGATATTAATATAATAAATATATCTGGACATTTATATAAGACCGCACCATAACGATAGTGAACAAAATATTATAAAAGCACAGGACGTAATAAATTTAATTAACTATAAAGGAATAAGCTGAAAACTATGATTATTTTACTGTAGGTACCTATATATTAATTTGGTGTTGTAATTATTATTGTCACTGTGTCAGAATGCATAACTAATCTAAATCTATCATCGCGGTAATTTCATTTCAATTAGGTAACATAAAACGATATTTGGCTTAAAAGTTAAAAGTAATGATATTAGTTTTTGAAAGCTAATTGAAATATTATATTATTTTATATTTACTATTTTTTTTATAATGTTTAGGTGTTAGGTACAATAATATAATATATTTTAAATGATTGATTATGTATTAGAAAATATTTAAAAATGTATGTAAAGTATAAAAGTAAAAATAAATACGAATTTATTGTGGTAAAACTGATTTTAGTAATTAACAGTGACATATTATTTATTTAATGCAAAGAAAAAATATGGGTTGATAATTTTAAACCAAATATAGTTTTAAAATAAATAATATATTTTGGATTTTAGACAATAAAACAATAGATAAATAAAAAATGAATTTTGTGGACAATCGTGATCGATGTTGATTGTATTTATGTATTTATCAATAAACGCTCTGCATTCCTCTCTTTTGTTTATTTATAATTGAATAGAGTTTAAGAATTTAGAATATAGTTTGGTGTTATTTTATTTTCACTTACATAATAATGAACTTTGTAATTTTATTGTTTCAAGATAATTATTATTTAATAATTGTTGCATGTGGGTTCTTTTGAATAAAAAATAATATCATCTTCATTTATTTGTTGTGTATTATTATTGAGCTAAAGTTCTATTAAACGTACACATAAATCATGCTAGATAGTTAAGTCGTCTTAGTGATCGTGTATTATTATATTAAATTCACTATAGTATTATAGGATATAGCCGTCCAGTTGGATAAACGGACGTGTTATTTTGATATTATAGGTTGGGAGAGTCAGCCAGCTGAAACGATTTATGCCAGTTGATAACCACAGTTTTATGGTTTCTGGGTGTACTATAATATGTCTCAATCTTGTAGTGCTTAGGTGGACATTACATACCAATGGAGTTTACCATAAAAACACGCTTTTATATACAATAATGGCTTATGTGAATTTGAAATATTATTATTATAAAGGTTATAATGTCTGAACTGTCACCACGAGAAAGTTTCACTACTCTTCTTGAATCCTCCATGGCTCCATTCGTGAGTTAATCTTTAATTTTCTGGATACTTTTTGATGTTTTTATTATAACAAAAGAAGTAAAGAAAACTGCGCAAGGGATAAAATGGTCTGATTGTGATGTTAGACTGTATTTAAAGAAAGGGTTGTTTCGAATAAAGTCTAACAATATCTCTCGGTTTAAGAATAGTGACATTTATTTTAAAAGTGAAATATAAAATTTTCAATAAAAGGTCTTTTATGGTAGGTACCTATATAATAATATGTCTTATTAACATAATATTGTTTGTTAGATAAATCATCATGATATGGTAGGTACCTACTGTGAGTATGCAAGGTCACATTATTGTTATTCGTTATACAAATCGGGTGTATGTATTATTTTTTTTTTTTTGGTTTTGAGCTTGGAATATTGGGGTATCGTGTGTAATCCTTATGTGACATGTTTATTGTAGGTGAACTATTCATACTGACCAATACTCTGCTATAGTTATTTATGCGATATTAAATTGTCTCGATTCGACAGTCGGGTTTGTCGGCGAACACAATAAATTGTGTGTAGTGAATAGACGTCAAACGCGATTATACTTAGGCGTATAAATGCTTGAAGTATGAATAGATTCAAATGTAAAACCAATGAAGTTTTCAAATGCACTTTTTTTTATATAAAAACCCGGTTTATTTTTGTTATTGTGATTTTCTTTCTTTATAAAAGTGTTTACATGAAAAAAAATTAATTTGCTCCCGAGAAATTTAAAATAACAAAATAATTTATTTAAAATATATTGAATGAAAAAAAACTACCAAATAAAGTGCATGTAAAATAATTCATTTATGGAGTAAAAGAGAACCCAGTAAATATATATATATATATATAAATATAGCTTAACACACTGTCAGATTTCTTTTACATCAACTACCAAGCGTATCTGCGCTTCCAACGACAACGCCTTCGAAACTTATAAAACCATCTCATTGTAACCAATATAAACGGTATCATAATAAAACGGGGAAAACAGAAAGAGAGAAAAAAATCAAATAAAACTACGTAACGAAAATGTAAAATGAAAAGAGCCCGAGAATGCACGATAAACTTTTTCTTCTAGTGAATCGAAACTGCGGGAGTAAGGCTGTATTCTTTTCCATTTAAATAATGAGTCAACAAAGATGCTTCGAAGAGTGCACATATTAAAAAGGCTTATACCGAACTTAGCTTTTAGTAACCTTATTCTTTTTATTTATTTATTTTATTTCAAATGAAAATGAAAATGTATCAATTTGTCTAATTACGTTTGAGTTACCTTAATAAAAATTACTCTCGAGGAATCAAATCCATGAAACTTACGATTAAACAAGACGTGTCGATAATACGTTATAATTGAATAAATTTCTATCGTTTTTAAATACCAATTACACTGATGCAGTATTGTACGCGTTGTACATTTTGTTTAGATTCGAATAATTTACTATTGCCAGAACAAAATTATTCAATTTAAACGTTTTATGGTATACTTATAATAGCACACTATATTATATAACAATAATATGTACCTATAGGCTATAGTCTATACTAATAAGTATTACGTATGTGGTTTAGTAAAATATTCAGAAAATAATTTCATTATGAATGTAATAATTGTTTTGTTTGTGACTTTTTTTCATTGGTAATATACTAATATGTATATATGTGTATTAAAGTAAATATTAGATCGTTAACGTTATTAATTAAATTTGAATAAAAGTTAAGTACACATTTTTTTGAGCAGACGGGCAAAATGTATATTATACTAATTATTAGATAGGTATTTCGAAACTCGTGGTTTTAATTTATTGTTCAATCTTATACTTTGTAATTTGTATATAAATTACCAAATGGTAAATAAACAAAGTGTATACAACTTCTGAATACGATTGTAAGTTTGTACTGTAAAGTGCATTCAACATTCAATTGTTTGTTCAGTTTTTGTATCATTGCTAGAGTCTTACTGGACAATCTCTGTTTTTGATGTCCGACAAAAGGGTGCGCATGATTATACTTGTTATAGGAATGGAGATAAATACTAAATTGTACTGTGTGCAATAATAATAACATAATATAATATACCTGTGTCCTGTATGGCTGTATATATACTGAAACTTAAATGTACAATGTAGTACAAAAAAAAGTGTTTACACAAATGCCTAATCTGTGAAAAGAACATAATATATAGAATAAACGTGAATCATTGCATTTCTTGATTCCAACCAAAACGAATTTCAAAGTGTGATATTTTGTTGCACGAAGTTCCTTAATGGATATCTCAAGTTGATTTGACGGTTGTTTGGATTTGACGTGCACGATATAATACTATATTCCGTTTCCATATTAAATGCATATCAAAATCGTTATTGTGAAGGTATAGACGTATAGTATAACACAATAACAATAATAATAATGTGGTACGTTATGGTAGTCGGTTATTTGGCATGATTTTGAAAACCTGTAAAATTCATACGTAAAGTATTATTTACTTAGGGGCAAGTGTGTGATCGGAAAACGTAATGTTCACACATAATAATATTCCCTCAATACTTGATATACCTAGTCACTTATCACCATTGGTTCAGCGTACCACTATATTATATAATACAACATTATATTATGCATACGATTGATTTTCACTTTTGAGCGTATTAAATAAAGTAGGTATTTCATAATATTTTATCACGTAGGTATCTATAGTTGAATGCACATTCAACTTTAAACTTTAATATCTACTTTTTTCAATACTTGACAAATAGTCTCGTGACATCTTTGTTTCCAGTTATATCTATAATATAGCTATAACTATAATATAGCTAAATATTTTATTTTTCTATTTTTTTTTTCATACCAAAATTACCTAATTATACTGATTAGTAGTTGCAATAATTTACTTTCGAGTGGAATTAATACATTCGGTGAGTATAAAACAGAAAATCAAATGCGGCAGTGTTCAATTACAGTCATTAAAAGTTTCAAATTTTGATTTGTTTTTAATTTTATCTTTTGAAATTAAATGTTCAGTTTAATTTAAAAACTTTGAGTGTTATTCTTGAAATGTGAGTAAACATAATATAATATAGTTTTAACAAAATTACTGCATTTCGTTCGTCGAAATTAATTTCGTCTAAAATACATTTATGGCGGAAACTCCGCAGGTTTGTGTTTTTATACTCATCGTTTTTCTTCTATGATAATATTTTACTTCCCTCTAAATTATGGTCTTTGGAAAATAGTCAACAATTCTGTTCTTATATATTATATCGTTTATTTAACCGATGTGGTTTTTTGCGACAGATTGGAGGATATTTTCGATTTATCGAACGGAACTACAGCGAGTGCCAAATCAATCGAGTATAATCGGAACATTTTAAACTAGGTATTGAGAACTGTAAAAATGTTTTACTTGTGCGGATACTTACACCACACCTCACAATTATTATAACTGGTTCACCACTTACATACCATCTTATTCTAAATATATTATGTCGGTAGCAGCTTATGATAGTCTCCCTCGTCCGATGCGGATAAATCAATAATTTGTTTGGCTTCTAAAAACCTGTTTTTAACTAATTTAATTAGTTTATGGTATTAAAGAATATAATATAATGCAATGATACTTATAGTAATAAATAAATACATATATTTTTACGTTTAAATATTACCACTAATGCTATAGGGTAAAGAGTACCTATTTATTAGAGTATATGTTGACTATTATGAAACGTATAATGATTGTATACGATGGAATGCGTATACACTTGTAGTCAGCTTAATATTTGAAGAGTTCAGATTCAAGAGATTATTGCGTGACTATCATATAGTGACCCAACTCATATTTTTTTCTTTTTGAATGCAATTAAATTGTACCTGTGTTTATTTTTTGTATTTTACATCACAGACTAGTAATTTATGAAACATTTCTTGACGGTTTTTTTTTTATAAACTGTTATTTATCTACAAAGAATCCTTCGACAGGAAAACAACGAGTGTTCGTAATATTAATCGAATGCCAGCCGCTGATTGGGACATTGGTAGGCGGGGTTATACTGTGGAATGTTACGCCGGTTTCGTTTGCTAATTTTTTTTACGTCTCCCTAATATGACCTAAAGCTAAGCAAACGCAAACCCTTTTTGACTATTTTTGTATAAACGTATCATGAGTGTGCGTGCTGTAGCGGATAAGAAGAGTAGACGGAAAACCACATAATAATAATATTATAATGATAATAACAGCGACAATATAATAATAATTATACGGGATGGGTTCGTGGGAAACGCTGGTAGATAGTAGTTGGAAGCAAGGCATCGGAGTAGGTGGTTTGTCGAAAACGGTCGATTGGGTGAACTGGTTTTGGTATATTATGTAGGTAATACGTCATCGATGGTAGTGATGATGATTATTATGATTATAATGATGATGATCTAAACGGCCGCGGCAACGAGTGCACGTCGCTGAAAGTAAAATAATCCAACTGGAAAAATTATATTATTACATGTAAATGATTACATAAATAACAAACTCTTAACAAGTTAATGTTTTAATTATATGGGAGTCAAGTTAACGAAATATCTCTTCTAAGCTCTTATTACCCGTAACTTTATCAGATTGAATACCATTAAATTTAAGGGATGAAGTTGTAGAAGTGTATATACCGACCTACAAAATAAATTTAAAAGAAAACATATTAACAAAAAAACTTGTGATCCATACAATTTAGATTCCTTTGACTATAATTATAATATGTTTCAAATAATTTGTTTGATGAAATTTAACTATATATTTTTGCATTCATATATTTTAGTTATGGTGAATTATACTGTATTTTAAAGTGTTTAACGTTAAATATTAGGTATTTGAAAGTATCGAATAAATCAAAATTGTTTTGACAACCCTTTTTGAAAAGTTTGCAATCCCTTCATGTTTCAATTACTGTAATTAATTTCAGTATTCAATGTGTACACTGTTCATGGTGAAATGTTTTAAAAAGGTAATTTTACGTTGTTTTAATTTGATGCATTAGTAATATCAATTTTGTTTTTAACCGTCGTTACATTTTATATTCAACATAGTGTACACATTTATTAACAAATATTGTTTATTATGTTTTAGATTAATTCAATACGTTTTCCTTAAATTCCCTCGGAATAATGTACATATTAAGCCGATTTCTTACGGCAATAAAATCGTAGGGTCTTCCGTATCGGAGAATCGTTTGACACGGTCGCTTGTCTATAATTTATTGTCATCCACTAGAGCGGGACATTATATTAAAGACAGAAAAGTATAAAAAAAAAAAGTGTGCATTAGCAAAAAAATTATCATTACCTATACATAATTTATTTAGATTAATGATCCGTTAGGGTAAAAAACACAGATACTGAGAAATTTCAAAGGAAAAAAACGGATGTGGTAAATCAATAGGCTACGGTCTTTGTACTTTGTTGTTGCAGGTTAAATATTAATTTCGTTATACACTTTACAGAATATTTTGATTAGAGATTGAAACAATTTCTATTTCTATTATGTTTATTTTTATTTGATTTTTGGTACACATGTTGTATACAATAACATTCATTGTTAATACTTTTTTTTTTTTTTTTTTTTTTTTTTATTAGCTTTAATCGGAAACTATTACAATTGTTAATACTTAATACATACATTTAAGTACCTTATAAAGTCCTACATAAAGCAATACCTACATTAAATAATAATTTTTAAACATTTAACATTTTTAATATAAAATAAATCTTGGTAAGATAATTAAATATGATTATGATGTAGAATTAATATTAATTAACTTTTAATAACCTTTCAAATCGTAAATATTTATTCAATATTTGGTTAAAATTATAATTTGAAAGGAGATTTTGTTAAATGATTAAATACGAATGATTTCAGGAACGTTTAGAAATAATATTATACCGAAATTTCA
The DNA here is from genome assembly GCF_019925205.1 of Metopolophium dirhodum. Lineage (NCBI taxonomy): Eukaryota > Metazoa > Arthropoda > Insecta > Hemiptera > Aphididae > Metopolophium > Metopolophium dirhodum. Next base: position 11,925,954 of record NC_083564.1, read on the forward strand.
AAATGTAATATTTGTTTTATAGATAAGGTACATTGAATTAATTAATAAAATTAATAAAACTACTTCAATTTTATACAAAACATTCTTACGTAGGTATAATACTGATTATATCTAAATGTAAAATTATTATTATTTTTAAAGTTGTAATTTCATAACGCAGGCATTAAAATATTTTATTTTATTTTTTATAGTAGAATTTTACTAAATATAACCAATTCTATGGTTTGAATAAGTTGTATATTATAAACGGTGTGCACCTATTTAAATATTTTGTATAACACCTGATGAAATCGTAAATGCATATTTTTTTTTTCCAAATTTTCCCAGAATGAATATCCCATATTTTGAAAAAAATATATTGCATTAACATTTGAACGAAGTCCCACATGCAATTACTAATAATTATTAATTGATTTACCTCCTGCTTGATCACAGCCTGGCCTGACTATGTACTTGCTGCAAGTGCTGCGATCATTCACGTTTTTCAATGATTACTCGACTCATCGTTCATATTGCAATTTCCGCCAATTGCTTCGGAAAATTAACCCAATAATCTCGAAATATTATGTCAGTGGGGGAGGATGGAACGAGGAAAAAACGCGAATTCCATAGACACCATTAGTGATTTATCGTCGGCCCGAAAATGGTATTTACACCTCGGGCTTTGTGTAATAACCCGTTCGTGCGTTACCGAGTGCGAGTGAGAGAAAACACAAAGATCATCAATTTTCGGAGTCGACTTTAGTAGGGGTTCCACATATATACACACAAGCGTACACATGCACACCTACACACTCACACATAAGTACTAACGACGTAAACGTCTAATAAATTACTCTCGGGCTCCCTCTAATACCCTCGGGAAGAACACCCATAAATATGTATATAACTTATCATAGAGCACCCGGGCTATCGCCAGGTAAAAACGGAATGAATGCACGGAAATTAATAAAAACATTCATACATATTATGGGTAACCAATCTCAGGATAAGAATGAGCGACGTGTCCTGAGGGCGTAATCCTTCTAACAAAGACACGCAGAATATGGGAACTGTTTAAATATCATATTGTATATTAGAATAACACATAATAATAATCAATTGTGATGCTGTATAATATAAGAAATAAGCTAGTGTTAAGCATGTTATTTTCATAAAGTATATATTAAAATAATATTTTAATGTATATATACAATTTAGTATAGGTACACCGTACACGTATAATAATATCAGAAAATAACAAGTATGATATTTTATTAAATAATAATATATTTAAAAACAATTTAAATGCTCTATTTATTAAATATATTTCGACTAAAATTTTTAAAATATTATGAATGTATAAGTGTATAACTGTAACTTAACTGATAAAGTAGGTAGGTTTTTCTAATTTTAAAAGTTTAAGACAAACTATTTAATATTATAATATTAGCTAAAACTCAAATTAATAAATAACTGTCTGTAGAAAAATAATTGTTTGAAAAATTGAATTTTATTATTTGTGAAAATATAATATAGTGGTTTATTGAAAAATCATCGTCAATCCCATAGGTTTTAAAAATTATGAACTAATTAAATAATAATAATAATAACAATAATAATACGAGTAATTGTATAATAAATGATCAAAATTAAATCTACTTATACCCATGCATAAGTATAAGTGTTCCGATTGATGATGACATGGTCAACATTTAACATAATATTATTGTTGTTAGCATCCCGTGGTTCTCAATTCGTTGTAAAGATGAAATTCTCTAGTTCAAAATGATTTATTAGCTGTCAGATTTATTTGTAATTTTTTTTCGATATCACCAAAAAACCTTCATTTGACTTTCTGGTGGAATAAATTATTGTATATATTTTATTCGAAAATGCTGTATGATTTATTTTAAGATTCATTAGAAATGTTGGTACTTATTGTATTAAAAATTCCATATAATTTTTCATTACCAAAATTCGTGTAGAGACGGCCAACTAATACAGTCATCCAGTTGTTAAATTACATAGGTCTTAAACGTGATTTAGAAGAACAAATCTATTATAATTGTAAATAGTAATATTTAGTAAGAAATGTTAACTTAAAATTAAAAGTTAATAATTAACAAAGTGTTTTTGTACAAAAGAAATTATATTTAATCATATTAAATCATTTAAAAAACTTTTCACTATTAACATAAATTATTTTTTAGTGTATTTTTGATGGCAGTAATTGGAATTATTTTTAAATTCAAACGTACAGCTTTTGTCAAATTATTCTTGTAAGCACTAATTATTTAAAGCACTTTTAAAAAGTTTAAAACGAACGTTTTCGACGGATGAATCCCAATTATATTAGCCATAGTAGATTTGAAAAGGTCATTGCTCTTTTGTTTTTTATTTGAAAGTGTTTTTAGAACATATTTTGTAGCGTATATAGGTATGCGATGTGAGTATTTAGAGCGTTAATTACGAGTTATGACTTATGAGAATTACATAACATACATATTGTATTTATAATTAGTGCGCCTAACAACAATAATATGCAATTCAATAAATGATTAGAATTTAGGTAACAATTCAAACTCAAAATCCAATATTTGCGTGTCTAATAAACCGAGAAATTTTTTTCCAATGCAGTAAAAATGGATAAGAGGCTTGTGCGTTTTAGTAATGAAATTAATTACGACAAAAAAGGTCTTCACTTTTCACGGAAAAAAATCGTTGCTTCGAACTACGTTTTTAAAAATTGCGAAACATTGCTTTTTCTAAACTGCTGCACCCCCTTAGCGATATTGTTTTCAATTGATTTCGGATACCCGTGACCCCTTGGTGGAGCGTCGAGTGGTATTTTTTTTATTTTTTTTATCATACATCAAGCACCAGACGAGTGTGGCAGCCAACTCGCAAAACTATTATTATTATTATTATTATTATTATTATTATTATTATTATTATATCGTTGCTGCTACAACATAACATAACAGTATCACCTATTTACCATAATGATAAAAAAAAAGAATAGTAACTTTTTATTTATTACACGGCCGTTTATCACGTTTTTTAATAAACGCCCGCGGGTAGCGGGAAAAACAAACAAAATCGCGGTACCGCGCGCGTCCGTGACATAACAATGCGCGTATTGTCCAGAATATTACAATAATTCACGAGGTATACGCGCGGAAGATTTTCGGTACCTAAAGGATATAATAATAATATATTGTATAGTAGAATATTATTATTACGACGTACAGACATGCTACCTGCAGATATCAGCTGACAGAATGTCTAATATAAATTCGTTCGGACTGAAATATGAAAGACGTACGTCGGTCGAGCGAGTACTGCATTATTTTAATATTGTATTCTTTTATTATTATTATTATTATAAGTGTATCGTTCGAACGGTTGCCTCCTGTCACGGAAAACAATAATAATAATAATAATAATATTATGTGATATAATAACATACACCGCGGACTGCCGCGGCGCTGTGTCGTATAGACGTACCCGTAGGTATAAGTCTCGTACATATTATTATTATTACTATTATTATTATCATCGTCGTCGTCATACGTTATATTATTATTATTATTATACGTCGTAATGTGTAAACGAGAACGGAGTCTGATATTACGCATATTATACGTAAGTATATATAGTTTTTCACCCCACGAAAAGACCCAATTTAAATTTGAAAGAAAAAATGTGGAAAAAAACCGAAAACAAAAGAGGTGCACTATAAATTTTATATTGAATACATATTAGACGTTTAACGTCTGCCGGGGAATCTCGAAAAAACGAGTACGGAGCCAAAGGCAATATCTCGGCCGCCGCCGTAGTGTACCCACCCACTTTGCAGACACCCAGTTAATTGCTATATTCATGTACACACACAATACCGACTGTACCGAATGTGGTCGTACCACTCGTACCACACGATATTCTGACTACAACGTGGCGGCGTTCGCTAATCATACGGTTCGTGTGATATAGTATACGTTTTTAATTTTTATAGAAGAAACTACTTATATTGTGATATGATGTAAGCACTGTGTATGAAGATACTTCAGTGATGGGTAAAACGACCAAGAAATTATTTATATAAAGTTATTTATTTACGTCTTATATTATTTTATTATACAAAATATGCGGTTTATGAGTGTGTATAATATTATAATATATTATATTACATTATATTATTTATTTTTTTTGTAGTAGGCATTAACGACGGGCATCTGCTCTTTTACAAAACATATTTTATAATAATAAAATATGCACAGACTTTTGACAAAAGTTGTAATTTTAGCCTAAAAATGAATATAATATAATGAGTATTAGAATTAATACATAAATAACAGTTCAAATTACAAATAAGGAAAAATGAATAATATATTTATAAACAAAAACGATATAATATTATGTAATGATATATACAAAACTACAAACAAATTATACAATATACTCAGTAGAAATCGTTTGGACGTTAGAGGGACCAAGATAATCAGGTCTTAATTACCGATAGGCGATAGTTATAACAACTGAAATTAAAAAAAAGTTATTACTTTTTACAATAATGTATACATTATATTATTATAATATTTAAATCACAAAAGTACTTCTTAGTTCTAACTATGTATACGGTATACCTATTATTAAAAAGTAGAACCTATAGTGCATTCATTAATATTAAAACAATTTTTTTTGTTCGTAACATGACTTTTTTTTATAAAAATAATGTGTTTCTACTTTTTCAATTTTTTTTTTTGATCTTATATTATTAATATAATTTGACACTGGTTTTTTAAAATATTTTTCTTTATCTTGAAATTTATTATTTCCATAAATCGTCCATAATATGAACCATATTATATTTCGTAGTTATTATAAGTACAACGCTATTTTTCTAAACTCACAAAAAATAAATTTTTATCATAACAATCGATAAAAATGTGCATAGTATAAAACATGTGAGTTTTTCCGGAACCTTTAAATTTAGTCATTAAGCCCGGTATGTCACCATAACCGGTGTCATTATAAACGATTTTTATTGAAAATATATTATAATATATAGTAAAAATTCATCAGGGTGCGCCTATAGTGATACCTATATGGAGATTATATTTATGTAAGCCACACACAGTTTTCTGTTCCGTCATGTGTGGTTTTAATCTCCTTTTGTTTAATATACGTAAAACAATATTATATTAAATTTCTTTACCCTCCTTTGTCGCTATAATTTCTTCTCACTCAACACGGAATAATATGGTCTTATCTTTTACTCGTATCAAAAGCGCGTGCTCATAAAATTCGATGAAAATTATTAGGCCCGACTAGAGGCACATAGTAGTTATTATAACATATATCCACGCCCTTAAGGAATATAATATACGTATATACGTAGCTATCAGTGTAATATGTGGTACACTGTTACAGTGTATTCCGTTGGAAGATGGTTTTTAGATAAATTTGTTGGTTAGGGTACATCGTGTCGGAAATAATGACGGCTATACGGGTATTAAGGTATTATACTTACTTGTGGTTACTAACTTTAATTAGTTCAATACCTGCCTATAGAACCAACACAAATATGCGGGAAAGTAAAACATAATCTAATTTTCAAGAGATAAAATACCCGTAATCCATCCTTCACCATTTTAAATTTTTTTTTGACACAATATTACCTTTTAGGTACTTTTTGCAAATCACAACGAATATGGACCAAATATCTGCCCGAGGTCTTTAACATTATTAAATGCGACTATTTACGTTCACGCCATTCACGGTCAATTTATATTCGTTAAATTTACGATTGAAGTTTATCTAACGTAGACAATAGACATAATATATAAACGATTGCTCAGTGTCGTTTTTATTCCGAACCAGAGCAGCTTGGTAGGCGGTAGCTATTCGTTTAACAGTGATGTATACGTTTTTCTACATTTAGTTTTTACTTTTTAGGAAGTAAAAAATAAAAATAACTCTAAAGTTAAACGTGTTATTTTTAAATTGTAATGCATTAAAATTTTTAATGAATGCCTAGGTAAACGAGGATAAGTATTTTTAAACGAGTTTCGCTTTGCAGATATGTTTTTTAAAATAAATTCGATGATTATTACAGAGATATTAATGCACAATGTGTAACATATCTGTAATTTTTATAAACTTTACTATATGTTTTGATATTTTGTTTAATTAAATTATTTCTAATTACACATATACTAATTATTATATAGAAATTAAACAATTGAAATAACTAAAATGTATCGTAATTCGTAGGTCGTAGCAGACAGCAGTATTGGCAGTAGTCAGTAGTCAGTAGTCAGTAATAGTAGTTTATTGTACATAATAATATACAATTAATAATGTAATAAGAATAATCTGTTATTTTTGGAAAATTATATTAATATAAATTAATATGGATTAAAAATATAATTAAAAATGTTTTATATTATCAATATTTCATCTGAAAGTACATTAATCTATTATAATTTATTGAGTTCTATGAAAACAAATAAGCTATATACAATATTGAACATTAAAACAATCCAATTTTAAATAATTTATTTTACGTGTTTTGTTTAGTTTCTGAATTCTATTGAGTTTTTCATCAGTTGCTAGATATATTTTACACATAGCTATACTTGGATATTCTTGAAGAATTTTCGGTGAATAAAATCGTACCTAGTTTGATCTAGTATATGGAAATCCGTTCAAACCTGTTGAACCATACAAACCACGTAAAATCCAACGTTCCCCAAAAAGGAGCTATACCAAATCTATAGTTGTTGACTAAACTGGCAGGATTAAATTGATTTGGCTAAAACTCTTTCGTTTTATTCGCACAGTTTGATAAAAAAAAATTACGTGATCACTAGAAATTCCAAAAGTATAGATGTATGCCCCATATTGTTATCGACCTTTCAATATAAAATAATAAATGTATGTTTAATGTGACTATTTATAATAATATTGTACTGAATTACGCTTGAAATACCGGGTGTACGCTACTCGGATTATTTGGAACAAATTCTGTGTTAGGTCAGATAATTTTTTTATTAAAGTCAATCACTATAAAATAGTGTAAATTAAAAGTGTGTACGGAATTCACGTTCGCATGTGCCGTATAGCTATAATTTTGTTTACAATGAAGAACGTCACACGTCATTTTTGTGTTTAGTTTTAAATGCGTAGAAAAAAATATAATAACGCTAAGACTAGTCTTGAACGTAGTGATTACATTTTTTTTTTTAAAAAGAAATAAGAAAACCACAGTAACTATATATAAGCACCAACGCCATAATTTTGAGTAGAATAATATGATTGTGACTGAAGTTGTGATGAACAATCTAGTTAATAATTGGTTAAGCTCATATAGCGTCCTTGGGATAGCGACTCGCCTCCTTAATGAGTGCCTAGGATTGGGTTAGACGGTTAATAATAATAATACCTGTATCTAAATGCTGTATTACTACCTAGGTTTATTCTATACTATAGTATTTCAGTGTTTATAAGTTAATATATAAAATGCATTTGCCGCTATTTTTGATTTATTCACTAATAAGAAATATATTTATTACTAGTAATCAATAAACTAAAAGCATTACTTATTTAAGTGTATGTCTATTGCAGCAAGATAAACTATCGAATAATGCAGATTTAAGGTTTCCTACCTATATAATTCTCATTAATTAATATGCACATAGTACCTATAGGTTATGTTATATATATATATACATATTATATTATATTTTAATTAACACATAATATTACAGTGTATACGTTATAGTAGGTTAACCTAAACGTATAAGTATTAATCATTTAATTCGTTTGAAGTTCAAAATAATTATATTTGTATTTTTAACCATCATAGATAAAATATTTTATATATGTATAAAAATAATTTATGATTTCAGAATACGTAGACTATATTTTTATAAAGTTATATATTGTTGGAAAATTACAATAAATGTGCCTGTTTAATCAAACGTGTGAACTCTATAAGAGCGAAGTGTTTTTCCATTTGGTTCGCATTAAGATATATATTAATCTGATGGACGGTTGACTGACTCAAAGCAACTGATTGCAGAAAGCATTAACAATATTTTCCTCATTTTTCTCGCAAACGTGTTTTATACACTTGAGTTTTTTCCCTTCTTAACGTGTGTGTTTTCAAGTATTTTTTTTCAATCAAATAGTTCGGCTTTTGATTTGCGGTTTCGTTTCATTTCATTTTTTTTTTGTCGCCGCTTCGTGCAGCTTTCAAAGGTCCACTCAACAGCGGCGGCGCTATTGCTGAAACGATTAAATAAACCGAAACACATATACCAATACAAATTATCGCCTTTGTAGGCGCGAACGCGGTCCGTTGACAAAATGATTACGATCGACACCGTTTCCTTTGTGTACGATTCTGTTGTGCACCAAAGCTTGATGGCTTTTTAGAAGTACTCAAACCAGTATGTATGTGGTAGGTACTGGTAAAACTTCCGTTAATGATTCATAATGAATTCTCTTTAAATCGAAAACCATATATTACATATCAGTGTATCACATGAGTTGAAATGTACTTGCGTACCCATATCCATAAACTTGATCGTGAATATTCATTACACACATCAAAAGCCATCGGATAAAAATATATTTCTGTAAACAATTCAAACACCGTGAATGATTATAACAAGAAAATATATGTACACACTACCCACATAGTATACGACTGTGATCCATTTTCTACGATTTAGACCTTCCAGTAAAATCATAATATAATATTATGTGCCTATACCTTCAAACAAAAATATATTGGTTTTGAATAAGTTCCACAATTTTTATTAAAAAAATTATCGAGTTGACGTAGATCCTTGCTCTAGTCTTACCTATGAGGTAAAATCTTCTAATATATTTCAAATTACCTATTGAATATATACTCAATATATAAGCTATAAATAATATGACTTTTATTCTATACTTTAGTTATATATATAATCGGATTTCTTGGGTTCATAAAACTACAGTTCTTCTAAGTTCTGAGTTACGATGGTATAAAGGAAAATAATAAAAAGTTTGGTAGAATAAACTCCCATATTTTTTGATTTAATCATCAACTACATGCCAAAATAAGATGACAAATTTCTTCATTCAGTGAACACAACAATATTAAAACTTATTGTAACATTATTATTATTAATTTGTAAGCAAAATAACAGCTCTAATTCTACATCATCATGGTATTACATAATTTTGTCTAAAATATCATTTTTTTAAAATAATGTTAACTTGCCTAAACATTTATTTACATTATTTTTAAACAAGAAAATCATTATTGAGAGTAATTAATTTTAAATCGTTCAAAGTAATTTTGTTTAGACCAATAAATATTTTTACTTTCGCAAAATTAAATTAAGTAATGAAAAATGAAATTGTATTATTTTGTTATTTATCATAACGAATGCACAATAGAATAAACTTATTTACATAATCAAAATAATACCATATATTATAGTAAAAATATAATCATAGTCGGATAGTCCATTGGGATATTATTCATATTTGACCAAAGTAAATGCTTTCGAGTTAATTATATTTATGAACGGGTGTGTCAACTTTTATTCGCAAAAGGTTATGTACATTTATTTTAATATCAACTACATACATACGTACATATAAATAATATACATAAAATATATGCAATGAGAATCGGGAAGCGGCCGCAACCATAGGTATATACATTTTATATAAATATGATATGTCTAATAATACGATACGAAACAATAAATGTCATATTTCAAAAAAAGAAATGCGTGTTTACCTAAGTAAGTAATTGAACTACTGAAAGCCGGCCGGAAAGTGCACCGTTCGTACATAATTTCGGTAAACGTCAAAGTAGAAAATTACAGTATTTTTCGTCGTTTTTACCGAAAAAAAAAACAAAAAATAAAAATAAAATACATGACAGAGTTATTATTTACACGGGTGTGGCGACGATACAGTGGCGATACGGACTCGTATCGAGGGTGGATATATTTTCAATTTTGTAAAAAGGCGTGCAAAAGTGCAACGGCGGGTATCGAATATCTTTTTTTATTTTCGATATACCGGCCGAGCGCAGTACAAGACCAAATCGTATTAATGGCACGCGGCATAGGTCGTTGCAGTTTTGTTTTCGGTTCGAATGTGCAGACGGCGTCCCAACTTTCGTATATTACGGCGATACATTATGTACAAACATAATCCGAAACGATATTGGGTCGCACGTCAAACGAAATTTCGACTGCGGGGGATGCAAGGCACACACACGCATAATATTTTCAGGCGTGAGAAAGGGGATTAGGGGGTAAAGGGGCCGACAAACACGCCGTATCATTTATTTACTAGTAACACGAGCCTTTTCACAATTCACACACTCGCATATTATATTATATGCGTATCCTCCGCCGTTATAATATTTATATAATATAATATTATTATTGTGTGTATGACGTGCGTATACAGCACTCCGGAAAACGTGTCCGAATCACGCCAATCCCTATATATGCGTTTCGTCGCCATCTGCAGCCGGTTGCGGGTGGAGTGTTTCGTTTTTACCTTTATAGGTATATAATATAATATTATATTCGTTTCTGATTTTTATATTATTTTTCGACCGGAGAAAAATGAACTCGGGCGCGGGCGACGATGGTTAGACAACTTTGAAAAACGATTCGCGTCCCCCCTTTGATACGCGCGTGGAATTTCAAGCGATCGTGACGCATGCGAAACGAAACCGTCGACGTTTGCAGTCTCGCGTACACGATTCCGCACCGCGTGTGTGAATAACGATCTGACACTCTAGAACGCGATTTCACCGGCAAAAACTCCCCCTCCCCCTAAAAGCACATCCCCACACCCTAAGTGTACGGCTCGGTGTATAATAGTTGTAGTCGTCGGTTCTTTTGACGAGCAAAGATATTAACGGAAGCGCGTGGTTAACCTCAGCAGTGGGCTTTGTCGCTGTACTACGCCTGTATTATATACGCGTATACCGGGTGATCCGTTGAATGTCGCAATGAAACTCATTATTTCAAAAACTATTTACGTTTTTTTAAAAATATTTGTGTTACATAATTGTAAATAGTTAAAAAATCAAATTTTTCTAAAAAATATATTTTATATGGTTATCAATTTTTAATTTTAATTTTTTGAAGTACTTTGATTTATATAAATTTAATTTTGAACGAGTAATTTGGTGAGTTATATAAATATATATAATTTAGATGACCGGAGTGGAGTGGTATAAAGAAGGGTATACTCCGCAAAAAGTTTGTCCACTACTCCACTAGTAAGTACTAGGTACACACGTATAAAAACTTTAAATACCTACATGTTATTAATAAACTACTTGTCCGAAATTTAATTTTATAGCTCAAAATTCTAAGAATAATATTCTGCTTTAGAATATGAAATTAAAAAAAATTTATACTTTCATTCAAAAGAGTAAAAAATAACTTAAAAAATTATAGTAAAAAAAATATAATTTGTCCCCAAAAAGGTTGTCTTGTAACGACTTAAAATTATGTAAAAGAAATATTTATTCATTATATTTGCATTTAATTTGCAAAATTATAAAACTAGTTTAGTGACGATACGACAAAGTCGGCGTGCCAACTTCACACACGTTTCTAAAACACTTGTGTTTTCTGAAATTATGATTATCTTGCGTTAAATGGATTACCCTGTATATACAATATGCGGGACGTTATACGTCGGCCCTCGTCGAACACGCGTGCGTCGGTTTGATAATAATAAATTACCCAACCGGGTAGTTAGTTATATAATAATATTATAATTTCCTCTATCTCGGTCTGGCGCCGCCCGTCTTGTAATAATTGTTTGATTATAGTAAACAAAACTCGGCTTCCTCGGATTCAACACGATGATATTGTGTTTACATCTATATTTTATCGTCTGTTCAGCGTATAATATATATTATGTTCTACAACCCTTTGACAGTCATCTGTTGCGATATTCGCTGGCTAATAATATTATTATGACAAAGGGTTGGTTATCGTTACATGTTGTAGTTGTACACGTGCGCCAGTGCACAATACCGACGATAAACAAAAACAGAAAAAAATCATCAGTTTGTGCTACAGGTTTAGAATATATGCGCCAGAAAGCATCATGTCAATCGCAGGCTTAAATTCCACGACTGTTGATTTTTGTTTTCTATACTTTGTTATCGATTTTTTGTAGTAAGACGTGTTGATTTCACGTAGATGGGCGTTATTCTATTGTTGATTTGTATCACTCGAGATGAATTTTTTTCTCCCAATATTTAAGTTAATATATCACCATTATGTTGTATACCTAATACATTATTAATTCCTTTTCAAATTAGTTTATGTGAGTTGTTTGGAGTAGTTTTTGGTTTATAGGACTGAGAAACTTGTATGATATAAGCTAATGAAATAACTCTGTATACGTCGTAAAATAATTAAGAACACTAATATTAAATTTCGCTAATTAAATATTATTATTTTATGATACTTTGTTTTGTTCGTGTTAGATTGCAATGAAGTATTTTAAAAGACTGTTGGTGAATAAAATTTTAATTTTTAGCACGATGAAAGTCAATTTAGAACAAGTTGAATTAATTTTTATATTGTAATTAAGTGTAATAATATACGAAGGTATACAATTTGAGAATGTATATTTTCGTTGAATATTAATATATTTTAATATACACGATCGGTAAATCACTAACTATGATAAAGGACTTGCATATTTTTACTGTAATAAAATCAAATATGAATATTCGCTGTGTAGAAACCAACGCCATACAATTATGCTGCACAATAAATGTAGATGTCTTAAAATTCGATTTGACAGCTCACTAATTCCTACTGGCAAATAACTGCAGTATGCAAATGTATAAATGACCACTAAAATAGTAAAAGTATCCAATGCTCGTAAATCTTATTTGAATAACGCTGTCAAATTAGATAGCCCGACACGCGTAGTGCTGAACGTAAGTTTGTTAGAACGCTATTATTCATACACTTTGTTGGGTGTAATTGCATTATGGATATATGTAGGTAAATTGTTTTTTCTTCTTTTTCTTTTCCTATATTAGCCCATTAAGACCGATAAACTAGAATTGATGATTGTTGAAAGTTATTTTGGAAACTAATTTAAATAAATTACACTACTCGTGTTTGTATACGCACTACGCACCTCACACCAATTTGTCAACCAACAATTTTGGAACAATAATCATAACAATAATATGTAAGTACCTATATAATATTTATTTATTTCACCTAGGATGCCACCTATTTTTTCTTCAATACTGCAGTTATTAAAAATCTGGTTTTTGGAATTTTTAAATAAACTTAAAGACCATGTTTTAAAATATTGATATTTTTTTTACCTACTACCTGAGGAGTGTCCTATGATGGAGAATGGAGATACATAGTTCTGTTTTTCAAATGATATCCTCCCTTTTATACAGTAAATTATTAAGTAGATCATTTTTCTGAAAATGTTGACGTAGGTATCAGAATCATAATTCAAATGAGGTATTGAGTTATTTAACTTTGTGTACTGAGGATAATAATTAATAGGTCCATGATAATGGGTTTGGAAAATTTGGAGGCCATGGTGATTTGAAAGTTTTGGTTGTATATATTCATCTATCATTATTTATAACAAGAAAAAATGGTCCAAGTGAATGGACCCAGGATCCGATATTACATCTATTTAACATTTTTGCAAAGCCATCTTTAAGGACTATATACTAAAAATTTTAATAACTAAAAAAAAAATTTCAAATTTTGAATTAGAAACATCAATATTTAAAAAAAAAGTTATTTACTAAAAAATATACAGTTAAACAGGGGGAGTAGGTTTCATTTGAATAATATAAGTTTTTATCGCTACAGGTCATTCTTTAAGTAAGTGGTACAACAAATCTTAATAATTTAAAAATATAGATTCTGCATAGGTATTAATAGGTATGTAGTTGAATTGTTTATTCTTCTTCTACATTAGCTCATTAAGACCGATAAACTGGAATTATAGGTATTGGTGATTGTTGAAAGTTATTTTGGAAACTAATTTAAATAAATTACACTACTCATATTTGTACGCACCTCACACCAATTTGTCAACGAACGCTATCACAACAATAATCATATCAATATAATATTATATTATATACATGTATATATTATATAATATGCCCTACTGACAATAATAATAGTTAAATTACCTACAATATTTAGCGTTGTACGAATAAAATTATCATTTGTATGTATATTCTCTGATTTTGTTTGCTTAACACAGCGCTACAATATACCACGCACGTTTACAATTTGTTTTTATAGTCTTGCTCAATATTTCATACGCTCGGGTTTTATTTTTTTAAATATGAAAACGGGTTTTTACGATAAAGCCAGAAAAGAAACGTTATTCTTGAGATTCGCCGTATCTTTTCATTTCGTCGGCTAAATTATCCGTGTACCGGCGGCGCATCATTACGAGCGGCGCGGCGGCTGCAGTACCGCACACGATGGCTATTTACGCGGTATAGACAGGAAGTGCGTGGCGGAAAACCGTTTAGCAACAAACAACCATTGGCACCGCAGCGAATTTTGTGCAAATTAACCGCAAAAACGGATCCGTTATCAACTCACGTTTGTATTATTATGTATTTTTTCTTCTACATTTTTACACCATCCCTCTTAGACACGGATGAGTATTATAGGCACTGCCACGCCATGTTTCATTTTCTCGTCCGGCCGAATGTTATGATGTACAACAGAGAAAACTATTTAACACTACGCGCGCAGAATACGATGATGATAATAATAATAATATTACAACGGTTTGGTATTTTTATATATTATACAGGGCGAACACCGAGTAAGCCCTTTTTCTTCTTCTATACAATACAGTTGTTCGAAATCTGATTATTTGGAATTTACAAATATACTTAAAGACATACATTTTAAAATTGTTGAGCGTTTTCGTACTATTTAAGGATTGTTCTGTAGAGATACAAATTACAAACGTATGTTGTTCAAATGAGAACCTTCCACAGTACAATAAATCTAAATAATTTTAAAATATGGTCTTTAAGGGCCGTAGTTGATGCTTAAGAAAAGAAAAAGTATTACTTAAATAAATTTAAGGTTGATCCGCGACACCTACCTTTAACATTGCTTTTAGTTATCATCCCAATTTTTTTATTTTTTTAAATTATCAAAATTAGCTTAAGCAAATCTTATTCTTAAGCATCGACTATGAATACGGCCCTAAGTATATTTAAAAATTCTAAAAATCAGAATCTGAATAAATGTATTATTACATGAAACAATGGGGGTGAGCATGCAATATGGTGAATCACTCTGTATATTATATACTATGACTTTTGTCGGAGGAAACGTGGTAAGCACTAGGCAGACATAATATACTTGAAAGGGAGAGCGAAAAAACATACTAGGAATAGTGTGCGAGATAAAAAAACTCGATGGATTTTTCTTTTCGTAGTTGCCATCATAACGCATATATATATAAGCTCAAAACAAGGAGTCGTAATTAAGGATAGCATATAATTTCTGGAGAAAGGAAAAAACAACAAAACACAGCTAAAAGCTGTATCTTCTCTCCGTTTAGAAATAATAATTGTACGTTTTTAATGGTGTTATTTGGATGCTGTGCCACGTCTAAATAGTCCCTGCCCGTATAATTGAGCAACCGTGCAAAAAATACCAACTAAGAAATTACTCTAAAGTCACGTGGTTATTCTATTGGTTGAAAAATACCGACTATATTGTGTCTAACAAAAAGCACGCTACTTAAAATATAAATATAATTTTTCTTTTCTTTCGTTAATAGGTATATTATATATTATTTTAAATAATTAAAAACTAAATTAAGTAAAGACCTATATCATTTTATTTTACATTGACCCAATTTTTTTGTTATAAATATAATATAGGTAGGTAGAATACATTTATTGCTATTAAATTAAATAATTTAAATTAACAACAGCTCTGTCGCAACAGTTAAAAAGTAGTTAAATATTTATGCAGTGACTAGCTAGACACTCTAAAGGGTATACCTAGTCAGTAGTTAATAATAATAAAAATAATGAAAAATCGACTATCGCATATTAGATTGTATTATCACGTAGTTTAATATAAAATTAGCTCATTACAGTGTGTACACGGTCGAATCAAATGCACCATGTGCAGTATACGAGAACATTTTACTCTCGGGAACGATTGATATTTTGTTCACGGAATTCATCTGAGTTCATTATCCCGACAAAGCCTGTTAAGAACGGTTCGGGCATGTTGGATAGCAAACCACGGCGCCCTTGGGATGTGTGCAAATGGCACATTTGTCGGTGAAAAATGTACAATGAGCGGTTATCGATACGACCACGACGGACCCGAGGCTGAAGGTGTATACTACCACCGTGCTGCACGTTAATCTGTCCATTAGTTGGATTTAATGGCTTAATTGGCTGCATAAGGTCTGGGCGTAGTCCCTGTGAGAATGGCATTTTTTAACTTGACATGTTGGGCGAAGTTCCCGTTATACAAAAAAAAAACCATTAGGTATTGTTTATTTGTTCTTTTGTTAAACCTTTAAACTCGACATATTTATTACAAGCTTCTGCAGAACAAAAAAATTATTATTATTTCATACGCAAAAACTAATTTAATAACAACAACAACAACAACAACAACAACACCAAAAAACAAACCAGGAGACTTGTATATTGTTCGTAAACGTGGGAATTTCGTGTGAGTTTTATTTTTTTAAATTATAATTTTGATTTTTTTTTTAACAAAAAACCATCTAAATATTTACTTCAGTACGAAATTATTTACTATACGGTTTTATTCATATTTTATTGTATTGCGTCAGAAAACTAAAAACATACAAACATTATTATGTGAGTTCAATAATTATTCTATAGTGTTGACTTGGGATTTAATAAACCGTTACTTACACAGAATTGGTATATATGTATTATGTATATAACATTATTTGTATCTCCAAATACCTACCGACTAACATAATATTTTTGTCGATACATTTTCAAAAAGTTAAACAATTCACTAAGATATTATCATAATAGTACTTACATAACTTTCTATCATCTATTTTATTTTATCTGAACTTTTGGATTCTCTTTATACGTGAGTTTATTATTTTTAATCGTATACTCTATAGGTACCATATTAGTTTGGTTAAAAAAATTAATTGTAATTAATCTTTTTATTGTTACAATGTTCCAGCATTGAAATATTGAGTAGGTACTCGATAAATATTTGAAAATAATTACCTATTTATTGAACTGTTGTAGTTTAATGTGTAACAAAATATTATCTCATAATATTACGATGAACATTTTTATGAAACTAAGATAAAATAATTTATATTTTGTAAAACAGTAAAACTAATTAATAAATAATATGTCGGTATCGTGTAAAGACATAATACTTACCACGTTATATTAAACACGTTTTACTTTTGTATAATGTAGTACAAGAACTTACTAAGTGTTAATATCTTCTTAAAGAGGAGAACTTAAAAACGTGTACTTACTCTGATCCCTAGCAATGTTATTAGTTTCAGGGTTCAAGTGTTTAATCATTACTTTTGATGTTGAACAAAACAAAAAAAAATTATTTATGCTTTGTCAATTTTTAAATATACAATAAACACATAAAAGAAGACGTCAGAATAGTATTATCATCCGTCGAAACTTCGACGTAGGTATTATACGGCGTAAAATGGAAAAAAACTGCGAGAAAAATGAATAATGGGCCTCTTCGGGTCTGTCGGACTTTCTTGTTTTCGCAATTGACATTCACACAGCGCGACACCCTTTCCGATCCACCAATGTAATCCAATTCCCAGCGCTCAACAACCCCTGTTCATCTTCTAAACCACTTCCCCGCCCTCGCAGTTTGGCCGCTGGGAAATGTCGTAGGCCAAGAAAACAATTTGTTTTCGATTCGGCCCCGTCACAGCAGAGAGCATAGGAAAAAATACGCAAAAATACCGTCATCGTATATAAACTCTCTCGTAAAAATTCGGGTTCAATGTACCCCACCACCGTAATATTATGTCTACAAAAATAAACAAATAAATACATTTCAGTCGTGCGTATATACCACTTCATACGCACTTATAATATTTATTTATTTAAGTGTATTATACAAAAGTAAATTCGCGTTATATAAAATATTATTATTTATTACATACGCGTATGTGTCTAGGTGCTATATATTATTATTATTATTAATATGAAAGCAATTTCTGTAGCGCGTCGACAAATTCAATTCACCCCGTTCGGTCGGAAACGCGCACTAACGCTGTCTGGGCGACGTAATATATCTCCGGGCTATATGTGGGTGGTGTGACGCGAAGGGCGTGTGCGTATAATATATTATATGTATATATATTATTATATCCGCACGAATTAGGAGAAAATTGGTCACAATTCGTTCGCATTGCGTGCCCAGACGTGTCTACTGTAGGAGGACGGGACGGGGGTAGCTATATGGACGGATACTGTGCAGGTGAAATACACAGTGTTTTGTGTGTACAAGTACTTAAATTTCGGTGTAGAAGCCGCACCTCACGGACAGCAATATATTTCATTATGTTTGCTCTAAAAAGTTAATAGCACGCGAAAACCAAATATTTACACATCTTATCTTCGTCGATGTATTAAGCACATCGTAACGGCCGGTGATCTATTTAATGCAAGACACTCATTATTTCAAAAACTATTAATTTTTTTGAAAATATTTTTTAGACATTTTGTGAAGTCATTAAAAAAAAAAACAAATTTCTAAAATATAGGTATATATTTTTTAAAATTTTTATAGTTATTATTTTTTATTTTTTTTAATGAAAACGTGCATTTTTAATTTCTTATTTGAAAGTAGAATATGGTTTGGAGTACATTGATGCATAAAAATTAACTTTGGGACAAGTACCAGGTACCTAGTTTATGAGAAGTATTTAAAGTTTTAAATAGCAGAGTGGAATGGTACCGGGCTACCCCGTAAAATGTTGGTCCACCACTCCGCTCGCACAAACTTACAATACTTATAAGTTGCAACTAATAATTAATAAAATACTTGTCCAAATATTTTTCTTTTAAATATAAAATCTCTGAATAATATTCTGCTTAGGAATATGAAGTTAAAAATGTGTGTTGTCGTTCAAAAGTGTAAAAACTTAAAAAATTTTAATGATAATGAACAATTTTTTCCAAAACAGTTGATTTTCGCTACTTAAAATGTTGCAAAAGATATATTTTCAAAATATTAAGTGATTTCTGTAATAATGAGTGTTTTAAAATTAAATGTATCAATCCGTATACAATATTATAATATAGAGTATAAGACTAGCTACTATGCTTAACATCTGATTATAATAGTATACTTATATGTTGAACAATAGAAATCGATTGATACATTAATTGTTTAGAACATGCTACTGTTGATTATAAATAATAGTACCTATGAATCAATGAACAATATAAAATATCATATTGTTCATGCAACATTTTGAAGCATTCAATATTCATAGATAATTTATGAATTGTTCTGGAGGCTTGTATATTATAAGGGTTTAGAAATAAAGAAGGCACAAAATATTCCACATAGGATGTGTCACGCGTACCTATGTATAATGTACTAATGTCTATTCTTGTAATGTATTTTAAAATATAATATGTAACAGGTACCTATTGTTAATGCTAACTGATAAGTGTATTACTTGGTTTTCTTTTTTTAGTGAGGATGCGCATTATTGTGGTGAATTTTTTTACATTATTTATTGTATTTTCACCAGTATAATTTCAAAAACAATGAGAGGAAGGAATGTCGTAAATCCATTTGATATAATTTATATTTGAATAGCAATACTCTGTGCTCCGAACATTCATCTGTGTACAGTAGAATTAAGTGTTTATGGTTTATGGAAGCTCAAGTAGGATTTAAGATGGAAATAAAAAGAATATGGATTGTTAGTTTTGACGGGTAGCAGCGTATATAAGACATTGCTATAATTTATGCGCTTAATAGTATTCAAAGATAATTTTCATAAGTTAATTGATATTTTATTATTATTATCGTTTCGATTTATTATTATATAAATATCTATTATATTATAATACACATTATATCATTATACATATATATATATTATATAGGTGACACGTATAGTACCGTAGTTTTTATTATATTAATACATTCAAATAATTATAATAAATGTGCATATTTATATAATTTATCTTTTGAATTATTTTAATGTCATTGAGTATTCTAATTTTTTTCAAACAAATGTAATTTTACTTATCAACAAATTAATATCTTCAATATGTATACCATATAAATCAATCGCGGATAATATTTTAGGATGAAGTGACCTCCCTGCGGATATATTATAATTTATGATAATAAATATATTATCGTAAAAATGACATTATCACTGTAGTAAATACGTAAAAAAGCTGATTTGAAAAATTGCTAAGTAATATAATATATGACGTATAGAGTTATAGGTTGGTGGTAGGTATCGACTGCGGTCTACAGTATATGCATACACGTGAAATACAATTCTGGTTTTTCATTTTAATTGAGTTAAGCATTCACAATAATGTATTATACGACTATGTGAGGTATTATTATATTTAACTCAACGTGGCGTGGTATATCAAAATACCACTGTAAAGCATTAAACGATGCCCACGTACGTGGTAATATTTACATTTTGAAATCTCGTATACGTACTTATGTAGGCGGGCGGACGAGCTGTTGGAATGTGGAAGCTCCTTATAACCACCTTCAGAAATTCGTATTTCCATTTTGCTAATCCTAATAATTATTTGCGTTTCGTTAAAATATTATTCCATGTACGGTTTACTCGAATTCCGTCATGTCAACGAGTATATGTAATAATAATAATAATAATAATAATAATAATAATAATAATAATAATAATAATAATATTATAATATAGATTTTCATCATAACATCACATAGGTATATAATATTATGGTATAAACCTATATCATATAATATTATGCATGTTTGTATATACCGCGTGTTAAATCGTTTAAACCATCATACTTCATAATAACACCGTGTAATGCAGTTAGACGCCTATAATTAACCCGTGTCATATACTCATATATTATAATATCTACCTATAATTATTGTTGGTGTAGAAAAAAAAACTGACATCATTAATTATTCACGATGACCGGACCAATATTATTATTATGTGTACCCCTCTAAACGATTTTATGAAACAAAATGTGTTCGCGCTGTACCTAAAATTATAAAAATTCGATAGCCGAAGGAAACATGTCCGATGATGCACAGCTATGGTAATAATGATATTCGCGTAAATACTTCAGTGCGTGTATTTGTGCCCATTTTTTTATTCGTTTTATCGTCATAAAATTGTTTAAATTATTAAATTATTAAATTGTTTACATTTTTCTAAATATCGAAATTATTTAGTGGTTGCGCCGTTGCGGTCTTCGCCTACTATTTTAGTTTTAATTTTAAATTACATTTTAGCGTAAATTTTGGACGGCCATCGTCGGAAGACCGTGTAGGAAAATAATAACATTCTTTGGAATACCTACCACACGCGCACTAGCGTCATTCTTGCGGCTAATGGGATAATATTACTATACCTCGCTATACGATATTCGAAATTAAAAACGAATACTTACTACGCCCGTGCAGCGGCGGCGTCGGCGGTGGTTGAGTAATCAGTTTATTTACGATTTGTTCGACGGTCAGATATATCTCATTCAGGATACGCCACAGTCGTATTGCCGATCCCACGCGATTATTATTCTACCGCCGCGGCCGTTGCAGGTTTGTGGTACGTGCTGTATAATAATATAATATAATATTATAATATAGGTATAGGATAAACGCAGTGAATAAGTGCGCACATTTTCGAAGTTTCGTGCAAGTACGAATATTATTAATATTGTTGTTAATATTATTATTATAAATGGTTTTTAAATTATTAATGGTATGCGCGGAGGTATTCATTATGCGTTAATGTTTTTTTCCCCCTCGTATCACATTGTATTATTCATGTAAACATTATGAGCATCATATTATAATATCGTGCGCATTGTGTATGTTAATGGGAATAGTATTTATTTATTTATTATTATTATTCGACAGTTCGACGCGCGTTGTTTTGACAATCAGTTGGTTAGTTAGTCGTTTGTGATAATAGTCAAAGGAAGAAAAATATACGTTGAACATTCAAAATATTCAACTCATCGAAAACGTTGACCGGCGCGTGTTAGTCCACGACGGTTTCATAATAATAATAATAATAATAATAATAATAACAATAATATAGTATTGACAATATTCATACATAATTGAAATTTCCAGTCGTATCCTATTGTATTATGTATTTTCGGCAATGGCGTTTCGTTAAAAAAATGTCTTTGTTTTCATTGTTCTTCTTTATTATTCACGTGTGCGACATTTTACACAACAGTAATATGTTTCTGTTTTGAGTTGATCGTTTTATTTAATCGGCAGATTATTATTGTGTAGTAGCGTCAGCACTTCTTATTTAATTGTAACTTTTATTATTATGTCATGTTATACGATCTGACAAGTCATACATATTTTTCTTTTTAAATCAACAAGAGACTATTATTTTATCCGTTTTTATCGGGCCAATAAAAACAATATTGTCCTAAAGCAAACCGGATGTGTGTGCGTGTAAATTACCAAATTTATTTGAAGTTTGAACTAGCTTATTGACGATTGGACTATACGACAATGTAGTGGAGTATTATATTTTAGATAACATCGACAGGTTCAGATATAATGTGATATTATTGTCAAGTTGTTATTCATTTATAATGTTTTATCGTATTCAAATAGAATTTAGACTTACAAATCATAGATTACAGTATTTTATTATTTTGTTAACCATTCGTTATTTAGTGTGGTTTTATTCCTAATGTGTATTTATTTTTGGTTTTCAATGGTAAATATTTTATCAAAAAAAAAAAAAGTGTACATTATACGTTTTGGTTATTGCGTTTTAAAATACACCAAACTGATTTATATTTTAATTAATAATTCCACCATTAAAAAAGTTATAAACATATTTTTGAATACTCAAAAATTAATCAACTGGATGAAAAGAAGTTTGCGAGATAAGAGGACCTTGTTCCAACACAAATATTTCTCACAGTTTTACAAACGAATAAACAAAGAGCCAAATTAGTTTTTAAAGTTATTTTAGAGCTCTTTAGAATTAAGTATACTCTTCCGTTTTTAAAAAGATAACCAGCGTCCTTTAAAAACATTTCCTTAATCTTGATCTTTGAATTCGAATTTTCTATTATAATATACTGTATGGAGATGCTCGCTTTGGTTTGATTTTCAAAAATATTTCTGAATTAAATTCTCTTTTTGTCTGTTGATGGCGCAATATTATATATAGTAATATAAATTCTAAATAAGTTTTACACCAACAGACAAAACAAATACCTATAAACTTTGTTTCTTGTTGTTGACTTTCTGGTTACTACTATTGTTTATTTAATAAACTTATAAAGTAGATTTTGTTTAAAATATTTTTCCGACTGCATATTTTAAAACATGATATTAAAACAAAACGAGTTGCTTAATTGTCACCCTATATCATGTTGTTTTTCTGTTACTGAAAAGTATTTCAATGTTTAATAATATGTTTAATATAATATACATTGGTATTAGTTTCATTTTAAAAACAACGACCTGGAAATTACAATGTAGTTACTCGTTATTGCGTAGCATCAGGTGTACAGTTGAGTTTTGTAGATATTTCCATTGTGGACGATAGTTTTGCGACCCAAATACTTCACGGCAATAAAAATACATCCAAAGTGTCGTTTAATAGACAAATCTCTACATAGTGAGAGGCAATAAAAAAAAAGAAAGAAAAAACACATGGTGTGTCGTTCTACTCGTTCAAATGGCTCGTGAACGAATTACGGATTTGTATCGATGAGTTTTTAAACTTTTTAATAATCGTTCAACAAGATTTTCATTTTCATTTTCGAAACATATTAATCATTCACGTTTTTAATCTAATAAAATAAAGTAGGTTGGTATGTTTATGTAACCAAAAGTTGCGTGTTATGTACCTTTTTATGGGTTTTTGATCATGGCTTACCTTTTGTGAGTGGGAGGCACACGTGCACTATACCTAGATGTAGTTATAGTCATTGCATGTTCAAACGAATGCCTCTTGGGAAATCATAACCTTTAGCTAGTCTTCAAGATATGCAAACGTTAATTAACGTGTATAAAATGCTTATTTGATGAACAAGCTTTTAGACGGATAGATGTTTTTTTCTAAAATTGTGAAATGTCATTAGAATTAATGTCTTAATATATTATCACGTCCTAGTATTATACTGAAACATCAGAATTCCATGCTAATGTAATAATGAGCACCTACCTATACATATTTTTATTTTATTTTAGTACCTACTTTATTCTATGCATTTATAATAATAATATATAAAAAAAATTAATTATAATAATTAATTAGTAATTGCAATTTATTTATTTATATGTCAGTGAAAGTATGCAAGAAGGTACTATGAAAATTGGGTCTAAGTAGTTAAATTTATAAAATTAATAAATAATTATTTATTACTTTTATGGATATAATACATTAATACATACATGTAGAAGATTGAAAAAAGAAACGCAAAAAAGTTATGAAATCACAAAATAGTTAATACTTAGGTACCTAACTATAAAATAATAAAACTAATTTTAATTATTTACGTTCACCTATAAGTTTTTAATGTAGTACACATTATAAACAATTTAAGTATAATATTGGGAGTTGTGTATTGTGTTTGCGTTTTGTTGAAACTGCAGTTTAATCTAAGCTCAATAAATTTAACGGATATTTATGTAAATGTAGTCGAATTTTGTGAAACTTTTCGAATGAATTAAGGGTACTATGATATTTTGATTTATATATTATTATTATTATTTATTTTTTATGTATATTTACTTTAGGAAATACGAGTAACTTTAAGACAGAGAAAATCATAACAGTATAGTTATACTCATATACGTTTACCTACTTATATATATAGATAGTACGTAATCTATAGATGTTTACATAAAATGTATATATTATTTTTAAAGGTAAAAAACACACCACACTGTATAAAAGTAATAGTAATAAATGAAATAAAAAAGTTCAAACTTGAATTTAAATTACGACGTAAATAATATTATAATTGACACGCTTGGAAATCGCACAACTATATTATTATACAGCGTATACACGCGCCACGCCGCGATTAAAAAACTTATAGTAGGGCCGTAGCATATCGTAGGGCCGTGCACGGAATAAAAGTTTTAAGTAGAATTTTTCTTTAACCATTCAACGTAGGTAGGTTTATTATGGGGATTATTTTTTTAACCCTCTAGATTTGTGAATTTAATTGTTATGAATACAGCGTTATTTATCTAAAGGGATCTTGAGTGGAAATCTGCAGTTAATTCGTGAAACGTGCACAGATGTCTTATTGGCGGCGGCCACGATCACTGCACCATAGTTATGTTGGTAGGTAGGTAGGTATGTAGGTAAGTAAGTAAGTAGGTATACTGAGCAGGGTGTATACACTCTAAGGATGAGGAGGTGGCGGGTAAACACGATTGAAATTACAAGCCGTATAGTAATTAGAATGGTACAGCGTGAGGAGACGAAGGGGCAGTGGCTGCAAATATAACTTAGCCTTTATAATTAAGAGCGTAACATTTAGTTTTAATTGTCTCCGAACTTTCGGTCCTCCAAAAATACGCCTACCCTGCCCGTCCCGTCCCGTCTAAAAGCCGCGGCCAAAAATACATTCTCCAAAAGGGGAGGTGGCTGACGCAATACCCGCGTACGGGCACGTTTCGCCGCGAACGTATAACTGTATACAATATATAGGTAGTGAATGTGGGCGTGCGAGTGGCATGTCTGGTAGTACTTTTGAACGTTCGGTTGACATCGCCGAAATTAATACGGCTCGAGGCCTGTGTGTATACGGAGTGGACGAAACGTCGTTCGGAATTATTTTGCGATTCGCTCGTGCATAAAGGACGACAACATAATCTTAGAAGTCCTAACCTGCTGCTATAGTGCCATTATACATGGATTGGCGTAAAATAGGTTCTGATATTTATATGTTTTTTATTAAGAAAAATGAATATTAATTACAATCTGTAAAATCAAATACAATTGTTATATAATATATCATGTCTTGTATGTATAAACAATTTACAAGGTTTGACGCCTTGAGCATCACTCAGGCCCAGTTCTGTAATGCTGCTTTAACGATTCTAATATTACATATTATATTCGATTTTACAACTTTTTACTATTCGTCTCACATATTTATTGTAATTTGTTATTATTTCCATCGATCGATCTATTTTATGAACATGACGTACTCATTTTTTACGTTTTTTCATTATAATATTCATGATATATTATATAGGTTTGTCTTTTTAATCTTTATCGAAGAAATTACTGCGACCCTGGTATTTTAATCTTTAACTCTTTGCGGCACATTAGCACATATGACCCACCATACAACTATAATCTTATTATATTATTGTAGGAATTATTAAGACATCGTTTATTCATTATATGCCTCATATTATTTTCTATGTTTTTTCGTCGCATTCTAATACCGTCCTTCCATATTATTGTTTTGTAAATGTAAAGTCCTGAAATAAACATATTTTTTATTGGCTACCATTTTAATTCAAGTAAAATAATCTATTTTTAGTATTTTTATTGACGCTGCTCAAATCTTGGGTGGCTAAGGTGGTTTAGTTAAGATCTCGTCACTGACGAGTCAATCATTTTTTCTTAAACGTATATACTTTGACATTTTTATTAATGGTGTTGAAATTTAAACTGATAGCCGATAAGTATGCTTAAATATAGTGAAATATTTAGCTGAGCATATTGTCACCGATACGTTTGCATTTAAATTACTTATCTATTTACCTATGTATATTATAAACCAAATATTATGCTCACGCGGGTTTATCATTTATTTTGACCGCTCTGTACACCGTGTTTGCGTTTAACGAAACAAAGTCCGGTAAAATTCTTCTTAATATACGCGAATGGTGGCGTGGTGGTGATGAGAAGTTACACACTTACCTGACCGCGTTAATCCATAGCCGCCAATGTGCAAATCCCTCGACACAACGTACAGCTCGGAATTAAAGGTCCCCTCCCCCTTACCCTCCTCTCACAACACGCGTGCAATATATGCTTTGACATCGTACAAACTTACAACGTGTTCCGTGTTATTTAGTTTTATGGGATGAGTGTGCAGGCGCGGGGCGGCGGCTGTCGGTGCTCGGAAAGTCACGAAGTTGTCCTCCGGCATTTTCAATTTCGAATAATACGCTTTAAAGGTCTTAGACCCCGGTCGGGATTGGTTATTTCTATTGTGATATCCGATTTACTGCCATATAGTTATTTTAATTGGTCGGACCGCTGCGACTATAATAATAACATTGTGTACGTTTTTAGGCTCGTTCTGACCTCAGAACGTTTAAATTTGAATTCCGAATAAAACCGCAACGAAAACCACACGTTTTTTTCAGTCTGTCGATGGATCGGAAAAACAATTTTATATATCCATAGCCAGACATCAAAAATTAATAGTCTGGTACCGTAAAACCATTCGATTCGTTGTTATGCATAAAAGATGATAGGTATATTAATCGAATAATCAATGCGCTAATTCTTATACTCGAAAACCCATCATACTATGAAAAGTGAAATCTTTAAATACCCGACACTCTTGGGCGTTAAAACGTTGTCCGCTATTGGTAGGTTTCACTGTATTTCATAAGTACGCATACGATACGGGAGTTACCGGTCTCTGCAAAAGCATACCTTTTCTTTTCCACCACATGAAAAAACTTATAAGGATATAATTTGAATAATATTCAATGATAATAGCTATTATAGGGGTAGAAAAATCATTAATTAGATAAATTAGGTATCAATAAATAGGTATACAAATTTTCGATTTATTTTTCATTTTATCTATGCTAACATTTTTGTTTATGAGTAAAAAAAAGATTTAAAACGAATACATGGGGTTCTCCACTCCTTCATAATAGTTGCAACATGTTTGTACTATGATTAATAAATATAAAAAAATTAGGTAGTCACTTTTGTTTTTGTTCTAAAAAAGTTCTAAAAAAGTTCACATGTCACAAAATAATAAATTAATAAAAAAAAGAATATCCATCAACAAAATGCAGATAAGATAATAATATTATATTTGATTATATTGTTACTCAAATGTATTATTCTTTTTTTTCCAATGCATCGATCATTTATGTAAACTTATTTAATTTCTGATAAATTTACCGGTATAAAAAACGTATACCTTTTTTGATTTGTAATAAATCCACTGACGCAAAGTATTTATATATTATATAGTTTAGGCGTGATCTAAAAAAATCGGAGCAATAGACGTACACCGCGATACGCGTCGTGTATAGCTATTAATTATCATTATTATTATTATAATATTATACTTATACGTAAAATATATTAAATACCATTTGTCAGTTCAGTGCATTTATCGATGAATTAATTCCACAGAATATTAAACTATAATAATATAATTATATAGTCGGTATAATATGCGCTTATGAATATACGACGATAATATTACAATAATATTATAACACAATATTACCTATACATAATTATCAAAAACATACCTAATATTACGGTAATAATATTGTCATCCATTCGGAACGTCCAAACATCGTCGTAGGTCGTAAAGGCTATTTTATTTTGTTTTGTCTATTTCAATACGTTCATACGATAAGTTTTAACTTGTATAGTATTATATTATATACAGGACACGTGACCGCGGGTCATCAATTATCATGTTATGGACAACGACAACGCGTATAAAAGTTGTTAGCGTTCCCGTGTCTCGCCTTTCCCTGACAACTACAATAGTTTCCGTCTCTTAATCTTTCCAAGCCCTCGTTCGGCGACGACGGTGGGACCGCGATAATATTTCTGAACAAAACAGATGACACGTTTGGCGGTCTGGAAAATGAATGAAAACAACATTAATGGCGAACCGGAGGCGTTTTAATTTATCGCTTTCCGGGTGTAGGCCGTCCTTTTTCGTCGTACGCGGGAAAACAAACAGACAAGACAAAACGATTAAAATTACGTCCGCCATTCGCCACGCACCGTGCGTTATTACGAATTTGTCGGCTCTCGAGACTCTAGGGGTTTTGTTTTCGAGATATCACTATAATAACGATACAATAATGACGATACCCGAGTATTACACGTATATTTTGTATGTTTTGGAAAA
This sequence comes from Metopolophium dirhodum, assembly GCF_019925205.1. Lineage (NCBI taxonomy): Eukaryota > Metazoa > Arthropoda > Insecta > Hemiptera > Aphididae > Metopolophium > Metopolophium dirhodum. The sequence goes on from NC_083564.1 coordinate 11,955,388, forward strand.
ATCATTTGTAACCACCATTGCTGAGGTATTTATATTTTATTCTAAAATACGCTATCTGGATCTCGTATTTCCTCTTTTTGGAATTTATCCGTCACTGGTACAGTGGTACAACAATGTACTACATATGGACAACGTTTATTTAGTAGAACAGTATAGCAAGTTGGTAAAAATATATTTTCGTTGGTTGAGTTTTTGTTTTGACACGTATATGTCTTATGCCTGGAGGTCATTCTATAATTTTGTGTGACAGTGAAACACGGAGAGCGTTAACTTATTCTCACATATCTAGGGGCCAATTGTTTGGTGACGAGGAAGGATTGGGCAAAGATTTGCCATATTCCGACTCTGGTGACTATTACTTCGTCTCTTTTTTTTAAAAAAAAATTAGTGAAAATTTCCATATTGTAATGGAAAGATTTTAGATTTCTTAAATATTGTTTGTAAGCGGTAGGTTCTTTATTCCGATTTTCTGCCATGCTTCCTTTGGTTTGTGGTTGATAGTATTGAGTGTCCCTGAAGTCGAGTTTACGCGAGCATTGTAATATACTATTTTAATAAGTTCATTCATACATTTTTTTCTACAAATACACAGATAATAAGTAGGTACCTGTGTTATTATTATTCCAACTCGTGTCTTGAAAATGTTCAAAGTTTAGTAGGTATACCTCTATAATAGGTGTACTTTAGGTACAATTATTTACTTTCCATTTTGTTCTCGTTTCGCTTTTTGTTTAGGTATTTTATAAGAAATATGAATAGCTTACGCGATATTAATATAAATATATATACGCTGTAACTACAAACGTATAATACTATATAACATATGGTTATAGCGATCACACTGATAGCTGCATACTGAGACGAAACACATAATTAAAATAAGTGATTACATACTTTCTTTTTCAAAGTAAAATGTTTTTTTTTTTTTGATTTGCATACAATCGAATTGTTCAAAAGTTTATCATTACGATTTTCCCCGCGCACGAATGGAAAAATATTTAAAAATATCATTATCTTTAAAAAAATGAAAAAGAATCAAGGGATAAGTGTTTTTAAATTTTGTACTTCGATGAATTAGTAATTCGCGCTGGCACAAACCGTCGTCCGTCATCGTCATTGTACGAGTACCTCTATATAATATATTATATTATATATTCCTGTACATGTACCGTTGTCTTTTTAACGAAGAATATTATATACTATTATTTTCACTCGTACGAACATCAAACACGTCGGCAATATCCGGGAATCATGTGTTTGCGTTCTAACGACGAAAGGGTAAACATAATAATATTTCAACAGTATTTGGCGAACGCGAGCAAATTCTGCATACACAGTGTGTGCGTCGTACAGTTGCTATAACATAATAGGACGTGCCCGTGAAAGGCAAATGAGCTTATGTACTTACGCGTGCGCGTATATGGTATGTATATAATATAATGTAGGTAGGTACACACAGCGCGAGAGCGGTACAAAAAATGATACCTATAAGGAATAGGTTAGGTAGGACGTATAATATACACAATATATAATATATATATATATATATATATATATAATACAGTTGATACAATTTTGAGTTCGTTAAAATACACATAATATTATATATTACATACCTGTGTAAGTATAGGTACCTAATATTATACTCTTGGTGATTTATTTAATTGCGTCGGGTAATAATATTGTTGCGTAATATACATAATATTATATTATTATTATGACATTGTACGCGCGTATAATACTGTAAAAACTTGTTTGATTCGAAAATAGGATTAATGTATACGTGAGATTTACGCATTTCCATCCCATCGAGCGACGGCTAGAGATTATTATGATTTTAAATTAATATTATTACCTATTTTATGTTCGACGACGCGCGGAATACAAAAAAGTGGTATCGACCATAGCGGGAGCGCGACACCAGCTGCTGTTTCGCCGTGGTTATATATCGACAGGTATATAATAAAATAGGATATGTAACTATAATACCTATAATAGCTCTGGTATTAGGTAAAGAACGCGTAAAAAGACAATTAAAACGATCTGTAGGTTGCAACGCAATTATTATTTGTAACGGTGGTTCGTTTTGTCGTGTCGGTAATGAGCTCTGTCGTGTAGACCACCGCCGTCGCGTGCGTAAGGTAACGTTGTGTGGTGGTGGTGGTGTGTGTGTGTGTGTGTGTGTGGGGGGGGGTCGTAATTACAATATAAGTTATCCTGGGAAGGATTTATAATCCTTCTGGATAAGTGTTTCCGTAGATGGGGGGTTTGAGCGCGGTATATATTACAAGAGGTTTTTATCAATACGAAGACTCGTTTGGTAATTATACAACTCTAATAATATTATTTAAATACAATTATTTTAATGAGTACTTACTTTACTGTACTATTTCAAGATGGATTTTACTAATAAATTATTCAATATTTCTTCGGGTTTACACGTTATTATGGTTAATGCAATATTGTCATATTGTGATGCATTAATTATACCTAATCTTTTTGCTATTTGATAAAAGTGAAGATGACAAGGTTAGAAAGAAAATTTCAACTACCTAATTTAGGAGCATCGTGCATGGCTCATTTGTGTCCCTTTAAACCGAGTCACGTGCAGGGGCAAAACTGCTGATACCATAACAGACAACAATAGTCTAGAATGACTTGGTGTGGGTAATTTTTACAATACTTTTTTTACTGACCATTATTCATTATTATTCTCAATAGTTAATCACTTTATAAAGTTAGAAAGTTAGATAATCTATGACATCGACCTGAGGCCCCTAAGACATCTCGTCCTTGAGGCCTCGGTGCATTGCACCCCCCACTAAATCCGGTACTGCGTGTGTCATTTTAATAAAGTTAATAATAGTTTGAATCTTGTAGGAAAGGAGTATTTAATGTAGGTACATCAATATCCTAAGCATTGGCTTATTCAAACATCAGTGTCTAATTCATATTATTATATAGAATGTAACGAATGGTACGGCACTCACTACAGCGAGAACCGATTACGGCGGCCAAGGTGAGTTGTATGGTTAGGTGGTCGATGAGCGTTGTCTGACGGAATATGTCACTGTGTATGTGACATGTGGTGCTTTCGACGGGACGAGAACATTTTAAAAAAAATTGTATTTCATCACTATAATATACTCCGTCTAACTACGGATATCGGCGTGCTGCCGATAACGATATTGTTAAAAACAATGCGTGTTTGACGAAAATTATTTCAAAAGCTTTGCGTGTGTGTTATTATCATTCGGCGTATTGTTTACCGCCTGTTATGCTCATGCAAATGAGTGCATTACTATTCGCGACGGGTACCTACGACGGTACCCGTGGGACCTATAAACAAATAGATGCCAAATAGTTTTTAAATTATTATTACTTATCGTACGTTGTGTACCAGTGCGCGTTATGGAGCAGAGGATATTTTTGCGCGCAGTTTTATTCTCTTGCGCGCGCCAGGATTTAATATTATAAACTCGGTGGCGCAATGCCGCTGGGAAATAATTTACCGCGAGCCAAGCACATTTCGCCGCACTCGCGGAATATCTTTGCCGAGCATAATAATTAGTACGAATGCGTGCCATTAATTCGATTCACCGCGATAAAATATAAGACACTGTGCCGTTTGTTTCCGGTTCAAATGTACGCACGGAGTTCGTTCGAAAAATTAGCATTAAAATCGATCGCGCGTCTTCGAATTACATAAACGCGGTGTAAATGTCTGCCATTATTATGATGTTTGTCTTACGCACGATGCCAAATAATATTTCCGAGAGGTTAAAACTTTACATCTCGTGTGCACATTAAACTATATAAAACAACACGATTTCGAGGAAATATATTTTATGTGATGTAGGCATGAAGATTAAATAAGTCGTTACTACAATATTATTTAACTCTCCACAAGCTTATGGTGTGTTATAAACTTTAGCTAGGTGTACTTACCTATATTATATACAGGCTGATTCACACCGTACGCATGCACATCCCTCATTCACACCGCAATAATTCATAGTTATTCGAAATATGATTTTTGGCATTTGAACAAATAACTATTCATTATTAAACGACGAAATAGGATTGAGCCACGTTTGGTCAATCACCTCGTATAGTGTACATACAATGTATATTTTTTTCACGTCATATGCGTCATTCGTCTCAAGCCACTGTTGTAATTGTTTCGACGAGAGTAAAATGATGTCTTAGAAGTTATTAATAATCGACATGATTATTATTGTAGTAATATCAGAATTCGGTGAAGATTCAACTGTCGTTTCGGTGGCCTAAAAACCAGGACACAATCGTGGCCGTAGAAAATAACGAACTTAAAAAATATGTCAGTCGAACTAAAATTTAATATAATATTATATTATAACGAGGAGTCGACGACACGCGATTAAATCAACCGTCATAACATTATAACTTATAATACGTATCGCTGTGCTAGTCGTTTTGTACGCCCTCCTCGCATCAATCGTTCCTGTATTATTATACTGCGCACTTTTCTTACGGTTGAACGAGATACCCTGTTATGGGCATACGCGATATTATTATTAAATCCTGCCCACGTCGGCAGTCCATATAGTTTTCAACTACATCATTACGTTGAAAGGGCCCTGTGCACGTTATAGTACAAGTGAACTGTAATAATAATTGTCATAAATCATACGCGATGAAGTCAAAGCGGAAGTACACGCGACCATGTATCACACGTTTTGACAGTGAAACAACTCCCGCGTCCTTGCCAAAATTAGTCCACGATAAGCAAAACTATGTTACGAAACTATAATAGTATAATATACTTACCTAGCTGCCTCTCAAACTACGTTACACGTGTTGAGACGTTGGCTCGTTTAAAGCCTAATAAAAAAAACCGTGGCTTACGGATATAATATATTTTATGAACAGTGATTTTTCAAGCAACCCCTTCCCCCCTCTTTTGTTTTTAATATGAATTTATTCACCTATTCCGATTTTTGGAATTTTTTTACTATACTTATCATTTATTTAGAATTACCAAGATTTTTTATGCTATTTAAGGACTGTAATTTGGCAATACAAATTTTTGTTTTTCAATAGAGTACCACCCTTTTTTACTGATGATTTATTTGGGAATTTGATGTTTCTTATTTGAAATTCGAACGAGTAGTTTTCGATATATTAAACATTATGTACAAAAGTGAAAGGATAATAGGTAGTCCATGGTAATGAACATTTAAATATGGAGGCATTAATGACATGACTATATATTATATAGTTATATAGTTATAAACAATACGAATTTTATAATTTGTAAAATTGCCTGTGACCTGTGTTCAGTAAGTCGGTACTAGATTAAATATTACACCTATTGTATATTTTTTTATGACCATTTTTTAGGAGTATTATTTAAAGTATAAACATTTTAATAGCCCAGAATCACTTCGATCAAATTTTGTAAGGTTCTCATTTGAAAAATAGAAGTTTTTATCGCACCAGAACACTTTTGATATTATACAAAAAAATTAAGTATGTATCTAATCTAAATGTGGTCCTAAATTAGTATACTTGAAAATTCAAAAAATCAGAATTTGAACAAAGAAGAAGAAGAGGTGGTGAATATGCATTGTACTTTATCTACTTTAATACCTACGTACGTTAATACATATTTCACAATGAGACGATAATACCACTGACGCGCACCCGTATAATATCTCGAACGCTCTTTGACCCGCAAAAGCTTCTCACGGAAAAGAAAACGTACGAAATCGCGGGAAAACTGTTATTATTATTCGTTCGTTTCGGGACTGGAAGTGTAATAATAATAATATAATAATTGTGTCGGAAACATTTTGCTGCAGTAATTCAATATTGCCTACACATGGGAGAAATATTATTATAACATCGCTGCAGTAACCGAAATGACGGAGCGGGGCGCGCGTGTGCGGTATATAATATTAACATGCGAGAGTATTATATCGGTTTGAGATTGCCCATTAAACTGCTGCCCGGCGACCCTTTTATCGTTTTTGATAAATCGATGAGGATCCCGTGGCCGTGTCTGTATCGTATAATAATAATATGTTGTGCGTGTGCGCTCCGCGGACGGATAAAATCTCCACGGCCGTTCTATATAATATTAACTGTATTCCCTCTGTACACGTTGTATGGAAACAGTTAACGTCTTAAGTGCGCGGCGGCGGTGGTGGTGGAGAGACGCGAAGAGCTATCTATATATTATTATTATTATTTTTATATTCGAGTAAGTATATAGACATATAAACTGCAACGTCGCGCTGACCAAGACGAGGCTTTGTTTGATTGATGGTTTTCGCGTCTCATGAATTATACATGTGCGCACGTGTGTGTGTGTTGATGTGTGTGGGGTCTATTTTCCGGGCGCAAAAATGTGAGTGGTATAATTTCTTTTCACCCCTCTCGTCCCTTCGATACTACCCGACGACGTTCTTTTTGTTTTCCCCGAGAACCCTATTGGACCCATTCTGCCGTGTTGTTATTTCGTTTTCTATATTATGCGTATACACTATACCTATAAGCATTCAAAACGGTAACTATCTTAAATGTATATAAAATATTGAAAGTGTGTGTTGTGCGTGTGTGCGAGAACGAAAGGGGAGAAAAGAGAGTGGGATGTGCAAGAAACGAAAATAGAATAAAACAGAAAGGGAAGGAATGAAAATTGTTTTCATTCATTTTCGGCTCATTATTATTCGCATATAAATAATAAATATCGATTCGATGCCCAAAAACGATGGGAAAATCTGCACAGTTTACCTTTGCGAAACAAATGTTGAGAAACGAAAAAAAAACATAGTGCATAATAAATAATAATATATTTAAATTAAAAGTGTGTTTTCCATGTTTTAAACGAAATTGTTTTATTTTTTTTATGAAATACTTTAATCTATAAATAAATAACTGTATGACATATATAATAATATTAACGTTGAGATAACTTCACATTAGTTAACAAACATCATAACATATCGAAATAATTTTGTTTGTAAGAAGATACATCGACAGAATTAAAAATTAATAACATAACAACATAAAGCGCGTACATATTTATAACTACACAATAAAGTGAACAATTTTTAATATTTTACATTTTGATTAAACTAAATTAAATATTTATATTTTATGATCAGTACGTACATTGATATTAAATGATAATTATTTAAACTTTAAAGATAAAACTATTATAATTATTATTATAATAAAGTTACAAGTAGTACCTTATAACGCAATTATATACAAATAAGTCTGTAAGTAAATACTAAATAATTTATAGTTATATATATTTTTGAAAAATATTATTAAATATTGTTGTTTGAGCGTGGAACAATTTAAACATAAAGTTTATTATATAATTACTTAATTAAAATGTTAGAACGACTTGACTCGTGATTCATAATAATATAGAGTAGTCTTATCATTAGTCGGATACTTGTGTTTGAACTCGAAAAATGTGAAAATGAACAAAAATGAATAACACTTACTCGGAGGATCTTTATCCGAGAACTATAGTTCGCACTCGAAACTTTTATTACCGAGATCATATCGTATTTTTATGACCGTCTAGCTCATTTTTTTTATACTACACACCATTAAGAGAAACTACCCGATGAACAGTTTTATGTGAGCCACACCGGTGATTTTATGTTGTTCAAAAATCACCAACCTTATAGGTTACTTCGGAATTTTATTTTTTACTTTAGTAAGACGTATAATATTATGGAATTCCTCTTACGAAATAAATATATTTAGATCGTAATTCAAATTCTAAACATACTTGGGTATTTTTAAAAATAGAAGCTTATTATAAATAGTTGTAATATAAATAATGAACATCAAATATGAAATGTGCGGTGGTTGTAAAAAAATTTGCTATTCAAAATATTATGTAATTGTTATTGTCATTCTAAAACCGGAATTATAGTTTTATTTGTCCAAACGAAAGTCAGTTGTAAGCATTATTATAAAATATATAATACAATATCTTTGAATATTTAGATATAATTAACCTCAACTTACAAAGTTATGGGTTTCCTTATTTGAAGAGGATTACTAAATAAACATCTCTACACTAATCTTACCTACTATAAATAATTCTCCTCATAGGTATCATTAATTGTGCTGACTGTAGTTTAAGAGAAATTACAGTTTAAAAGTCAAATATTATGTTACCTAACTGGTGGGTACTTGAGTGGTTTATTGAGTCTATTATAGCCAGGGGCGAACTGGCAAGGGTGGCTGGTGAGCAACCCCCACCTGGTTATGTCAAAAATTTGGGCTGGTTGAATAAATTTGGGCCGATAATTTATAAATACGTCTTTATTATTAGCAAAAAATTGTGCTGATTTTCGGTTTCCCCGGGGCAAAATTGTATTCCCAGTCCACGCTTGATTACTTATAGCGTGATTGACATACAAAATAATGTCTTTGTTAAGTATAAAATATATTACAAATTAGTATTAAAAAATACAAAACACATTGTTTTGAGTTTACATTTATAATATATTTCATATTTAACGTATTTATGCAAATTATTTCTGGGGGGACGGAGTGGCCAAGCGGACTAGTCGACCTGAGTTCGATTCCTCGGCCATGGGTGGCATTTTTCTTCGGACAAGTCACGGTGTCAGGAGAACAAGTGCCGTCATCCCCCACCCTGGCATTCTGTTAAAATTTCTTTTGTATTATTATTATATATATATATTTTTTGTGAATCTAAAAATTAAATTGTCTACCATAATATAATATTTTTATTCTTTATTATTCACATTGTCATATTATTTTTATACATACTTTACTTAAACAATCGTTATTTAATTATTTTACGTGACCGTTATTCTAAAAGGTATACATTTAATAGTGCTATAATAGATTGTTTTAGATTATTGATAAAAAATAGTAATTTATTTAATATTTTAATTTTTCAGGGTTCGAGTTTGGGTCAAGAAGTTTTCGATGTGGTTGTAAGACATTTAAGCCTTCTCGAAACAGCTTACTTTGGGCTTCGTTATTTGGATTCTCAAAATCAAACTGTAAGTTAAATTACAATTTATGAAAAAAATATTTACTTATATTAAGTGAAGTAAACGCATTTATTAATGCTGTTTATTTAAATGATCTTAGGTATAACAGTTATTACTTCACATCGGATAATTAAGATAGTAATAAATAATAATACTAATAATATAGTCACGCGTAAAACAAACAGATTTTTGTGTTGTGAATAAAACTGGTAAATCAGAGAATACATTTATTGTATGACCTACCTACAAGTAGGTTATTTAAAGAAGTATATAAATAATATACTTTAAAGTATATTATATAATAAATAATAATATTCATAACGACACACACAATATTTAGGTCCATTGTTTGCTATAGGTAAACAGTGTACATAAAGAATATTTTATAATAATATAGTATATTATATAATTCACATAATTATAGGAACGTACAAATATCTCAAATTCTAACAGATTTACTTAACTATTGACGTCTATTTAAATATCGCAAGTAAGTTCTCAATACGGCATTTTTTCTGTTATTTTTAAATTTTGAAAATTAAAACTCCATGTTTGTGTAGTACAAAACGCATAGGTACCTAAAGGATAATATAATAATTCAGGGCTTGTTGTCGTTTGGGTGGATGGGGGGGGGGGGGGGGGAGAACCATACACTGACGACACTTTGGCGTGAGTATTTAGTAAGGGGTTATGTGTGTTTAATTTATTAAATAATAAGACGTCGGGACCATTGTCCACGCTTGAATTTCCGGGGATAGAGATAGAATATAGAGTACGGTTTGAACGCGGGAATTGTTATGATATTGAAGGCGGCTTATTCGTGTTGAGTATCAAAGTTTGGTTATTTCGGTGAACTTAAGAATATAGATCCGTGTGAAGTATAGACGTGGCCTTGTAGATCTGACCAACAGCAATGTTTTGGGAAGTCCCTATATTATAATATCAGTTTATCCCCCGCCCCACCAAAAAAATGAAAAAGAAAAATTACAAAAGTTAGTTTAGTTAATTTTATTGAGTTTATTGAGTCATATAGCGACCATACTTGTAAACAAACTCATGGAACGGAGCCGTGGAGGATATGATTTGAATTACTATAATGGAGGAGCATAAATTACTTGTTATAGATTATAGCCTATAGGACTATTATGACTTATTGGTCTAAGGATTTCCGATCGAAATAATTGTGTTAGTTTTTAGTTTTAGAGTCCCAGAGTTGAAAAATATCATACATCGATATGGTTTTAAGCAGAGACTTATAATTTTGGTTTTGAGGGGATTTTTAAGTATTTCCTCTCTCTGTAATTTAAAACCGAGAAAATGACCTCTGTTTCGATTTATAATACGCATACGGTATGCCTACCTGTGAAATTGTGTTTAGCACTCCACAGTTAATAATGTTTTACGCCGCACAACTTTTGCAGTATTATTTTATAATAACACAATACTGTGTGTGCGACCGTCCTGTTGTTATTATGTTCAATTATTATGATATTAACACAGTTGCAGTAGTATTGTTAATTATTGTATACATCATACGCGCATTTATTATTATAATATTATTATATGTGTGTATCCATATGCGGTCGATAATAGTTTATATTTTGTATGCTTTTGTTTCAGCACTGGTTGGATCTGTCCAAGAAAATGAACAAACAGATGAAGGGTATGTACACGCATATATATATATTTTAAATACAAAGTTATATTATATTGCGCTCGCGATTTCGTGTTAAAAACCTCTTGGCCGAAGTTCGCGCCCGGGTGACCCGCAGCAACCCCGCGTGTGTTATTGTCGTCACCGCAACCACGGGTTCGGTTAGCCCTTCCGGCAGCCGCGGCCGTTACGGGTGGTGCTAACCACTATTTACGTCCACGGGGGGGGGGGGGGCACGCATAACGTATTAAATCGGATATCTACGTATATATTATATACACGCCCGACGTTCCAGCGGCGAGAGGGGAGGGCGCTCAGAGGCTTATTAATGGGGTTACTCGCGCGGTGGATACGCGTTAAAACCGTAATAATTGTATAGTTGCATATAAATAAGCCTGGGCCACAACCCTTGTCAACGGCGCGTGTGTACTTGGTCCATTTTTTTTCATCTCACCCGAGCGTGTATGTGGAATGTGGATACATTTCATAATCAGAACCGTTATAGATTCGTATCGCCGAATTTCCCGGAAATCGAATCGATTGGGGCCATACGGAGTGATTCGCTAAGCACGCTCACTTCTCTTCAATAATGCCAAAAAACAATACTTTCATTAAACACATAGATTTTTTTTTACCACTTAAAGTCTTAACCGTTTTGTTACACGATACCAACTTTTTTTTAAATAAAAACCACTATTTAATTCTCTTAACTGTTGGATGGATAATTTTTTTCAACATTTTAGTGCTTCTAAATTAAACTTTAAACGAGTAGTTTCTGAGTTATCAAACTTAATAATATTATAGGTTTACCATAAATATAGCAGTCTATATAATATTTTAATACATTTATATACTGATTAGAAATTACTAACATATTTTTGGAATCATCACAGCCGCCAAACGTTCTCAACCCATAATATTGTTATGGACTATATATACGGTCTTGGTATTTAAAATTTGGTAACTTAGAATAGTCATTGTTTTGAATTTAAATTTCGAAACTCATCTTCCGAATAATTTGAGTGGGTAATTATATACTTGAAAATTCCAAAAATCATGATTCTTATGAATTCAACTATTGAATTAAATTATGAGTTGCAAATTTGTTATTAAAGAGCATACTTGGTGAATCACCATTCACGTATAAACCTAATACCGCAGTATTTAATAATGTTATGATCGATGTCCTTCAAGATCTCTAACATTGCGCTAGACTAGTCCTTGCAGACTTGCAGTACACCCCCCGCTAACACTATTATAGCAATAATAATAATAATAATAATATCGTAACTGCTGTGCATGTTATTACCTACCGGGTACACACACGCCACCGCTCTCTCGACCCAGGGGTTTTAATGGCAGTAAAAAACATTTCGATTAAAATCGCCAACGCTCGTGATTTACGACCCAATAACGCGCGCATCGGCTGCGGCTCCTTCCTCGTCGTATACGACCTATATTATAATAATATTTATACCGGAATTGTTTCGAAACGCGCAATAATATGACACAACGCCATAATAATACTTCACAGTAAAATCGATATATTTATACCTTTTTCCAAAACGTTAAAATTGATTGTTGTACACCGTGAGTCGAAACATGCGGATACACATTATAGTTTAGTACTTTACAGTGAGACACTCGCCCCATATATTAACACCTTTACAGTCAGTATTTTAAAGATTATATATCTATACTTTTATAAAATTTATAATAGACATGAGGTGACTTGTATTTCGTAGTGACTCAATCATTCTAAATATCACACGGATTCATGAAAAAAATTAATTTGATTTACAATATAACTAAGTAAGATAATCCAGGTTGTTTCAGTTTGTTTTTTATTTTTGTTACAATTAAAATACATGGCTTTGTCGATTTCTTACACAGCGACCGTCCGCGTGCATTGAACCTCGACGTACGCGTTAAATAATCTCGTTGCATAAACTAACGATTACTGACGGTTTTAAATATAAAAAATAATGAAAAAACCGACATTATTTTAGGGTGGTTGTCTTAAATCAAAAATAGTGTACGTGAACAACTCCGAACGAAAATTAACCGTGCTAGAGAGAGAGGGAGAGATCAATATTGTTTTTAATAACGAGTACCGGTGGAAACTAATTTGGGTGTCCATTACTTTTGCTTGTATTTTAAGTAGCTGTAAAACGTGCTTGTAATTAATTTCGCGACATTAATTACGCCGGATATTGGCGCGTGTGCGGGTGGGTGGGTGTATAATGTATATAGTGGAAATCCGTCGGAGAGTAGTCGGCCAGGTAAATATCGCATTTCGTTTTATTGGCAATATAAAAACGGAGCGACGTCTTTATGCTCGTAAAGAAAAAAATAAGTAAAATAAATCACAAACGCTTTTTAAGATCAATTTTGTGGCCAAACGTTTCTTTTATTAAAGAATTCTTGGAAGGATATCATTTTTTAAATTTTTCTTTTGGTTTTTACCGACCCACTATAGTTATACACTCAGTCCTAACATGATGAATTTAGTATTATTAGGTACAGTCTGAAAGTTATTCCCGTTGGGAAAGCCAACGATGTTGGTACAAAACTTGATGCTACACACGTCGACTAATTGGTCCCTCCCTACCCCACGTACATTTGGCGCCATGTCCGAGTGGTGGTGGTTGGATAACACCTATACCTCCGTATAATACCACGTACCTCCATTATATTATATCGTGTGCCTTATGTGTGTCGTGTGTGACTCACGAACACGACATAATATAGGTACTCAGAATTATACATATTGTATAGTTAATCTCACTGGTCTCTTTAGTTTTCTACACAGAAACCATATTATATAATAATATTGTTTTGTCTTGAAAACAAACCAAAACCTACGCAAAAAAACATTTTGTTATGTATACTATAAAATACTTATATAGATTGGTCACGGTTTTTATTTTGGCGTTTTTACGTTTCAGGTAACGAGAACTTCACCTTTTACTTCGGTGTGAAATTTTACGCCGCCGATCCGTGTAAGCTGGTTGAAGAAATCACCAGGTAAGTTATGACGATTTTTATAGATATAATTTATAATATTATTATAATGGCTAAACGGTGTTATGCGTTCATCTGAACATTGAAGATAATATTTTAGTTTCTGTTTGTCCGCGATTGTATAAACAAGTCAAAACCAGAAATATGGCAGTGTATAATATTACCTATAATATGTATAATTCATTACTCATCAACGAATTCCATCTCATAAAAAATACTAACCTATTGTTCCTACGCGGTAATTAGCTATAATCTTGAAATCAAACGCTCGAACGACTTTGAGGCAGATCTTTTTTATATAATATATTATTTTAAACATAATTAGAAGCAATTTCGTGGAACAGAGAAAACTTCGGGTGCGTACTCATCTTTTATTATTTAAAGACGCATTCAATAATATTATTATTACAATTTTGGAATTTTTTATTAGTATACTTAAAGATTTAAGAATTTAATATTTCAAATAAATTACGATTTTGTATATAACCTGGCTGAGCATATATGCTCGATAAATCGCTCTGTATACAACGCGCGGTACTTATACTTATACGAACGGATAGTTATTACAATTTCATGCCATTGCGAAATGTCTAATAAAAAAATTATCGTCACACACCAAAATATAACCACTTTTACAGGAAAATAATAACAAAATAAACACTAGCGCGCGCGCGCACTAAATTCGTCTGTAATTACCAAGGCTGCTGCAGTTAAACGTCCATCGAGCGACCGCGTATCGACAGGCTGAAGTAGGTACTTCAGTACTTGCACTCCCAATTATTGGATCCGGTGATTTACGACGGTTTTAATAATACCTACGAGTGTGTTGGGTTTACGGTCGATCGACTCGCGGTCGGGTTATCGACGTAGCAGCAGAGGATGATGTGTTCGGGTCGGCTGTCGCGTGGGCGGCAGCTGTAGTTGTTGTGCCGCGGTTTATGCAAATAGTACGATATTATAATATAGGTAATATATTATTGTGATGTTACATTTTGCCGGTATGGGTACGGTCGTCGGGTTTTTCGTTATTTATTTTAGAGCCGCGAACACAAAATCCGATAGAAAAACGTGGCGTATTCCCCTTTCCGGCTCTCTCCCGACACACTGCAGCAGCACCGCAAGCACAGGTTTTAGATCGATTAGATAATCAAAACAAACACACTGCGACGCTATATTATAATATTATATATTGATATATTTTTAACGTTGGTAAAAATAATTTGCGGCGCATAAATTATAACATTATAAATTATTATGGAAACTGTACGAGGAAACCGACATTTCGATCCTCGAGGTTGTTGCAGCGGAGTGCTCGCGGTTAATATAATATTATTATAAAAGATTTTTATCGTTCCGAGGCGCATATTATTAAAAATAAAAAACCGCGTGTCGCAATCCATTTAAACTCCCCGGGAGTGTAGATTATAATATTTTTATAATATTGTATATATCAAGACCACTGCAATTTTATTTTACACCGTTTGCGTATGTATTTATACCGTAGATACCAACCAACCAACTACATATAATATTGAGTAGGGACGCAATTTTTTTCTTTTCCACTTCCATCCCTATAAGTATACAGGGTAATTAATTAAAGTTGCCCGTATATTATTATATATTGTTTTTATAAAATTTCGTTTGAAATTAAACTCCATTTATTTCATTTTACTCTTATTTATAAACAATAAAAAATGCAAAAATATAGTGTGTACCCGACTTTTTTTATGTAAAAGTATCGTTTTTTTATCAAAACGTTGTTTTCAGATTGCTTTAGTAGATTTTTCCTTCACTTTGGCTTATATATTTTGTTTTTGGATAAATTAATTGATTTTTTTTTCTCACACTTTTTTTGGTCTATTATTCGCTTACACAAATCGTATTTTCAATATACTGCAGTGTAACTAATTTATTATTTTTTTTTTACTATATAAGAATTTGATTTAATTTGTTTGTTCGTTTAGTATTAGATTCTGAGTGGAAAGATTGATGTGTGTTTTTTTTTTGTGTCTGTCATCATGGTTTGGGGAAGCAAAACTGGTTCGATTTTTTTCAACAGTATCTTGTTTGATGGGAAAGTGAATCTAGTTGGTACATTCGGGAGATCAAATTTCCCAATAGTTTTTAAAAGTGACGGGAAAAACAACAAAAAAATTTAGGAAAAACGAGAATTTTTACGCAAAATCGGTTCTATAATAAATGAACATATACATAGTTAAAAATTTATAAAATGTTCAACTTTTATAGCTAAGGAATGACAATTTAAAACAAGGCTCCGCGTAAATAGGTTATATATAAATTACTTTATTCACAATAATATCATCAAATATACTTGGTAATATCATAAGCTGACTGACCGTTTTCGCTCAGAATCGTTTTTCTTATACAATGATATTACATCATTGAATTCAAATTTAACACCATCCATTACAGTGACCCACTTGTAACCTACTGTACAGCAGAGCGACATACACTTATCCACTTTTTTTTTAAATATGTTATTGTGTCTATGGAAAACAATAAAACTTTGATTTATTTGATTTTTTCTTTCTATATATTTGAATATAGTTTCTAAACTCAATGAAAAGTTCACATATTACTTTTGATCGAATAAATATAGCTTGTGTATTGCTAAGTCCATAACTAAATATTTACAAACAAAAGTCCAAACTTCATAATTCTAAAAGCAATAATATTATATTATATAAATCGATTTTTATCAACTCGTCTATAAAAAAATGTGTTATAATAAAATTCATAGCGTAATACGTAAATACCAACTATTAAAAGAAAACTAATATCTTAAATTATAATTCATTTTAATTTTAAATCTGTTATAAATCACAATATAACAAACACTTAAAACCCAACGAATAACCACTATTATAGGTTTATATTTTATAGCCAGTTATAATTTGCTTTAAATCATCTTTGATATTTCACTTTCATTTTAAGTACACAAAAATAAGGTTATTATGAGACCATTTGGCTTATCGTCAGTATGTAACGTGACCTATAAATCAAGACACTTCGGTGTACCCGTACTTGAGAATGGAGTTAGTAATATGCTCCATCGAGTTGAAAATCTCTATCCGACCTGTTCCACGATAATTCGACGGCGTGCTTACGAAGCCATTTATATTATTTAGTTAAAATAGATTGCTTGTATTTTATATTTACGCTCGCGTTATAATATTTACTCGCGATCGATCAACATTTTTGGTTTTTTATCGCCTTGCATTCTTATATAATATACTAACTTACTGTTCTTATATATATCAGTGAAAACTCATTTATCACACATCTATCGGCGCGAAGTTAACACTTTTTGGCGCCAAGTAACTGATCTCATATAAGTCGCAATGAACGACACCATCATTTTTTCTGTATTTTTTTTCTTTGGAAGTTTTCAACTCTATATATTCAGCGTATATAATATATTGTTTGTATAATACTGGTATAGTGGTATCTACCACTTCCGTCCCAAGTAAGGCGTATTGTATTAATTTATCACGAGGGAAAACTTACTTGCGCTCGATTCGCAGACGGTAATGAAGATTAAATTTATGCCTATAAATATTATATATATATATATATATATATATATGTAGTCGATTGGTTGCTTATTGTATATAAGTTTGTATTGTTACTAATTGAAATCTTCATTCAAACTATATAATATATATATACCGCAACCACGGTAGTTGGTAATTTCCTGCATTCGATACCTGCAGTCTCGTATTATGATAATATTTATGTATAATTTATTATTTTCTTGATTGTTATATCGTTCAGTTTAATCAGTTGTTTTTGAATTTATCACGTGTGCTTGATCGTCATCGTATAATATTATTATGTTTGAATCTCGTGAAATTTTCGTTACGATAAATATCGCAGATTAAAATATATAAGCATCTATGTAATAAGATTTTAATAAAATATCTTTTATATTAATAATATATGTTGATTTTACTGTACCTACTCGATAACTATACATCGAATTAAATATTCTGAAAGTATTTTATACACTATTCGCTGCATACTTTAAGCATAGAAAAATGTTAATACTTTTTTTGGAAGGCATTGTGGGCTTAATATTTTAAATTTTCCGACTACAGTGTTAAGAAATAATTATTTTTCAAATGACTTGTTAGTAATTACTAATTAGTATAATATACAAATTAATCGGGCGTATGCGTGCGAAGCGTAGTTAGAATATTTCTGAATTATATAAGCGAAATGCGAAAAATATTTTTTTGTCATAATAATATGTATATTGTGTATAGTCTAATGTTCCTGAAAATATTACAACGGAATGGGCAATGATTTACATATTATTCGCACTGTTAGCGCTTCTTTTGAATGTTTATTTTAATCGTTTCGTATTCCATGTGAACTTGTGCATATTTTACCCGAGCACATAAGTTTATAAAATATTAGTCGAAGCCGCCACATCATAAAATTATTAGACCTACGTAGGCGAACAAACTTCTCTCCGACGACGGTCATTTATTATACAAACAGTCTCATATACGAATCGTTAAGCACTAGGTCCAGTCCCACAAAACGGCGTACTTTATCTTTATAGTTATTTATTATAGTTTACAAAGTTCTAAAATAATATGTCACACGTTTGACGATATATTGCTGCGGGCCGATGAAACGGCATGGTATTTTAATTCGCTGTGAATACATTTGCGGCGGGCGATCACAATTTTAGAATAGATTGTTTTTCAATACGTTAATGATCCACGCAGTAGGTACATATAATGCACCTTTTTGAAGTATTAAAATCAATTTATTACTATTTGATTTCTTCTATATTTTTTCACACCATGCATTATCACATCTTTTTTCTTCAACAATGCAACTATTTAAAATCGGCTTTTTAGAATTTTTATATAGGTACCTATATTTAAAGATACTTTTTTCAAATTCTTGAGATTTTTTTAACTATTCAAGGGGTTAATTGTAGATATACAAATTTCTGTTTTCAAAATGAGAATACCATTTTCTACTGTAAATTATTTGACAGATAATTCTTCTGAAAATGTTGACGAATAAAAACCAACATTTGAACTAGGTAGTAGTTTTTAAGTTATTTAAGTTTGTGTAAGGACAATGGTAATTTTAACATTTTAGTGATCAATTAATAATTTGTAAAAATGGTTCAAGTAAAATAAATACTAGCTCCAATATTACATTTATTTTATATTTTTGTTCAAAAATGTTTGAGAATTGTTATCCTTAGTAGTATGGACATTTTAATAACTGAGAAACTATACTCGTTCGAGTTTTGAATTAAATACATCAATATTTTGAAAAAAAATCATCCCTTAAATAATTGACAGTAAAAAAGGGGGATAGGTGGATCTAATTTGAAAAACAGAAGATTTGCGTCGCCACAGGACCGGAGGACCCTATACTCAAGTGAACATGCTTGGTGAATCATTTGTAGTAAAATTATTGTTCATACTTTTAGTTGAAATAATCGCAATTTATAGTTAGTACAACTAAATAAATACAACTAAACCTGAATGGTAATAACAACTAAATGAATAGCTATCAATATGCCATCTTGAAATTTAGGGCTATATACCTATGGACTGTTTAAATAGTTACCACAACTATTTTTTTTCTGTTCTCTATGTTTTTGCGCGTGCGTTCCAGTCGAAAACATATTATTTCCGAGTGGAAAAACAAAAATCGAACACCAACCCACATCAGTTGTACTGTTTTACTTTCACTGTAGGTATGGTTCTTTCGACGGTGCATTGGAGTCACATATATCATATAGACGGCGATTTGAAATTAGCCATCTGACGCCGTGTACATAGCCGCTGCGTTTACGAGGGTCTAAACAGAGTGTTGGGAGGGGGGGGGGGTGTGAAGAATAGAAGAGCTTTTGTGTCCAGCTCATTAAACTCGGTCAGGACGGTTCTGTCGTATCTTTTTATTTCATTATTATTTTTCTCAGTTCGTTGAACACAAATCACGCACACCCTATGTGGTTGTTCGGTGGGCGAACCATTACAGCACGTAGGTACCTATACATAAGTGTACCTACACTACAATCCGGCACTGCCGTTGAAAAAGCCCACACGCGCGTCAGCAATAGTAATGCGTGAAAAATAAATCTCCAGGTTTTCGATTTCCTACGAGACGCCAAGACAAAAAGAAAAATATTGCACCCGTACCTACGACATGTGAGTTTATGTGTAGAATATTATGATGTATACTATATTATACGCCTTTCGCTACACGATAATATAGTATACGTGTATATAAAATAGGAAATACTTACTGATACGAAAACTCTCGTATAATAAATCGATATTTGTCTGTGTCGATTGGTAATTTATATTTGATTTATGGTCTCGAGTATGTAAATAAATATAATATAGGAAAAACAATATTATATTTAATCGGTTTGTTTTAATTTTTACATCAATTATTCTGTACTATATTTGAACTAGGAATAGTCGAATAATCGATCGTTACCGTAATGTCTGTATTTAATAATAATAATAATAATACTTACCTGTAGCCAAATGCAACAACAAAGTTCAGACCAACTTATGCATTAATTATAATAATAATTACTATTTATATCAATCGAACATTCGTTCACTCTTGAACTAGCATCGCAGACGATAGGCGCAGGTCGTCCCTTAACCAGACACAAAATTCGTAATAAATTATTTGCACCAATAAATTTTCATAATATACTTTATTAATTATGATTAATGTTTATGATTATAAGGCTTTAAGTACGACACTATCGCAAACAATACTATTTTAATACAATGCCTGTAACGAGAGCACCACTCATCAATACTGATTAAATTAGGTATTAGTGTATTACTAGGCTATGCTATTTTCATATTTTATTATATTTTAATATTTTACTAATCCATCTAATGCGATGTATTTTGTATTTATTCTATTGCTTTCAAATTATTATACAGATTTATTTGATATATTGTATCAATTATTGTAATTTAAATATTAAATTGTTGTAAAGGACTCCGCCCGTTGATATATAATAAATAAATAAATAAACACTTTATAATTATTCCTCTGTTAATAATTTTTTATATTTTTTTTTCAAACGGCGTACTAATGAATGCTACTTTGAAATTTACGACGTGTTTGAATACGCGTGGCGTGAATAATTATTGTTTACATAAAAAGTTACAGCTTAAGGTTAAGGTGGTTGTCAATAATTAAGATCGCTAGGTATATATTAAAATATTATGAAGTCTTATTTCGTTATCGATTCTTTTATGAACAAATAAAAACTACTGTCGTCGAATACGATGATGTGGATTAAAATTTAAATAACTGTTATACAATAATATTATAATAATATGTTTCTTTACACGATATTATAATATTGTAACCAGAATAATAATTGTGAATGCATTTTTGTCTTAATTACGTTTTTTCTCTCGATAATTAATGGTGTATTATATAAACAAGTAACAACCAGATCGGATGTTCGTTTCGATCCGATTAGCGTGTTTAATGTTTATTAGGCTCCTACTTCTGTTTCCAAATGAGTGTATAACGGATTAAGTGCCCTATCCATTGTATAATTTGTAACTGCAGTCGCACACTCTCCGAGATGATAATTTACTAACAATATAAACGTCAAGTTGAGGGCGCCGTTAAAATAATAATATTATTTACGTAAAGTCTATTCCTGTTGTACATACATATTATACACTATACCTAGGTACTTATGCGTTTACATTGTTTATATTTTGTCGTAGGTGTGACTCGAGTGGTCACACATGCGACCGACATGGCGACATGCTCTCGCATGGCCTTATTGACTCGGGGACCTAAATCGCAAATATACACTTAAAACGTGGTAGGTATTATAACGAGTTGGAAAAATATTACTATGACATAATAATAATGTGCGATGGATATAATATGCATCATGCGTGGGGATACAGAAATCGGATAAAATAGTTTTCTAACTATGAAAAACGTAATGGCGTTTTAACAAAAAATATTCGAATTTCGCGTACATAATATTTTATATTATTAAACATTATAATAATATGCGAGTCGGTAAACAAGTATATATGTGTGAAGTATTTATCTCTTTATATATCATAATAACTCGCTCATTACCACGACGGCACTGCGTGAAATACTGAAATCTGCGTGATCAACTTTTTCCCTTTTCTTCTATATAATCGTGATCACGACAAAATGTGATAAACCAAAAGAAAACGAATTTTTTTACGACGCCCAATAATATTTTTTTTACCGTAGTCTGCACCTACGTATTCGACGTAGGTACACGAAAAGTTATAATATTATAGTATTATATGCGGTGTATCGAATTTCTAACCATCTAATAATAATAGTAATAATATTATCACAATTCGCAATATACGATGCGTGTGATACAGAGAAGAGGACGATACATAAACAGCATGACTTGTCGTCTGTTTTCATTCGGAAATGGGACCACCGCCGCCGACGGGGGCTGAAAGTTTATCGTCGAAAACTTTCGAATGAGGCGCTATATACTAGACGATTCGTTGCACAGAGATTAACCCAATTCGACGAATACGTATAAGCTCAATAGCTCGAGATACCGTCGGGGCGGTCGGTGTAAATAATAATCACAATACATGGATATATATACATATATATATATATACACATAATAGTACCTACGATATGTAAAAGATAGTGAAAGGTTCTATCGGTATTGTACACGCTTAAATAATATTATCTCAACGTGCAGCGCAACCTAAAACCCCTCGAAAACGTCGTACTCGTCGTCGTCTCTATGCTACTCCCCCCCCCCCCCTTTAACCCCCGACAACCTCTTGAACCTTTTTCGTCCAAAACGCGTTACTGAAAATGTGTAGGTACCGTCGTAACTGCGGGGTGACTTGAATGACACGAATGTCGTCGTTGTCGTCGTATACGATTTTATGTCTTTTTCCAACGTAAAAACGGCTACCGGAGACGACGACGTTTTTTCGTTTATATAATACAAAAATAACATATATAGTATGTAATAATATATTATCCGAATAATCCACTCCCACCCTCAAAGTTCCTATTATACGACTCGCCATACGTGACTTATATATTTTATTTAGTTATTAAAATATATAGGTAGTATATACTATATACCGCGGGTCGTAATAATTCGTAGGATCGAGATGACTTTTTTCTTGTTGACGCGTAAGACGTTCGTTTTCATTTTCTCAGTAAATAGTTGAAGTCCGCGTTTTTGAAAAACGGGCAAATGCATAAGCAATTTAAATATTCATGTGATCACACACCAAATAATAGGTACTGTTCGCAGACAAATCAATACTTATACATTATTATTTATTATCGTTTATATTATAACTATTTCATACCATTTTTTACGCATCGTTTTTCATTTTCAAATAAATATGTTTTTTCATAAGCAAAAAAAAAATTGTCAAATTTCTTACCACTAATAATTGTTGAATAGATGATAGTGGTTTTATCTCATATAATTTTAAATTTAAATCTTCAAAAACTGAAAATTGAGCATGGAATTTTTAAACTTTGGCTTCTAGTCCGCTCAGTGAAGCACGTTTAATCAAGAAAGCAAATAAACATATCGATATTGTCAGTGTATGACATTTCGAATAAGGTTTGCCCTTTAAAGAACTCTTAATCTAAGACATCGTTGTGACATAAAATAATAGAAAAAAATTGGTTAGTTTTGTTTGACCTGAAAATTAATTTTTGTTAAAGGTTTAAATACAAGAAAAAATTGTTTGAAAACGTTGGGAAAATGAATGACTGCCGTTAATAAAAATACTATTTGAAAACACAAATAGTTAATATTCGTAAACAATCGGTTGCCTAAACGATATTAATAAAATTGGTCGATGGTTGAAATGTAATATTATAGTTATAAAATATCGACGTACTTACCAACGCGTACTTAACTCTTAGTTATATACGACAAAAATTGGAAAAAAATAGTCTTATTAATTGGACAAAACTTGGGTTTAAAACAGTAAAATTACGCCGCGTACTCGCGGTACCACTGATGTTTCGTTTTAAATATTTTAACATTTAAATTAATTAGTCGATTAAAAATAGATTAGCGCAGTTCGCTGTTAATTTGCATAAAATACGAAATTATTTCATACGTTATGTGAACTTTATTTTAATACAATCTTCTAATAAGATTCGCCGAGAGGTCGTTTTATTTTATTTCGACTGGAAAAAAGATATGTATAATTTCCTCCGAATGCTAAGCCAACACAAGAAAACTGGAAAAACGCAGTGCAAGCCCTCTCTGCAGTATATATTTGTAGATAAGTCTCCATCGTTATTATTTTATTTTAAAAAGAAAAGCCAACATTTCTTTCAGATAGTGGAGATGTTAAAATGTTTCCACCGAGCTGTGTATACGATAAAATTATGCGCGTAAGTGTATTAAAAATGTAATTATTTCTAATTTATATCTAATAATAAATATTATATTATAATGATTAAAAAAATGTTTAATGTATGAAAATGAATGTTCAATTAAAAATACATAAGCTTTTATAGTTACTATTTTTTTTTTAGCATCACAAAAATGTGTAAGTATATAAAGGAATTAAAATAACTCCAGTTGATTTTTTTTTTGTCAAAAATCGTTTGACTCGTTTGAGTTTCTCCAACTTTTACGTAATATCATGTAAGTACAATATATTATACTGAAAAACCTGGAGGACCGTTCGCGTTCAACTTCTGATCGAAATATTCATGTTACATAAAACTTACGGAATACACCGTAACTACTTTAAAAAAGCGTTTTTCAAAGAAAATAAATGCGTCATTATAATAATACTAGCTACAGCTTCAGCTCTTTTGCTCTTGCTCGAAGTTTGCAGGGTATACATACATACCTATCTACCTATATTGTTATTATTATTATTATAAATCGTGACCCCTTTTGTGTAATTTTGGGGTAAATGGGGGGGGGGGGGAGGAACTTGCCTTCATGAAATGTTCGCAAGGGGAGACAGAAAAATGTATCATTTTGCCCTCTCCAAGATATGTCAACAGTGGCAATGTTTAAATCTAAAATAAATAATGAATGCATTATTAATATATATATATATTAATTTATTATAAGATAAAAATATTTATTCCCTCAAATATTGTTGCGTTAAGTACATTTTTCAAGTTTCCCCTGTCATATAATATAATATATTATGTTGACGTATTGTCAACGTTATCGCATTATCTAGGTTACAAAAATAACACAATATTATTATTTCATGAATAAATCATGATTACAGGATTATTATCATATTATTTTTTTTTTAAACAAGTTATGACACCTTTTTTAATGAACTTTTATAAGCTTGATTATTATTTAATGATATTGGATACCTACGATTTGTTTCAAATTCATTAAATGAGTTTTAATACTTGTGTAAAAACAAACAATTAGATTGCTGTTCGATTTTGGCAAATAACTTATTTTCACCCTCCCCTAAGTTTTTTCTCCACTTATGCCACTTCATGTTTAATATGTATAATGTATATGGGAGGTACCTTCAGATAGCCATTATTAGATATTGCCATTATTTAGACTAAAGAAGGGAGCTTACTATTTGCGTTAAAATACACTGAGAGTTAAATACACTACACATACAATAGTATATTGTATGATGACAATGTTGGGATTTCATAGGTTTGGCATACGGTTTTAGGTAATTGTTTCATCGAGTCATGCTACTCGAGAGATTCTATTACTATTTATATTCTGTTTACTATTACGCCATCTTTCATGTCTCTCGAGTAAATTATTATGTTAAGGGTTATTTGTGTATAATAATATAATATATTGCATTATTAATTACCATTCGTTTACTGGAGTGTAGTAAGCATTGTCTCCAAATTGTTTATATTTTTAAAAAAAATGTTTTCTTGGCACACTTCCCATGCGATATATTTATGATTCATGTAATGTGACATCGGTTGTTCTTTTGCGTTATAAATATTACTGCTGTGTTGTATTCAATGTATTATAATATTTTTTTCTTTGTCAAAAATATAAATTAATTTTCGTCCTGCAAACTTTAAGTTATTCAAATGATAATAGTCTTGTATTTCTTGTTGTATACAACATTATTACACGGATATTTCGATGTAGTAAAATTACGAAATAATTAAAAAATAAATTATGCTTTTTTATTTCGTTATTATAATATTAAATTGGTGTATTTTATACCAAAGCTTTACATTAACAGCTATACTATGATGGTAATTGTTAACATAATTATTATTCCATTATTAATATTATAATAATATTATACGTTAGGGCACATTAGTTTCATCAGTGGACATGTCTATTATAACGGTAAACATGCAATCTGGTTTTTCAACGTAAAAATTAATAATAAAACGTGCGAAATCCGATGAGTTTTATGTTAAATACATACAATTTTCAACTACCTATATTAAAATAAATATGAATTATACTATTACGGTGTTAAGCATTGGTTCTGAAACAGGCTACACAAATTATGACATACTAATTTGAAATAATTATTGTGAAATGTCTTCAAAACGTTTAATCTAATGTAATCAATTTTATTTATTCCTAATATTTTTTTCAAATATTCGATGGTATTTTTATGTTGAACATGTCCGATTCAGAACAGGAGTGATTTACATTACAAAACAACAAACTAAAATGTTGTTAATTTAATATAAAGTAAAATATTTTTGCAACGTTTTAAAATAAATTATTAATTGTACATTGTTAGGTAACTCTTGTAATATTTTCTTTGCACGTTAAAATATATCAAATGGTCTTTAATTCGACGAAACAAAATGTTGAGTTTCAAAAAATCGTTAGTACCTATTATTATACATTTATACCCTCCCCAAGTATATAGGATGAATACTTTTAAGTTTCAGGTATCTATTTAATGTTCATCCTTTTATAAACGTAATTCTTGTAGTTTAGCCAATATAGAACGTCGTTGTAGTACTAATCAAGCATTAACTTTTATGTATATTTTTTAATATTGAAAAAGTTTTGTAATTTTATAACAAACGACTTAAATATTTAATTAAATATAATTTGATTCTTCATGTAATGAATTGAATTGGTTTGCAAAAATTAATATTTTAAAATTCATCATAACGTATAAATTGAATTTCTATTGTGATCCATAGCTTATATTATATTTTAATTATATTTTATTATTATGTTGATATTATTAAGTGTTAGCTTGAGGGAGGTAAACTTTCATAAAACAATATTATACATTATGTTGTTTGCAGGAGTGTTGTTTATTAAAATGTCACTTCAATTATGAAATACTATATATAATAAGTATGAAACAATGCAAAATCCCACCCTTGTTTATTTTAATGAAATAAAATATTGAACTTGATGGTCTAGTAATTGAATGGAGATTAATGGTATTTTCTTTATGTGATCTTAAATGACTTTTGGTGATCGAATTTAAACTTTAGAACGTGTAATATAATTTCCATATTCAATATTGGTGTGAAAATTAGTTAATTTTCTATGAAACTCGATTTATTGAAAATTCAACAGTTTTTTGAAAAATAATATTATAATATTTACTACGTAGGTACCTATATGTATTATATCTACACTTATTTTATTAACTAAAAACATATTTAAATTGATTTAATTTTCTTCGACATAGTGGCGATTACTACCTTGAAATAAAAAAAATGAAAAACGAGTTATAAATTAGAAAAATAAAATTGGACGTTTCGAATAATTCACTTAGTGTTTGTACAATTAATTGATTTTTTATAACAAAATGCTACACGGTTTCCCATATTATATATAAATTTAATACTGAACTCGTTTTAGCAAAAAGTTAATAACAATTTTGCCAGAGGAAAATTAGCCATCGTCGCCGATTTAACAAGCAATAATCGTTCACGTTTGCGGGCCAATATAATATATATATATATATATATATATATATATTATGTAGTAACATGTACATATACGCTGAGCGCATAGAGCGTCTAATGAAATCTCCCCCTTCACATTTTATACATTTATATAATATAATATCGTGTAAAAGTCGTTCGACAGACGCCCGGAGCCATATCCGTTACAATAATATGTAGTGAGAACTGCGAAAATACGGTTAATGGGACTTGCTGTAGCAGCAGTATAAGCTAGTCGCCTGTTTGTGTCATAGGTACGTACAGGGCGTGTTCTGAGCAATATCTTAGGAAACACTGCAAAGAAAACATCTTAAGGAACACAGAGAATCTAGCCAATTATGTTTTTAAATCCATATACCTAGGTAATTGTACAAATGTTGATGACTGAAGCAAATAGGGCGAAACATATACATATAGGACGTTCTCAAACGTTTTAAAAAAAAATCTTTATTCAAGGCAATTCTTTCAAAGATAAATACTATTTTGTTCAAAAATTATTAGTATCTATTTTTAAAAAATTTTTTTTTACATAATTTCAAGTCATCAGAAAACAAAATGTTTGAAAAGAAATTATATTTATTTTAAGCTTTCTACTCTTTTGAAGGACATTATGCGTTAGGAATATAGTGGACCAACAATTTCATGTATCTGGGTACTTTTGTCCTCTGGTGCCATTTTATGAACTTTTATACACTCATAACTTATAACATATCTACCTATACTCGTTTGAAATTTGGCTTATATGCATAGAAATTTTTATGAAAATATTCTGCTTAGAAATATAAAATTAAAAATCATGCTCTTATTCATAATAAGAGTAAAAAACTTATAAAAAGTTGCAATAAAATATTCTCAGATGTGATGACGCTTTTTGAGAAAATGATAGTCGAATGATGATCACCTTTTAAAGAAGTGGTTGTACCATTTGGGGGGGGGGGGGGGTGGTATTATATTCTTTGGGTACCCTATCTTTTTGTGCATTTTATTGGCTTGCAATTGTTCCAACGCGCCGACGCCCGTATATTATATATTATAATATGAAAACCATAATGCGTACAAATGTACAATGTAGAATGTAGAAATATCAAAAATGTATAGGTATTATTATTTATTGGTATGTCATACCTGTGCATGACAAAAGCTATTTCCAATTTCTTTTAATTAATTTAATTATTGAAATATGTATGGGTACCTTTCAATCACAAACATACACGTCATACATATACATAAAATACATAATATATTTACTATAATGACAAAAGAGTGGTTGGCGATAAAAAAAATTGACTCGCTTAAATTTTGACACCCCTATGAAAAAACTCAAATGGCGCACCACTGCTGTACCTATATATTTAAATATTATCATTTTAACACGTACAATTTAATTGTCCGGTTCACTATGTAATAATCACCCTGTAAAATAATATGTACTTAGACACATGGTATAACAATTGTTGCTGGTTTTGAGCATATATACATAATATAATATAGTATATAGATGCGCGGACTCATTGCGTGTACCTACTCATGTATAACTCTTACGTGCCGGAAATGAATGACATCGCCGCATTAATGGACTTTCTTGGTCGGACCGCGCGATAACACTCGTCGTTGGACACGCCACCTTGTAATTTCGCGACAAATACATGACGGCTATGATCGATTCGCCATTTCCTATTTTATACGCTTTTCTATTTCTCCGTTTCGTAACGTCGCGATACGAACTCGCGTGGGCGTCGTGTATAATGAACATTTTTAGGGGCGAGTAAAATGTCACCTCTGTGGCTTTGGGCGGTGGCAGCGGAAAACCATATTCTCCCCAAACACGTGCATTTTTTATAAATTATCAAAGGTGTAGCGAAAGGGTGGGACAAATGTAATATGAAATTGTCGTTGACACGAAAAAACCTCCCATATTACGCTTAAACCCTACTTTTTCCGGGCACACAAAATATCTTAAAAAAAAAAAAAATAAAAGTTGTAGATGATCTACAGAAAACAATTTTAAAGCTTTTTCAAATCTTCACGGAAAAAACAAAACAGTTGTTTGTACTATAAAAATATTAGGATTGACTTTACATTATAATTGCTATAGGAATAGCTATAAGATTAATCAGATTTACTAAAATATTATAGTCAAGTTATTATAGTTATCGAACTGAAATATGTTATTTTACTTTTTAGTTAATTTAAACATTAAAAACTGCATTAACTATATAATATAGTAAACCTAACAATAACTAATAACTATATTTATATAGTAATAATAAGTAAATCATTTTAGTTATTTTTACCTATTAAATAGTTATATATTTACTATAATTTGTTTAACTATAATATTATAGTAATTTTTTTTCCGTGTTATTTTGAAACCAATATTGTAATCGAAATTTAATATTTGTGGAAATATTATATAAAATGGCAATATTTTGCCATATTGGAAGTTATTTGAATGATATTTGGTGTCGCATATTATACAAGTTTAACCACATACAGAAGACATTTTATAAACGATTTATAGTAAGTAACAAATAGGTTTTATTTATAATAATTGTTCATTAATTCTGGTGCATAGGAGATATTACTATCAAATGTTATCTTATGTTTTCCTGTACCCGGGGACATCTAAACCGGAACATCTTGTATTTGGATAGCATAGGAGGTTTTTATTATCTCTTTTTGTTAAACTATTGGAGTCACAGATATTATATATGTGTGCCCAATCTGCGTACGATGGAGTAGTAGGCATAGATAATTTGTGGCGAATGGTTACAGAAATCGTTTAAATTTTATAAAATGTACTATTGTCTCTTACCCCTTTTAGAAATCGCTACCGCGAATTATATCATCATGTTGTACCTAAGTGTATACTTATCGCGTGCATGTGCAGTGTGTGTATGTGTGTGTGTGTGTGTAAGTTTGTCAGTATATTCTTGTGGATTGCGTCAGCCTCATTGCAGCAGTAATATTCTTCGCCGGTTATTACAAAACTAGAGCACAAAAATATAATAATAATAATACGTATCTACGTATCTACCTACCTACCTACCTAAGAGTCGTAATATATGACGTGTACCTAAGATTCTTATATTATACGATACGTCAGAGGACGTGTAATCGGACAGGAGAAATTAATTTAGTCATTAAGTGTGAGTGTGTGTGTGTGTGTGTGTACGAGCCACGAGGATAATGGCCGCCAAGTTGAACATACGAACAAACGATAAAATCGTGATCAGATGATAAATTTATTATGCGTTTACGAGATTTATTTTTCTCTCACATAAACGAGATTATCATTCGAAATCGTTCAATTAATTATACATCATTGTGTTCAATTTGTATTGTACCTACACCATGTGTACAATTATTACAAGTAAAATGCGATTACGTATACATTTTTTTTTATGATTTTCATAATCGCTGGTTGGAAAGTAAAAATATAAAAAAAATATTGCACGCAACTAATTTTTTACTCGTACGTTTCACGGTCAATATACCTACATCATAATATAGGTAAGCCCTGCTTCAGAGATTGGCGTTTCTAAATAATGATTTTAATCCCCGCACAGATAACCACAGTTTATTTTTCCGACCGGCGAATGACACGAAAAACGTTATGATACAGTTGTGAGCTGGTTTTATTATATTATTATCTACACTGTCATCGTCGTCGTGACCACACCATTTTGTCTCGCTCCTCTATAATATTATCTCGCTGAATTTCCCTCGCAGCGGGTTTAATGGAGCTGCACTCGGTTCCCCTCGACTGCTGGAAATTTCCGTGCAAAGGGTTAATCGAGTACCCACTGTTTACTATCTCAGCATTGTCCGCAGGTAAAACGTTAGTTTTCGTATTCAAAAGACAAGCGGCCATAACGAAAAGTACATTTATCATAGCTTTTATAAATATTAGCACCGCGCTACATAATATATTTTACATTTTTGTCGTTTGTTATAGTATGAATAAAAAAAAATACAATTTGTAGAATAAACTTGATTATTTAAATGAGATGCTCTCCTAGAATATATTATTTTCACTCACATTTAACAAAAACGCCTTGAGATTATACCTACACCATAATATTATATATACCTTCCTACATTATAAAATAATAATAATACTAAATAATGAAACGAGTTTTGTATTCCAATTACCACAAATAAATTAATGATACAACTGCTTTCAGTAATCTTGTATCATTATCGTATATTAAGAATCAATGACTTTTATCCGTCGTTAAAAAACATATATATTATAAATTACCGTCTGAAAATACAAATTGAATCACTTAAATATTTCTACAAAAGTTGAAAAGTCTATAGGTAGATAAAATATTATAATATGGAAGTACAGCAAATATTAAATACGGGTCATATATAGATAATAATATGTTTTCGAAACGTAATTTATGTTATATTATTTAAAACATATTTTATTTAACAAGTGTGTGGGGGAAAATATTAAGATATTTAGCTTATTTCGCAATTTATGGTAAAATTCAAAGGATAGGTACCTATATAAAGTTTTAATTTTTTTGATGTTTATAGTAGTGTAATATGCGTATTTCATATAAAATAAGAAGTATTAATACAAAATACAACAACAAATTATATAACGGGAATAAAATGAAACTCTTGTGTTCTTTGTAAATAAAGTTTCAAACATAGATTTATTGTAAAATAAAAGTAAGCAAAATGTGATAGATGGATGCAACCATGTTTAATTGTTGTATAAAGTTTATTAGAACTCCGTAATTAAACAACAATAATTGTAGAGTACCTAATTATAAATTTTATATATTTATATGTATATACGAAACAAGTCTTTACATTAATTAGTAGTATAACAATTAAGACTTAGCATAATATTTAAAATAAATCGATAAAATAATAATATTATAATATAACACCAATATTTTTTTTTCATGAACTGTATATTAAATAATAATACAATAAAAATAAAAATATATTTTTTAATAAAAACACGATTGTAAGATTATACTTGATATTTATACATTTTTAATTTGATAAATATTGATTTATACAATTTATAAAGAATTGAATACCTATATCAATACATTATGTTGTGCCTTTCACTACATAAAATCAAACATTAGGTTATAATTTATGCAACGCAATTTTATATGATTAGTCGTACCTTATATTCATCAGGCAAATTGACAGTCTCGTCGACTAATATCATTTATTGTGGTCAGTATTTAACAATAGTTAAATGGTGTCATCTAACAATAGTTCTATCTCATATTTAAATCATCTGTAAATTCAGGTGTTTATAACTGTTTAGCAAAATTATCATTTCCAAGTAAATTTACCTAAAATCGCATTAATATGTATGAGTTTTGAGACGACAACGTTAGAAAAACGTTCATAATATCTTAATAATTCGCTTGGCAATTTATTTTCGACAGCGTGATACGTATATAAATGTGGCATTTTACAACATTTTAAAATTTTCACCGTTTCCATGGTCTATCTATAGTCGAAAAATCACTGCATACGGAGTACGGAATATTATAGAGTTAAATGAATGGTTCGGTATGTAGGTATACCATCTATATATTTTTTATGTATCACTCGTCGTAGTAGTAAAACAATTTTCATTTTCAAATGGGATACTTCGCTCTTACTGTTTTTTTAAAAAAAAATAATATACGCATTATACACAACACGTGAAATTACAATAAGGCGCATCGGGTTTCGTGTTGGATTTTTTGAATGATAAATAGCTCGTCACTGGGTTAGCACGTATACGTTTGTATAATAAAATATGTATGATATATAAAAAGGCGCATATTAACACTAGTTGACAAACAACAAGAATAGGGCATTCTTTTGTCATTAAAACAGTAGGTGCATATATATATATATTATATACTGTGTACCCATACATTATTGACACTTCGGCATATAATGGCGAAATTACGCAGGTACATACCTACTGCGAAAGCGTATACATATATATATTTTTGCGAATTTTACAATAATATATTGCGTGTCGTTCTTAATTAAAAACGACGGCACAGGGAGGTGACATCCACACTGGTTTTTATAGAAATCGGTTACGCCGCACGCGTAATAACAGAGAAATTAAAAGCTTCATGTCCGCGGCGGCGGCGGTGACGGCGATGATGATGATAATAATAATAAAAATAAAAAAAAAAAACTTCGGTCGTTACTCGTAAAACGTCTCAGAAACGCGTATATTATAATAATACAATATATTATATATATATTTTTTTTAATAGCTGCGCTGACCGTAATTTGCAAACCGAGAAACTATAATATATTATTATATAATACCTACCATGTATATAGCGGCGTGGTGTTTAATGTTTAAAGTTTTTTGAGTAAATATTAAACGCGCGTGTACGTAAGTGTATATTATTATTATATTATGTGTGGTATAGACCGTGTGATAATATGCGTTTAGTACATCGTAATAATATAATACACGCAAATAGAAAACTTTTTCTAGGAGACTCTACCGGGTGATCCATTAACATGACATTCTTTATTTAAAAAAATTATGTTTTAAAAAATATTTTTTCATATAATTTTAAGACGTTAAAAAACAATTTTTAAATAAAATATTTTTACTATTTTCTTATTGTTACCATTTTTAAATTTTACGGAGTACTTAAAAAATCATAAATGTCGAATTTTAGACGATTAGTTTATGAGTTATGCTTAAAAGTAGGTATTTAAAGTTAAGATAAACTGAGTTGAGTGGAACATGGGTGATGGGCTGGTCCTCGAAAATTGTTGGTGTACTATTCCGCTCATCGAAACTTTAAATACTTATAACTAATGAACAATTTGTCCAAAATTTTATTTTTATAGTTCGATATAAATACTCCAATTAATATTCTGCTTTGGAATATAAAATTAAAATTTATGTTTTCTTTCAATAGATAAAAATATTGTTTTATAATGACCTAAAACTATGTACAGTAAATATTTTCAAAACGTTGGTGTTTTTTGGAAGAATGAGTGTTTTACGTTAAATTAATCATCCCGTATGTCTCTACATCGCTTCCTCCTAACGTCAGGTGGTTATACCTGGACGGGTATTGCATTATCTATATTATAATATCGTTAAACTGCCTATCACAGATGTTGTCAATGATCAACGACAGGCAAAATCGTGTCGACTGAAAACCCTCCCTGCAAAAATAAACACGATGCCTACTGCGGTGCGTATCTTACATACCACAGAATCGATGTTTTAGGTCCACTCGAGTGCTATATATTATAAAGTGTGTGTGTGTGTGTAATTATTTGTGGACAACGATAAAACATTATAATTTATAAGTAGGACTTGGAAGTGGTAGTAGTTGCATTTTTTTTCTATTAATAAATAATAATTTATGTATTTTTTTGAAATTTTCTATAAATTAATTGCATATATTTGACATTTTTATTCGCATATTATTATAATATGTATTGTTTTCATATTATTTTGTCTGTTTTAGATCCTACAAAACTTCCAAGCCCTAATTATAATATAGAATATCACGTTTTACCTGACCAGCGCTACTGCAGGTGTAAATATCAGCGTGTTCCGTTTATTGTAGTAAAATGTAGTTTAAACGCAACTATATACGTCGTAGTGTCGTGCAGTTAATCGATGAGGTGTATTTGTGTGTGTGAACTTGTGAAATTCGGTAGCGTGGGATTTTTGGGTCCTCCGCCCTCCGTTTGCGTTATACAAATCGCCCTCGACGATAAAATAAAAAAAAACAACAAAACACACACACACACACACTCAATCGTTATTACTTATTATTATTATATGCCCTAAAACTAATAGAATCGAATATAATCGAGTTCGCGCCCCGCGGAGACCGGTAATTTGTTTTTTCCCAGACGATTGCGCGCGTCATACCCCGTCCATACTATTATAATAATATAATATTTATAGATAGCCGGTGCCCGCGACGCGTTTAAAATAATATTATTATGCGTCCGATACACACGCGTGTGTTCGACGCGGATGGTAATTATTACAGTTTATTTGCCGTACAACACGACATCGATCTCCGGTTATAATGACCGAGTCGTGCGGCATAGCCCGTAGCACTCTATCGCACGAACGCCCGTTCGCGTACGTATAATATTATTATTATCATGTAGGTACCCAACGCAACTCCATAGGTATTATAATATTGTGTATATAATGTATCGGAGTTATGTGTGCTGAACATATATTATTATTATTTTTGTTGTGTGCGCACGTGAAATCGGGCGGTAAAATTATCATACACGTATATTAGCGTAGAAAAACGCTGTCGTTGTCCGCGTTGTCGGAACCGCAAGTGCGTTATGTTATGCACCTACCTATGTTTAAATGTGTAATAATACTATATTGTGGAAGTATACAGGGTGATTCGTCAAGCGTGCGGCTCACTCTTGCGGAGAGTCCTGTGGCGATACAAACTTTCGTTTCTCCTCAAATTTGGACACAAATTAGGGCACCTCCTTTTTCACTGTACATTATTTAAGGGTATTTTTTCAATATGTAGATGTACCTAATTCAAAATTCGAACGAATCGTTTTTCAATTATTAAAATGTTTATTAAGAAACATTTCAGAAAAATTGTTCGCTAAATAATTTACAGTAGAAAAGCGTCTTCTCGTTTGAAAAAAAGAAGCATATATCTCCACGGGACACTCTTTAAGTGCTATGAGCGTCTCTAATATCTATTTTAAAATTCCAAAAATCTGATTTTGTATTATTGACGATAAAAAAAAATGGGGAGATCACTTAGCATGCTTGGCGTGAATCACTCAGTATATGAGGGTATCCGAAAAAGGCGACATTCTTTTTCGTTTGTACTTTGTACCTACCTATATTATTTTAATAAACCATATTGACCATTTAATGTATAACGTAGTGATCATATCGTATATGCAGATGATTAATAATATAATAACTACCTATATACATAATGCGCACGATTGCGTAAAACGAAATATTAGTAATACTAGTTAGGTATACTATTATAATGACTATAGTAAAAATAATAATATATGCCGAGCGCGTTTGTAAATATTATTACTTTTTTGTCTACGTAGGCTGCAGTTGATGATTGGGAAAATTCCTAACGATTAGGTATGATAAAAATATTGGATCGCGACCGTTACGCGTATTTTATTATATGATTATAGTATTTTTTGGTCCATATTAAACGAAAACTGTAATTTGTCGAATTTCGAATAATTATATAGTATTCTATGCGATTCGAGATATGTTGTAAGGCAGGAGGCGGGCTGGGATAACCATACGACGCTATTAAGGCTCGAATTGGCCAGTATAATAATAATATATAGGTAACTAAGTATTATACTATTATCTTTTTCCATTTCACTGCTGAAACTGTTATATTTTTACGTATTTTTATGAGAATGTTACGAACACCGTGAATCACTCTTCCACATATTGACTCAGGTTGATGTACACGTCGGAAGCGTGGATCGTGACAAAACACACTTTGATAGTTTGAAATCCGATAAATATTCAAAATAATAATAATAAAATAATAATATTATGTAGGTATATATCATATATAGTACAGTAGATTCGCGTTATGTCGAACGTCAGTGTCTCGAACTAAATTGAAATTCCTTTAAATTCCCTCGAAACTATACATTACAGCATATAAGACTCGATATCTCGAACTTTTTTCTGTTCCCCTAGAGATTTGACATAACGAGTGTTTACTGTATAATGTTATATTATATTATCGTGTGTGTATACAAACTATAGACACGCGATGTGTTACAGCACAGTGCGACAACGATCGATTTGATAACCTCGTGCTCTGTAGTGCAGTTTTTACACTTGTAGCCGATAATGACGTATTGTATACAATAATTCATTTATTTATTTCGAACGACGTGTTGCAGGTATCAGTTTTTCCTGCAGCTCAAACAGGACATACTGCAAGGACGCGTACCCGTCACCCAAGAACTGATGGCCGAGCTAGGAGCGTACGTCGTGCAATGTGAGTATACAAAATAATATTATACGACGATAACGATGTACCGGATGATATATATGACTATATTTTATGTAAGACACTCATTATTTCAGAAACTATAACATTTTGAAAATATTTATATTTACTATTTTTATCATCGTTATTTATTTCTGGTCTAGCCCAATGTACAAAACAATAGGTAATTATCATAACAATCAACACAATAAAGCAATAATATGAAAATAGAATGAAAATAAAGTAATGGTTTGAATAATAAATAATTAATAGTGATAGAATACAACTTGAATAATTTGATTAATAATGAGTAGTAAATAACAATATTTTAAAGTAAAAGAGGACTATAGAAAACACGTGACGTTTAAAAGATTGAAGTGAATTAAATGCGAAAATATAGATATTTAGAATATTTCCAGAACACGTTAATTGTTATCGTTATCGTTTTTAACTTTTTTAGCGACAACATGAATTTTCAGAACTGAATTTCGGAGAAAATCAATATAAATCTTGTCAGAAATTTGATTTTTATAGACCTAAACACTCCGAATAATATTCTTCTTCGCAATATGAAATTCAAATACCTATTACAATATTATGTTGTTATTCAATAGAGTAGAAAACTTTAAAATAATGATAACGATAAAAAAGAAGTAAAAAATGTTGAATTTCCAGAAATTTTGATTTGTAAATACTTCAAATTCTGTAAAGATAATATTTTCAAAAACGTTAGGGTTCTCTGGAATCATGATTTTCTTAAAAGGTTCACCCCATACATGTGTAGGTATATGTAAATTTATTTCACACGCGCAGTATGCTTAAACGTTTGATATTGACAAACACATGTCACATGCTTGATCGCAAATAATAACGCAAGGTTTTCGCGGAGTTTTTCTGGAAGGTGCACGCGATTTTGCACCGCGGTATTAATGAAACGATTTTTTCCCTAGCCCGCAGGTTTTCTATTTTACCGCTACACGCGTGTATAAGTAAAGTAGTCGTTTTGAGGTTTCCGTTACTACAGCTTTTTTTTCGTACAAAACCACCCGACCAAAAATCGAAAAGACGCGCAAGAACCGAAATTAAAAACAAGGAAAATACTACAATATCCTGTGCGTTTTACACGCCACGCGCACATCATCCCGAGGCCGTTGTTAAACTGCGAAAATTGTTTTTCCACTTGTGTAGTTCGCTGCGCGTTTTCTGCATAAAACTTTTTCACGCCTTACTGAATCATCGCCGCCTCCTCCACCACCACCACCACCTCTAACCCCCTGCCATTGCCCCCTCATTACCACTGCCATGACTTCCGACCAGAGTTTCACCATGTCCTCAACGACGTCGTCACGCAGTAGTATAGTCAAAAAAAAAAAAAAATAATAACACTCTAACCAACAAAGTCGACCACTGCAGTTTTAAACAATAGCCCTTTGTGTGCGCTATTTTTTTTTTTACCAAAGCCGCTCATTGCAAGCCCAAGACTACAAGACTACATTTTTTTAAAAAAATTATTTAATTTAAAAATTATTTAAATATATCGTGCATTGCGAAATGATTTGCTGAACTTATTGTAGGTACATTTAGATTGCAAGTACAATAATTTCGTGAGTTTTAACTAGAACGTTTTTCGAAATGTCATCAATTTCATTTAATTATTTAATTCGACGGATAATAGATATATTCTCATCGGTTATTCGTCGAAAAATTGTATAGATACCTTATAAATTATAGAATATATTTCTCTCAATAGCGTTCTCTCAATTTTTTATAAGTCTTCTACGATAATAGGTAATTATAGCAGTATATATACAGAAAATACAGAGGTGGGTTACCCTGGCACCCCAATGTTTGAATTTTTTATTTTTTTTTTTACCATTAATTGTACTACAATTTGTACCAATTTGTACCGTACATTTCAGAATTTGTACCAAAGAATTTCCCCCGGAAATTTCGATTTTCCGCTGGGGTGCCAGGGTAACGTTACACCAGCACCCCCGTTGCTAAAAAATGGACTTTTAACAATTTTTTTTATACCATTAATTGTACTATAATTTGTACCGATTTGTACTATAAGTTTCAGAATTTGTACCAAAGTATTTTCCCCGGAAAAATTGATTTTCCGCCGGAGCGCCAGACGTTACACCAGCCCCCCCGTTGCTAAAAAATGGACTTTTAACAATTTTTTTTTTACCATTAATTGTACTATAATTTGTACCGATTTGTACTATAAGTTTCAGAATTTGTACCAAAGTATTTTCCCCGGAAAAATTGATTTTCCGCCGGAGCGCCAGACGTTACACCAGCCCCCCCGTTGCTAAAAAATGGACTTTTAACAATTTTTTTTTTACCATTAATTGTACTATATATTTTACCATTTGTATCACCAACTTAGGAATTGGTATCATGTCTATAATGAAACCAAACTTAAGAAAAGTGTTAAAAAGTGTAAAAACTTACTTACTACTTTTACTATTACTTTTACTTTGTAAAAAGTAATTCCACAAGAAAGTTCAATTATACACATATTTTCCCGCTCTAATCGATCTTAAATATGCATAACAATAAAAAAACCACAAAAAAATTGTTATAACTTTTCAAATTTATTATTTAAATTAAAATCAAACATTTTATTAAAAAGAGTTTATTTTTCTGTTATTTTGTATATAATAGCAATTCAACATTATTTTTTTCGTTTTTAGATGGTAATATTTTTTCTTGTAGGTCATCATAGATTTCCCAGCGATCGTTGGGCCTAAAGCAATATGCTTTATAATGTCCACTTTTTACTCTTAGTCCAGTTCTATTTCCACTTGTATATACGACTGCACCCCTAATGAAATAGGTTATCCCTTTTACATGTAATACCTTAGGTATTTCGTCTGTGGTCAACAATACTTCACCGGCATAGTTTTGATGTACTTGATCTATTTTGTTAATACTGCAAACACTTGTAGATGTTTCAAGTTCTGAAAAAAAATCAATATATTACATTTTTATTTTTAAATCCAATTCAATTTTATTAATTTGCTTTATATTAACGTAAAAAGATTGATTTACCTTCAGGCAGAGAGACGAGTTCGATTAATATATGGGTCTTCGTACTAAATGTAACTTTTCTTACAGTATCATACATCATCATACTTATTTATTGTTATTGTTGAATTATATTCAATGTTGTCGTAAATTCAGTTTAGCTCTCAAGCATTTTTTTGGAATTTTAAGATTCTGAGCGGAGCGATGAATGTATTGATTTTATAATGAAGTGTTTTTTTTTGTGTTTGTCATCACGTTTTGGGGCAGTAAAAATGCTTCGATTTTCGACTTCAGTACCTTATCCGATCTGCAGAGAATGAATGTAGTTGGTACTTTTGGGGTTCAAAAGTCTTCTTAATAATCGGGATAAACAAACTAAAAATTAATGAATAAACGGGAATTTGTATGCACAATCAATTTTCGATTATTTTTATTAAATACAATTAATATCGATAAAAATGTATTAACAATTTATAAAATGTTCAACTTTTATAGCTAAGGATTGAAAATTTAAGACAAGGTCGCACATAAGTAATTTAATCTGTAACTAAAAATATATATTATTATACTAACACAGTTTTAGATTCTGAACGGAGTGATGAATGTATTGATTTTACAATGATGTGTTTTTTTTTGTGTCTGTGTACAACAAAGTTCCTCATAAGTTATTCTTATAGTGATTAAAAAATTATAAGAATACATATTAAGCACAATTTTTTTTTTATTAGCATTAGAAGTTCAAATATTGACAAAAAATCGTCAAAACCATGAATATTTGCAAATTATGTTGTAGTTCAAAATTCATAAAATTGTTTGTATTTATATCTAAGGTTAAAAAATTCAACACTAAGTTTTGCTTCAAATAGCTATGTAGAAAATTTGAAGTGTCATTATAGGAAAAATGTCTTGAGCGTTTCAGTTTTAAATTTTTATGAAGTCGCGTAACAATAACGATTTATCCTCTAAACAGGTATATGTATATGGTATTTCTATGATAATATAAGGTATTATGAACTATGATAACTACTTGCAATGTTTTTGGAAAAATTGATTAACCATGCCTTATGCAAAATGCGTCCTAATTAAAAAATAAAATATTTGTTTCAAAATAGAATGACAATATTTAAATATAATATATGACAAATCATCTCCGTTCAGAATCGTTTTTCGTATACAATGATACCTATATAATTGCATTCAAAAATCAACCTACCCTAGCCAGAGGTCCACCCCACCCCCTAATGTACAGCAGAGCAACATTCACTTACCCGCTTTTATTTTAGTATCAGACTGACAAACCGTCTCCGCTCAAAATCATTTTTCGTATACAATTTAATACCATCCATTATAGTAACCCACTTGTAACGTGCTGTAGGTACAGCAGAGCAACATCTATTTTCCCACTTTTAATTCTTTAAAAGATGTGTTTTCCATAATTAATTTGATGATACTTTCAAAAAAGGGTACTTTAACTTCATTTGGAAGTTGTGATCAAAAACTTCAAAATTAATTTGTTATTCAAAAAAACCACACACACCCCCCTCGCCCCCGTTGTATTGGTATGGATCCACCCCCGAATACCTGATTATTAATTTTTAATTTTTTAATGGGCCCTACACATAGGAGTGCAAAAAAAAACAAACACAATAGCTACGTTAAACTTTCATTAATTACACGTCAAAACTCGGTCAGTTTATACAACTAATAACCGCGTATGGGTTGTCATCCCATATATATTATTATTTATTACCTATATTGGTTATATACCAATATCGGTTCTAAAATGTTCGTGTGCATTGATACGACGTGACCCGCGAACATTCGCGTAGAGTCTATAGTATCTACTATCTACTATGTAGTTTAGTACGTTCCCAACAGTCAACACCTTAATAACTAATTAACTAACGAGTTGCGAGCGCGTTGAGTGCATAGATACATAAGATAGATGCATATTAAGATAAATGCATACCTAAGAATACATGGGTGATATAAAATATGCAATGGTCAACATGTAACACAGACGCAAACGTATAACATGAACATCCACGGAATAATCATGCGCATCACCCAAAACTACGACACGCGCATCTACGAGTATATCTTCTGAAATGAAAATACAGAATACTTACAATAGAGAGTCTATAGATTATAGTGTATTCCGTATATCCGTAGGTAGGTATAGCGAGTTACTGTAGAGTCTATATTGTTGATATTACGCCTATAATATTTTATAGGCATATTATCATCAATACATATTCATAATAAACAAATATAATAATAATGGCATTAATGTACTATT
This sequence comes from Metopolophium dirhodum, assembly GCF_019925205.1. Taxonomy (NCBI): domain Eukaryota; kingdom Metazoa; phylum Arthropoda; class Insecta; order Hemiptera; family Aphididae; genus Metopolophium; species Metopolophium dirhodum. The sequence continues at coordinate 11,998,423 of NC_083564.1, forward strand.
AATATTTTAAATAAGTACCTACTATGATAGATCAAAATATTAATGATTTATCTAGTAATTTAGTAACAACTATGTATGAATAGTAATATACCTAATTAAAAATGTATAATATAAACACCATGCTCAAATTAAGAGGCGGCCACACCAACATTCATTGTTTTCTGTTAATCTCACGCATAATATAGAAAAAGTTTTCTAGCTGTATATATATATATATAATATATGTATTTTATATCCATGATTACGACTCCCTAGTTCAGTTTAGCACCTAGGTGCTATTGGTTATTATATATTTTATAAAAAAGACTATTTCAGATGGACGAATAACACAAAATATGTTGGTATGTTGAACACCTTAACCTTAATGTATAGGTAAAGGTCCATGACTTAAAACATAATATTTTACTTACATTTGCCTTCTGCTTCATTAAAATTCAAAACATCACGTATTTGATTTTTATTATTCAACAGCTCCTCGTCTATAAGATGGCTAGGAACAGCCGGAATTCTACCACGTTTAGCACCCATACTCCATGAAGGACAAGAGGCAAATGAAATTATGAAATAAACGTATTAATATAAAAATACAACATTTCTTTGCTTAATATAATATACATTTAATTTAATAATAGACATATCAAAAGTCAATAATATTGGATAATATCAAAAGTTAATTTTAGATAAACGTCGGTTCTTATTATTAGTGTTTGAATTTGTAAATACGCCAATACGTATTAATATAATTTTGTGTGACGCATGGTATTACATAATAATATGTACGCTGTATAGAATAATGTTATTCTGTTAGAGTATTATAAAATGGAGTATAATTTGTATAAAAACGAAAACAATTAATAAATTAAAAAAAAATGTTGTGCTAAATCGGTAAGTTTTGTTCGTCATAGTATTTATCTTCAAAATGATAATTAATAATTATATTATAATACATTTTGTGGTTTTGTTATAGTTATATATATATAAGAGCGATCAGAGCGGAACTTTATACAAATTCCTAAGTTAGTGGTACATATCGTTACAAATTATAGTACAATTAATATTTAAAAAAATTGTTACAATTTGTTGTGTTAAATCGGTAGGTTAGGTTAGGTTCGTTCTAATTTTTATCTTCTATATGATAATACTATAATAGTAATTTGTGTACGTAAAAAAATATTTTTAATTTTATACCATATAAAATTTGTATAATAATACATTGAATTAGACATTTTTTTAAATATTTTTTTTTGACTGCACAAACTTATTCTCACTTCTGGATGGTACTAGGAAAAATTAGGTACAAAATACAAATATTGTTCATGATACAGTACCCAGCATTTAAATACTCAGCCCGACAGATGAAAAGCACAAATTCACCTGTATAAGTAAAAAAAAATTGTTTAAAGTCCATTTTTTAGCAACGGGGGGGGCTGGTGTAACGTCTGGCGCTCCGGCGGAAAATCAATTTTTCCGGGGAAAATACTTTGGTACAAATTCTGAAACTTATAGTACAAATCGGTACAAATTATAGTACAATTAATGGTAAAAAAAAAATTGTTAAAAGTCCATTTTTTAGCAACGGGGGGGCTGGTGTAACGTCTGGCGCTCCGGCGGAAAATCAATTTTTCCGGGGAAAATACTTTGGTACAAATTCTGAAACTTATAGTACAAATCGGTACAAATTATAGTACAATTAATGGTAAAAAAAAAATTGTTAAAAGTCCATTTTTTAGCAACGGGGGGGCTGGTGTAACGTCTGGCGCTCCGGCGGAAAATCAATTTTTCCGGGGAAAATACTTTGGTACAAATTCTGAAACTTATAGTACAAATCGGTACAAATTATAGTACAATTAATGGTAAAAAAAAAATTGTTAAAAGTCCATTTTTTAGCAACGGGGGGGCTGGTGTAACGTCTGGCGCTCCGGCGGAAAATCAATTTTTCCGGGGAAAATACTTTGGTACAAATTCTGAAACTTATAGTACAAATCGGTACAAATTATAGTACAATTAATGGTAAAAAAAAAATTGTTTAAAGTCCATTTTTTAGCAACGGGGGGGCTGGTGTAACGTCTGGCGCTCCGGCGGAAAATCAATTTTTCCGGGGAAAATACTTTGGTACAAATTCTGAAATGTACGGTACAAATTGGTACAAATTGTAGTACAATTAATGGTAAAAAAAAAAATAAAAAATTCGAACATAGGGGTGCCAGGGTAACCCACCTAAATACAGTCTTTAAATATATTTAAGAATTTTAAAAATCAGAATTTTTATAAATGCCTTATTAAACGCAATAATGGGAGTGAGGTGAATAACACTGTGTATATATTATATTATGGAGTGTAGTAAATCTATCGAATTTGTTAGTCATCATCTTGTTATTCCCTATTAAAACTTTAACTCACAAAATTCAAAGAATCGTTAAATTAATTTAATTTATGTACACGAACATGCGAATTCTTCAGCAGAGATCGTTCTAATAATACAAGAACTTGAATAGGTATATAATAAAAAAAAACATGTTAAAGGTATAGTTAGGTTAGACAGAATTAATTTTCGTTTAAGTTCAACTATTTTAAAATGTAAAGGAATAACGATGACGATAAGTAAAAGCCAAGTTACGATCTTTTTGAATTCTTCACGTTCGTTCTCCGTTTCTGTATATAAAAATGTTTGTTTTCTGTGCCTTTTTTGCCGAGAATTTATTTGATATTTTTTTTCTATTGGCCAACTACGCCGAGTGACATTTTATCGTGATAGTTCATCCTCGCTCAATACAGTTTACAGTTGACATTTAGACGGAAAAACAGGTCGTTGACTCCGCTGTATAAAATATAAGATGTTAATATTATATGACCCATTCCGTTTTTAATAATAATATGTGTGACGTTAGCTGAAAATTACATACCGTACTAAAATTATTGTAATACAAATGGTCACTCATCAATATTATTGTCATTCGCAATAATATTTCAAGCTCAATACCCAATATCCATTCGTCGAAAATCTTTCGGTACCTATAGAAATGGGATAAAAACGTACGACCTACCCAGTGTTTCGATATTTCATATTGATATATTACATTTTATACATCCAAACTTACATAGTATTATTATATTAAAAAGTCGATATTATACATCGAAAACAGATAAATAACGCAACTGGAGAATAGCCAATTACGTAAAATGTAATTTGGCGGGCTTATATATAAATATATTATACATAAATGACAATGTTCAACAAACAGAACGAACTTGATCAGATTACACTTAGTATAGCTGCAGCAAAACAAACACATATATAGCCGTCAATATACAAGTATATAGCCGTCAATCGTCATCTGATATTGTTCTTAACACTCGTCTAATATTTATCTGAATAAAAATACTATGTGATTGAGAGCACTACAGTGTTTTATTTTTTATAATATTATATCATAATATATTATATTCAAACCTTGTATATAGTATTCGAATTTTCTTCAGCGTTTAATAATTTTTTTATATTTATCTTACTGAAAATACGTTATAGTGATGAAATGTCGACTAACTTTGGAGCGTAAAATAATATGTGGAAAATACGTTGACCGTTTATGCCGAAAGACTTGATCGAAACGGTTATAAGAATGATTTAATATCGGATCAATATGTACCTAATACCATTGATTATAAATATTACCTTGATATTTATAATCAATGCCAATACTTATAAATCCATCAGGCGGACATAATGGCCCGTGAGAAACGGTGAGCATAATGTTAGGTAATAATATTTTATTATTATAGCAATATGGCGTGGGCGAGGACGAGAAACGCGGCGGCTACTAATTATTATTTGACGACTAATGAGACTGATGATCGTGATGGATTTTAATAATAATATTATGCGTGTTGCGTGTACGATGTAATAATAATTGTATAATAAGCGTTTGTCGTTTTTCGTAAGTGCCACGACCACGGAGACAACCGCCGGGTGAGTCAAACCGAGAAGAAAAACTTGATAACAATAATCCTCGCGACGTTTTCCGCGACAATCGGTCGACAGCAGACTGCAGAATACCGCCGATGGTGATGGGGTGTAAAAACGGACGTTTCGGGTGAATTTCGAAAGTAAAAATAAAAATGGGTTGACGTCGAATACAATGTGACTATATTATACTAGATCGATATACCGGGTGATCCATTTAACGCAAGACACTCATTGTTTTAAAAATTGTAAACGTTTATGATTTTTTTTTTCTTTTCTTATGGTAACATGTCTTTATTTTATGCGAACCTTATTTTAAAACAGAATATTGGATGGAGTACTTCAATACATAAAATCAATTTTGGACAAGTAGTTTATAAGCATTTAAAGTTTAGATGAGCGGAGCGAAAAATATTCTTCTTTGGAATATGTATATGTACCTAATTAAAAATGTATGCTGTCATTCAAAAAGTAAACAACTAAAAAATGATAACAAAAAAAAAATAGTAAGAGATATACATTTTTTTCAAGAACTTTTTGTTTTTAAACTTATCACAAAATTGTGTAAAAGTAATATTTTGAAAAGCGTTGGGGTTTTATAAATTTAGTTGTGTCTTACGTTAAATGGATGACTCCGTAGATCGTATAGTAGTTAACTATTACAAAGAGCGAAAAATAAACCACATCGTGTGCAGTACGCGTGATATGCAAATGCCTAAACATATTATATATATATCTACCTGACTACATATGTACACAACACCGTCATATATTTCTATTATGCGTCTTTAAATACGTTTCAAATCAATTTTTGACGCAACGGTCTACGAGTGTGACGTCCTCTGTGGTGTTCGTATCTAAAAAAATACGTCGTCGTTAGAATCGAGCGAGGAGCTGTCGGCACGGAAACTGAAAACTCGTCGTACGCAATATATATATTTAATAACGCATCCGAAATCCCGAGATAACGAGTATTAGTCGAGCAAAAAGGGTCGGATGAAGTGTCGTGTTGCCCGACATATTTTTTCGGTGAAAAATGCTATTTTTCTTATTTTTGCGTGTGGGAGGCAGTTTTAGCTTATATATGTATACACCCTCGGGGCTGTAAGATGAAACCGACTTATTTTGACGGCCGACACTCGTTATTACTTATTATTGTTTCAAAAACGTCGGATTTTCGGAATTTACTCGTCGAAAAATGTACAAGATACATTCGATTTCAACGTTTTATATGGTGAAAATTACCCCACAGACATCTCTACACAGAGAACACCTCTTAATAGCGGACAAAATTGAAGGTTTCACTGTGTATTCTGTTATATTGTATAAGTATCTCAGATTTCACCGTCAAGTTTATTGCCAAACCACTATCAACTTTTGAGTTTTAAATTTCATCCATAGTTTTCAAAAAAATACGTTCTTTTCAAAAAACGTTGATGAAACCTATATACTTACTACTTTATATTATATAATATTATCGGATACTGAACGATTCGTTTCTTTTTTTTTTATTAATAAGTATTAAAAGTTTGGACGTGCGGAGTACACTCGTTTTTCTGTGTGCACCTCGCCACTTCAATTATACTCTTATAACTAAATTTAAAATATGCTTATAAATCAAAAGCTCAGGAAATTCGACGTTCATTTAGATTATAAAATTAAAAACACATAATGTAAAGGTTCTCATTTAAAAATCAAAAGTTAATATTATAGCCTCCTGTTCCACGCCGACAGTTGTGAGGGTGCAAAAATAAATAAGGACAACAGAAAATGTCATAAACTTGATGGTTATCAGATAAATTACGAAAGACTCACGTACTACCCTTAATGCGATGGACTTGATTATCGTAGAGTGCATATTATAACTATAAGCACCAATACACAATAACACGTGGAAAAAATATTTCTTGTTATATGTATATTATTGTATTGAAAATATTTTGAATATTAATCTTCCTTTTTATATTTCCTGAGAACATAACACATTTTAATCATATTCGTAATGAAAAAGATGCTCGTCTTCTCCAATCTGACTTAGAGCGATTGGTACATTGGGGTAAATTCGTGGGAGTATCACTTAATATTTTTAAATTTATTGAAATGTCTTTCTTTTTGTTGACTACAGTATCCTCGGTGTTCTAATTACCTACGTCTAGTAATTCTGATTAATACCTAGGTTATAATTTTTCCCAAAGCTACCCCCCCCCCCCCTAAAGCCCAAACTACATATTAAAAAATTAATTTATAGTTATAAATACAAAATTATCAAAATATATAAACATGCCCCTTATAATAAGCATTCGCTTGGATGTAAATTTGACATTTAAATAACATAAAAAATGTAGGCTACCTACATAATACAATTAAGAATACATACATGTAAAAGAAAATTTAAAACTTAGATGTATATACAGGAAAATTAATTTAGTACATAGAATTCTCACACAATAATTATAATAATACATCACTTATTAGTAAGCTTTCATCTAACCTAAGTGACTGTGTCTGTGCCCTATACGCTCCTTCAACAAATCAATCTTAAGGTTCCACCTCATCTTTTTAGAAACAACACTCTTCCCTTTTTTATTACATTTTTTTCCTCTTCGAATAATGTACTAAGCTCGCCTCCCTATCACCTTATGCGTATGAACCCCCTGCACCTTTAATTACCTATCCATAAACTATTGTCTAAACGGGTCAATTATTACCACACTGTTATTTACTCTTCTTCTATTCATTACTAAGATATTAGTAAATGTCAGATGTATATTTTCACAATATGATTTTGGGCCTCGGCCTGAATTGTAGTATAATAAAATAAAATAAGGTAAAATATATATCGTGATGTGAATTTGTAAAGCAAACTGGAATGTTTGTTATAATAATTATTATGATGATATCGCTGTACACGCAAGACGTAGGTTTTGGACGTATTTTAAACGACTAAACGGATAATATTATATATACACGGATCAGCGGTCTAACAATGACAAAAATAATAATAACAATAACAATAATAATGTGTGCTGTACGCGGATTACGGAACCTCGGTCGTTTACCCTGCTTTTTTTCCCTCAAAAATTCGTCGCGTAAATCCAGACCACCCGACGCAATTACCCTAATTGCGCGCCCTCGCGAATCCTCTATAATACAGCGTCGATTAAAAGCCCCCTGCGATAATGACAGACATCGTAAAATAGTATAGTTATATAACTTTGCGATATATTATCATTGTTATTATTATCGTTTCGTCGTCATCGCGGTCGTTCGGTATTTCTAAAATATCTTCTTTTTTCCGAAATAGTTTCCTCGGTTTAACGCGGGCGCGTGACTAATACCGAGAGCTTTTGATTAGCCTCGTCCTTTTAGTATGGCAAATACACACACAAGTCCGCGAGTAACATTTAATATGGATTGCAATCGACATTACGATAATACGCTTCCCGAATCGTGTGCCCGCTTGTTGTCGTCGAGTCTATGTAATATACACAAACATATATCGTGAGCTTATATCATAATATAGCTTCTAAGCAAACTAAATGGCATTGATATCGCATAACGATTATTTTTTCGTAAATGATTTACTAACATTTCGTAGTACCTACTGGGCACCCACGGATAACATAATATAGTTTTAAGTGATAGTCACTAGAGATCAATAAATGAAATTATTAACAATAATAATAACCGAGTCGTCGCCGAAAAAATCTTAAAAATTTTTATTCAAATATTTTTCTAATTTATTATCTAATAAATATCTCCACAACAATTATCAAGAATTTCTTTTATGGTGGAATGCGATGAATACCCGATACTGTTGTTTAGAGGGTTAATGACTATTAAAAATTCAACAGTAAAAATATTCTTACTTACCTCGAACTACTGTTATTAAAATTTCACTATAGATACTGTTTTCATACAAATCCTGAAAGTTCACAAATTATTTTCTATTTCAAACTTCATTCTATTTTCAATTTAAATAGGTACCCCAGGTTTGAAAATGTTATTATATTTTATTGTAATAAACAATTTTATTTGCGTTTTAAGTTCAAATTGTCCGTCCTCTTCGCTCAGAACTGTTTTTGTCGTATACCTACAGTGATTTATTGAATTCATACTGATTACGCACCAAAAGCCATCTATCGGGTTTTTATAATTTATGTTTAAAAACCCGAAAGTTTGTTGTCTTTTATAAAAAACATTAAGGAATGTAAAGAATTTTTTTTCAGTCAAAATATTATATTTCAATTTACTACTAAAAATATAATTTGTAAACAACTTTTCTATTGACAATATTTATAATGGAAAATAATATTACTATTAATATTAAATTATTTATAGGGGAGGGGAGGGGGGTGTTAAAAGCCGTTTGAGCGGGACAAGCCCCCGCGATTTTCGCCAACTGGAGGGATGTTTCTCAATATTACTATAATATATTAATTATGGCGTAGTAAATATTAAAATTTAAAACTATTTACTTATTTGTAAAACTATTACTGATCGTTAATCATGTTTATTTTTTTTATCACCGCTCGGGCATTAATTAAAACTAATACGCGTACACTGTGTTATAATACAACGTAATATTAGGTATAATTTAATTTTATATGCATAATATACTTGGTGTAAAATATGAAAATCGCATGTCTAGCTGAAACGCATAACTGTGATAACGCCGTCTGCGGGGGGTCTCCCCTGTTCAGACCACATTAATTATGATGCACAATAAGAGACCACGACCGGGCCCACCACGAAACTAAATTAAAAACGAATGTTCAAGATAAATCTCCCGAATTTACGCCACAAATGAGTTTTTTCCCGGCCCCCATTTCATTATTTTTTATTACGGTTATACATCCAAATGTAAAGGATCACGTCCGACACCGCGTGCTGTGGTATTTAGACACGATTGTGATTAAGATTAACCACTGCAGTTTCGTCGATTTTAAGAGGTAGAATGACGACGGCGTCAGGTAAAATAATGTAATATTATTATGACGTACCTAGGTACTTAATGTCTCCCTGTAGTATAGGTACCTATGCAATATACGCTCACATCTAACAACAGCTGCAGTAGTTGTATCGAAACGTTATTCTTGTTTTTTTTTTTATTATTATTATTCATCTATAATATCTTAAGTAAAAAATATATTTATTCTGAGGTGAATATTGCTGAATTACCGAGAATTTTTCCGTTTAAAAAATACCGTAGGTATAGACTTTCATAGTAAAATCGCGTCGAGCTTATATTTTATTGTCTGGATACCTGCGCTGTGCGATGATTATCGGAAACTGAAAGGGAACAAAAATTGTTTGCGTACGGATATTGTTATGGGCACGAGAAGTAAACGCCATTTTTGGTGTTGTCGACGCGCGTAAAACTCAAGGTACAGTCGTAAAACCGGTGGAAATTCATGAATTTCCACGACATAAGCCATCAAGTGTGAATATGGGTGTAAAATCGCACATTCAAACAAATAGTAATAATAACATTTCTTTTTATTTCCGTCTGGAACGAGAAGGAGTTTTTTTTTTCCTTTTTACATTTCTTTCTCCGAATTTAACCTATATATGAGATATAGTGTTTTTCATTGTACAGAAAGAACGAGGTAAAATCTATGTATATATATATATAGTCACTTTATGTTATCCATTTCATTTGTTTTTCCACGAACAAGGTCCGTTTCATTATATTTGTTTAGTTATAGTACCATGCATATTTTTTTATTCAGTATTTTTACTATATACCTCTACTACTATTTCTATATTATAATAATTAAACTCGTGATTATTAAACGCTTGAACAACGATCAATTATAAATTATTTTATATAATATATTAATATGATTTATATAAAATGTAGGTAGATCGTACTTATATATTCTACTATTCTTCTATAATTTCAAAATATGATCGATCAAATATCGTGATGAAGTTTGAGGTCTATAATAAATAATTTATATACCTAGGTACTTATATGTTGTGCTTACAAGAATCAACATTTTTTTTTGAGCGGGTTAGATTAGACGATTTTTCGAAAAAATTGTGGAACTTTTTATTTATTTTTTTACACAAACATTGATTGACACTGTTGCAGATGTAGTCAAATATAATTTAATATTATAGCTTGCTTTCGGAATCAATGCGGTCAAATGATTCTATTCAACGCCACTATTATTATTATCACTCTATTATTCCAACTGTGTTGTTTACAATAATACGTTTTTTGGTATGTAAAGTTTGTCAACATTTTTTTTTTAGTTCGTTTTCCCCGTGGGTAATATAGTAGATACTTGATCTAACTTTAGCCATTTTTACTGTCTTCATGTTATTATGACTCGAGAGTCATCTGCAGCGATATAAGAATATATTCTATTTTTTGTGTAAAAAGTTTTTTAATATTCCCATCATCAACACACAATGATGGTCATGCCAAGACGAAAGGGGCGACAATTAAATGCTCTCTCTCTCTCTCTTTCTCTCTCTCTCTCTCTCTCTCTCTCTCTCTCTCTCTCTGTCTAATACACACACATCACCACTGTAAACGTTGACGTTGGATAAATCCCAGCATGAAAGTATATACAAGGGGTTCGTAATTTTGTTATAGGCGAACACAAAAGAGGCCGGTCACTGGTGATACAAAAATATACTGGTATACAGATATATATGATATATATGTAATATTAAATATAGTGCGGGAAAATGGAATTTTTATTATCATTCTGATTTTTCAATAAAAAATATTAACAATCTGAACCGCAGAGACCGTCGGCATTCGGTCTTGTATTATTTTTCTCTCTCTTTCTCGTCCTATCCCCGACCCGAACAATCCCCCTTTTTCGACGAGAAGAGGAAATCCTCGGACACACTCGGGAAAAATACAACATTGTTCTTCTATTCACATGGTAAATAATGTTTTTTTCCAACACAATAGTATGGCGAACGAAAAAAAATAAATATAAAAACCCCTTTCGACCGAACCACTCCAAAAGTGGGCGGTAAGAATATCCGTTACGGTTGCCAAAAGAACGGTTAGTTATTTACATTGGATTCCGCCGAACAAGTGACTCTTCGGGAAATTAAATTAATTTTATTTCATCACTTTATACTGTCGAATAAAATGGTTAAAACATAAAATAAGGTCTAGCAGAGTACATACAATAAAAATAGTATTTTTTCTAATTTTTAGTTTTTATGAAACACAATATGAAAACGTAAAAATATTATCCACTACATTCTTGTACAGTTTTTATTTTTAACCACATAACATTTACTTATTTACTATTTTTGTTGTTACGAACACCGATGAGTGTGGTTTATTTAATTTTAAATTTTAATAGTATACTTATCACAGTCAATTATTATTTCTATGCCTATTCTAGAAGATCTATAATAAATCATAAAAATCGTTAAAAATAAATTAAATAGGTATTCGATAACTGCGATATGCTATGTACCTACTCGATATTATATGACACTTTTTATTCTGAGTGGATTTTACAATGATGTGTGTTTTATTTTTAATATTAATTTATCATAAACTACACAAAATAATTGAAAGTAAATTTACTATTTTACTGTATTTATTGTTCAATTATTTTAATTGATAAAATATTATTTTACGCTCTATATAGGATCTTATAACCGATATTTAATAGGATTTATGATGAATATTATTGCAGGTATAAAATATAATTTAACGGTTTTGTTTTGCACATTAGTATTAAAACTTTGGTTACATTATTACGATTTATGTATGCCACACTAAAGGTATTATACAAGGTACGTATATACAATTTTTTGTTTAGAGTTTAGTCTAACTTCTAAGTTTGGTACAATAATAAGGGTATGTAGATTATCGCGGTAATTGCGGAGCAATATCAAAATGTATTATTATAAATTACTTTTATGATTCAGATGCATAAGTGTAATTTTTTTATTTCGAATATTATTATTCAAAATTGCATGTGCCTTGGTAAATAGGTGATTTTCCGAAAACCTTACACTATCCCATACAAACAATGGACTCTACGGTAAACATAATACATATATTATGATATTTTGGGGTTGCCGAAAATGTTTTGTGGAAATCTGAATAAAATCGATAGTTTACACTCGAGTAGGTACCTTCTATTATGAAGAGGTCGGAAAATATAATCTTATCGGGTTTCACTGCTAAATTGATTTACGCGACATTATTATTAAAGACAAAATAATAATATTATTAAAATTAATAATGTACAATAGTTTCGATAATGATTATCATTACATCAGACGCCAATACGCGTATATACTGTTTTGACAACATCGATTATTCAAAAGTCGTTTCATAATTAAAATTTCGGAGACAGAGAAAGCCAGCAAAAACCGTTTTCATCGAGCTCGATACGTTATATTAATATATATTATATTATTTTAATAAAGTTTTGTCAAGCCTTACGTATAAGTGACCAAAAACAATAGTAAGAACTAAGAAGTAATAACTATAATAATAATAATAGTAATAGTAATAATATTAATAATAAGGATGGTAATAATAACAACATCATATTGAATCGCCGCCAAAACACGGGAGCATATAAATTCATAACATTATAATGAATCGTGAGATGAAATTGCTGTTATTTATATTTAATATAATATTATTGTCTAATATAATCATTTTAAAATTGGCAGGGTCGATAGTAGTTATTAGGAGGATTGCGTAAATATTATTACGCCATCAGAGAGCGCAATATATAATATATAGTGTCGTGAATAAGCGTATTGCGACGAAAGGAATACAATATTAAGTAGTTCTATGAATTTAATGCATTAAAATACCTTAGCAAAAGCATTTTAAGTCTTGAAAAATGCAGTATAAAATGCACTGAAAACCAAAAAAATATGCACTAAAGAAACCATTTAAATTTATTAAAATCTAAAAAAGTCAGTATAAAATGCACTATAACTATATTAAAGAATCATATTTTAAAAAATATAAACAATTCTATCTTATGTGTTTTATATTTTAAATAAAATATATTGTTAATGAAGTACGACGTGCGTACAGAGCATAATATTATACAATATTACTAATACAAAAATTGAATATTAATTCATAAAATATGTGAAATAGTTTAATTAGCGGAAATTTCAAAACTGAAATAAAAATAACCTAAAAATAAAAATTTCAACAAATGCCAAGTAAAAGTTTCAAAATTGTAGTCATTCGAGTAGATACCTAATTCAAACTTTGTGTCAAGGGAGCTATGTTTTACGATAAGTTAAAAATAATGTTTTTATCTACAAATTGACAGTCCTAATAATAAATAATAACAACAATAATATTATATGGCAATCGAAACGACCCGGCGTTTACCATAGGCAATTTAACTGCGCCGGGGATTAGGATCGCTGGACCGTGTGCGCGCGCGAATTTAATCGGTTCGCGTGCCCCTCGTCTCTCCGCAGCTGTACACCAATGAATAAATCCCCCTATCTTCCGATAAATTTCGACGATGCGTCTTACGACGATATTATAATGATTATTATTTCACCTCCGATACAACTGTTGTTTGTGCGGGTCCCGAAAACAATAAATTAATTGATAATATTATTCAATAACGCACCAGTCTGCTGTATTATTATTCTCGTGTCTCGTCGAGCGTACACCTCGAAGTTAGACGTCATTGTATTGTATAATTATTAATACCATACACACTTGTTATAACACCTAAAAATACTTTTGAAATGTCGAATCAGTATCGAAATACTTGATTGATGTAAAGACGTATTTTAATAAAATTTGAGTAAAATATAAATTAATTGGAAAATATATCTACCTTGATATTATTATCCTTATTCTTTACTCTCTTGCTAATATAATTTTATCAGCTTTTCCCGGGACTGTAAATGCGGTTGTCGGAATATTTCTGGTAAATAACCATTCTTTTAAACTTATATTGAAATACCTTAACACTCAACATGTGCGTGTATAATACAAAAACAATATATTTGTCGCACTTTACGTAGGACCACGGTCTAATAACTTAGTGTGTGTGACTGTCCAAGTTTAAGCCATAAACGGCGGTGGAGAAGAACGAAACACAATGTGTGTTTATTGCGTTGTTCCGGGAGAGCTTAGCCGGGTTTGAATAAATTATTCTATTAAAAGTTTAATAATTACGCGATTATATTGTTATAATAGAAAACGTAGTTCAAAGCGAGCAACCTCCCGAGTTGGCGGCTTTAACGCGTTGTTGTTAATATAATAATATTTGCGGTCCAATTTTAGTGATGGGGAGTACCTATAACGCCAAAACATTGCAGGACTTGAGATATATATAGTGATGGTTATACTCGGATTATACCGAATATTATAATGGTATACACTTGGTACCTACCTATATACGAAGACAAGCGATGCGACGGATGAGGGGGTTTGCGTTAATTTGATTTTCTTTTCCGGTGTTTATTATTCTTGAATTTATTTTGAAATTTTTGAGCTTACGTACAAAGAAATATTGGCGTATACGTTGGGATAATTATTGTAGCCATTACTTTTAGCAAGTCGTCGGTTCGCCTATATAAACAGTTTTTAATTAGTTTATATACGCTATAGTGAGTTATTTTTCAAAGAATTAACTGCACAGCGACTATTATAGAGGAATAATTAATTACTATTCAAACCGTTTGAACGTTTTGCAACATAATTTACACGTGTTTACGGGTCCATATAACAAATGGACCTAAACAATTTCAGTAATTTGATTTGTTCATACAGCAAAATTGGTATTTGAAAATACATTTTTTACACTGCATTCTATTCAATATTCGTAATTAACTTTACCGGAGAATGAAAAATTAATTTTTTAATTAGACACAAAAAGAAGAACAAAAACATTCCCAGCCTCCCGCGCCGATTTTAAATTTCGTAAATTTTCTATACAAATATTTATCACGCAATTTGAATGGTTTACCCGGAAAATTCAATTTTCCACAGATTGGGCGAGAGTAACGTACGTGAATAAAATTGTTGTTCCAATCCAAACATAATACGTACACATTTAAATAGGAATTGTGTACGAGGACGTGTTTATGCGGTGAAGAGGGTTGGGTTTGAATCCAAATTCCAGCACTCGCAGAGTCGGAAGTTTCGAGTCGTATTTTCCCGGCTCGGTGGGAAAGTCGTCTAGTCAAAAATTCACAAAAACCCGTCAAAACGGTCGAGAACGGACGCTCGGCGAGGAATTCTGCAGTACATTGTTCCGGTCGGTGGTGAAACGCTAAAAATGAAAACAAAAATCGCTTTGTTTTCTTCGCGCAGCGGGTTTCTGGACTTTTTTTTTCGTCGTTCTGTTTTGTTTTTCGCCGCATATTCGTATTACAATTTTCACTCTCCGCTCGTAAATTTATCCAAACGCAGAGCCGACGCGTAAATCCGGTAGGTATATTATATTATTATGAAGTTTAAATGGGACTCTTCCGGCGCCCGCGGGGGTAAATTAATCTCAATGGACGCGCGACGAACACGCATATAATATACATATAGGTATGTGTGCCCGCGTGAACGGTAGGTAAAATTACACACACACACACACACACACACACACGTACGTTGGTCTGGTAATAAATATCAATTCCGATGGTCGAAAACTGGCGATGGCGTTAGCCGGGCGACGTGTAAAAAAAAATAGTTCTATAATAAAAAATGCAGCATTGCGATAACTTCGGGTCCTTCTGCGCATGCGCGAATCCGTCTCGGCAAAATGAACGGTTCCAATCGCGCGAGCACGGATTTCCGGCAAATTTCACAACCGTATGCGCCTACTCGACGGGAGTAATCAGTGAAAAAGGACCCTCGGCCGAACCATCAACCCACCGACCATAAACTACTCCACCCGCTACACCCTACCACTGTATAGGTACACACGCGTGATATAATATTATCATGTAATGTCAATGCGATAATGATTATATATTATCATACAGAACGCACGGTGAGTTTACATGCGCGCGAGAAGTTAATTTCGAGTGTCATTTTTTGCGGACGGTGTTTTTTGACGGTAACCAAATAATTTCAAGTAAAAAAAAATATTCGAAGTACCTAATTAAATAATACACCTAGTTGTATCTATGTATTTCTAGCCGATTCCCACGGTGACAAATTAAATAGGCAATGCCCGTGGATCTACCCTTACATGTAAACTACAGTGCAGATTTTAAACATAATAATCTGGGTGGGATTGACCAAATATAAAATACAGGTCTACAATTATTTCCAATCATGATAACTAATTGATAACTTTTATATTTTTAGTAATCAATAGTAAACTTTTGTATAAACAAAAAAATATTCATTTTTTGCAAGCCAACAAATCCATGTGTGGGCCCTTTCAAATATGCAACATTTTTGAAAATCCTTTCTCAGTACACTTATCCGGAAAATAGCCACCGACGTCCGCGTTGTCTTATGTGAGTGTCACGCAGGAAGAGTTTAAGTCGGTAGGTATAGGTATACCGCTCTTATACGCATGGACCAAACGTTAAAATATATTATCATGCGATCGCGACGGATAAATTCGTAATAAACTATTTACGGTATAAAGTCTTGTATTATAGTACTTACCGTTAAATGTAGGATAAAAAAAATTAAATATTAATGTCTTAGAGTTGGCACTACTAAAAATTCGGTGTACGCACGTCGTCGTCTTGTTGAGGTCTCCGAGCTCCAAAAACGACCATAAACGCAGCCGTATAATAATGTACCTATCGGTACTTCAGTGGTGACGGCGTGGTCGTACTTCGCGAGCGACGAAAACATTTTGAACCTAAAACTCGGAAAAAACAAGTGTCTCGCGTTAAGAGAAAAAAATCACATGGCGTATACACTATATCCCACGACGTGTATATATATACCGTACAACAGTTGTATAGTAAGAAGACGTAGTAGAAGTAATGGTATAGCATATATAATGTACGCGTATATAGCGGCCGAGATAAAATATATGATTTTGTTAAGGGGGTTGTTTATTCTGTTTGGCGGGTTTTTTTCTCCTTACCGCCTCCACGCCGCCGCTCGCCCGCGATGTAAATGGCAAGCAATAAAGATCGACCCGAGACCGCCCGATTTCGGCCATAAATATTGTGTAAATCGAGGTGCTTATTATTAGTGGGAAGAGCGGACGCGCTAATATATTATCGCGTGAAAGGGGGAGGGGGGACGACTTTTGCGCCCAGCCGTGGTCGACTTTTCGTGGCGCTTCCGCGTTGTTGCGAGACGAAAAAAATATAATAAAAATCGTTGGTCTCCTGTTAAGTCCTGTTATATACGTAATTCGGTGCGTATATAACGCAATATATTATTATAATTTATTTTATTATATATACGTCGTCTGACATATGTCTTAATACACGCGAAACGCTCGATCTTCGATAACGATGTAAAAACCATATATTATCTATATAATATACTAATAAAAAGGCGTGTGCTGTTTGTGTGTGCTTATATAACCGATCTGTATATTATGTTCCAATTGGACTGCTACGAAGTCATATTATTCTTTTGCTTGTAATTCTGACTATATATAGTTGACGGCAGCTGCATACTGTAGGAATATTTTTAGGTCAGTGCAGCAACAGAGATTATAAACTTTTTAATACTCAATGCGGGTCGTAAGTCGGACTTACTCGGAAGTACTTATCCAAAACGGGTAAAACGCGATAACGTTTCCACTTCGAGAGCACGCCTCAATAACTATATGGCTTCACCGACTTCGGATGCTGTATAAGAAATTATAAAAATTTTGAAATTTAAAAAACGCTCACAAAAAAAATTAACTTAGCACACAAAAAAAAAAAAAAAACGTGAATAAACGTTTTGGCCAAAATTCGGGATGTTACGTCGTTTAATATGATTTTTCGGACGTTTATGGAGATTTGTTTTTAGTAGGTCATCTTTTTAAGAATTTACAAAACCAGGGAATAATTTACTTACGCAGACCATAGTTGAAAAGTGATAAATTTCATCCTCATTCTAGTATCCAGCTCAGCTTCTGTAATGTTCATAAGTTGGGTGGTGGGGTGTATCGTCTCCACAACGGCTCTCTCGTCCCGTCTGCAGCGCACTATTTTAATATACGTCCAAACAGACCGAAACGCCATTTTATTATTATTATTATAATACGATGTCGCCGAAAAACCGAATAAAAGGCTGTGGACCCGCCGTCTATAAATTTCACCGCAGACGGTTTTATCGCGTGTCTCGTACACGTTTTTATTACGACTGCGATTATAAATAAAGTTGTGAGCACAATATAATATGATATACTGCAGAATACAGTTAGATACCTACAATATAAACACAAACACGTCGTCGTTTTATTATTTTAATGTTGTGAAGATGATGATGTGCACAATAAGAACGTAATATATATATTATTTATATTATAGTCTCCGGGTGTGCACAATATACAGCCGAAATTATTGACGTGCGTATATTTGGGCCCTGTCACAGACTGTGATGTGCCACTAGGAATATTTCTCGATAAACGTTACCGGGAACAAAGATTGTCTCGATTAGTAAATATTCACTCACCTCTTGGGAATATTTCTCCAAAATAAAGAAAAATAATTTAAACGAATTCGGCTGCTGGACTTAGTATCTGGAGAAACTGTATATTTTATTTCACATAAACTTAAAATCTTATTTCCTCAACACTGACGACTGTCATTTAAAAATAACTTGAATTCGACTTTTACCTATAATAATATATATATATATTATTTCAAAAGTCTACGTATTCTCCCACAATATTGATGCACATAAGTTAAATACAATTTAAGTTTTATTTTGAAAAATATTATATGAATTATATGTGTATGCAAATTGGCGGTCTTGGTAGTATTTCAGTAAATTTCCCGAGGAAATTTCACGAAATTAAATTCTTGAGAATTTTCTCATGGCCAAGTGCCACGGTATAATAATAATTCTTACCTAATGAGTAATCACACATTATAATATATACTGATGATTTTAATAATGACGATATTTTGTTACAGCTGAGCTAGGAGATTTCGATCCTAGACGACACACCCTCGGGTACGTGTCTGAATTCCGGTTCGTGTCCAATCAGAATGCAGAGCTCGAAAACCGAATCGGAGAAATACACAAAGAACTCACGTAAGTGCTGCGTGCCATATAATAAACGTTCCCTCGCCCTCGCCGAGCTCGCTTACCTATTGCGTTACTTTTTTTGTTTTCTATTTTGTTTTTCATTTTTTTTTTATGATTACTTAACGACAGCCATTTTGCAGGGGTCAAGTGCCTGCAGTTGCCGAGCTGAATTTCTTGGATAAAGTCAAGTGGCTGGACATGTACGGCGTCGATCTTCACCCAGTACTGGTGAGTGCAGTTTAATATATATTTTCCTCCGATGGGGTTAGGCGTAGGTACGCAGTATTGAAACAAAAACGCTACAATGTATATAGGTACGCGTAACTTAAGACGGGAAAGAAAATTATTTTTCATACGACTCTCCGCAGTATAGTGTATGCGTGATATTCATAAATGTGTTGTATTATACACCCGACGTATTGTGCGTCACGTTGCTCCGGCACACGAGTGGCGAACGCCGCCGCAACGTTATTGTTGTAATATTATATAATAATAATAATAATGTGTTCTCTCAAAACGCTATATAATTATTGTGGTTTACGAGTCGTTGTTGCGTTTAACACGCGTACCTATGGTGGTACCTGTCCATTTTATCCGAAACATTTTGGACAACTAAATGTATTATAAATTATAATAATATCATACGAAGCGATTGTGTTTAACACATTTATATTGTAATAATATATCACGGGTAAACGTCGTCGTAGGAGAATGCTCGTGCACAGAGAAAATCTAGCGACCGAAAAAACTACGAGTTTCTTTCGTTTTATTAATACGAGACGAAAATATCACCGAAAGAGATCCTTAAATGCATGCACCCGTGAATGTGAATCGTCGTATAGGTTAGTTAGTATTTAGTTTATGATAAATTACTACAGCAGCCCACGCGAGAATGATTTATAATAAATTATTTAAACCGACCTGCGAACGTAAAACCACGTCTCACAGCCTTCGCATGATATAGTTATAATAATATTATACCTATCGCCGATAAGTGTTTTAAAAACAAAAAAAAATGGAAAACCAGAATACAATATATACATTTTATAAAAGAAGGAGTTGTTCTTAGTTATTGAGTACATTTTATGTTGATGTCTTACTAAGTGATATCATAACAGTCCATAGATAAAAAAAAATTGTCCACAAAATGAATCCAACGACGGAAATAGGTGCAGTATGTACTTAGGGATACATCAAAGTCTTATAAAATTTGTTTATTCGAGCTTTAAGTAGTTTCCGTCATTACAATGGTTTCAAATTTTATAGTAAATTTGTATTCATGGAATGGCCAATGTGAGTATAATAATAATAACTCTGCGAGTATAGAATATGAGTTAAGACGTCGAAAATGAAAATTTTTAATTTAATCGATAACTATCACAAACCGCTCTAAATAATTGTATGCTCTCGAAATCGCGTTGACTTTTAGACCCCCCCGGGCTAACGGCTATTATAGAAATAATTCTGTGCTGACACCGCGGGCGCACCGATATTCGGAGCAGGTTCAATCATTATACATTATATTATATATATGCAGCCCGCCCATAAAGTTTCAATTATTTCTGCGAGAGCTTTTACGGGGGGGTGTTTTTTTTATTTACAGTAGATACGCGCGCGGTGGTGTTTAGTCCTTTGAACTTAAACAACCCTATTTTTTCCCCCAATCCCGAACAAATTATAGAATTAAACTTGCGCCGCTGCAGCAAATCGATCCTCATCCGCGCATTCCTCTCGCCACCGTCCACCGCCGCCGTCGTTTAGCTCCGGCCCGCGCCCATAAAAAGGTAATCGAAATAAATGCCGTTTGCATGTTTTTTTTTTTTTTATTTAATTTAGTTTTGTACTATCTGGCTATAGTAAATGAATTCGGTTTTTCGTTTGTGTGTCGCGCGTGCGCGAATAAATCGTATCGGTAACGACGTTGTTATAATTATTATTCGGTACTGAAATGCTTCCCACGCGCGTACACACACACATGCACACAAAGTCGTTTCGGCGCATAATATTTATGGCGGTTGTCATTCAGTGGCCGTTTAATTTATATCAACAATCGCGCACAATACATAAATAATTCGCTCTTGTCACAACTGTATAGGTACACACGAATCTATACCGGACGGCCGTGCGCGGCTTACACAACAACAATTATATCACTACAGTATTATTATTTGTATTTTTTATTACGATTATTATAACAACCGTTTCCACGCCGACTTTTACGATATTACACGTTAAATACGTCCACGACAACACTGCAGTGACCCACGCGCCGTCCTTGCCGATATACACTATTGTGAATATACAGGGTGATTCACCGCAACAATGCTAGGGCCAATGTTTTCCTTTGATGGTAATAATATTAATAATCTATTCAAATTTTGAATTTTTAAGAATTTTCATACTATTTAAGGATTGTCTTGTGTACTAGGCGATACCGATTTCTTTTTTTAAACGATTATAATCACCCCGTTTCTACCAAGACTTTTTATAAAGAAAAATGTTGTTGTATCCAAACCGCAAACTTCAAACAATTAGTTTTTAAGTTATTTAACTTTGTATAGGTACTAAAGGTAATTTATTAATAGTTGCCTGCAATATGTTACAATACGTTTTGTAGATTAAGGGCTATGATTATTTAAAAATTAGAGTTATGTATTATATTTATGTGTCTGATTTTTATAATTTGTAAGAATTGTGCGAGTATAATATTTGATCCAATCTAACATCAATTTTATGATTTCTTAAAACCATTTTTAAGGACTATTATTATTATTATTATTTATTAGTGTATATTATACATTATCTACTAAACCAGAAAATATTCGTTCGAACTGTTGCGTAAATACATCAACATTTTCAAAAAAAATTATATGATTAAAAAATAAAAATGCGTTCTTAAAAAGTTTGGTTCCCATTTAAAATTAAAAAAAAAGTTATATGCTGCGTGTGTTTACACGGGAGAGTTTTTATATTGTTACCAAAAGCTTAATATCTGAAAATATGGTGAACGGAGGGGTGAGGATGCTTGGTATGGATCACTCTGTATATTGTTACATTATACACGGGCGATTATAAACGTATATTTTATCATGGTATGTACCTACGCCACGACTTGGCAGCTTTGTGCTGGTTCAAATCCAGAGTTTTGCTCATATAAATAATTTTATATACGCCTGCTGTATATCTACAACAGTCGTTTGACTATGAGTAAATCAAAAATATTATAATATCGTTAACGTTCAAACGAAACCGGAACAATGGAGAGTACGATAGAGCGTGCGTAGGAAAGCTATATATATAATACGACATATTGTAATAGTATAATAATAATATGTAGTATACACGCCACCGAAGCCGCTTCTGTGTGTAGTAATAAAATATTGTTTTAAATGCAAATTTTAATTTAAAAAAATCTGGTTTCTATAACATTATTATTATTATTTAAGCATTTTATTTTTCCTCGTTATCATAATATTAGTCCGTTTATACATTTATCGCGTTTTTATTTAAATTCCACGTGTACTATAATAACGGTCTTGTAATGACTCGAACAGAATTATTATTATTATTGTTGTTGTTGTTCTCCTCGGGTATAGTATTATTATTGTTTTTATTATTATTGCCGCAGCGCAAAATCGCGACGGTTATAATATTAATATTATACGAAAAGCTCATTCATTATCATACAACCCGTTGCAGCTCGGTAGGCGTATGTATTTGACGATGATTCGTCATCGCCATCGGTATATTATTATTTATTTCGCGTTCAAACGCATTAATTATTTTTTCCAGTGCACAAAATGCTGTATAATATAGCGCAGTCGGTTTTTAAGATATTATTACGATATTATTATTCAAGTCATCCGGACTCTGCGCGTTTTGAACGAAACGGACGATACTATAATAATATCCTCTCTGCTCTTTCAAAGGGTAATTATACGCGAGCAGCATATAATTGCATAAATTACGCTCAAGTACCGATCGCGGTCTGTTTAGGAAATAGAAGCAACGGCGATGGTAATTTCGAACCTGCAGACAGCGGCCGACGAAATAAATCTCTGTCGTTTTCCGATATTTATGTATACGGTAATACGATATAGACAACCAGTGCGCGGCGTAGGTACTTTAAAAACGTAGTCGGCGTAAACAATAATAATAATATATATTATTTTAACGACGCGATCGAATCGAATTAAGAGGATATTAATGCCGTATACTAATAATATATTCCGAGAGAATTATTATTATCATCATCCGGCGAGAGTCGCGCTGTAGGTGGAGGCGTATACCTACAACAACGACGCTCAAAAGCGTGATATTATTATTATTATTATTATTATTATTCATCGGGACAAAGGTCGACGTCTGCGGCGACGGTTCTTGTTCGCTTTCAGACAGGCGACGAACGGACGAAAAATAAAAGCTCGGCCGCGTATTGTTTCCGTCTGCGCAGTTTTTTGCACGTCATCGCAGTGTAATTTTAGTAAACCTTCGGCCGTCTTATGTGTTTTACGCGGACCGAATACGATATTACAACAACTACTATAATATTTTGGTGCGACCTCAAATGTCCCGAAATAAAAGAAAAATGCCTTTAAAAAAATATATGGTTTAATGCACTGATAGTAATTACAAGAATTCAGAAAATGAGCTTAAAAATAGCTTTTCACGTGTAAATTAAAAATTATTAAACAGAAATCTATTTGTTTTATTTGAATTTGCGTAATTTGGCATTTTGGCGTCATCGTGATCGATGCAAGATGTAAATAATACAACATTATATGACCTATCTATATGTGACTATAATATTATATACGTATCATCTTCTCTGCCTGTACGTGACGAAATTTCATTTGTCAGATCCCTGCTTTTTCTGGTATATACAGGTAAAAAATAATACGAAGTGAAATACATAATATTTACTTATTTTTTATTTTTAGTTTATAATATGGTAAATGCTTATCAAATGTTATCATTTCTTATAAACTAAATAAGTACTCAAAGCATAAAAATGCGCTAAAAATAAGAAAGTTAAAACAAAAATGGAAAATAAAAGTTTCACGTTTACTTTTTTGATGTATCAAACGAATTTTGTACTTAGAATGCTATGTCTTAAGAAATGTAGAAAAAAATTTAATTAGGATTTAAATCCATGCTCTAATAATAATAATATTATAATTTATAATACTTATATTGCCGTGGTGACCTGCATCATATATATGGAGGCGGGCTGCATTAGAAACCCACTCGATAGGTACAAACACTAAAACAAAACGATATCACCTTCCGTACTCCTCTCGTCGTGGCACATGATTATATACAATATAAAATCTGACCATGTAGTAATGAATTCAGTGTTGTGCTTTATCTGAATAAAAATAATTAAAACATGTCTATTTAAATAAAATGGTTATCTGAGATCAGATCAGATTATATAATTATAGTCTGATCTAGATAAATTTTTGTGACAAGTTTTTCAATTTTATTTTTCCATACAATTCTATTTTATTTTGTTATGTTAATTTAGTTCTTTTATGTATTTAGTTAAAGTAATTTTGTAGTATATTGTACATTCTCTATAAACTGTATACAATATGGGTATAAGCTTATTAAAACTCACGTATTCACGAGTGTAAACATTTAAACTTATATGTATATATTATTACATTGGTATAAAAAATGCTATTTCACAAATGCAAGTTTTAAATTATTTGTTTTATATAGATGTGGTCATATTTTATAGTTAATTGTTTGGTTATCTTTGTACAACACGGCGAATAATTATAATAACAATTGTTGCAATATACTATAGATATCAAAATATCAATGTTCGAGCCTCGACAGGTCCGGTGGGTGTATCTACTTATGAGCTATATTATAATAAAATTGCAGCAATGGCAGCGTTTAAATCGGTTTCGGCCGTTCGATCGAACGTGCAGGCTGACTCACAGACAATTAAAAAAATATATTAAAACATACAAGATACAAATAATTTAGAATAGTACCTAAGTACTGTCCACCATCCATGTATATTGCATATAATATCGTCGATTTGTTCCTTCGAGATTTTGAACGACGTGATCTTCTTTTCATCTTCTTTTCTCGGTACATAAATTTAGGTATGTAATATATCGGCAACCGATGTTCGACGTTCGGTCAAATATCGATTTATTTAACAGTACATAATATTATTGTATAATATAGGTAAAGTCGCGATGGATTCTAATAAAATGTAATCTTTGTCGCGTCATCGATTTTCCGATTGACTTTCTACTCTGGGTTTGCGTCCTTATTGTTTCGTTTGCGATCCGTTTTGGTTTTCAAATTTAACTCACTGCCGGTTGGTTGGGTTCGATCGTTATTTCATATATCGTCTGAACAAACAATAATAATACACCATTACGCCGAACGAAAGTTTAATGAACTGTCTTGAAACCTTAATAATATTATATTATGCTCATTGCTCATGACTTATAGATGATTCGTGTTTTCTCATCAAGTTAACAGTTCAAAAAACAATGCGTTTAACCATAAAAAGTTTAGAGCTAATATGGAGGAAAATATTAATATAACTCAGTTAAAAAGAAATCGGAAGTTTTTTAATTATCACCTGGGTCACACGGCATAGTGACTGTACCACTATAATTTATAGTGGTAGTACAACTTTAATATTTTTTTTTTGAAATAATAACGAAAACTTTTTTTAAACATGCAACTTACTATTCCTATACTTATTACACTTGAGTTGTAGTAGTTTGTTCAATTACCTACACGTTAGTATCAACTAAATTATTAAATACAATATTTAGGTAATTAATTAATTAGTTTCAATTACATATTTTATAGACATCATATAATTATAAACATGATTTTAACTTAACGTAATATTTTCAAATTAACTAAAAATGCTAAGTTATTACAGTGTATATTTTTAACTACCTAGTATTAAGATGTTATTTGTTAAGTTAATTAGAAAATAAACTAACTTATTAGTTTAAAATTTTCAAATTAAATTAAATGTGTAACTATTTAATGCCCACCTATTTTTGTAAAATAATATATATTCAACTGTTAAACGTGTGATCTGCATATTATTATTAGACGGTGTTGTTGGGAGAATCATTAATTATAATTATTTGTATTAAATGTTTCAAAATATTTTGTACTAGGACAAATTTCTTTCATTCGACGACGACGTGTGGTTTTATATTATTCCATTATTTCCTAAAGATTTTATATACCCTCACACGTGAACGCTGTTTGATATTATTATTATTATTATTCTTCAAATCGACGTAGAAAAAAAATACAACGTAATCGAACGTAATGAATTAGACGCATTGACCTACAAACGGCTAACGAGATTTAAATCGAATTGCGTAACAGTGATCGATGGCATTAAAATCTATTTAGGGTAATATAATACATGCACGCGGGTCGCAAAACGGGCATGGTAAGCCCTAAGTAAACTTTGTTCGAATTCGTTTCGCTGTACATATTATTATGATATTAAATTATATTAACGAGTAGTAGGACCATAATATTATTATTGTAGTATAGTTGTAAAGAACGATTTTTTTTAGACGTTACGATAAGGGCGTATCCAGTATTTTATTTCAGGTAGGGGGGAGGGGGTTGTTAAAAATAATAAATAATATTTACGTGGTATACATATTCTTAAGGAATAATTAAGAAAAGAAATCAGTGTAAAAAATGATAGATTTACGTAAAGTATGGTGTTTCCAAAAATTTGAAATTGATTGAATTTTTGAAATTTTAAATGAAATTTGAGAGTTTTTTACACAATATATTTACAATAAATTTAATTATGGTTATAATACGCATCTAAAAAAAAAATTTCCAAATCTATATTTTCTAACTTAAAATTGAATATTATAAAGAAACGAATATATTATTACCTATGTATAGTGCTACTAGAAACAGTCAACAATTTTACATTAAAATGATGCTACATAACATTTACAATTTATTTTTATTGGTAAAATATAAGTATCACCACATACCTATAAGTTTAAATACATTATAGCTTTGTTTTAATGTTAATCCATTGATATGAAATTTTAGTTATTAGTTCACTACCTACCGAACAAGAGGTATATATATTATGTAATACCTATATAATATGGTATATACTATATTATTATTTATGGGGCAAACGTATTTCGGTCAAATATAATAACAAGAGAAAATAATATCGTGATACCATTATACCAATGCATATAAAACACTTGATTTTTAATAATGTTACCAGCCCCCGCTGTAGCAGTCTTCAGACATCCTAAAAATACTCGAGTATTCTCTCTGGGAAAGATCCTCTCTGCGTTACGACAAAAGAAACTTTAGACGTCGATCCGAATATTATTGTATTTTGTTCTGCCAACGTACCATAAAACGACAAATATAAAATACTTGCTAAATATTATTATCGTACAGCTGTTTTAGGTACCTAAGTGCATAATATAATAATGGGCTTCATCAATCAACCGGTGGTGCCGCGGCCGAGTCTGCGTGTGTTCGCAATACCTATATACCGGTGCAGCGGACAGACCACCAAAACTCCACTCGCTTTCTAACTAGAGTCACGCGTTGCAGTTACTCGTTAATCAATCGATTCTGTTTTAAAAACGGACGACTTGACAAGTGGTTTTGGGCCGACCGACGTGGTCGTTATTTTTTTCACATCGCGCCAGCATGCGACGATTTAGCCCGCGTAACTATATTAAAAATCTAAATACTGTCAGCGGTGCCCCCGCAACGTGTGATGTAACGATATCATATTATTTATATAGGTATGTTATGCACCGTAAATGTAAAAAGTAAAAATCGCATCGATGTAATGTGAACCCACATAATATAATAATAATATTATAGGTAGTATTATTATCAATGCCGCAGCCGTGGGCGCATCAAATTTATATACCCGGGATCCGGATTTTATCATACGCGTATTTAAAAAATAATATATTATAACATAAGTACTTACAACTTAAGAATATTATAATATATTATTTTAATCGTGACGTTTTAGAAAAATCGTGTATTTCATAAATGAACTATACATCCCGGCAATATAAATTCTTGTGACGTTATATTATTAACATTTTACGAGTACCTATACTGTAAATACTACGCAATACGAATTTGATAGAATATATACTTGTAAAATGAAATTGCCATTTTGACATTTTTAATACAATAATTATGAATACAAATTTATGAAATACTCATAATTTATTACGTATACCTACCTATTGTACTATAACATTACAGGTGTCCGGTGAAAATAAGTTTGTATACGAATTCACTACATGGATTCAGACGAATCCAAAAGACGCAATTATTCATCAGACTAGGGGTTCCTTAACTATTTTTTCTCGCTGCATAATTTTTAGGCAGATAAAAGTTATGGCGCACTTTTCATATTCATAATACTTTACTTACTATTATAGTCAGTAACAATAATATATGTAGGTATTTACTTTTAGGTCCGACTCAGAACAACACCGCGCAAACCAAGTTAACATTAATCTATTCACATTTAAATATTGAAATACAAATATTTTATTTTTTTGTCACAATAATTTTTTTATCAATATTTAATCACGAGTACCTAATATTAATATTTATATGAAAAATTTAATTTTAAATAATATTTTTTGGTAATTTTTTTATTTTACTGGGTAAAAAACTGAAAATTGTCATGACATATTTATTATTACCAGCAAGGTACACCCTTGGGGAAACACCTAATACCTACATTAGACAAGTATTTTGTTCCATGTATAGCTAAAAAACTCTACGGTGGTTGATGGCTAATGTTTATGAGGATTATACATAGATAGGTAGTTGAAAATTCATAAAAAATTCAATAAATAATATTAATTATGTCGGTCAATGTATAGGTATGACATGTGTACTACTAGTGCGTACAGGACCCAATATATATAATTATAATTATAATTTAAGATTTATTTTATAATTAATAAAAATATAGTTAAATAAAATTAACCATATATAATGATTATACATCGAGTATGTTATTTCCACTACCTACCTAACTAATTATTTCCACTGTCGAACTGTGTATTAGAAATAAATCATTTTAATCATTTAGTAACTATATTTTGACACATCCGTTGAACGTATAATAACTATATTATTTATTGAAATTTATAAATTATAAATTACGTAATGTTTTTGTAAAATTCAGCTCTCGGTTAATCATTGAGGAGTTTTTTTTTTTGTCCAATACTGATTATAATATTATTATACTAGGTATAGCGTTGATGATGTAGCGGTATAATATACCGGATTAATAAAATCGTTCCTGCAATCCTGCGGGGTTTCAACTACGAAATTAACGAAAAAATTCAACCAACAGTGAAATATTATGCTAAATGTTTAATTCAATGGACAAGATATACAATTTTTTTCAATGAAAGTTTATTGTACGATAAAATATTTTCGATTATAAAACTAAAAAATTATTTTATACAACCATACAACATACACAGTCCAACTTTTTTGTTTGTTTTACATTTTAATAATATGCGCGTAGAGAGTTAAACTGTTTGATTAATAATTTATTACCCATACGAAATAAGAGCTATAACTGTTGTAATTGGTTTTAACAAATTTAATTGAATTGATCTTTTCAATATGACGCGATATAGTTGATATACATCAATCATCGCGTTTAATAGTAATTTATTTAACAAAACTAATTTTCTTTTCTTCAGTAGCTACTTTTTACAAGAATATAACCAATAATAGGCTAAATAATAGGCAGGTACGCTTACGATCTTTTGCAATTATAATAATCTATATAAATGTTATGTAAATCGTATTTAAATGATAATTATGTATTAATATTGTATGAGTAGTTAATATTTTTATAATAATAATAAATTCTAAACTTTTTACCGTCTAGTTCATATTATATTAATAAAATATTACCACGGTTGGAAAAATGTATTATCTGTTTCCAATCTACAATATTATAAGTACAGCAGCGCCGTTTATGATACATTTTTATTATTTATAATAATATGCATGTATACCACGCTAATAGTAATAAACAATAACGATTATGATTATTACAATATTATAACACTTTGTCTCGTCAATGAATTTGGATGTCGCAATAACGCGCTCTTTGATATTATTATTACGGTCGTCGTAATAATGATAATAATAATAATACGTCTGTAGGTCGTATCGCAAATTTAGTAAAGTTACTCTACTCTGCCTACGTTTGTTTTTTTTTTTTTATTTGTAATATACAAACCCATTATTATATATCGTGACCGGCAATTATTATAATATTTTGATTGGATTTTCCGTACGAAAACGGAGCGATTTAGTAATAAAACGGCTTTACGCGCACTAAGTCGTCGTGCAGTTAATAACAATATCTAAAATACGAATTTTGCGTGCGACTACTATTAATTATAATATGATTTTTTTATTTTCGTTTTAAAAAATGTACCAATCGCGTAGGACGGCGATTGATCGTTTTCGCGGAAAATAATTTCCATTCTCGTTCGTTACGGAAATGGCAACGAGTTATGTAGTCGCTTCTCACTGCAGTTTCCGTCGTGCTAGTGTGTATCTATATGTTTACCCTTCTCATATTATTACATTGTAAGCATTATTATAAATATTGCATAAAAAAATAAATAAATTGAAATTTAGTTTTTAAGCGAACAAATTGAACCGTTATTTGTATTCCAAAGTTCGTTTTTGATGTTCGAGTAAACGCAATTTGTTCATTTCTGTTACGCAAATAATATTATAGTAGAGTTGACTATATTATGCACAATTGACGTATAAATAATGAAAATACAAAACATAAATGAGTTATAATGTAATATATAAACGTACGCGAATTGGCTGTATTTTGTAGGTACACATAATATATTATTATTATCGTTTTGTCCGCTTATTTTTTCGGAAGAGTTTCAGACCATACTTTTATATTATCTAATACTATACTTATAATACTTGCCATTCGATAAATAAAAAAAATATCAAATGCGCAACTTTTAAAAATAATAATTAATGGTATTCCTTTTTTACATTCCTCTGTGAGGTATATTAAGTTGTACCGATTATCGATATTAATATTATAATATTGTTCGCGTTTGATTTCCACAGGGTGAAGACAACGTCGAATATTATTTGGGTTTGACGCCGACCGGAGTGATTGTGCTTCGAAACAAAAACATTGTCGCAAACTATTACTGGTGAGTGTCCCGCCGCGGCGGTGTATAGAATATTTTTTCGTTACGATTTCGTCATCGTTTTAATCGTTACTGACGCGTGTTTTCAGGCCCAGGATCACCAAGATCTTCAGCAAAGGAAAATATTTCATGCTCAGAGTGTGCGACAAAAACGTAAGCACACATTTTAAACGTTATTGCGTCTCGTTTACAACGCCATGATATTAATTATAAATGAATTAGTATTACACGTGTATTATGGTAGTCTGGTCGGACTGAAGCATCGTTTCGACCAGATTACCACATTAATATTAATAAGAAGTATTATAGTCTATAGACATCGCAACACAGAGTGAATATTGTATTATATTTTCTAAATAAAAGTAGTTCGATATTATATTCCTTTGACTCTCCGAGGCCTCGTTAATAAAAATCTACACTCGCGCGACGAGGGCATCAACCAACTGTAACGTCATCTCTCTCTCTCTGCATGATTTCCCAACACTCGCGTACGTCTTGCGCTGGCGTTTGAGTATAGTGCGATTTTTATTAACGAGGTGACTCGATGTCCTTATCATCAGACGGGTTACTTTATGTGATGTATTGAACTACCTTTATCTACAGCACTAATTTTCAGTTTGTAAACTAATACTTAACTCGAGTTAACACCAATTAAATTGCAATAATATAATTACGTCAATATCCACTCTTCGTCGCGATGCCTTCTTCTGAGGTTGCATGCACGTTGGTACCTCGTCTTGCTAAACTTCTTTCCGGTCCCTCGTGGCTATAATTGAAAATGCTTCCTAAATTCCTCTGTTGTCACCACCACAAAAATGACATACGTCGACGCTCGCATACACACTCGCGCCCCAACTTCCGAAGCAGGTCACGACGTCACAATACAATTATACAATTATAAATTGTAAAATTTTATATTATTTTACGCGTCGTATATAGTGTCTGCAGGCGGGACCGAGGAAACGTTTCGTCTTCCAGATTAGCATAATATTTTAATTGGGGCGCGGGTCTATAGTAATAATGGTAAAAATAATGGTAATGACGATATTTTCAGAACGACGAGAACACTTACGGGTTTGAAACGCCCTCGAGGCCGGCGTGTAAACATCTGTACAAGTGCAGCATGGAACATCATTCATTCTTCAGACTTGTCCAAGTGTCACCCAACCCCCCGGACGTCATAAGCACTCGATTTAGCAGGTTTGATATGCGCGCCGCGACAGAATATTATATATTATTCAATTACATTAATTGCGTTACGCTCGCCGTAGGTACACATTACACATACGTGATATTTTATCATTATTGTGTGTGTACACGTTGTACCTACAATGTGCATAATATATAATAATAATAACATAGTTTTGTCGCAGTCGTCGCGATGATGTACCGCGCACCTATAAATAATATTACTAGGACATTCACACGTATACATACATACACGGGTAGTGTTGTATTATGACGAGGGAGAAAACTAAATATCATAAGCGCGTTTTCATATTATACGTCATATTATATAGTAATACGCGTGATATCGTATGCAATTCTTTTTCTTCCGTCTCACAAAAAAAAAAAAAAACATTTTTCTAGCGCGTTATGTATATACACGCGTATAATACTATAATATACATAGTAATATACTGTTATTCTGCTGTGTATAGTCGGTCAGAGCTCGCGGCGTACATAAAGCCGAGTACAGGGAGCTGGGTGAACAAACGACGGCTGCGGTGGTTTTTCGTTTTTCATGCCCCATCATAATTGTTCAGATTTTTCCCGCCAGAAGATGATATTTCTAAAGAAACAAATCCCTAGTCGCGTACAATTGTGTGTATAGGTATTTTGTGCACCCCATATTTTGACGTACATAATATAGGGATGCGCCATATTATAGTGTATGCATAATATTTACGCCCCTCCCCTCTCTCCATACGTCGTACATATATTACATATACTACCACCTACTCTCTTATGATGTATTATAATTATTGCTGCTACTGTACACCATTATTCCTATTATTGAGCGAAGAATATGCGATACTGTTCGTATTGTTTATTGTTGTCTACCCCGCCACAGTCGTCACAGTAATTAATATTGCCGTTCGAAAGCTACGCGTATAATAAATTAATGTTAGATAAGAGGTTATACATTATACAGTGATTCAAAATAGCTTTCCGAAAATGGTATCGACCGTACTCCGGACTCCGGTCTATCACTGTTGTATAATAATATTAAGTACGTGTGCGACGTATCTACGTATAATCTGTCGGAGTATAACTCTAGAGATTCAGACACTCATCGATACAAACGTTTTTGAACAATTCCAAACTTAAAGTTTTTAACCGTCACCTGCTCGTTAGTGAGTGCACTAAAAAAACGCTTGAATAATATGTAAGCAACTTTGTACTTAATTTACAATCATGCAATAAAAAAAATCATAAATAAATATTTATGACATTTATTAATTTTTTGATTAATAAACAAATCTCAATCTCATCCTAATATTTTTGATTTTAGATTTTTATCTGAACAAATGAAAGCGTTCGTTCATAATTGTTTTTATTGGATTTGAGGGTCAATCATTATTTTTAACGTCATAATCCTAACAATAATTTATAACCGACTACGAATTGATTAGTATTTTTGAAATTTAGACTGATGGTATTTTTAAAGTTTTTAAACAAATTTTGTTTTAAATTTTGTTACATTACAGAAAATTAAAACCAGCTAAATTTATTAATGGGTGCTAAAAACTATTATCTTAAACTTTTAAGTGGAAATTTAGCATGCTACTAGATATTTTTCCCCTGCAAGGAAAATTGAGGCATCATAGAAATGTTTTTTGGTAAAGTGCAGTGTAAAAAATAAATATATTGTAGCATGCTACAATTCGTTTGAAATTTAATGAACAAAAAATAACAGATATATTTTTAATATATTTATATGTATATATTATTGGTTTGCATTTCTATGGCAATATACAAAACGTTATGCAAAACAATCGGTTGGAAAAAAAATTGTACCTAGCCCAAAAACATTTCTATGTTAAATTAAAATGCTCTTTAAATAAAAAAAAAACGTATACTTATGCCAAATGCAGTTATATGCAATGTACAATTTAATATATTAAACCCTAACACCTTCAAGCCAATTTGGCATATTTTAAGTGCACGAATACATACGAACCCTAATAATAGTATTATTTCTATATAAATCCTGTTGGTTTTTTTTTTTTTTGAGGGTGGGGGGTCGTACCTACTACTTATTATTTTGCTGTATTGTATGTGCACGTTTATCGTTATTATAATATCGACAACTCACCTCGAGGATTCGTTTGATTAATTCCTATTTAGTTCGATATTATTTATGTACTCCAGGTGGCAAGCATTGGAGGATCTCTTGTTTTAGAACGTTTGATTAATCGGTCAATAATTTTCACTGGTGATTAAAAATATATAATATTATATATATTATTATAATTCATTGGTTTTAAAGAGCAGACGTAATGTGTGATAAAGTTATACACATATGAATTCGTAAATAAATATCACTATCGACGAGAACAAAACATTAAACGTTTAATAAGAGTTCATACGCGCGCAATACATTTTTTGTATAGTATCATATTATCATGGTATCATGGTATGTAATAATATTATATCGATACGAAGAAGCTGTATTACGGGACTAAATTTGTAATAAATTTCTAACATTATATTCTGACAGCGTTTCATTTGTTTGTTGGAAAAATATTTTCCATAGTAAGCGTTTTTATTTTATACTCATCGTTGTAAAAAAAATATTATTTACTCCCATTAACATATTATACATCAACAATTTAAAATGTAAAACCTTTGTTACTAAAAATATTAATCGAGAAAGATAATATTACGATAGAGTTGAGTTTCTAATCAAACTTCCTTCGAGTTTTTTTCCTACAATTATAAACACATATCGATTAAACATTACCTAGTCAAATTATTATATTTTAATATTAACACTGCATCAATATGCTAAACATTTTAAAAGTGTAATAATGAATAGAACGTTTTTACAATAAAATGTCGATACATTACGTTATATTATATCGGTGATTAATTTAGGTTTTGCTTTATTTTCCTGTTTAGCGGCCGGGCGGATAAGTCGTCAGTGAGGAGCTCGCAGATGAGCAACAGAACGCCACCGTCATTTACGAGGACACCTAGTCGCCGCTATCAGAGGAGGATCGTCGAAGGATCCAACGATAGTGAGTATACCGTACTTACGGTGATTTTCCAAACTCCAACTTTCCCCATATGATTATACAGTATTAGGCAAATTATGGTTTTTGGAATTTTTATACCGTTCAAAGAGGGTCTTGTTGTACTCTTGTGTATTATTATCGGTGCATAATGTTGAAAAACTCGTTCTAATTTCAGTTTATGAACCTCGACATTTAAAAAAAATTCCTATAGATAATTTACTGTTAAAAAAGGGTTGTTATAATTTTGAAAACTAATTTTGCACTATCACAGGACACTTTTTAATAATATTTTCGGTATGAGTAATCTGAGTAATTGAAAATAATAATATAACATCTATAATCTTTTATTTAAAACATTTAAGAATAAAATAAAATGCACTAGTAAAGGATAGAATAGGTGGAGGGGGGGGGGGGGTGGCACGCTTGGTGAACCACTTTCTATATTATTATACTACGACTATGTATAATATTATAGTATGGGCGTGCAGCAGCAGACCTATTTGAAATTTTCCAACGAGCTAATTTTCAAAGAGCCGCTACGATCTCGAATTCGTTAGGATTTTTTTTCTTTTTAATTAACCTAAACAATACACAGCACTACAGCTCTAGACGTCGAGTCTGAAGTAGTATAATTAAAATAAAATACTAAAACTAGGTATACAATAATAATAATAATAATAATAATATTATTATATATCTACCATCCTACCCATAACAATATGCTCGTACAGCGTAGACATTTTTTCTTTCACATACATTTTACCCGCTGCACCGCGTTATACACGCGTTACTATAATATTATATACGTGTGTGGTGAGTACACAATTACCCAACTACCGGTTAATTTCATATTATATTCTTAAGAACCGTGAAAATACTTGAAGACGTCGTGCAAAAGGAATACGTTATTATGTAATGCGAGCGTAGTGCCGCTCGTTTTAATACGCCGCGCGCGCACCGTTGGTGGATAATAATAATAATGTTATTATAATATGAACATTAGGAGGTAGGTATATCACGGACTTGGACGTTTTGTGGTCTTTTCAGAATTAAAAAAAAAGTAATAATAATAATAGTAAAAACGCCGCTCGGTCTCTTCAACAAGCTGCAGTAGAAGTCAACAAGATGTCTTTATAGCACACAATATTATAATTTAATAATATAATAATATCGTGTACCCGGCTGCATAGCTGATATTAATATCCCGACCGGATTTGCCGTCGATTGTAAAAAGCTCGCGCTCGGTTTCTGTTACGTTTTATATTTTAATAACAATGTATTATTATTATTATTTACTCCTCGGGCACGCAAATTAATATAATAATTACGAAAACGATTATCATCGTCGCATATATACCCGCGTGCGTTTACCATTGTCCTTTCGAATGATACGTACGTAAAAACGGAGTTCCGACAATAATATTATAATAGTATACGCGTTTGTAGCCATTTTTGTGTGTTATTATTATTATAAATCGTCGTCGTCGTCGTCGTCGTTATATTTTAGATACCTACCAACCTATTTACGGTTCATTAAACGGCATTTCAACAACGTAGGTACCTATGTTATTATAAGACTTTTCGAGTACTTGTATTATATTGTAATATAACTGTATAATGGGCCCAGGCAATATTAATAAGACCGATTGCCGTTCATACGAGTTTTATGTATTTTCTATATTATATCGTGGCAAATTATCCTGCACAAATGTGTAATAATAATTACCGAGATTCCGAACGATCGATATAATAATAATATATTTCTGCAGCACTGCGCCGTGTCAAGTACGTTTATAATAATGTATATTATGTGCACTCGATAAAACCAACGGGAAACGTCGTGTGTGTGTGTGTGTGTGTGTGCAGAAAAAATCGATACTACGTTCTATAGTTAGGTTATATTTTAGTTTAGTTATATTATATTTATATACCTACATACCTAGGCAATAATTATTATAATAAAACGCGTTATTAATTTTTTTATTTATCAATTTTTCATACGTGACGTTCGATAATGATTCGAAAATATGTTATCTTAATTGGGTAAGTGCAAAATAGTATCAAATTTGCGGGATACTGTTATGGAAAAAATAATTGAGTATCCGCAAGTTTGAATGGTCAAAAGTAAGAGAGGTAGGTATGTGACGACACTTAATAATTAATATAATAAAATACCCACATCCATAGAGTCCGGGACATCGCGATTCGTAGTACAAAGGAATCGATGTCATGAAAATAAGTTACAATTTATAGTTCAAAATTTGATCCCCAAGACTTGCCTCTGAAATGAATATTTTTATAATCGGGGTAGTTGGATCTGACGTCGTTCTCCCGGACCACGGATTCAAAATTTTAAACTCAATAGTTTTTAGAAAATCAGTACCCACTCGATAATAGTTAGGTACCTACTGTAACCAACAATTGGATATTTGTAACCTAAGCGTCTTACCCTCCACAAAGTCAATGTTTACGTAATTTGAAGCTGACGGACCAGCTGATGGTATATTTTTTCCCTTCGCGTTATTATATATTTTTATGTCGTTCGTCCGTTCCACATCTCAAAGATCTGATCAGCACAAGACACGTAATTCAATGATAAACTTAAAACACCATATCGAAATATACGCGAGTGAGTGATCGAAAGTCGTTTATATAATAATAATAATAATATCTATTGTTTTCGACTTCTCGTCGCGCTAGATAAATTTCGAATAAAAATCTCTGTAAATCGGTATATACGGCAGACGCGGCCAATTATTTTGGGTTCGCGTGCGTGTCTGGCCGACGAGACGATGTCTAATTTAAGAGCCCGCAGAGACGACACGCGAGCTGTATAAAAAATAGCTGCGATATATTATACGGTCGTCGTCGTTAGTCGTCGAGAGAAATAATAATACGCATCGCCCTGAAAGTGCTGTACTTATATAACGCGTGTTCGTCCCGAGGAGTTTGCGTTCACTCGTTTATAAATCTCGTCATAACTGTAGTACAGGGTAATTCGCCAAACACGCTCACCCCCCTTTCGTTTTTTAATAACGGTGCAGTGATTCGGATTCTGATTTTTTGAAAGTTCTTGTATATTATGTAGTAGGTACCTATTTATAAAGACCGTGTTTCTGGGTACTTGGATTTTTATACCGTTCAAGGAAACACAAGCTTATTTGGTTGTTTTTCAAACGAAAACCGTCTTTTTTTTTTTGAAATTGGTAAACAGAATATGAAAATGTTGATGCATCTAAATTGAAATTTAAACGAGTACTATAAATAATAATTCTAAACAATGGTATTACATAAAATGCATACCTAACAGATGTAATATTTAGTCAGGTACCTATATTAATTATAATACTAATAATTCACTCAGACAATTTTTAATAATATGTGGATTTCTATAAAATATATATAATCATAGACCCCGTATCTTAATACCTATTATCCCCGACGATATAATACTTAATACATTAAGTACCTATTTTTATTTATTTATACCAATAACTTTTAAAAAATTATCTTCTTAACGATTTAAAGTAAAAAATGGTTTATATATCTATATTCAAATAAATATATCTATTTGAAAATACGCTCTTTAAATCTACTTAAGAATTCCAAAAATCAGAATTATAAAATGAAAAAAAAAACTAAGGTCACCCTGTAGTGTTTATTTAGTGCCCTTACGTGAACAAAGGGGTTGGTGGGGGTGAGTTATGGCTCGTCAAGGAAATAAAAACAAAACAAAAAAACGACCGTTTGGCAACGAATCTCCTAGGAATTCGTACTAGACGACCGTGTAATATATTATTATAATAGTAGAATATGTACAACGCATTGCGTCGCTTAAAAATTATCATAATTACTACGCAATATGACGTACATATCTACTTATTATTATTTGATTGTGGATACCGCAATGTACAGAGTGGACGGCCGTTTATTATTTACGCAGTGGCCTCATGGATAATAATACATTATTTATGGACAAGATATGCATTGTATTTGAGTGTGAACGAAGAACATAATAGTTACCAAAGTGGTTACATGCAATTTTAAGGCTGTGGTATCCTCACCGCTAGTCCCGGGTTTACAGCAAAACTGACTTAATGCTTTTAAAAACAGTAGGTATATTGGCATAGGTATGTAGGTATAGACCTATTTTCAAAATAAGTAATAACGATAATTTTCGATACCCACAACCACATAATAAAACTATTATGGTAAAAATATTATACTTCTTAGATCACAGTGTACCGTAGTTTAGGTAACCGTATATGTATGTCCTATCGATATATGTATATTATTTTATTTTATTTGGACGTCCCGATCTGTACCTGCATAATAATTATCATGACGCATTTTTGATTCAACGCATCTTCTTATATTATACTTTCCGCACAGATCAAACTTTCGGAGATGAGTACAAGACCAGAGACGAACTGATGCTGTTGTCGTCCTCGTCGTCGTTGAAACCGCAAGACAAGCTGAAAAACTGTTCCAACCCTCAACTTCCCGTCCACACGTACGTGACTTTAAAACGATTATTACAATTACATTATGCGATCGCGCCTGAGTGTGCACTATGCGTTATTTATTTATTTATGTCTGTATGATTCCTCGATGCAGAATGTACGTGCCGAACCGGAGCGATTCGCCAAGGAGCACCAGAAGTGCACCGTGGGGCGTGTGGTCGAGCGCTCCTACCCGGGGCCTGTACTCGAGCAGCTCGCCGAGGAGCGTCCGATCCGGTCCGCATCAGATCATGCGCCACGCTCGCCGGTCATCCAGCGTGGACAGCCAGAGCTCCAACGACTCGAGATCGTGTCGCAAGTACGTGTTGTATACCATACAATAAAATTTATTTTATAACTATATTTACATTAGTATTTTTGCGTTGATTACGTGTGTAACAGTTTGTTTTTATTTTATTTTTAATTGATCTTAAGCATTGATAACTATAATATGGCCATTAGCTTTTTTTTTTTTGGGGGGGGAGGGCGAGGATTCATCACTAAAACCCCAGGTAGTCACCCATCCCGCATCCGGAAGCTAGACACGCCGGTCGATGCTTGACCGCAGCACATATTAGTGACTGCGGCCAACCACTATGACACACCAGGCTTCGGTTTGAGTATTTATTATCGAGTTCGATATTTTTCAGTACGGTACCGATAACATTTTGATTTTTGATATTTTTTCAAAATCATTTTATTGACCGTTATCATAGTTTTCAAGCTGTTCCATCCTGACGTAGTATCAAGCTGATACCACCGCTGCTGCAGTCGTCAACGCTTGCGAACTACAGTTTTCTATTAATTATACGTCACGAAACAAAATGCATTTATGTGCATTTATTTGCCGGCTTTGTGAATCGCTCGTCCGCTCGTACATATATATATATATATATAAAAAGGGCCTCGACGACTACGATGACGACGACCCTTATTCACATTGTTTCC
Source organism: Metopolophium dirhodum (assembly GCF_019925205.1). Lineage (NCBI taxonomy): Eukaryota > Metazoa > Arthropoda > Insecta > Hemiptera > Aphididae > Metopolophium > Metopolophium dirhodum. The sequence goes on from NC_083564.1 coordinate 12,039,495, forward strand.
GGTTCCGCTCTCATCTCTGCAGCTCACCTCACCTGAGGGGGATACTTGCACCAGTCGTGATCAATATAATATAATTATATATATAAAAGTAGCAGACCAAACCGAATAAAATACTCGCCACTCTGACAGCGTATATATATTTATCTACTGATATAAACAACTCGCCCCCACTTCCCATCACCATCACAGTTACCAGTTACCACTACCCGGGTATGTGTGCACGCATTGTTTATGTATTTCGTGTACGCTCTTAATACCGACACATCGGTTTTCGCACAGTGTACTGAGGTATTCGATAAGAAAAGTATTCTACCGGAACCGTTCTAATACGTTGTAGTGTTGTTTCGCTTTTCACTCGAACGCGCCAAACTAAAAACCACCCTCATTGTTGTTTATGCGCATCGATCGTAAAATAGTGTAGTTCGTACCACGCAGTAACACATGCCTGTGCGATTTTTAATTCAATTTTGATTTTTGTACCATCTGGTTTCTAGCCGTTCTTCGAAATATTAATAAATCCAATCTACGATTTAAAAAAAAATCGATTAACTCTAATTACATATTATATTAGCTACCCGTATAATGTAATCAACTCATAATATTATTATAATGCGTAATTTTTAATCGTAAGGACGGAAATATAATTTAAAGCATATAATATTTTATTTAGACAAATGTATTAGGTATAATGCGAAGATTAATCATTTCAATATAACTGTGCATGTGCCGTGCGTGTGTTTTAAAATACCAGCCATAGTCCAATGAGCTTGTATTATGACAAGTCATAAAAAGTGATATTTATAAAAATGATAGAAATTAATGATGTATATTATACACACATTTCATGACAAATGTTGGACGAACACGCTAAAATATTTTTGAAGGCCTTCGAGGTTAAACGACTTAAAGATATGTTTAACGTTAAAAAATCGGTAAAATTGTCATTATTTCTCATCGTTTAATTTTGATTTATTTATAGTCAGAAAAAAAATCAAACTTATAATTTATTTTTATGTTCGAAAAATAAAATAAATAATAATTGAACGTTTTCGATTAAACTTAATGTATCAAATCATTAAATAAATATATAATATATTATGTCTAGCTATCAAGATTACACATATTATTTGCGTAATTGATTGAAACACAAGTTTGATAATCTCTCTTAAGGATAATACGGATGTTCACCAACGCAATATTATACAACAAGTTATAATATTATATTTGATAAATTAATGAAGGAGCGCATTTCGTAAATCGTCTTCGACCTATAATGGCGCCCTGTTTGATAATACGTTACGTTATTTTAATTTTTAGGTATACCATTACTCTAATGATTTACTCAAACGTACAGCACCTTTTATAAGACGATTTCTAAGGATTTCGAATCCTAAAGAGATTACGTTCACGCTTAAGATTTTGTAAACACAAAAATGCACAAACGTATTATTTTAATGGGAACTGCACACATCGACTTAACGGAAATGGACCGCTCGTAAATAAATTCATTGCGAGATTTTGCATAACTTAGTCGTTCGAATACCATTTCATAATAATAATATATCATTATTATATTATATTGTGTGAGTACAAATCATTGACTTTGTAATTTAAATTTTTTTAAATATCGTACAAACTAAATTGTATATCTTGACACGTGTATACAGTCGGTATCCTACGTAATAATATTGTGAGTGATAAGTAACTTATTTACGCGTACGAATTACGTACCTAAACAATTAAAATAATTTACCTTACATTTCAATAATTTGTACTCGGGTGGCAAAAATATTATTATAGCTGGTAATCGAATTTGTATGCCAAACATTTTGACAAGTCAATTTACACATCATATACCGTATGAATTTTATTTTTCTTCTCAATCTTTAAGCCACTTGTAACCTACTGTACAGCAGAGCGACATCCAGTTACCCGCTTTTTAATATTGATGTATAATTTCGATGAAAACTTTCATGGTTTCATGACGGTTTTCTAACGAAAATTCAACATCAGAAGATCGTTACGATAATGATGATAATTTATAATAATAATAATAATAATAATAACTGTATGTTCGATTGGTGTTACTCAGGCACAGACATCGCAACAATAGACGGTCCTCGGATAACGAGAGCGAACAGTCGGGCCGGTCGGGAAAATCGCACCGGAAGCACAGGCACCGGAGCCGGAAGTCGTCGGAGGGCGACGACCACGAGCACAGGCGTCACAGGTATCAGCTTGTGGAGTCGGAGGGACAGTGGCGGGAAGTGCAGCGGAGACAGGCCGAGGGCAGGTCAGCTATACAAAAAGCGTCAGTGGTTCGGCCCCGGTCGGGTTACGCTAACAGCGGGCTGGAGTCCGAGAGCGAGATTTCTCACCATTCGTCGTCGTACCGGAGACGGAAACACCGGAAACACAGGTAATAACACTAATAACGATAACGATGTTGATAATTATGTTCCGTTTTCGTTGCACCGTATAGGAATTTAATACAAATGACTAACTAGGGTGTTATTGTTTTGCGCATTATTTTTTCCATATTTTTGAATTTTAAAATAATATTTATTATATTAGTTTATTTTTTGGAAAATATGGCGATTAATGTGATAGCTGATTAGCCTATTTGGATTTGAAAACATTTTACTATTTTTAGGTTGTTGTTGTCACTATAATCGTTGTTGGTAAAAATAAAAACACCGAATTTTAAAACGTACCTTAATTAGACAAATGTTTATTTAGATACTTGTATTCTGTGGTATTGTAATTCTGTGTTATTAAAATTACAGTGAAAAGAGGTTCGTCATATTATTTTTTATCGAATTCGTCAAAAATCGATATTGACAACAATAAAGATATAAATACATTTTTACCTACTTCAATGAGTCGATTGGAAACAGTGTTCATTAGAAAGCTGAGAAGTTAATCGCTATATTATATCCAGATTTTCCGGAAAATCGATGTATATATTACATGAATACATATTTCATATTTGAAAAAAATACCCAAGACTTTAGTTGTGGAAAATTTTGCGGTTTTTGAAAACATATATCAAACAGTTTTTTATTGCATTGTATTCACTGCCCTGACCGTAATATCATGAAAACGAAGGAAGTGTTTTCCGCGTGGCCTTATAATATATAGATATCGTGTTTACCATTAGACTTGATGGCCGGTGGTAGGATCCCAAATATATTGTAGGTATAATAATATACTCTCCTTCAACTTCCGGTTTCCGGGTCGGCGGCTTCACCTCTCTTCAACGTTCGATTGCTTGCCACGACGTCGGAAGTCGCGTGCACTAGGATATGATGATTATATATAGCTGCGCGGTCGACCGCAAGTCGGAACGGGATGTCGTACAAAACTGGCAGTTTCACGTAAAACGTGTATAGCGTTTGATCCGGCCGCGGCGTTTGAATTAAAATTTCATCAAACAAATTTCTAGACAAATTCCACGTTCTAAAAATATGCATACAGTTATCAGATTGACTGTTGTGATAATAAAAAAATAAACCATCTCAAACTAAGTAACGAGCTTTAAATATTTAATACCTAATTTTATTTAATACGTTTTGTATTTTAAAGTCAATCAGATTTATTATACGATCAATGAAGGATGTACCCAGAACAATTTTTCCGGGAGGGTTCTGAATATCATAGTAGGTGGTAATCGAGCAGGCCGTGATTTTAAATATATGTTGCATTTCTAAATTTACGTTTTCGGAGAACATTTTGGGCGGGAATTGTTCGGAAAATTCAACACAATTATAATAATGTATAGGTACCTACACCCCGCCTTATAGCGCCGTTGGTTTTAATATTACTTAAAAATAAATACGCGCTGACCGATTGACGATTTTGTGCAGGTCGCGGTCCAGGTCACCGTCAGAGAGCAGCAGCAAGACGCGTCTGCCGGAGGAGCTCAAAAAGCATTTGGAGTTCGAACTGGTCGAAACGGACGGCATGACCGAGGAACAACTGCGAGAAATACCGTACACGGCGGTGAAGACATCCCTGAAGACCAATAACTCGTCGCCTCCCCTGTCGTCCAAACGGAAAACCTATTCGTCTCGGAGAGCCAAAAGGTCGGTATTATAAAACTGTGCCTACATGTATACATATAACATCGCATAATGTATTATGCATCGTTGGAGTGAAAAAAAATCCACCGTAGACTTTGTTTTTCGTTTTCCTCCCCTATACACCTATCTATATTATGCACACTATTAGCACACTCGTCTCGTCCTTGATTGTGCACGGCGATCGTTTACCGCGATAATATTATACGGTAACCGCCGTACACAACGAAGGCATTCAGTGGCGACGCACACTCATTACGTTGACAGGGGTGTCGAGCACGTTATTTAAAGACACGATATAATATACACCCACCGCACTAAGCTAAGAAAATGGGGATGAAAAAAATTTAAATGTTTTCACTATATAATTACGCTATAAGTAGGTATGTCCATACAGGTCTGGGTCTTCACCAACTAGTGGTGTTCCGGTATTTAAATACCTCTCTCTCGGCTTCCAACAATTTTAATTTATATAGTTTACAATGTAGTTTTTTAAACACGATTATTTAGTCACGAGTGCCTACTATATTGATCCGATTTTTTTTTTTTTTTATTCCAGTACAAATTAATAGAATATGATTTCCATTATGTTAACTAATTGACTATCGATGAAAAGATCGTTGTCGAATGCCAATAATGTAAAATGTGTAAATTAATTGGATTCACTTAAAATTATCACAACCATTGTGCATATATATTATTGTATATGACGCTTGGTAAAATAATTACTGTACAACTCTGTAACTATTTATACAGTTTATTAATTTTTTTTTTTTACTAGAAATTATTTGAAATACTTTGTACAAGTTCTCGATAAAAAAGTCACTGATAAATTACTATTAATTATTAATTTAGTGTATTTTAATATTGATACGTAAAATTAAACCAAAATAAATGATAATAATAATTTTACAAATATTTTTAATTAAATGATAAAAAGTCACTGACAAATTACTATTGACTAATAATTTTGTTTGAGGTAAAATTGATAATATAAATTATGCTAAACAAATGTCTAACTTTTTAACACAAACATAGAAATAGATGTTTTATAATTAATAAATCTTTTTAAATTTATTCACTATCGCTTATCATTATAAGTAAAATAATATTATGAAATAGGTTTTTTTTTATTGAACAAAAATTTATATTAACAATCTGTATTTACATGTAGTACAATAAGTAAATGGGATGTGGGTTGATTAGCGGGAGGGGGAAGTCACCCAATGGTGGTACCCCGATTGAAATATGTTGTAAGTCAAAATATTTGTAAAATTATTATTTTTTTAGCGAATCCAGTACCTATTACAATATACTAAATTAATTAGGGTTTTATTGAATATTTTCCGGTTACTTTTTCTCCGAGTGACTTTTCTTATCGGGGACTTTTTTTTCGGCATTCGTTTGCTGATTACTCGAATCAAATAATAACTATAATAATTGCATTATATCCTACTACTCAATCGTCTCAATCAAAAAACTAACAACACCGTCTTCCTCGCGTTATATCTCACCTCTTATCATAATATTATTTAACAGTTTATTAACACCTACCACTAGTACTTATATTAAATCGTAGTATATTGTTGACACATTATTATTATTTGTTTGTTTTATTTGTCGTTTGTTGCATGTCGCCTGCCGATTTATCGTATACCTATGATATATAGTTGTTCGCTAAAAGACTCGACAGTGCCGGAAGCCGGCGACAGTCCTCCGCCGCCGTATAGCGAAGGCCCGGCCGATAAATGCTCCGCCGCCGTCTCCATGCCCAGTTCGAAAAGCGCAAATCAGTTACCAAGGTACGAAGAGCTAAAGCCTCTTACGAACGGATTTTTCATTTAGCGCACACCGCCACGCGCCGATAACAATAAATATATACCTATATATTTTGAAATATCATCAAACGCGACGACGAATTTGTACATTTAAAATATCTATCAAAATATTATATTATTATTTATACGGTTTTATCATAATAATATTATTATAATTTTAAGTGCCAATAATAGTAATAATGATAATGATAGCGGTATGATAATGACACGAAGGCAGTATTATTGTATTGTTTATGTCGTTATTGGTATACGGTAGCAGTTGTATAAAATACAAAAATATATATTATAAGGGTACACGATATTATTATATTTTAGTTAATTACAACACGTCCACAATGATTTTAATTAACAGAGCTTCGGTGAACATGAAAGCACGTAATTTATTTTTTTGTACTAAATGATATTAAAATATCGTTAAGTTAATTGAATTTTGTACATTATATATTAGGTATTATTATGTTTAATATTATGTATAAAAAAAAATCAATTTCTAGATGGCGAGCAAACGAGAAATGCATTTTAAATGCAATTAAAAAATGAATAATATTATAATTTATTCCCGGGGGGGGGGGGGGAGGGGGTGGTACCTATAGGACTCTTGAAAATTATTGTGACACGATGCACGATGTAGTTATTTTGCTTCGAACGCGATCATAATGTTTTATAATGTGAAAATAAAAATGTCCGATGTTCTTGGAAAAACAGTATCTTTGACAGAATGAAAGAAAAAAAAAACGCCATTATGTCTGGTCGCTGCAAGTCGTAAAGGATTGCGCTGACCCGATATGAAATCGTTCAATTTATTTTATAACATAAAAACCACAGACATCTACGAAAACGCTTCGTTGACCGGTCCCGACTATACCACCCTCGAATACTTCGATTAAAGTCGGGTTTTAGGTTTGTTTTTATATTTGATGAGATTCTCATAGGTTTCGATTCGAAGACATCGACTTTCCAGTACGTATAATGATTGTAATAATTGTAATAATTGTAATAATTGTGACCGTCGAAACAGACCAACCGTCTAGCGATTTAGACTGCAATAATCGGCGCCATAACATCTTACACAATACAAAAATGCGACATTAACGAGAAAAATCGAAAATATTATTAAAAAATTGCATTTCTATCGGCTGATACGTCATGTTTTTGGTAGCAGGCCTTCGTATTTTATTCGAGTTTTCATGAAAAGTTAAAAAGTCATTTGTTTGTTTGTTTTTTTCAAAAAAAAACATTGGTTTGTATGGACATAAATTGAAAAATTCTAAGTTCACTTACATCTATAGAAGCTTATAACAAGGCTAACTCCGTCGGTGGCTGTTTTGTTATTTCCCTGTAATGTTGTCGACACTTGGCTGTGCCAAAATGTGTGCGATTTGTAAGCACTTGTAAGTCACCCTTTTTTTAATTACCTCTTCAAATGAGGTTAACCATGCTTATTTGAGGGGTGGAAATCCATAACCTACTATTGCTGAAATACTGGTTTTTCGATGGTAGCGATTTACTGTATATTCTTTTCTAATACCAATATAAGTAAACCGAATGTATTCTACAATGAGTTATAAGTAATTTAAAATTAAAAATGAATTTATTTTTCAAGTAAGTTCAAACCCATTTTTTATGGTATTCATCCAAAAGGTTCTATTTCTATTAATTTTATTACGATTGTACGTTTTGGATTGACTGTTTTATTTCTCCTATACCTACAACACAGACAATAGGTATACGTTTTGAAACAACTTATGGAAATAGTTCGTTTTGATATACCCTGGAGGTAGTTAATGATTGGTGCATATAAATTAGTATTAACATGGGCAATAGTACTTTTAGCCTAAAACTGAAAAACTCCGAACTTATTAACCTTCCTTTAGATTGTTTAAATACCATTTCTGTGCATAGAAAACATTCGTTTTGCATTAATCAGCCATTTCAAATGCTGATTTGACTAGTACTTTTAACATTATATATTACGATACCAATCGATTTATCTTAGTTTTTCATTAAAAATCGATGTCCAACTCGTTTTTTGAATTTAAGCAATAAGAATTTTGGATATACATCCCTCGATAATTTAGTGAGCTTTATAAATTCCATCAACATTGCTATGGTTGGCATAATATTGGAGAATATTTTCATTTTGATGAAACCGGCTGAACAAACAAATAACCAATTTATGGTCTTATATACGTCTCACAAAACGACGTTCTAATTAGGTATTGAGAAAACTTAAATTAAAAACGTCAAATTTGAGCGGTTAACTGCACACGACTTTATTCTGGACTTGTATGTGTACCTTCGTCTTCTGTATTATCGTTCTGTTCCGCGTACAAACACCGAAGTCAATTCTTACGGCGATAGTATACCTCTATAGATTGTACCTACTTACAAAATAATATAAGACGCAAATATTTTAATTTTTCATTTCAATTGTATTCGGTCGGTGGACGGCACGGGAGAGGTTGTGCGCCGCCCAAGAGTATAATAATATTGTTACGGTATTATGATATTGTTAAAACTCAACGTATAGTTATACGATTTTGCGAAATAAAAAATTATTTTTCGTTTGTTAAATTACCTCCGCCGCAACGTTCTTTTTAATAAACCAATGATAGGTAGGTACACAAACCGATAACAACAAACAGAGAGAGCCTTATTATATCTCGTTTTAAGTTTTCGCATCATATTATTATAATTATTTTCTTGTACAGCACAAGAACAGAATAATATTTCCCGTTGTGCTGCTGCAGTGTCCGTCGCTACTTTCGTTACCGTGGTTACCGCACGTGAACGATGTTTTATTTGAAGAATTGGGTTTCTTTTTCGGCCCCGATGGGTGAGCGCTTTTCGTTATTCGCGCGAAATAATCATCGTGGCATGTATTTTATCACGTCGTAAACATCCGACCATGTTAATTCAATATTATTGTAAGTACAGATTTACAGCAGGATTGTTAAAAATAATTCATCAGATTTCAAATGCTTTTATATTTTTTGTTTTAGATTTATAGTAATATTATGTAATACACTGATAAATGATAATATTTCAAATTTATTTGATGACACCAAATTCATTCCGCACACATATCCGTCGTAATTGACTCCTCTAATTTCTTAGGTCTTCTGTCGTTGATGATAATAATTATCTTCAGTATATTCAACGAATCTCCAAAAAGTAGGAGTCATATGGCCTAAGATTGGGTGACCTGGGAAGTCAGGTACATCAGATTATTAATTTACTAGTTCTGAATTACATGTGGCGTAACAATCGTTAATCGATTTAAACGACACCAGAGTAAAATGGGATGCGGCAGACACCAAATCGTGAAATTTCTTTCAATTATTAGAGCCACTCGTACAGCTTAGAAAATATAACATGTTTCCGAGTTTATCGATAAATCTATTTACAACAACCAAAGTCTGAGTCGTTACTTAGCCATTTAACGTGTAAATTAATACTGTACATTATACTGAAAGGGGTATTTCTATCACCCTTAGCTTAAACAATATGCGATATATCTATTTTTAAGAATTTATTATCATAAAAACAATTTGTATACAATCAATATTGATTTAGACAAAATAAGCGATCTATTTTTTGGATAATTTAGGTAATATTATATATTCTATATTATTTTCATTTTCACCTATTATTAATATATTATCAAAAATTCAATCTTCTCTACTTTAGTAAATTTTTACTCAGTTGTATTAATCATTTTTACTATTTGTTTTGAAATAAATAAGAAGAATAAATGGCACATTTAAAATAATTCGAAAATGTAATTACACAAACAATTTTTTTTACATTTTTAAATAAAAATATATTCTATAAATTTGTAACTGTAATTATTCTGATTTAATCAAACTACATTTAAATATATTGATTTTCCACAGCAATTGGTACTATTATAGGGTGATACAGTAATTTTGTAGCATTTTATATAGATACCTATTATATATTTATATATAATATGTTTATCTGATAACCGTTTAGGACTACTGACTAACCTACCTATGACCATTGTGGGACAAAAATAAACTATATTATGATTAACTAGCAATTAAAGCCTGGAAATATTATAATATTTAAAATCTACAGATTTCAATAAAAATATATTTATTAAATTTAAAATAATTCTTTATTGTGTTACTAACACATATGCAATTTGGATATGAAACCCTAACCTGTAAATATGTAGTTAAATTCCATAAACTTTAATCTCTCAATACAAGGTCTAGGTTAAATTCAATAATTTTTTGTGATTTATTAACTTAGTCGTACATTTTAAAATATGTTTAAAATGTATGGGCATTGATAAATTCAACGAACGCACCTTATAAAATTTAATTATCTAGAATCTAACGGTTTATCTGTATCCTAAAATAATATATACCTATTACCTGTAGGCTGTGAATATTCATTACTGATCGGACTTTATCGACAGTAAAACTGATAAACGAACAAAAATTATTTTTTTGGCTTTAAAAAAAAAACGATAAAATTCTCAAGTTTTATAAAGTCAACGATAGCAAACAGCAATCGATTATAAGGTTACAACTAAGGACTTAAGTATGCAAATCGTTTTTTTAATTTTAATTACTGCAATAGATTATACTTGTAGAAAATAAACTTTTAACGTTTTTTTTTCTCTTCGTACAGTATATAAACGGCAAGAAAACAAACTTTTTCGTACAGCAGCACGCGAAGCATTAAAACTTGAGAAACTTTTTTTCCCTGTTTAAAATAATATAACTTGTCACTTTATATAACCGTCAGGTTTTGTTTGTTTTTTTGGACTTAAAATTAATCATTGGGGCTTCTGTGGCAGTATCGATATTGTATTAATATATGCGGTGGTATAAAATCCCTCTTTTGTATAATATAATTAATACGTATTCTGTGTGCATTATTAAGTACCCTCTCGTAAAGACGAGACACGTTTTATTTTTTACGCTTAAATACTTTCTCACCCTAAAAATACTTAAAAGAAACTTTTAATATCGTATTGATTTTTTTTTCATGGCTCGACAGAAACTTATGAAGTCAGTTAATCGTCAATCATAACGATGACTTTTTATTCAGTCTATATACTTTATTATATTGTGCCTATATAATATTATGTATTGTAATAATTAATGTCCATACATTAATGCTAAATTCATTTTAAGGTTTTATAGTCTCGAAATGTCTTCCCGAGTTTTAAATTCAACGCGTGTGACAGACAATTTTATTTGAAGTGCATATGATAGAGAAAAGTATCAGTAAACGGTTTAGTTTCAAAATACTCAGTCTGCAAAAAAATATCAATATTTGTTCTATTTTTGAAATTGATTAAAAAATAAATTGGTCAGTACGTGGTACATCGCATTAGTTTCGATTAGACATTTTTCACGCGTGTCTTGTCAGGTCCGTTATCGCTGAAATAAGTGAAAAAACGATAATTTTCGAAGGAAGTTAGAATAACCGTACTCTCTTTAAATCCACTGGCTCCAACATTTTGGAATTGAAATATCGATATTACATTTTTTTTAGGAAAATAAATAAAAACAATAACTTTCTCGCGATTTTTATAAAACATTTGAGACATTTCATAGATTGCAGGTATATCTAAGTTGTAGCTTCAACGATTATTCACGATTTTCCAGAATGATTTTCAGTAAGCTTACACTTAAAGGTGAAGTTTAGGTTGTTTATCACGAGATTGCTTTCGGTTAAAAAAAAACCAAAATTTGTTTTCTTAACCACTTTGGCTGATTGCTGAATTAACGGGTAAGGCGAAAAGGGTTGGAAATAAAAACACAAAACGATCCGCGTAAGTTTATTAGGCGGAAGAGTCTGCAAGGACATTCAAAAAAAAAAAAAAAACCGTACACCAGTGATTATAATAATATTGTAAATCTATCATCATATACATAAATAATTTAATATTATTTATGGCGTAGGTAGTATTCGTACGTTTTTTACTGCCATGCCACGTGCTCTCCAGCTCTCCCGTCGAGTCCGCCTGAAACAAAATTGTCGTGAAAATTTGTTGTTAAGACCTAAGACCATCTATATTATTTCCGTCTTACAAACGTACAATGTTGAAAACTTTCGTCTCACAGAACCGATTTCGTGTTGAGAGCCTTATCGTTAGAGTAAAATGATTTGCACGTTGGTTTTTTGCGATATTTTAATAATTTTTATTAAGTAAGTTTCGAGCATTTTTAAAATACTACAATAACGCACACATTCATGACTAACTTGGAAATTTAAATATTATATTGTAAAAACCTACGTATAAATACAAATAACGTTCTCACTAATAATATTGTAAGTCTGATAATTGGTCACTCGTGCAATATTAAATATAACGACACGAAGTCGTTTCGGCTGATACCAAATTTCAAATTTGCAATGTTGTACGTTTGTAAGACGGAAACGACGTGCTGGTTTAGGGTCGCCTCGACGACAGTGAATAATTTTTCAGTCACTAACCTCGTTGTTTTTGGTCGTAGGACGCAGCAACCCAACCAAAGCGGACCGACGGCGACGACGACGACGAGGACGTCTGCTGACCAAAATTACAGGGCCACTTGCTCCGCGCTGTACGCCAACCCGTCGGCGTTGCATATTATGGGCTCAGCGAACAGCTATCATCATTCTAGTCACGACCAACGGAACCTTATGAACCATTCCCGGTGGTGAGTACAACATAATAATGATAATTATAATAATATTAATAATATAATAATATAATAATAAGTTTAATAATAATAATATTAATAAAAACAATAATATCGTACTTTCAATATGGAGTTAGGGTTAAGGAATTATGAAAAACATTCACAGTTATGTGGATAACTCTTCAAATAAGCTGTATTTTATATTGTGTTATTCGTCCATTCGATTTAATTTTTTTTTAATAATGGTATACCCAGTTGGCAATTGATAATGTGATTATTGATTCATTTTTTAAAAACTAAAAACATATTTTTTTGTTTAGATATTTTAAACAGTACTTAGGTATACCTAGGTCACTATTATTGCAGTAAATTTATAAACTATAAATGATTAGCTAATTTTAATGTGATTAAAATGGTTTTTTTACGTTTTTTTATTATTCTGACCATAGATTTGATGGTGTTTTTATAATCACTCATCGCTTGTTGTACAACCTATAATGTACCTACTACCCTAACCTACATGAGTTATTTACAATAAACCATTAAAAACACAATTCTTTCGAAATCCATTAGTGTTTGATGATTATTTTATGACAAATAAAACTTTTATTACTTAAAAAAATAATATACCTCACACAATATGTAATAATAAGATAATTAAATAAAGTAACTATTTCAAAAAATGTATGGTAAACAGGAAAATGAGAACGTTTTGAGAGTGGTATTAGTATAGCTATTTAGCTTGTTTGGTAAATACGCCCTAACGATGAGTAATAGTTTTTCTATTTCCGAGAACGAATAGTGGTTTTTATTTTTCATATTTACGACAAAACAATCCGTCTATGGAATAGTATTGTTGGTTGCTTATTAACTCACTATTTAACACAAACAAACCTCTTTCAGTATTTACGCGCCGAGCCGCGTGTAAATTTTTAGATATGGGTAGTACAACCGAATCAAGACTTGGGAACGTTATTATTTTTAAAAACTGTCTGTATTCATACATCGAGATACGTTTTGCAGAATAGATGACGTTAAAAACTAGAATAAACATTTTTAAAAACGCTGTTTAATGATGTATCTTGTAGGTTACACGATCTCGAGCAGAAAGACAACGCGAACAACAGGAGGACAGAAAACATGATGCGAGACTTCCCTTACAATTCAGCCAGGTCGTCGGCAAATGGGTGAGCTAATATTTTTTCTTTTTTTTTTTATTAATAATTATGATACAGCTAGCAGTCTCTGTAATCCATCTACGTCCCTGCATTTTTATTTTTTTGCTTTAACAATGACTATATTGTGGATAATAAATAATACTGAATGAATCTGTAACTGAAGATGCCAACAAAATTGAAAACGATTATTAAAATACCTACTGAAATATATCGATGTTAAGTCATTAAGACGCTTAACAAGTTGGGCATGTTTATGATCGTTTATCATCATTATGATTTTTATTTTTTTAATAATTCCAACGATCCAACATACATTACCTTTTCACTCGGACACTTCACTAAGTGATAGTAAAACGAAACGAAAGCTTCGTAACGTAATTTCGACGTTTATACACTTTTGCCCAACTCTGTCTGATCGTGTTTTTCCATTTTCCATAGGAACAGCGCCGAACGACCCTCTACGAACGCGGCAAAGTCGACACCGCCGCCGTGGTCTAGTCAAGAAATTCGTGGCACACTGGGTGGCGGTGGCGTTCCATGGCAGTGCGTCCCGGACCGCGTATACCCGGTTAGCGGTTACGGCCCACCCAAAAATATCAACCAGGCGGCGTACCAGAACCGGAGCAACAACAATCCGGAAACGTGCGCGACGTCGGATTCGGTCGACACAAATCGGAACAGCGCGATGATCGCGATGACGACGACAATCGACGACGTCAAGTCCACAGCCGCCACTTCGGCTGCGGTAGGGCAGTCGATCAAGTCCAGCAAGTCTTTCGAGAGCGGCGTGTTGGGGCAGCACGCCAACACACCCAACGGTGTCATACCGTGGCCGGGTGACAGAGGAAAACCCAGACCGTCGCACCAGTGGGACCACCATAACGGTACGTCGTCATCGTCGTCGCCACATCATCACCTCCACCATCAGCAGCAGCAGCACCACCTCCATCAACAGCAGCAGCACCAACAGCAGCAGAATCACACACAACAGCAGCACAACGGGTCGTCCTCGTACGGGGTCGGCGGCGGTGGTGGTGATATCTTGTACCTGGGCAACAGGTCCTCGGGGGTGCGCACTTCTTCCAGGGGTGGTCCGACGTACTTTTCGCCACAACACAACCACGTGAGTGTTAACTGCAATCGAATCTCGATTAATCAGAATTAATTTTTCATTCAGACTTAACTTCATCTTTTTGACTTATTGGCGTTTGGAATTTCCCAGCTTAGAATACCTTTTGTCCTTAAACACACGGTACACAATTTACAGAGTGGTTTGAGCACGCTCACTTAGTTTTTATCACGAAATCGTGGATTCGTTTAAATCATGATTTACAATATTATGTATAGGTACTTTGGGAACGCATTTTCAGGCATTTCAATAACCGATATCGGAATTTAGAAAACTGTCCTCCAATGAATATAATATATTATAATCATGCAAACTTTTTTTTTTACAAGAGTTCCTATTAACTTTTTTACACCAATAATTGTTGTTAAGTGTACAGTTATAATATATTCGTTTTATATAATATGAAACCATATGATTTTAGGTGGACAGACTGTCGAACTCCGAACTGAGGTCGTCGGCCAGCCTAGAGGAGATCCTTTCGCCGATCCTGCAGAGCAAACTGACCACGTGTGAGTATAACTATACGCGAATACGAAAAACGCAATACCGAGACAGTATTATATTATATTTTATAATATAATATTACCTAAAGCAGTAATAATAATCGAACGATTTTTTTTTGTTTCTGGGCAGAAATCTTGCGGGGACTTAAGCCATATGGCGGTGCATCGATACGATTTATATATTACCATCGTAATATGAATTGCGATCGATTGACGAGAGGAAATCGATGATTACGGCCGTGACTTGGACGATGACGAGCGAAACAGGCCGCGCCGGCTACTTTTTATGTGTACATAATATATCATTTATCATAATTTTTCATTTATATGACGCGAGCGCGCACGCACGCACGCACGCATAAGCCATATTATATTACATTTATATTATACGAACGTGTACAGTGTAAAAAGAAAACGATTCATCTCATCACTACGTATATACCTACCGTACGCATATACTTACATTATACATATATAATCTACATTCTACACATATTATAGGGAAACCTTTTCGAGAATATAATATTATGTCTGTATACACGAGCGCGAGTTTTCTTCTTCACCGTTTTTATTATTATTATTATTATTATTATTTATTCTTTTCACTTTTGAGAGAAAGCGTCAAAGGGCGTCGATAAGTCTGAGTTTTTATTAAATATTTTTATTTTTTTTTTATGATCCCTATTTTCTTATCCTTCCCTTTTTCTTTTCTTGATACTCTGGTCGTTTTCTCTCGTTTCCCACTCGTATTATATAATATATATATATATTATTATTATTATTATTATTATTATAATCGTTTATCGTGTCTCCGTCGCGCTCGTCGGGTTAATAAAAGTATAGTATACCAAAGCTCAATATTATGATCAACACATGTGTTCCGCGCATATTATTATATATACATTATTATTATTATAAATTATTATTACTACCTATTATTAGTTGTGTAAGACGCGTGTCTTGTAAGTACGTTTAATATAATTTAACGACAATGTGTACATTATTTTTTTTTATATTACATAATATTATTATTATTACCTATCATATTGTACATTATTATATTGATAAACTGTGTGTTTTCACGCGTGAGGCAGTAGGTACCTCTCTATTTATTTTTGTTCATCAACATTTTGTTTACGAAATTAAAAACGATTATCCAATAACAAATGGTAATATTATAATATAATATATATACAGGCACTCAACAATTAAATCGAAATTCAAACGAATTATTTTTTTTTCCGATCGTGATGTCGAAATTATCTCGTTTTATTTATTGTTTTTATTTTCTACAAAAAAACTAATTATAATATTTGTACTGATAATCAAATACTACTTTTTTTTATTTGTTTGTTTGTTTTTGTTTTATGTATACCGTTTAAAATGAAAACACTTTTTTTGCGGTCTCTATATTATAATATAGCGGAGAGAAAAATATTTGCACTTTTGTATTAACCGTAACGTTTGTTGTGTTGTTTTATCTGTTTGCAGTGAAATCCGTAAATAAGTTGGATAATGACATATTATTATTGTATTATATTATATGATATGCTACGGAAATATAATAAAATAATATTATATTATATTATTTGTTCGTTTTTTGTGTCTTCGTTCGTCCCGGCATCGTCGGATCCCAGACGTTTGCTGGACGTGATAAACTCCCAAATATTCTGCGCCTTTTCGCGGCCTCCGGAGTCCTTGATCGAGTGTGCGCTCACTTCGTATTCCTGCGAAAAGACAACAAATAAAGTTTAAAAATTCAGCTCGTTTTCAAAATTGAGAACGTGAAATTCAAAAAGACCAAACTATTGTCACAATAACAGTTGTAATATCACAATATTAATCACTGTAAACGATTCAGTAATTTGATTTCATTACAATATTACACTACATTTCATTTTTTCAAAGTGTAACTACACTACGGAGGGTAGACCATACCAAATGTACCGCCTAGTCAGGTTTCTCGCCCCATAAAATAATAAAATTTAAGGTAAATGTAATAATGTAATATTATAATATGTTACCATGCAGGTATCAAAGGAAATTTTGTCCGGTTGCATTTAATCAACCTATACCTATACTCTGTGCCTTAATTTAAGAAGAAATAATGACAATATTAATTATTTTTATTATTATTCACTATACGATGAATAACACTTTTATAATTTTCGTCTGCCTTTTATGAGTACTTATTCAAATTTGAAGTATCGTATTTTTTTGTTGTCAATTTGATTTTTTTGAAAGAAGTTCCACCACGACACACTATTTTTTCATCGATAATATTGCACCACAAAATACATCCTCCGACTAAGCCGAGTGTCTGCAATGATGGCCAACGCGAAATAATTCCAAATATCGTTAAAAGCTAAGTCTGTTGTCCGTTCAATTTATGATAATATACTTTGACCTATGTCATTATTTTTTTTAAGTCCCTGCGCACCGTTCTATGGATTTGTTTGGAGTATAGTTTAAATTAAATCCGAATTAAAATTTCGCACGTTCTTATTGGATAACAAACGTTGGGAAACCGTCGACAGTGATCTGCTTCGATACAGTTACTCCAGTTAAACAGTGAATATTTTCATTTTCGTGTATATAATTGGACTCAAACAGTCTGACCCCGATTAACATGTAACACGTATTGTACCAACTACCAACGTAGGTATGGAAATAAATTACCTATACACCGGTTACTGAGGTAAATACAAAATTGGGTAAGTAAGTTATTAGCCATCTATTTGGATAATAGTAATATTCCCATCGATTCAACTCTGGTTCAAAAATACATATCATGTAAAATTTAGTGAATATAATGAATAATACTTAAGACGTAAGGTGAGGATATTTATTATGACTTTTATTTTTACACTTTGCAGGCCAAAATATAAATCAAGTTAGTATGACGAAAAATCAGATATATTATTTTTCATATTTAAGTATTTTTAGAATGTAATTTAAAACAAAATTTTTAGGAATTTTTATTTACTATCATTTGTAAGTTAATTTTCTTTTTAAATTTCAAAGAACATTTTTAAAAATCTTTTTTTTTCATCTCATAATATATTACCGAGTACGTGTTCATTATTGATTCGCTACAGACAAAACCCAAGAATAACGTCGCTTTCTATGTCATAGTATTTAATTATTTTAAGGGCATACTTTGATATTTTTTATGCATATTTCATACATTTTTAGAGATTTTAGGACATCTTATTATTATTACATTTCTTCATATACATTTTTGTTCTAGAGTCTTTCGACTCACATTGACTCATTGGGTTGGTGGACTCCAATATTATCTGGTCCCAAAGTGTCCAAATGCGGTGACTATATTATATTTTTATATTTCACCTATATCGCGAATGACAAGACGATATCGGTGTCGAACGTTTGCCACGATATCGACGTACGGTCGTACCGATTTCTCGATATCGATGCGTGTCCGAAAATCGATTTGTCGATGTCTTTGTGACGTTGTCCACCACTCCGACCCGATCGTATATTACATAATATTTTGTCCGCATAGTAAATCACAATATTTCACGTTGTTGTCAGATTTTACGACCGAATAACAACTACATACATTAATGCTATTAAATGAGCGAAGCAAATATATTATAACACGTACACACATAGAATATAATAATATATTATATTTTGTAGTGTGACGCGCTTGCTATTCTGTCATATTTCATAAAAAGTAGCTACGAGTTGCAGTCGTGTGTGTGTGTACGTGGGCTATAACAAAACGGGTAGGTTCGCGGGGTTAAAAAGGTCTCTCGCATTGTGTCGGACGACCGTCGCGCCGATGGGGAGCAGCCGACTAATACGCGTCGGCGCGGTCATAATAATAGACGACTATTATGATCGCTAACGAGCCGCAGTTTTGTGCCGAGCATTAAACATCATACGACATAGTTGTACAGGGTGATTCGCAGGGCGCGTTCGCCCCAATTCGTTTCCACCATGATGGCTATGAAATCATTCGAATTCTGATTTTTTTCAACTTTTTTTATTAGGCGTTACCAACGATATGATATTATATTAGGTAGATGGGTATATGAGGACCACGTGTTTTCAAATACTCGGACTTTTAACACCCGTTTGAGGAGTGTCGTCCTGCGGCGATATGAACTATTTTTTTTTCTTTAAATATCCATCACGCTCTCTTGTCGTTTGTCATTCAAGTGGTTGGTGAAAGGTTGGTAGGGGTAATTTTTTAGAAAATGTCGATATATATAAATCGAAATTTCGACGAGCATAATAGTATTCCTCAATTATTTAACTCAAAGTACTATAAGAAATAAGGATAAAATAGTCCACGAAATCATGATAGTAATTTATATTAATTCATTAAAATTGTATAACGATTAACGTCGACAATTTGAATACTTAAAGAATTAGTATACATTTATTATTACAGTTTTGTAATTTTTTTTTTTTTTAGTGACTCATTACCTAATATTAAATGTATTTTATATTGCACTTAGGTTGGTATATGTAGGTAGGTATATATATTGTTGTACTAGGTATATGTAAAAATATTCTCAAGGGCTATTATTCTTATTGCAAAGATTCATAACTCTGTAAAAAATTTGTTCAAATTTCGGTTCGGTTAGATAGATATTTATTATAGATATTAGTTATTTTCAGTAACACTGCATCTGCTAAACAATTTATTAATTAAAACTGTCGTAGTAAAAGGTGACGGTTCTCATTTTAAAAAAAATTCGTAATTTCTACCGTCGCGAGATACTCCTATTAAGTATCTTTGAGAAATATATGTTTAAAAATGCCAAAAATCAGAATTTTATATGTTATGCGTTATGAACACCGATCATGGTGATGAGAATGATCGGCAAACACATTCATACCTTGTATAATGTATATACATAGTTTAAGGCCTCATTGTGCTTTCTTACAGGGTGTACCGTCTAATAATACCGACATCGTTCCAAAATCCACTTTACGTGTCTAAGTGCCTTTACAGTATAAGTGCCTATATGGAGTGTTTCTTTGGGGATTAAGTTTTAAATCCGTTCAGCACAATAATATACGCCACTGTGTGAACTGTAGACGTGGCCAATACCACCTCTTTTCAATCGATATCTATGACTAAAAACTACGACTATGGATTGTTTTTTTTATATTTCCATTAAAAACTAAACAACATTTAGAAAAAATCATTTAAATCGACATATTGTTATTATATAGGTTATTAGGTACAATACGGTGAATAATAAATAATATCATCTGAAGAACTTATTGCAAAATCGATTATTTACCTATCTACTGTATATGATTTAATATTGATAATGTAAATATTCTTTTGTCTTGAATTTATAATAATAATATACTGACACAAACCATGTATTGGAAGTATTTTGTTAATTTGTTAGTATTTTATTTACAAATGTTAGTAAGAAATAAAAAAAAATGGTATCCATTACTCGGAGGTCCGCATATAATATTACATGTATAGGTCAATGTAATATTTAATTTTTGGGAATGTTATAAGATTTCCCAACCTAAAATGCAGCTTTAACTAAAACATAAAATATATAAACATAAACTGTTATTTTTATGATCAATTCTTAAAAGCCTAAACTTTTATATTTGGCTTTTAGTGCATGTTGTGTTCTATCTTCCATCAAAGTGCTAAAAACCATTTTCCACCAAACATTTTCCAATGGCTTTTTGTTTAGATTGATTTTGATTCGTATATTCTGCCCACCTTATTTGTAGCTGTGCGTGAGAATAGTAGTTAATGTTTATATCGTTAATGGACTGTCGTTTTGATGAATGTATTTTAAAAATATTGATTTTTGCCAGATTTGTATGAAAACATTCTATACTGTGTGACGTTACACACAACAAAAAAGAGTTGTAGGTGCATTTACTGTGCAATTTATTGTATAATTATTAATTTACAACGTTTCGTCACAGAAAGCCCGCTAACAACGTACCGAATTATTATACTTATCTCTGCGGGTTCGTCACCTCGAAATTCGTTTCATACTGTCTCTCAACAAACGATATAGGTACAGTGAAACCTCCTTATAACGGAATCACTCGTTACCAAATGATTTTTCCGAAAGAGTGTTCATTATAAGAAGACTAAAATATACCGGTTATATGTTATACTCAGGACTGTTGTTAGTTTCCGTTGTCAGAAGATTTTACTGCATACGTATCATACTAGCCAACGGATGGTTCGATGTTTTCGGCAAAATAATGAATCGAGAAGATGAGGTTCTCATCGCGCGGTAGAAAAGTCCACGAGTATATACGCGTATTATACATTATGGTGTACGATAATGTATTATTACGGCGGCGGCGGCCTGTCGGCGCGGATGGCTGTGAAATGTAATTTATTTCGACTCGATGCCTCGTGCATTTAATCGACGCGATATATTATAATGGTCGTCGTCGGTGGTGATGATCGATAAAAGAAAATATAGCCTCTCTGCCTGGGGACGCGAAAACGACGGGCCCGGAGATTTATGCGTTTTCGGGAAATCAGATCGTAAGAATACGCTACAGTCGTCGGTCCTGGCGCAGGATCGTCGAGAAGAAAAAAAATAATCACAGATTAGGTATATGTATACAACCCAAGTCCTTAACGGTCCGAGTGAATATTATTGTTTTTTTTATTTTTTTTTTGATTCGTCGGCCACTTTATATTTGGTTTCAATTTGACACATTATATAATCAGTCGTCGCGTAGGACTTAGGGAGCGCGCGAACGTAGCAGATAATATTATTATTCAGGATAAAAGGATCTACGAGGCCCTCGCCTGCCACGAAGCGACGTCCATAAGCATATTAAAGGCCGATTGAGCGGCGGTAAAGTTTAAGTTTTTGATAGATAATAAATAAATATACTACATAATAATACAAATAAATATATTATAAATTTATAATAATACGATAAATTATACAATTTCTTATTTTAACGTAATATTTTATTAGATACAAACGTCGCTGATTTTAAGGTTTCGAATGGTAAAATACGCAAAGATAACATTCAACTTAAATGTCCATAATAGATTGTTCGGTACTTGCCTACAAAAAGGTCCAGTCAAATGTCAAGAATCCTCTAAAAGGTCCACCATGTACGAAAATATTTAAAATCATAAAATTTTAGCTGAGTATAGAATTTTTTATAGTAATGCTAGTATAATGCTATTGACTTTGTATTAGTGGTAGTCGTGGGTGCAAGAGGGCAGAGCTCACTAATATTTGACATTTTGGATTTTTTATGGTTTTTTTTTTAATATTATTTTTGATATTTTTTATAATTATAATTTTCGTCGAATAAAATGTTTTACACACGTTTTATGAATCATTGTTTAATGTTCGTCTTACACATGTTTTACATGTCATAACGTTACGGCATACAGTCATACTCGATTAATAGTATTTTTAATTAAAAATATTTTGCACTTAAATAAAATATGTTGTGCATTAAAAGTGCATTTTTTAGAATTTAACCCATTTGTATGGGTTTTTAATAAGTTTTCGGGATTTATAATGCATTTGTTGAGATTTGAAGTTTTTTTAAGGTTAGATTAGGCAAGGTTAGGTATTTAATGCATTCAATTCACAGCCCTACATTATACCCAATGTATAACGTAAGTAATAAGATACTAGATTTTAATGTGTGTAACTATATATAATATACTCGTTTGACTTGAGTTCTTACTACTCACTGATCGGTTGACTATAACTCGCTGATCGGATTCTATAATATAAATTAGTAATTACTAATTACTATTAATTACAATGAGCACCTATATATTATGAACACTAGCTGTTGCGTTTCCCATATCATATATTATATGATAGCACATTATTATCTTTACATTATAATATAGACCCACAGTGACCCGCCCAAATAATATTATGTTTGAACGTTAACATTATTATTGCTGTTGCCCACGTGTGTGAATGCAGTCTGAATTTTTTTCTGAAATAATTTAATTCGCGTGATGAATTCAGGCTCAGAAAAATCATTGCCTATTAGTTTTATTATTTCATCAGAGAGATGCAAATCCGTTATACCGTTACACATTAAAAAATATTATATTCTGGAAATCTTGAAACCGTCTGAATTATAATACCTACGTTATTATTAACCTATGTCGGTTTTAAACTTAAGTAAATCGGCTAAAAAACAGCCGTTGATACCATGCAGGTACGTACCTACTGATGAACTTACAGGGACCCACCTATGTAAAAACGGCTGTTTAAAAAGTTAAAAACCGATATAAGTTAATAATAACGTAGTTACCTATTATAATTCAGACGGTTTGTTTTACAACGGAGTTCTATATTTAGGCACTCTTAATCGAATCATGGTCAGTTAAGTGCAGAAATTATTATTGCCAGTCTGTACCGAAATTTAACTCGACTCAAGTCTTTAGTAAAATTGTATACCAATCAAATAATATCAGCCGTTTATATATTGTTTATGCGTATTTAAAATATATTTTCTAGCAGTGTCAGCTGCATCCATCGTTTTCGCATATTAAATCACTAAAGTGTGCACAGGACTGCATACAAATGCATAATTAAATAATTGTGTAACGATTAGTGACTTTGGCTTGTGACCAGGGGCGTTCGAACGTTTTTTTTATTTTACCAGAACGATTGATGATTGAACAAAAGAGGAAAAAAACAAATTTAAATATCGATTATTACAACAAAAGTGATTACATAATGTAGTACATATTATATATATATGTATGTAGTTTGTTAATTACATTTGTATGCAGTCCTTTCTGTTACACCTGTAAAAACGCATAAAATAATTAACGCACCTATATGGGTATAACACAATAATATAATATGACGTGTACCCACGTATTCGACGTTTTTGTACATAATATTATACTGCCGCCAGCCGCGGTTAATTGTTTTTTATAATTTCTCGGCGTCAGGTTTTCGAGGATAAAAAATTTTTAATCGCGCCGATCACCACGCCCCGATGTCGTGGCCACCGATATACATATACCACTCACCTACACCCGACAAATTCGCTCATCACTCTGCGAGAAAAAATTCTGAGGCCGTTCCCCTTGGTGTTAATAATTATTACTTACATCATATTATAGCTACAGCGCGCAAAACGTCTCTCGCACTCGGTAAACGTAATTTGTGATCATTAAAAAAAAAAAAAATTCATACTCGGAAAATAAAATAAAAACACGAACACTCCGAGTACGTGTTTCTATACAGGGTCATTCACCAAGCATGCTCACCCCCATTTTTTCGTATAATATAATAGATTTATTCGAATCCTGATCTTTGGAATTTTCAAGTATACACTTAAGGTCCATATTTTCAATTGTTTAGATTTTTTATACCGTTTAAATTTGAAGGTGTGCCTAAACAACTTTTTTTCAAACAAGAGAATCGCCTGTTTTTCTGTAAATCTTTAAACAGATGACTTTGTTTAAAAAATTTGAATTTATGTAAATGTAAATTCAAACGAGTAGATAATTTTGAATTTATTAAACTTGGTGTACTAAGAATGATAGCCATGATAATAGGGTTGGAAGATATGGTGGGGGAGGGGGGTATGATTATTTGAATTTATATTGGTTTATCTAAATTCAAAATTGTATTGTTTGTAAGAATTGTCAGAATATAACAAATATTAAATTCAATACCACATCTATAATTTATAGTTTTGTAAAACCATTTTTAATTACCTACTATTATCCTTATCATTTATCACATTTTAATAACTCAGAAAATACCAGTTCGAATATTGATTTACATTCAACGACATTTTCAAAAAATAAAACTTATTTAAGATAACAGTACACTAGAAATTAAATAACTGAAAATGTGATCTCATGGTAGGTATATTGAAAAATTTCAATTTTCAAAAATTTGAACGAATTAAAGGAAACTGAATCATCTTGTAAAATGTACAATATTTTT
Source organism: Metopolophium dirhodum (assembly GCF_019925205.1). Taxonomy (NCBI): domain Eukaryota; kingdom Metazoa; phylum Arthropoda; class Insecta; order Hemiptera; family Aphididae; genus Metopolophium; species Metopolophium dirhodum. The sequence goes on from NC_083564.1 coordinate 12,064,840, forward strand.
TGAAACGACAAAAATTAGGTAACTTTAATGACGTACTCCAGTCATGCATATCATATTATTATATCGTATTATTATGAAGTACAAATCGTACAATTATAATATAAGTATAATAAAATTCTCGTCGCCGTCGTTTCCGTGCGCGAACCGACCTACAACAGATTGCCTTCACAAATCACTCTAAATTCGCAACGACAGTATCGCATTATGGCATACAATAATAATAATTGTGCGCACTTTAAACATCTTTTTTTTTATCTCATCGGAAGTCGTTACGTACCTATTATAATAAATATATTGTGCGCATTACCAATTTATACTAACCGAGTAGCGGTTTTTGTTACATTTTTGTTGTCCCCGAGAACCGCGTAAGCAAAACAATATAATATTCTTTGTGAAAAAAAAAAATGTACGTAGACGAGATTTTATGTTATGTAATAATACAATTAATATTATCAGGTATTATGCACGATGGAGAAATTCAATGATGAACGGAATGATGATGTTATTTTGAGAATATTTTGTAGTAAGTATACAATATAGCTCAACGTTTTTCTTCCATCTCGTTTGTCGTCGGTAAACATAATAATATTATAATACTGGTACGATATAAACATATAGTGCTGCCCCATAGTTTTTTTTTAAGATAATTAACAATAATATATTATAATAACGTTGATCTGCATATTTTTTTAAAGGCTACACAATTTGATTGCAATAGCTGCTATGGACGATGAAAAATATGAAGTCTAGGGGTTAGATGCAGCCTAAATTCAGTATAATATTGAGTTATTATTTTATCGAAGACACTTATTATTTCAAAAAATATAAACTTTTTTGAAAATATTTTTTTACAGAATTTAGAATCATTGCAATCAGCAATATAGAAAACAAATTATATTTTTGAAGTTAAAATTGTCCACACATTTAAAATTGTTTTAATTCCTTAATCTGAAGCAGAGTATTATATAATTACCGGAGTATTTCAATGGAATATAAAAATCGAATTTTGGACGAATACTTTACAAGTATTTAACTACTCGGCCGAAATCCCAAATATCTCAAAATACTTTGCTTTGAAACAAATATGTATGTTTTCACTCAATAAAGTAAAAACTTAAGAAATAATAACGATAAAAAATTGTAAAAAATTAAATTTTCTTTTAAAATTGTTGTTTTGTAACAACTTGAAATTATGTAAAAAAAATATTTAAAATAACGAGTATTTTACGTGTTACATGAACCACCTGGTACCTACACACGTTGTTGGCTTGGTATTCGATCGATGTATAAGCAGAATATTTCTATAAACTTTGGCTGTCGACGTGATTGAAAAAGTTCCACTCGACTTTAGGTAACGTAGGTAACTGTAGGTAACGTAGTCCTACGCACGGTGCCATTGAAACCAATAATAACATTACATTATATCATACGTTATTAATTTTGAACTTGATCTTGGTCGTGCAGGTTATACGCGGTTAAAACCTCAAAACATTTTATTTTCGTAAATATATTTTATGTTCGAATGCACGAACCGAGCGGACGCGACCGAAACAAGCCCGCGCCTTTCAATATTATATTGGTATTTAATTAATGATGAGATAAAGTTTCACCGATTTTACTGCGAACGCGATAATAATTATAATAATATTCAGACGAGATTTTGCGGCAGACTCGCGTGTACCGATGACCTTAGCGCGCGTACCGTCGGGTACTCGGGGTATAATACAAGTACTTACAGCTGGTGTACAGGTACATTAAATAAATATATAAATATAATTATTACTAGTCTCAACGAGTAGCGTATAATATAGAAACTAGTTCCGTTAATGATAGATTTAGAACGCACGCGTGCAGCTGCCGAGTAAATGCGTGTAATATCAATCGGAACGAGCGCGGTCGCCGTTGCGTTCTCGACGTATCAATAATAATAATAAATAACTCGAGTAATAATAATGCAATAGTCGTCGTTTTTTTAATGGAATCTCCACGTATGATGTTAATATTACAATAATAATAATAATAATAATAAACTTCGCGCTGACCTCGACGCGAGAGACTTTAACGGGGATCAACGCTAACCCGCGACGTATACCGACTGTACATACGTCGTATATATTATTGTTATTATATTATTTTATACGATTTTATCCCACGGTATACGATTGTCTTTTATCACTCGTCCGAAACACTATAGGAATATTGTCACACGTTACGTATGCATTTTACGAGCTACCGCATAAGAAAACAATCGTAGATTGTCGAAACGAGATTGTCGCGAACGAAAAGCAATATTTATAAGAACTTTGCCGATCGTGATCAATAATGTTGTTAAATTAGTGTCAGGAATTACTATTAATGCGCCTGCAGTACCAAATATTATATTAAATATTTAAATATACTATTTACTACAAGATCAACAAGACGTAACAACGTATTATTATTAGCGTTTGACCTAACGATTTTCTCTATATATTTATTTCATTTAATTTCATATACCTACACAATACCTACACCACACCTATTTATATATGAATACTGGGCCCCATTGAGAAGACTCTTGTGGGGACCCAAATAAACCATGATAATACAGTGGATTCCACCTAATGTGGGCACCTGTTAATATGGTCTGATCCCAATTTCAATGTATACTAACTAACTGATTTCGGTTTATATGATCAACCGCTTTATATGGGTAAAATCCCGCAATGTGTCCACATTAAGCGGAATCCACTTTATGACCAATTGACTCGGACATTGCCCTATAATATTATGCGGATTTACATAAATTAATGAAAAATGTATAAACTTACGTCGCCGAAGAACGTCGCAATCCGAAAGTCCGTCTCCACCGCGGCGTTCAGATTCGTCGCGTTGTGCTTCAGGACCACTCTGGCTCCGTTCTGAAACGGTTACACAAGGGTAAAAAAAAATTAATCCCGGATCAGGAAATGTCGTATTTTTGGTTTTAGCGCGTTTTCGATTCACCCACGGGTTGCGTGCGGAAATTATAAACATATAAACAATCAATAATGATTGCTCGGACTTACAACAAATAACACACAGTACAATATAATATAATATAATAAAGCGTCGTCAAAACGGTTCTGCGGAGTCGTACGCTATATACGTAGGTATAATACCTACTCGAGAGTCGAGAAACACTAACACAACTGGTCTTGTCGTCGACTGCGACTCGTCCGCGGGTTTACGAGTTTACTCGTTTCTCTCGCAGCGTGCGGTGGGTAGCGCGCGTCGAAATCTCTCAAGGACAAACGTGCTATATATATATATAGTAATTACGTCGGAGGAAACAATCGCATTATTATATTATTGTGTGGTGTGTGTGTGTGTGCATGTTTGTGTGTACGTATTCCCACGCGCATCCTTTCCGCTCTGCTGTTCCGGTCACATACACACGCACACAACCCGTCGCAGTTTTGGAATTAACGTCCGACTTTGGAGGAGCAGCCCCATGGATAACGGTGAAACCGGCTGTGTAATATTATATTTATGTTGTTTATGTTTTTCTCTCTTTTAAAACGACCTCCTTTCCGCTGTAGTATATGTATATTGTTAAGGATGGATACGGTGATAAATCATAGTAATAATATTGATCAAAGGTGTGCATGAACTAGTTAAAAAATTAATTTGTTTATAACTTATTAACTTGTTATAGTTTATATATATAATTATCTTGATGACTTAACTAGTTAATGTTTTCGTTGTATCAACTCACTATTAGAGTCTTCCAGTTAATTTCATTATATTTTGTATAATAACTTAGCTAGTTGGACACTAAAGTACAATTAATGTAGTTATTTTATAGTATTTTATTTTTTCTCTATAAAATAATATTGATGGAAATTCGTAAACAAACGTAAACATTTTAACTTACCTACAAATAATGAATATTTTTTTTTATCTAGATAAATTATTTGGTATCACTTATGTATTATTATCTTTAGGTAAATATCTTAACAATTATAATTTTATCTTATCCGGATAATTGTTGGCCTATTGTTTACAACACTTTATAGTTGCGCGGCCTATAGACGAGCGGAAAGGAAAGGGATATGTGAGGGTGGAAAGGTCGTGGATTTTGTATTTTTAAAGGGTGTTGTTTTTCTCACCGGAACCGGAAGTCCTTCGGCTTCCTCGCGCATCGCCGTACGCCAGTAGGCGACCGTCCACCGGCAATAGGGGTCCTGCGCGTCGACAAGCTTCAGCGCCGGGTGACCAGACACCCCTCGTTCGGCGTATAGACGAGGCATGACGGCAGCGACGAACAGTGGCTGCGGAAACACCGTCAAAACATTAACATGATAATAATATCCATTATTTTTATCGTCCCGATAATAATGATGTGGGTTCATCGATTTAGTGTGTTGTAAGTGTGATCACGAGTAAGGTAAAATTGCACTAGTTTCTATCATTGCATAAGCCCCCTATTTATTAACGATAATCAGTCGACTGTCCAAAGAATAATTCGTATTTTTAATATTTAAACTCAAAAGTATTTATCAAAATAATTACATAATATTATTATATAGGCTATATGGGTACAGTTTAAAAGTATATACATATTTGCGTTTGTTTGTAAATTGGTTGAGTAGTGCAGTAATAACATTCTTGTAATACTACATAGAGATGCACATACACAACGTGCAACTGTCAACTTACATTTATTAATATTTATGAGTTCTATGGAATGGTCGTTCTAGTGCATATGAACACGGAGTTCAACAATCTCCGTGACCACGAGTGTGTATAATTATCACCGGGTGTACCCACGATTTAAGATACTTATATATCACCGAACTAAAATACTAGGTAAAATCAAAAAGAATAAGCATATATATTTTTTTTAAATTTTGATGTAAAAAATATCAATAAACAAAACCGAAAACCGTATTTGAGTTTATAACAACAATATTGCGCCAACTTTAAGTTTATTTTCATTGATTACGGGCGTTTTAAGTTTTTCGATGCCTATCAAACTCATGGAAATACTATATTTTATATTATAGTTATCTATATTTTCATACATCTCAGTGATCTTACCGAACCTAAAATGTCGACTGGTCGAGCTAAATGTGATTTTACTAAGCTGCAGATGTTTGTTACGAAAAGTGTTATTTACATTATCTCTTGGGAATCTTAAATTGCTTAAATCGTGCTCTCGCACATTATCATAAGTACTTCAGTAATCAAGGACCCATCCAGTTGTTGTTATGGTGATTTATTTTGACTGCCTGTAATTTACAACGATCTCACCGTAGGTCAATGGGCAACCATGTTATACCAACTCAGGTCGTTGGCAGGGGTTAAAGTGTGGGCGGTGATGCTAAGGGACTATGCCCCCCTTGACTCTGACAACGTTTAAAAGGCGTCCCCTTTAACTTAATCTTGAAAAGTTACACTGGTACACCGAGGTCTTAGAGTCAAATCTGAGTAATTTGTCCTCCGTTCAAAATATGTAATTATTTATTTTCTATAATATTATCTTATAATTTTAGATTAATCAGTGGGTATTTATTATTTATTATTTTTATATTTTAAATTAATAAAAAACAAATATTGATATATAAATAATTATAGCTGTTGAGCAACACTCCGTGAAATAATATTTTAGTTTAAGCGTTAATATTAAGCTGTTCAGTGCAATCAAGTACTATGGAAAATAATATAACCAATGCAACTATTAGGTATGTTGATAATTTATAATATATAAATATATTTCTGATATTATAGAAATCATTTTAGTTTTCTAGCGAAGCGAGGAAAACTAATTAATGAATAACCCATTCCTTAAATCCCAACATAATGTTTTTTCATAGGTACGGAACAATACTTCCACGCGGAAAGTGTTTTTAAAATAAAATAAAAATCACAGTTGTTCCTTTTGCCATTTCGTGTAAATTTAAGCCATGGTTAAATTCCGTTCGGAATCGTTTCGGCGGTTTTCTAATTTAGAACACCAATAATACGCGCAGTTCGTAATGCGAGGTATTTATTTTTGCATTTCGTCTCCGCAGGGTTGGTTTTAAGGTTTGATTCCAAGAAAAATTCATTTATTTATACACGCATGAATATTATACTATATCGTAGCGCTGATGCGTATTAATTTAATATTCGTTCAGTCGAGTTGTACCTAATCGAATTCTTGTAAACTATATTTAATAATTCACACATACGCCCCGGCGGGGCGGTCAATAGCTATATGTACAATAGGTGCACAATTTTCGTTATCATTATCATCTCGAAAGTTTTCTCTCTCCCCCTTCCCCTATCACTCTCACAATATATACTCGTCAAAGATATAACATTGTTATTTATTTTTAGAGAAGATGCGTTTGATTTTCTCAGTCAAATATTAATAATTTAATAATTTAAATATACAATATTTAATATATCGTGATTTTTGAACAGTTGTTATACGATATTTACTTCATTATTTTTGTTACGAATTAACGAGTGATACCCTATCGATAGTAATTAGATGAGATTATATAGAACACTGAGAAGTAGTTAAGCTAAATATTCGATATATTTAAAAACGTATGCATTTTTTTTTTAAAAAAAACTAAAAAAAAGAATATCTTTTACAATATTTATAGTTACCCACTGTCCTTATTTTATTCTTACATGTATTCAAATAACACATTATACTTTAAAGAATATAACAAATTGGATTTATATAATGTCAATCCGTATGAAAATTATTTTTTCCACTTTAAGCTTTCTACCTTGAGAGTTAAGATACGTTAAATTAATATAATATTGTGTAGGCATGACAGAGGTATACACTAAAAAAAACCTGCACAATATAACGACGGTAAATATATAGTTGAAAATAAAATTACTATAGACTATAGTAAATATTTACTAAGAATTTAAAAAAAACCCTTGCACGTAGATTAATCCAATTAAAGTAGGTACTTGATTAATATTTGTGAGTTTTTTTTTAAAAAAAAGCTGGAATACAATGTTATATAATATATTATAATATGTTATAAATCATAATGTTCTCTACAGTTTCAAAAATGTCTAACTACGTTTAAAAAAATGACCGGAAACTTTAATTAATAAAAAATGAACATATATTTTATTGCTATTATTTTTTCTTAGTGAGATAATGTATTTTTAATAATTTTAATTTCATATGGCGGAGGGCAGAATAAGCATATATTTTTTATTAAATTTTTATGTAAAAAAATATCAATGAACAAAACCGAAAACCGTATTTGAGTTTATAACAACAATATTGCGCCAACTTTAAGTTTATTTTCATTGATTACGGGTATTTTAAGTTTATATATATTGCTGGAGTACCTATATTTATTTAGTATAATAGTAAGTTCATCACAAATTTACGACGTACTTTGTCTAAATTATATATGTATGTAAAAAAAAAATATTAATACCAAAAGGAAAAGGTATTCGAATATTCGGTGGCGATTTGAATATGAAGTTATTTTGTACGCGGTTAATTTGTGTAATGGTTGCACGTCTGTTTTGAGTTTAGCTATTTTATAAGTACACATTAACAACTAGAATTTGATTATTAACGAAAGTTTTCAACGGGCACGCGTACGACCCTGCTATTATTCGGAAAACGTAAGTACAGTTTATATAATATGGTATGTCCGGGTCGTTAAATTTCACAGATATATTATGTTATTCTATAAGCTTTAAATGGAGTTGAATAAAGTCACTGGTGAGTGGTGGGTCGATATTTTTTGCATAGATCCTCACATTGTTATAATATCACACACCAGAGCATTTTTTTCTTCACTTATCGGTGAAAACTTGTAAATTGTTTTGCAAAGCCGAAATTCGTAATAATTAATACCACAATGGAACAAAGAGTTTCTTTGTAGAACAAGCCAATAAAAGGAGACATTTTTATATGATTTCGCAAGTCATTTCAAATTTCAAATAATAAGATATTTAATTGATAACATCATAATATTATGTAATTGTGGAAGGTATGATTAAAACTAAAATACTTTTCCTCATTTTTTAAAATCAGTTGTATTATTTGTCATCATGCTTTATGTTGTTAAAATTGTTAAAGATGCTTGAAAATTGAAACAGTATTGTTATTTAATACATTGAAAAATACAGTAAATATGATAACCGTATAATGGTATTGGGTTTTTTAAATGAGATTTTATACTTTAATTTTTTAAATATAATTTTATTCATTATAAATTCATGGGACAGACCCTCTAGACAGACGGCATAATAGTTAATTAGATTTAGGTCCAAAATAATATTAAAGTAATGCAATTTACAGAAGATAAGTTATTTTTCATCTAGATAATGAGTTCTTAATTCATGCCTAATTTTTGCCTAATTTATGTTAATCATTATTTGTTCACTAATCACCTATTATTATATTTTATTCAGTGTAGTCTACAACAGTCATCTATAACTATACTGTTTATTATCATAATCAACCAACTGTCAACAACTATTTTACTATGCAGATATATTGATATAACAATAGGGGTTCATGTGATTTAAATATTATACTCCTTTCGAACCGACACTGGTCAGTTAGGTAAGTTTATATTTGGCTTCGTTTTTACCTACCAATACAATCTACAAAACACAGTCTAAAAACTTAGAATAATAAATTATGAAAAAATAAAAAATGTAGGTCAGAAAATACAAGAATGTTTACAAATCAAAATTTATAATAATCATTGATAAATTCATCGAGCTATTATACTAGTACAAATGGATATAAACGAATACGTTTAAACTGCGTGAAAAGTAAATGTAGGTAGGTTGTAGGTACATCGTAAAATTTAGAGCCTGTAGCGTACCTACTTAAGGTTTAAAAATCGAACAACGATGAATTTGATTTCGTTCTAAATGATCTGAAATAAGTAGCACATAATATTTTATTTTTACCTGAAATATTGTTTTTTTATTTATCTATCTACGTTAACAATAGCTTTTTTTTATTCCAGGAGAAAATTAAAACCAAACAGCGAATCTACTTGGATACGTTAATTATACAAGTCGTCGCGTCATATTATTTGAGTTTATACCTCGTTGCACCGAATTATATTTGATGGCTTAATGTTCAGGTTATAATATTATTATTATTATTATTATTATTATTACGGTTCTACTGCGTAATTATAGAGTAGCGAGTCTCAAATTCACTAAGTCAAAAACTATTTCGTTTGTATAATATTATTATATACGTTCGTATAGTAAGACATTATTATTATTATTATTACGTAATAGATTACTTATATACCTTGGAAGAGACGCACGGACTAATGGCAAACGTATCTCCAAACTTCAAAGGTTCGCCTTTTTCGCAGCTGCTTCCTATTCTAAAACAAATGAATTACACGGCGGCTAGATTAAGGGCTGTAGAAATAAAATAATCTTTTTTTCTCCGCAGATCAAACGTTAAACACATTACACTTGAGACTTACAGACTACGACGTTGATGATGATGACGATGACGACAACGATGATGATAATGATATTAAGTTAAATATGTAAATAAGTAAAATATGAGAACTACAGTCAGGTTTCAGATGGCCGCGCGTGAGACATATTTTAGGTTTAAGTTTTTTCGATCCGCTACGAGAGTAGTTTTTCAGCGCATTTCCATACGGAAAATTGTACGAATCGTAGACTTTTACGCAGTAATCGAGTTGAATATTATAATATCACTTGAATATTTTTCCTTGTCGAAATAATGGACTCGCCATCGTTCTATTTCGTCTGTATCGCTGAGATTGGACGGCTCGGTAAATTTTCCTGGCGGGTCGTAACACCTCGGTGATTTTATATTATACCCATATCCTAGTGATGACCGACCGTTTGGGAAAACGGTAAAAGAACACTTTGTATTCCATTTCACCGCGTCACAGGCTCGTCGTCGTAGTCAGTAACTCGTTTACAAAAACTCTTTGACCTAAGACGTGTCGAGATTCGTGTGTTGGGACTCGATGTCTGGTGGATCTTTAGGTATGACACACGACGTATCACGTATGACTCACCAAACATTTTTATTGTAAATTGTTAAAAAGTTGATTTTTTTTTAAACTGTCGATGTTGGAAATATGCTATTATGTATAATATTATACACATTGCAATTAGAATGAACAGATTCTGAATTATTAAAATGTATAATATTATATTAGGGATAATAGTCCTTAAAATAGTTTATGATCTATTAAACTTTAAGTTCTAAGATTAATAGTAGTTTATGATAATAGGTAATTATTTAAGATCGGGACAAAGACGATTTGAATATTATACTAAATAATATGAATTAATTATAATTTTATTCTCCTCAATAACTCAAAAACTATTTATTCGAATTTCGATGTTAGAGTATAAAATATAAATCATCTGTTTAAAAATTAACGAAATAAATAGGATGGTCTTCTATAAGTAAAAAATTTGAATAAAAAATCTAATCACATTATATTTTAAAATATTTTAGACTTTTGGTATATTTAAAAATTCCAAAATCCAGAATTTGTATAAAATATAATATGCATTATTAAAGGATGGTTAGCTTGTTGATTGAAACACCCTAGTTGTATATTATGTATAGTAACACACACAACAATTTGAGTTCGAATGAATTTCTGTCCGATTTGTTTAAAGAATTTATAACTGTCTAAATACAATTTATACCTGTGTACGGTTCGGTATAATGTCATCGTTTGTAGATAAATAAGTTGAAGAATTATTCGTTATTTTCGTTTCTAACTAATCGCTCAAATAAATCGTTAAACAACCGTTTTCAAAATCTGAGATGATAGAATGTCATTACCACAGACGAATTATTAAAAAAAAAATAAATTGGTATATTTTCCTAGTGGGGTTTTCGAGGGTGATTTTCGCAAAATCCGCCAAAAAAAAAATTTGGGTATACCTAGGACACCCATACGACTAAAACAGTCTACAATAGCATAGCCATCGATTCGAGTTACCCGCAAATCTTGAAGCAGTTCCGGACGCAGCTCTCGGTCAACGGGGAAGCGGTCATGGTGCAGCCTGGTCCCAGCCCGTCCAGTTCCGAGTGGTGGTCGCTGGTCGAACACGACAGTGCCACGCCGCCGGAACCGTCGCACCAGCCCGGGAAACGGACGTCCGGGCACACGAGCTGTGCGTCTTCGCCGTACCTCAGGAACTCAGAGGTCGAGTCCAAAACCACCTGTGGAGTATTATAAAAACGTTTTATTATTATAAAGCTGGGTCCACACTTGAGCAAAATGACATTGTTTAAAAATTTGCGCCGCAAATAGTTCTTGCGGTGCAAGCGATCCATAGGCTAACGGATAGCGTACGTGCCGCACACCAAATCTTACGTGACGCACAACTAGTGTGAACGCGACTTAACAATATAATATGATAATGTATTATGTATTTTATTTTTTATTTTATTTATTGGAATAGACCAATAGATGCATAACCACGCGGCTTTTGAGAACAATACAAAATTAACAGATCTTATAGGTATGACAAGTTGTAAATTAAATGACAGAAACAAGATAAAATAAAATTAACATTACAATCAGTTGAACATAGAATATATACCAACATATATTTAAAATTATAATATGAGATTATGAGATATAGCATTTGGCCAAGGTACGTAAATAATAAACATTGCAGTGATCGGCTATCGACATCATCCTAATTAGAGGAGAAGGAAGATTTTTACAAAATTAGTACGATTTACTAGCAGGTAGGTAAACTAATCCCTTAAACCTAGTGCAACCAGGAACACCAATGTCAAGTCGTTCTAACAAACATGGTGCATCAATAGTTCCTTCAATTAGTCCGCATTAATAAAACGACAACTGGAGATATTACGGCGTTTGAAGAATTATTTAAAACGGAAAATATCGCTGATATGACTGACTATAGGTATACCTAGTCGTGGGGTGACTGGGTAATATTGGGGCGATAACTGGCCAAACTCAGAAAACCTATGTTGTACGTTATCGGGGCTTTGTAACTAAATTATTTATTCGGGTTTCAAATACTTTCCAATATTTATGGTCTCATAACCGTTATTATTCGCGTTAATATATTTTGATACGAATGCTGTAGTAAGTAGTTCGGAAAAAAAATTTGATTCAAAAACTATGCAGGAATTTTACCAATTACAATTTTTAGATTCTACTCGATATTCCTAAGAATATTAATTTATTTCATAAAATTTTACTGGTAGACGATATTACTGAATTAATAGAATCATAATGCGAATCATAACGCATAAGGAGAAATATTAATTTAAATAAATAATTAAATTAATTTGTGGGTCCAAGATGAAAAGGTTCTAAATCACTTTTTTTCAAAAGTTATTTTTTAACAGAAATGGCTTTAGAATGCAAATGTGCATCTCACGATTATACGAACATTATTAATGACAATTTTTATAAAACTAAAATATGTTGTGCGAGGAGTAAAATATTTGAACTCAAACCTAAACATTACTCTCCAAGACAATTTCATAAAAATGATTTAGAAGTTTTTCTTTCTAAACACACTATACCTAAATAAAATCAATTGATTGCTTAATTATTCCTGTCAATAACGATTATGAATTAATTTACAAAGATATGTACTAGGTACAGAATAGAATTAACCGCAAAAATAAATAAAAAATGACATATTATCCCATACAATTTTATAAAATAAAAATTGTATCGCCGTTTTGGCTTAACCAGAATGATTTTTGGTTCATTCGAGTCCAAGGCCCTGATTATTATTATAACACAAAATATTTCGCGTGTCGATTAATTTAAAGTTAAAATTCTGACTGTGTTTACGTTCTTGGATTATTACATAGTTGTGTATAATATATTAATATACAGGTGTATATATCTATGTATGATCGTTTACGATTGAAGTATGGACTTGGAATTTTATATCGTTTTTAAAAACAAATTGGAACTCGTTAAATCAACCGAAACGAATAAATAAAATATATTCACTTCAGCGCAGCAAAGTTCAGTTTCGTGAGTTCATATTTTTTACCTAATCACAATTTATAATAAGCAGTTGGCAAAAATAGTAATATGTCTGTCGTCTAAAAATTAGTGTACAATGGCGTCGTCGTATAATGACATATAATTAGGTTTCTCGTCAAATCTATCAGAATCTCTAATATTTCAAAGTCTTTTATTTGTTCTAGTAGTATCATTAAAATATTTAGTATGCTTGAAAAATTCGATCGTCCCAAAGCCACGTGCAAAACAATATATTGTTTAAAATGGTCGTGAAATTTGGGCGCACTGAGATTGTTTTCACATAGTATTATCATACTTGTAAATTAACGTGCGTGCAAACATTAAATTCAATATTTTTTTTATTCGAAACGACATCGCCGGAGTTACTATATTATGTTACTATAGTATTGTATCTACAGGTCGGATTACCGCAGTGGTCGCAGACAAGTCCGGTCAGATATTATTATTTTTTTTTTTATTGCGTGTAACCTTAACTAACCTAAATTAACGCAATTTCATAGCTCGACGATATCTTCAGCGGTCGTCTGTTTAAGTGCACTCGGAGTGACCGAAGCCGTAAAAATAATATATGCTTGGCCGGTCACGGGTCATCATCATCATCATCATCATCGTCGCCGTCGTGTGCTATCGGCCCGTGACGACGCGACGGAACGAGTTTGTGATTCCTATCGAACAGGTGGGTTACCACCTATTATAATAGGTACCCCAGAACACTGCAGCGACTCTTTAAATTTTAATTACAATATGCAAAAATGATAATAATATTATTATTCATCAAACGTTATTTTTATCATAAATGAACAATCGAGATAGGCAGGTACATAAATCATATAATTTTACATATTATTATGACGTCATTATGCGGATAGTTTAGATAATAAATTGACGACGTCAAGATAGAATATTGTCGAAATCTTTATCACGGTTTATATCATGGAATCTCGAATCTTCATCGGTAGGCAGTCCTACTGTTTGAAATTTGGAAAATTTTGCGAACCACTCGAATGATGGAGACGCAATAAATTGTTGTTGCTTGCAATCGCGATAATGCGCATTCCCTGTCCGCAGCGACCGGTTTTAGACTTCTCTTTCGCAAAAAGTTGTTATTAAAATAAAATAAAACAAACAAATATAGTTACAGATGTGATCAAATTATTATCAAGAATATCTTTAAATATCGGATGATGAGTCTGAATATTGGTTCAAATAAATAGTTTTTTTTTTTCGGTGTAGTTTTATCTATAAGAGCCTACGAAAACACTAGGTATAAACATCGGTACCGAAAAGTCTGACAAGGCGTTTTGTTTTTGAAATGTCAACGAGCAAAATTTTTACCGAACTTTAATAAATTTTAATAGCATGACGTCGGAGTGGTCGGACCATAATATCGTCTATTGGCGAGACCATTAAACATTCGGGTTTTATAAAACATTATTACGCTGACGGGTTTCAAAAAAATTATATTTTACGTTAATTTAATATCCAATCTCGTGACATCATTTGATTGCTTATTAACCCAAGTTCTGGATAAAATGTTAAATCTCAAGCCAAAAATAAAATCTACCGCGTTTAAATGACAATCGAATTGAATACAAAAAAATCAGAATTTATTTTCCTCAAATGTGTCGAATAGTGTTCAAGTCGAATATTTGAACGCTATCTAGCGAAATTCACCGAACAAAGTGAGCTGACTACGCCACTGGAGATAGATGGCGCTAAGAAATAGATTTAAAACATTATATTAATTTTTTTCTCTAATATTACTTCTCTTTATTCAACGTGACGTTCAAAATGCTTTGACATTAATTCCGTACTGCAGCCGAGACATAGCAAAATGACGTTATTGAGTATATTATAATGATTTCGCGGGACCCAAAAATATTTTTACTAGGTAAGTAATAAAATTAAGTACTCTTAAAAGAAGTTCCTAATGGAAATACTTACAATTGCTCACGAGTTAAAAAAAAAAATTGTTTCGCAACTATGCGTGTTCAACGTGATTACTGTTAAAATAGGTAATCATAATAATTAACTTTCGTTTTAATTTCAGTGACGTCAACAACTCGGAATGACAAATTTACCGAATGAGTTTATTACAAGCTTTGAATTCTTTTCAATGTTTTACAAGTTTAACACACGAAATCCAGATATCCTAAATTTAAATTTAATATAGTTTGTCTTATTTTCTTTATTAAAACTTGTGAAATTGTCCTTTTATATTATTATAGGAGGCAAAACGATACTTTTGTCCATCCCAACACTAGTAAACCGATCGTGTTGCAAAAGACAAAAGAAAAATGGCTGGTGACTGTATACACTGTATTTGAATGCGATTCGTTTTTCGATGCCAGTTGATGATTTTTGAAAAATTTAATTTCCTCCTCCTTCTTATCTATAGAATATTAGCCAAGTGCCGCCTATGGTAAGGAGGCAAGGAAGAGATCAATAATTAACGCGATAAGACTTGAAAGACATTTAGATACCTACTATAATCAGTTTGTATATTATTTGAGTCAAAAGCAACGAAGGCATACTATAATATATGGTTTAATCTGGACGAGACGAAGGAAAAAGACAAAGGACGAGAAAGGATACAACCATGTGTTTTTTCCATTAAGAATGTGATCTTTTGACTTTTGACTGATTAGTTTTCCAGCGCTTGCGGATAGCTTTGTAAATACTTTGCAGCACATCCTATGTAGTTAGAAGTGTGATCAGTGATTACCTCTGCATGGGGCTGAATGTAATATAAAACTATGTACCTCCTTTAGAATTCGAAATATATTTGACAGGTTCGTTATTATCAGACGATACACGCTAACAAAATGTGGCGTTTTTTTCTCAGGTCCTCGGCACTTATAAATGAAAACAATATTCCAAACGAAACGACCGATTCGTCAAGTATAAAATGTCAGGAAAATATATATCGAAACGAATTAATTACTGTTTTATGGCGATAATATCTCTTTAGTCTTTAAAATAGGTACGAAATCCTCATAATTAAATCAATAATGCTGTTTAATTTTTTAATTTTAGTTTCTGGTCGATAGAAATCCGTCGTACTTGGATACAAAACTGTATATAATGTAAACATTGTAAACAGCCTTGGAATGGATATTGTAATATTTTGTTCTACAATTGTCAAAGTGCCATCACTGGATGATTCTTCCCTACACGTCTATAAGCCACAATATCATGTATTCCCTTACGATTATTGTACCATATTATATTACGCACAGATTATATTATATAATTATCTAAATAAAAAAAATTATGTTCTTCAATTTATTTACAACCATTTGCGTATTGTTGTGCTCCCGTGAGAATACTATAAATCATATTACGAGGTATAATATTCAAAACGCACTTATAACATTATAGACTTACCGGCCGCAAAAGGCTTGCGTACATTCTCTGAGATTTCTGTGAGAGCAATTCCCCTCGGGCTCTTTTCGCCAGGAACAACTTGATTTTTTCCTAAAAGCATGACAATTTATCGCGATTACACAATCATATAATATAATAGCATAATATAATGCGATATTATAATAATAACAATGGGGACGACTGCGTGGAATTTCGTACGGATTTCAAAATATGGATTTTTCGCGTTTCGAGTATACGTATACTTGATACCGAATTCAATAAATTTTAATACAAAATAACATCGCAGTATAACAAACCCGTGCGAGGATCGACTTTTCAATCCCCGAGAGCCACGTCACCGGGTTATTGCGTTATAGCAGGGTTGATGAATTTACGACCAGACTTTATATAAATATTGTTTTTACACATTCGGACGTTTTCTTCCGGGAGAGGGAGTATTACGTATTGTTATTTTATTATTTTTATAATAATATTATTTAGGTAGCTGCTGAAATCGATATTGTTACACTGCACGACTCACGGATTGCAAACAAGTCTCTTCCAACCAATTGCCCATCCGAACGTTAACGCTGTACAGTTGCGCGTTTCGGTGGTCCATGATGATGACGACGATGAAGATGTGGTGCAGGAATAATATTATTGTATTTTATATCGGGTAAAATATTATGAATTACCGCGGTATATAGGTAGCTGATATAAAACGCGGCGTAGTTCTATGTAGATTTTCTCACTCTGTACCTATGACTGCGAACGATCGATGATATAATAATATAATATAATGTCAATATTCAATACGATGACTCTCTGTGGTCGTCACAGCTGCAGACGTTCATATTGAATTATACTGCCGGTGAATACGTCGCGCAGACGACGAACAGTTATAATTTTTGTTTGTACCTACGTGTGGCCGAGTATTTTAATTATGGTCACCACTTCGTTTTAGGTCAAATTTACGCATAATAATATGTGAACAAGTAGAAATTTAAAATCTCGGGTTTTCGACAACCCGTTAAAACTTTTGATTTAGCTCTTTAATAATATTATTTGTTTAATATATATTCTGTAGTAATGCAACAATGATCGTTTACGTACACTTAATAATTGCTTATTATAATATCATTGTGCAATGTATGTTAATATTATTAAAATAATACAATTTATTGAATTATTTAACTGATGTCTACTATAATATTATATCAAATGCTCAATTTGTATTGATATTTGTATTGGTATATTTTATTTATATATTATTTATATATTCAATTGGTACCAAAATACCATAAATTATGGTCACTGGTCAGTAGTATTGCATATACAACTCAAATAAAACATTTGTAAATTTAGAGTAAACTGTAAAGTATTAATTATGGCTTATGCTATTATAGTACTATAGTATATTATAATATTATATTCATTAAGTATTACGATAACAGAAGACACCAGGGACCACGGACCATAATAATTATGATATTGATCAATTTTCATCGTCTTTGAAATGTAATTCTTAATAGCAAAAAGTTTCAGTTGAACATTTTTGAAACTTTTCAGCTTCAAAACACTAAAAGAATAAGTGAATAACAATATAGGTAAAATTGGAAAACCCGTTTTATTTTTATCCGAGTACCTTTATATTTTTTAACTTGTATAAGCTTAAAACGTAATTACCTATTAAAACTCAGAAAAATCTTTTAAAAGCTTACCCGAAACAATTAATCCGTTTTTATTGTTACCTACATTACTGCAGTGCGGTTGTTCTCGCCTCCGATGGAGACAACAATATGTTATCATTTATTAGCATGCATTTTCATATTCTATTCGAAAATACCTGTGCCTTCAGAACAACCTAATTTTGGTAGTATACCGAGTATATCCTGTCTGCGTGCATGATCGGACGTGATAGTTCTTCAGGTCTTCCATGTCTTACCGGACTGTTCCTTGGTCCGCGAAGAATTGCATATTCATCGCAGTTGTACACTTGTACATGATGGATATCGTTCAAGGACCAGGGGACATGTTCGTTGTAAGCTGTGTAGACACACTTGTAGTGGGACAGATACGAGTTTGACAATTAATCCAATAATCCAATAACATAATTTTAGGTTCATTTTAAACTAATAAGGATGTTGTTTAATATAGGTGAGTATTTTAATTTTGTTTCTATAAAAAAGTTTTTTAATTAAACCACATATTTCTTATGTGACTATAAAATGTAATAAACAAAAAAGTTCTCGTAATGGTACCTTACATAGGTATAGAGCTTAAAGATTAAAAAAAATTATACTTACAGTTTTCACTATAAGAAAGATTAAATTTTTTCAGGAAACTTGGAAAAACCAGATTTTAAACAGGAACATAATAATATTATAACCCCCTCTTTAATGCTTAAAGAGAAGTTGCAAACATGTTATTATTATAATACTATTATTATATATATATTGGTAACTGTGTAATTATTATTTTTTTGTTAAATAAATAATATTATATTACAATATATTATATAACAAACTTAAAAATAATTTTTAATACGAATCACTTAGATTTTAAAAACATTAATTTATTATAATGTTTATAACGATAAATTAACAATCGTTAATTATATACTAGTACACCTAAATTGAAATAAAAACAAAATAGTTTTAAACTGATCTTTATTCTTGCGAATAAAACAGAATAAACCAAATACTCCACTAGACAGGATACGTCAGGAATTCTCAAATAACAATTTGATTAATTCAAGTAATGTAAATAATATATTTAATAGTTGGAAAAAAGATATGATAGACTTACAGTACTAATTAAATCATTTTATAAGTAAAAGTTATATACTGGACACCAGTTTATACTGTTTGTAGTGAATAGAATAGCAAATTTATATGGTATCACTGAATTCCACAAGAGCGCACTTATGGTATGTTTTTGACACGTTAAGTGTTCGGTTTGTTCGACTTAACGTAATTTTATCTTAATCATATTATATTTAACTATTTAGCAAAATATAATGTTAGGCTAATACAGTAATACATTATACAAAAGGTTTGAATTATATAAAAATATTTCTTTTTTTTATCAGTCTATATATTAAAAAAAAAAACTTAAATAATATATTCTCTGTGTTGTGTTCGTTAAATTTTGGACATCATGTAATAATAATTATATCTTCAAGTACAAGGGATGTTCCGGGTTTATTGCTGATCAGGCCTATACATGAGTGGATAAGATGCCCATTGTCTTATTCTGGAACCATTAATTATGACTATCTGATGTCTCCTAGTTGAGTTATTTGGATAAGCCGGTTTGACAATATTATTATTGTTTTTTTTTTAATACCCCTCAGATTGATTTTGTCATGTAGGATTTCCAAAGGTTTCACCATGTTTTTATCATTCATTTTCGTGTTTCATTTATTGTGTATTTAATGTTTACAGTTGGAATCTATGATGGTAATCCGCAGTGATCTGGTACTGGCTTTGACTGTGGTCTACGACTAGGGTTATTGTGTCGTATCACATACCTACCCTGACACAGGTTAGTGATATGTCATTAGGTATCATTAATCGATAACCAACGGTATTAATTCATATTCAGATTTTGTGATAATTTTTAGTATATTTAGTACTTACACAATAACGGCTGGTAAGTGTAAAGTGGTAACAAAAAATGGACCTTTTGGTCGATTATATAATACAATATACAACTATCTAATAGGTTTAATATTATTATGTCGTCGCGTTCCACAACGAACAGTTGTTGGTAATCTTAAATATTGAACAATATCCTCTTCTTGTATAATATTAATATATAAACTTGAACAACTCATAAAGAAGAAAATCAACCTGTCAAGTAGCTCGGAATCTAAAAAAAATATTTATTGCAAACATTTTCTTATAACGGTTTAAAACGTACAAACAGGATCAGCCAATAAATAGTATTGTTAAAAACTCTATTGCTAACTTTCTAACTGGAAGTTAGGACTTTCAGGTTACTTAACAATGAAAAATAAACATTTTATAAGTAAAATTAATGGATCATTAACGGTAATTAACTAACAAGTAACAGACAATAAAACAGACGAGCTCACGAAATCAGAATGGGTAAAAGTGAAAATGTAAAAAAGTTCTCTCAAATAATTACCAAAGTGTTGTTTGTGAATTATAAATTCTAATTACCTTATTTACAATAAACAATTTTTTTCCACATAATAATATAACAGTAGTTGTAGGTATAGTAATTCATTTTTTTTTTCAGTATAATATATTACCAGCGTCGTATTCAAAATTGAATTAAATCGTTTCGCGGACGATGTGGGTTTGAAGCTCACTCGTACACGAATTTTCCGTAGGATATTTTCGATTCATCATCGTCTGACGGCTTTTTTTCTTCTCCGTTTTTTTCTCTCTTTCCGCCCCTCGGTGATTACAAGTTTTTAATTAAATTCCCTTCTCGCATTACCAACGTGCCATTTTGGCCGCTTCTCGAATTCGTGCACATTCTTACACATTGAATTTCGGCTACGTTTCTGTGTATATTATATTATCTACTGCACCGCTTTCCGTGTAATTGTTGCGATTCCTGTTTTTCATAGGCACACTTCGCGGTTCGTATAATTTAAAACCGTTTTCGTTTTAAAACATTCCACACCTGAAGGATTTGCACATTTTCAAAGATCGTATCTGCAGCACCGCTCGCGTCATTTGCATTTTTCACTCGATCATCTCGCTGACCGAGAACGGCGAATTCACCAGATTATGTTTTCCTCCATAAAAACGCACATTTACAGAGAAAAACATAGGTTTTCGGCTTTTCGGCGGTGGGGGGGGATATATAACAATATTATGATAACGACGAACGAGCTCAGACGTAGCCGAGAATTTCAAGCACGTATTTTATTGATCACCCGAAAACGCATTCATCGCAGTGTAAAAATACTCAAATACTATTATGCTCACTAAATATTCATATTATAATTTTGAATTTTGTTTCTTTTGTGCTGTTCTGCAGACATATTACATTTTCGATTTTTTTTTAGTTTTAGTTTTAGTTTTAGAACCATTTCTCGTCGTATACCTAATGTATACAATGATTTATCATTGATTTAAAATTCAACATATTATCTTTACAACAATCTACTCAATATTGAGGTGCAACAGACATCGCGTAATCTAGAGCAGAACGGTTATCTTTTGCTTGTCCGTTTTCTTATTTTTTTATTCGCTATTTATATAACCGTGTCGTGGCACTGCCGAAGACAGTCGGAATAGGCTAATAAAATATTATTAAATAACATTTATGTGTCTGTGTGACCGTACGAAAAAAACCGCAAACACTTGTTTTTCGTCTGCCGTGCGCCCGTGCAGGTCGCGAGGACGAACGCGAAAGTGACCGTTACGATATTGTAGGTATAATATTTTAAATTATTATAGTCTGCTATGAAGTTATACGCGTGACGACGTACCTACAGTCGTGCCATTCAATCGGACGTAATGATATTTATTAAAACGATAATATATTATGATAATAATTATTATTATTGTAGTTTTGCAGCGAACAGATATCGATCGCTTAAAACTTTTGGGTCGTCGGCGAAAATAAATTGCTTTGCCACTCGATCAAACCACAGAGCCATTCGCATGACGGGTAATAGAGGGCGAGGGTCAGCTTCCCTGCAGCTGTTTTCTGATTTTCGCAGAGTGAGCTCAATTACATCGCAGTCTTGTGTTTGTGTAATATTTTTGTTTTATACGTTGTATATTATAGTCGGGTGAGAAAAAAAATTAAAACCTTTTGCCATACTTTTCGTGGCTTGCTATCATTTCACCGTCAAACAGAACAAAGTAAAGATGAAAATATTTTGTAGTAACTCGTTACTAAACGTTATGCCAAACGGTAGTTGGAAAAAAGTCACCAGCATAAAAATTAATCGAATTACAATGCTCAGAATGTAGCAGTGTCAGCATAATAACAAACATTTTTTGGATGTTTAAAAAAATTAAAAATTCAATGATATTTTGAAATCTAACTTATTCAAAAATAAAATGAAAAATGTATTTGATCGAAGTATTTAAAATACTTTGTCAAAGTATCTGCATTTAAAATCAAATAGTTTTTTCTTCTTTTTTATATTTAATATTTTAAATTTAATCATTTAAAAAAAATATATTATATATATCAATGGATACGTTCGAGAATACGTTCATAAAAACATAAATCATAAAACTCAATCTAATATCTATTTAAAATAATGCAAATTTGCTAGAAACTTTATTTCCATTTATTCATTATACATACCGATATCGCTATGACACGTTTATTGCAATAAATTATGATTGCGAACAATTGGAACAAAATATTTATTATCTGAAATCGTATACCTAAATTTGGTTACTATAGCTTCGTTCAACTTTTGTAATAACGTGCGCTACGTGATTTTAGTTAAATAAAATAAATATTGACACAAAATTAAAAACGTGTGCTAGGTATAATCAATTTGTTTTACTAAAAAATAATCTTAAATGTCATGAAATGTACACATTTTTATAATATTTGTTATGCCATGTTTTCATACATTCTTACGTAATTATTATAGTGTATCTTATGATTTGTTTAAAACTACAAAAATACCGCTTTATAAAGTGGTTCTACTCTTAACCCTGTCAGTCAAACATTAATTTTTTTTTCAGCCGACCACTATCAAACCTTAGCAAATTATTATCCTCTTCCCCGAAGACTATAACAATAATAATTATAACTGGCGAATAGACTATTAAAAAAAAAATGAACATTTAAGAACTAGGACGCCGCCCCTTGTATGCCGTGTACTTGTACATGTTTTATCGTATAGTCATTAAATTGAGACGCGTTGCGTATAATACACGCGGGTTGCTCGCCTAAACTTTCGTTACGGTTTCAACACTCGTGACGACGATAATATCGCAATAATAATAATATATTAGTTGTCGTACACGGTTTTCTGTTAGCGATTTCACGCAATTCGAACACGCAGGTAACAACACTGAGCTTTTCGTTTCGGTAGTCGGTGGACGGATTCGATAAGCGGTTTTCAGACGATGTCGCAGTTGACGTCGTAGACCCTCAGTATAACTAATAGTTGAGGAGCACGACGGCGCACGAAACCCCGAACACGCTGTTGGTAAGTCCAAATGCGTTCATCATAATGATAAACGGTTTTCGAAATTCGTTCATGATATTATTATTATAATAATGTCACTGTGGACAATACCATTTCGCCGACTTGGGCCCGGCTACACTCATGGACAGAGTCACGGGGCATGCATGCTGCTGCTGCACGGCTTAATATCCAATAAAAGAGCAAAACTTTAAATTAAGGATAATGGGC
The DNA here is from genome assembly GCF_019925205.1 of Metopolophium dirhodum. NCBI lineage: Eukaryota > Metazoa > Arthropoda > Insecta > Hemiptera > Aphididae > Metopolophium > Metopolophium dirhodum. The sequence goes on from NC_083564.1 coordinate 12,088,609, forward strand.
ACAAAGCCCAACTAAATTTTTCTCAAACTGAATATGAGTAAGCTGGTATAAAAATATGATTTTTTTGATTTTTTGCATTTTTATTTTTTAATTAGTTTATAAAAATGTTAAATGCTTGTTATCTCAGCAAACTATTAGATTTCTAAGTGTATAATATTTTACTGTATTATTTTTAAATTTAATACCCATATTATGTTTATACTTTTATATAGTGCATTCATTTCACAGGCCTATAATTATTATGTATTATTATCAGGTAATAGATAAATTATAGATTTTCCTACAAGAAGCTCAAGATGTTTTTTAAATTTGAAGTTTCTGGAGATTATAATAACAGACAATATAACTTAAACCAATAATATATGAAGTTTTATTTTCAGATTCAACATACTCTTATAAGAACACACTAGCGTATACTATGCACACACAACTTCTGACGCCTCCTATGGCTACAACACGACTAAATGAAAAGGAATTCAATACAATAACAATACTACTGTGTGGTGTACCATTTTATAATAGGTGGGCATATGGGGGGGAAGTTCTTTTTTCGTCTCAAACGTATAATATGAATGAAAAAAAAAAAATAAACACCGTTTCCCCGGAAAACAGATGACCGACCCGCGTTCGTCGGATCGAATAAATCGTGTTTGGCGCGTTACGCGATTCTTATCATTTATTAGAGTCATTCCAGTCCTCGTCGTTCGTCACGACCGTCGACCGCCATCACCGCCACCGCCACCTACGCTTACGCCGCAAAAGCTTTTCAATTTCGAAATAGTTTTTGATTTTTTCTGCTCCCTTCTCCTTCCTTCGCGAGTTCTTAATGCTTTTCTTCTGCTTTTCATTCTATATCTCTCTCGCTCTCACGCTCGCGCCCTCTCACTTGCCGCTGTCTGTATGGGCAAAAGGGATGATCGAAAAAACTAAAAAAAAAAATAAAAAAAAAAATACGACAGGCGTTCAACGTACAAACGACACGATTGTGTTGATTTACCACAGTTTTATCACTCCGAGCGGCGCTGTGGTCGTATACACGTCGTCGGATGTCGGCCGCACACATTTTCCAGCGATCACCGAATTTATATATGTGATATAATTTGCTCGTTTATCACATTCTCGGACTGTAAGTGTATTACGCGTCGCGGACCGATAGTAAAATATATATTAAACGTCGTGCTTTGCCCGGTGGTTTGTCGATTTCCGATGGTAATTTATTCTTTGACGCCACCGTCGCGTGTCAATTTTTGTCAATTTTCAACGTAATGAATGGGGGGCCGTCGAAATACAAATCTATTGCGTTTACGACACGTACCTTGTAATATTACAATATTATATTTTATCGAAATCGTATCTTTTGCAAAATGTAGTCTAGAATAATGAAGTTGAAGTTTACAGATAGAATTTCAGACGTATGCCGCATTTTTTAAATCCGTAAATAATCTGAGTATAGGTCTACAGATTCGGATCTCGAAAGTATACGTGGTAGTATCGTATGTGATATTTGCAACGATCCGTCAACTATCGATTAGAAGGCGAACGCTATTTTCGCACGTCGTGTATTATATTATAATATTATAGCAATGTACACATTATTATAATATTATGTCGACGAGTCTCGGAAAAGCACAAAGGTAGGTATATAGAAAACTCGAGATTGGGTTTATGGAATGCTTTCGGTGGCAGTAGAAATAATTGGAGCTAGATTACTATACTATCGCGAAGGTATAACATTAAACATACGCACAATATATTATTATAAATACCTACATAATAATAATTTATAATATAATAATATGTATTATTCGTATTGTAAAGAAACGTCTGGGATGAGGTAATAATTTCCACGTTCACGTCGTGGGTGCATACTATATACACTTTAAAATATTATGTTAAGGGCAATTTGAACTATGAATACAAACGAATGATTTTTGTAGGATATTTTCTATTGAATTTGTTCTTTTCCATCAATATTACTTATAAGTTATAAGTTATAATTATATAGTATTAATGGGAAAAAAAAATGAAAAAAAAAATGAACATAATATTTCTTAGGTAGGTATATTATGAATATTTTTTAGTTTTTGTTTTAACAAGTTCAGTTTTATTCGTGTTTATTTCTGATTATTTATTTTTTAATCCACTGATACATAATGTGCATTTTCATTTTTTATTCAATTACTTTGCCAAGTACTGTTGCTTACTCTCAATCACGTTGCGTGCTAGATTTCAGCCACTGCGTCGTGCCGAGCCACTATGATATATTTGTTGCGTACTTACTTTGAATATATCAGTTCAATAGTGAACTAAGTATAGTTATTATGTAAATGTTTGCGATATTTCAATTCAAAACTGCAATATTTACTTAAATTTAGCTTATTTTTTTAATAAAATAAAAAGCAAGGTAGAATTAAATACAGAACATTAAGTCAACAATGCATACGAAATTTGGTCATTCTATCTCAATTTTTCAATTATTTACAAAAATATAAGAATATCATACATTTTAAAACGTAACCAAAATAATGGTTTTTGTATTTGTTGCATTATTGAAATATGGCGTAGGTACTGGCTTTGTTATTATAACAACGATGACAATTTGTGCAAAGGTGTCGAGTGTTGCTATAGACTCTATATTATAGAGTATAGACTATCCGTACAGACCTGTGACGGTGAAACTCGAGATAAATAATATTGTGGTATTAACGTTTTTAACCATCTTATAATATTATATTACCACGTCTTAATAACATTATAATATATCCGCGAATAACGATTTACCGAGGAACAAAAGATATTATTATTATGGTAATGACTCCGCGGCTTTTCGTTACGTACCTATATTATTAGAAAATGCTTCAAAATTAAACACTTGTTTTCTGGATAACCTAGTACAACTTTAAATTTTTTAAATTTTTTTTTTTTTACATAATTTTAAATCATTATAAAACTAAGTTTAGGTTTTTTAATTTTTTTTTTAATCTAATAAATTTTTTTTTCTATATTTCGAAGCAGCAAAGTATTTTTTTGAGAATTGAAATGTATAAACAATTAGTAGACACAAGTATTTATAGTTTTGATGATTGCAGTGTGGCACAAATATGTTGATACCTTGTACATTTTAAATAGTTGCAACTAATTAACTACCTACTTGTTCTAAATTACATTTTAATGTATTGGCTTGAAATGCAGGGGCATTTTTCTGCTTCAAATTTGAAATTAGGAACAGCAGTTATACAGTCATTCAAAAAGTTAAAAATTGTAAATATATTTTTCTAATTAGGTATCTACTATCTACCTACTTACTCAAAATTAGGAGAAAATATATTACTAAAAATGTCGACGCTTTCTGGAAAGTACGAACGTTAGACCTTACAATAATAACATTGTAATAATTATACATTTATAGTTATTATAACATTAGAATATTACACGTTTCGTCAACGTCTTACTGTCTCAATAAAACCGTTATACCTAGGTTAATTGTTGTTTTGTTTGTTTGAACAAAGTCCAGTCAAAAATATATAATAAGATGCTGGTGATGATGTACAGACTTCTGTGGAAATTGCAGCATGTTCATTTATCTGCCGATTAATGCGAACAATTTTTTTCAGACGATTGAACAGAGAACCAAGTTTCAATAATTCTATTCTTAACTCATGGGACCTGTGAGCAATTTAGGTACATACCTAACATTATGTAGATTTTAGTTTTTTATTTCATACCAGATAAGATAAGATTTATTTCTTATGATAGAGCTCTATGCAATACTAGAAGAACTTTTAAAAAAACAAACAAGCAGGAAAAATAAGTATAGATAAATTTAAAAAAAAATAAATAATTTTAAGACATACCTTTTAATTTTGTTTTATTCTACAGTAAAATATAAATATGGTTTATCACTATATTGAAGCCAATGGGTTATATACTTACTGTTAGTTAAAAATATTAAATTATATAACATTTAAATTATGCATAATAAATAAAAATATCGGTAAAAAATGGAAAAATATTAAATAATAATATATTGTTGGTGTCCGCATTATATTATTATGATGTACCTATTTTTCAAATATTTCAAATACGCATCATTGGTTTATAACATAATATTTTGTGTAAAAAAAGCTGATACCCTGACATTATTTAAGACAAACGACCCTTAAAAAACAAAATGACAAATTAAATGTAGCTAAAAATCAAAAATATAATTTAATTTATTTTGATCTATGTACCTACGTAGTATTTATTGCATCGAATATCGAATTATGGCTCCATGTTGAACCCATAGAAAAGGAACAAATAAATATTTACAAAATCTAAATTCTAGTTATGATCTTTAATAATAATAATAATTATTATTATATAATAAGTACCTAATGATTTATTTTAACTCTGCCATGTGTTACGTTTTGCTCGGTACTTATATATATAAAAAAAACCGCTTAAATCTTCATTATTTATAATGCTTACCTGTGACTATTTTATTTAAATTATACAGACATTCATGTAGTCCGCTGTAAACGTGATATTCAACATAATTGTTTTTATTATTTACCTCGAAGTTTGTAAATTTAAAAGCTCATTATAGTTATCAGCGGAGCGGCGTAGCTATAATTCTCTGGTTTTCACCTACCCGAAAACAATATTGTAGTAACCGGATGAGTGGTTTCAACCAGTACCAGTCGGTAACTGTTATTGTATTCATTACGCCACGCCATAGACGATTCAATGTGAAATTGTAAATAAATAATGTTATACAATATAAAAAAAAATGTCGTTTCATTGTAATGTTCTTTTTTTGTCTATAAATTTCAAATATTTAATTAACATAATTCATAAAGATATTATAATACAAGTTTCGATTGACGAGAAAAAAAATTGTCATTTTACTGTGTTATATATATCTTTTTTTTTCGTTTCGACATTATATTAATTTCGATCGATATATTACAATAATCGATGGATTTACTATAATTTCAACGAATATAATATTATCATTATGATAATTTATCCATAGTAATTCAAATTACTTTGTTCGTAATATGTTACGACAAAGGTCTCAAACACAATAGGTATGGCTAAATACATATATATGGTCATATTGACACAAAGGTAATATTATAATGACTAAAAGGTTAATGTCTGTTAAATGTTTGAAACTTTGTACTCAATACAACGAATGTGGTGAAAACCAAAATTTAACGTTTGGAATTTTGACCTAAAACATTATAACTTATTTACAATAGGTATGATAATATTAAGTTTATATTATACGGTAGGTATAGGTACTGTATAAAATTGTTTCACTTATTTATTATAATATTATGTGAATTTCACCAACGTTCACAAGACAAAATAATTACAGTTTATTTATTTTGTTTATCAAATCAACTCTATTTTTAAAAACAATATTATAGGTATTAAATCAAAAATGTATTTTATACTTAGGTCGTATCGCGTGCATATTTAAATAACATCATACCGTCCAACAGATATTATACGTACACGTGTATTTTTAAAAATCTTAGGCATTATAATATCTCAACGACGAATGCTATCAACCGAAGAATTAATAAATTGCAAATTATTGTATGACTTTATATTGTATTAAAGTATTTTGTATGTATAATCATCAGTTTATTATTTTTGGGGTAAGCTCGTTAGAATGATATTATAACATTTTGTGGTAAAAATTAACTCGTCCAAGTGTAGACAATTATAATATAAGCGTATTTATTCATTGTATAAGTAATATTAAACCATCGTTGGTGAGAACACTCATCGTTTCAAAAAAGTTGATAGTTTTTTCACAACATCTGCAGTGGTTGTTACCACAAGTTAAAAATATTAAAAATTAATTTTTTTTATTGTAATCATTGCTTATAATTTACTTTTTAGAATGACAACATACAATTTTAATCTCTTTGCTACATCCCTCCGAGCATTGAAACTTTAAATCCTTAAAACTCATGATATAATCTTCCTAAATTCATTTTGTATGTATCGAAGTAGGGACTGCGTAAAATATTCTACTTTGAAATATGAGATTAAAAATGTATGTTGTTTTAAAAAAAAAAATAAGCTTAAAAATGGTAGAATATTATGTTAATTAATTTTTTCAAAAATTTGGTTTTTTACGACCTAATATTATGAAATGAAAAATTATTAACAAAAAAAAATTTGAAATAATGAGTGTTCCTCAATAAATGAATCACCCGGTATTATTAGGTATAATATGATATTATAATAATATTGTGCGTATTTGTCGTATCCCGTTAGCAATGGATTGACATTGTTTACATGTATAGTCGTGACGGGTCTGAGACGAGGGGCTCGTCAGACGAAACTGTCAAGACTTTTCAAACAACCCTGCTGAAGTATTATAATAATTATTAATAATATATTGTTCGCGCTCGACTCGATCGCTGTTGTCGTGCACGTCTACGACTCGGGAACGGGATTACGCATGACATTTCCAAGACGACACCTCGGCGATCATCGTTTAGAATTCGTTCTTATTTATAACCACTATAGGTACGTCGGATTTTAGATCAATATCAGCGATTATCGTCGTGATCACATTTCAGCTGTACATTTCTGCACGATAATATTATAATATGGGTGCTCGAGAGCTGAAGCATCCAGCGTTCTGCATATTGCATTTTTTTGTATTATTATAAATTACTTAGATATTATTTATCACGTAGAACTAAACTTTTAACGTATTCATTGAATACTACAGATGTAGACATATACTTAAGCCGAATTCACAGCTACGCCGTGTGTCGTGTCGCTTCAATCAAATAGAATCTACCATACTAAAAATCCTAGATCCGCCACTGCATTTAAATATAAACACTAAAATTCAAAGCCAAATCATAGAATGACTAAAACTTTAAGACTAATACGACGTCGGTAGGTCATAATCATTGATCATCCATACCGCACTACAAAGTAGGGTTGTCCATCTATGTTCAATAATTTCATTCGACATACTAGCTTGGTGATACCCTCTATCTTTTTTACTAATACTTCCGTGGTTTGTATTATTATTTTTGTCTGCTCAATATAAGTTTCGTGTAAGTAGGTAATATTGTAAACTCGTGTACTGAATATGCATATAAATATCAAGGACTGATATTAAAAAAATAAAACGACAAAAAATAAAATAAATGACACTCACTACAATCTTTTCGAATATAAACAGTATTAATTTAATATATTATATTTTCTAAAACACTTCTTATTAGGTAACCTAACCTAACCTAATCCCCCACAAAAAAAATAAATGTAATATCAGATTCTATAAGGTAAGTGATACAAGTGATGCATTAAATATCAAATTAACTTAGTTAACTTTATAACCCTATTTCATAATATCATTTTTATAATCATTTAATATGGTTTTACAATATTATTTTATTATTTATCTTTTATAATTTAATTTGAACCGTTTTCATTTTTAAATATAACCCCAAGAAAGCATGATATCTAATAAAATGTATTAATTATTACAAACATTTAATTTCAGTTACATCCGAAGTAGCACAATTTTACTTACTGTTTAAGTATTTTTTTCCTCCATGGGTTTTTAATCCTTTAAATAACGTGCAAGTGCAGAATAGTTTGTCTGCATTCACACAAATTTGCTGTACAACTTATTACTAACCAGTTCCTAATTGAAAACTTCTAGGCTGAATATTGCTGTTCCTATAATATTGTTATATTGAGTATTCGAGTAAACAAATTCAATTCGTTATTACTTTTACTAACGTGTTTGAAGATAATGATAGTTGGATTTGATGTAGTTATGCCACGTATGACAGTCAGTGAAAAAACATATCATTGGGATCTTTATTAGTATTGACTATGAATGACAGTCCTACGAGTTACTTTAGTCCTGTGGAACATTATGACAATTCAGAGAAACTTTCTGTTCATTTCATTTTCGATATAAGTAGTACAAGTACCTACCTACTATGCTCTATGCATTTTTCCAGGTGTATTTTTTTTGTGAAGCATTATGTATTTATCGCTCGACAAATATCAAGATTCTACATTTTTGACTACACATAACTATTGATACATTTTTGTTTAACAGAAAATAAATATATTTAATATAACTTTTATATGGTATTAGTGATGATATTTCAATGTTTTTAAATATTTATAATTAGGGTTATTTATCACAACTTACAGTTTGTAAATTTTATTGGACTTTTGATACACCACTGTGCACTTATAATAATTTTTACAGAATTTAATTGCCACCGCAACGGAATAATTACGAAAAAAAAAAATGTAATAATTACAATTAAGCAATATATTAGTAGCTGGTCGCACGCACATTATCCATATTTGTATATTGTTTTAGTTTTGTAATTAATTTGTCTCTTTTGTGAGTTATAAATTATAATATAAGTAGGTACTTATAATATAATATATAGATATACCGAATATACATGACGCGTTATCAACCCGTTACGTGATTATAATTATTTAACACGGCCGCAGCCGTCGTGATTTATACAAAGTTATACTCTGTTCAAGTCATGTGGCGTAGTCATTGGTGTAGAGAAGTAGTCTCCCTCAAAAATATAAATTATTATTATTGATGTTATTAGTTATTTTTTTTAAATATTTTGGATGATATTTATGAGATTATTTGTTTTTGATTTATTACATAATTCATATTTTAACGACTAAATTGAAAATGGTCATACATTTTACTAAACATAATATTTTATGATTTTAACTAGCTTTCAACTAGATTAAGAGATTCCGTGTTAGCTGAGCGTGAGTACTGATTTCGAAGACAGAGTCGTTGGAATTATATAAATGGCACATGTATGTCCGAGGTCGGTAAAAACTAAAAAGTTAGAGGAGGAGAATAATATAAGGATTGTAATTTGGTGATAGTTATTTGTGATAAGGCTTGGCGCTTTCATAGATAACCAGATAGGTATTAAAGAATGTATAAGTGTGCTGATCGGAATGGGGAAGAGAGAAAGACTGAATTTTACATTGCCACTCATTCTGGCAGAGATCTTATCATAATAATTATATCAAATAAACCTATTTGTGTTAAGACCACTATAACCTCCAAATATTTTTATGTTAATTCCCGTACAAACACAAATGGCCTATCCATTCTTTAATATCGATGGGCGCTTTGGCGGTCTCGTTTTGAAAGCGAGAATGTTTGAAAGTTAAGTTTGATTGTCTAGAAATCGGTAGTTGAACGGTCTCGATAGTTGATACGTCCGCGGTCTCTAGGCGCATTTTGTATGCTCTTAATAAAACTATTTTTGATATTTGATTTTGTTCTTTAAACAATTAATGCATTTATTATACAAAAAAGTTTAGTTTTTTGATTTTGTGTTTCATTCACTTCAAACGCGTAATCCTTCTGATTTTGTCTTTCATTAAAAACCACTTTTTAGTTCCTAATTCATACTTTTTACTTACATCATTTTAATTTGGATTAGGTCATGGGTACTTTATGGAATATACCTACGCTTCCTCTGATATTCTTTTTTCATTTATTTATTTCCTAAAATAGGTACTCTATAGTGTATGGACCAGGGGTTGACAATTAGTTTTGAAGGCAGTCCGGTTGTTATGAAAAATAATATTCGAGATCCAGTGAAATTCCATTTTTTATTCATCCAGTTATTTTAGGTCTACAAAAAGACAAATAATGAAAAAAAAACCAGTTTTTAAGTAAAATATTTTTATTTCCTCTTCATGGGCTTGTTTTCGGCCCCTGCTATAAACCAATACACATAATTTAGAAAAATGAATATGAAATAATTTATGAACACCTATTATATAGTATAATTTTATTAATACAATATTAATGTACAAAAAATATACAAAAAGTATAATAAAGATTATTAGATGATATATGATATATTATAAAATAATATAAAATTACTAATGAGATATTATGTTAATTAAAAAAATTGAATCGTAAAATTTCCGTTTAGTTAAATCCAATATGGTCCGGAGTCTTCTGATGATTTGTTGGTTCTCGGTCTTTATATGTCATATAAAATTACTGATTTAAGTCGTTGAATAGAGTTTATTGATTATTTATAATAACTAACAATTAAAGACCAAATTGATAACACTTGAAAATATTAACTATTTTTGCTACTTACTCCAACCATAAAAAATATTAGAATGTGCGTATCATTTTTCATAATACAAGAAAGTATGTAAAATATACAAATGTTTAATAATAATCGCCAGTGAAGATTTTTTTAATAGTTTTTTTTTTTTTTGTTAAATAAACTATAATATATTAACTATAATAAATATAGTAACTGTGAGTAGGTACTAAGTTTTTTCCGGATAAGTTCCTACAGTTTTATAATATTATTATGGTTTTTAATAACGAGGCGTTTTAACCAAAATTAATTAACCAACTTTGCATAAGTAATTTTGTTTGTAATAATTTCTGTTAGTATGTACTTGAACTTATTATTTGTATATGAGTTAAACGTTACGAGAAAACACCATAAAATAACAACTGCTTAAAAACATATAATATGATATTATATTAAATTTGTTGTTGTTGATTAATTAATATAAATATTTTAATATATTGACATGCCGTGTAGTTACTAAATTGTTGAACGTATTTATACGAATACCTACCGACTTTCATCGTCAAGATATTATTATTATTTTAATAAAATTATAACATTATGAGATTGTGCATATAGTATCATAGCTAAATATATTTAGCTACACTATTGTTACTGTTTTTGCCGGCGATAGAGTTGTAAAATATTTCAGTGGAATTTCCAACTAAAACAACGCACGAAAATTGGCTCCCCACGGTTCGTATAAAATGTCATCACCCACCGCTCTAATTACCTAACATTCATCTGAGAAGCAGTAACAAAAAATTCAAAAACTATCCATCAAAAACTCGCAATCTAACTTCAACCGTGAATTTTATTTCAATTCAATTTTTTTTTATTTAAATTATTAGGTTGATGCTTTGTTATGTTTCACTCTGCTGTTGGTACAGCTGAATATAAATTATAATATACTTAATAGTTTTCACTATTACTGTTTGTATAATAAATTGTATTTTAATTTATTGAATCGTTATGATAATTATGGTAAAAAATCGACTTTTTTATTCTGGAACACGGCCATCTTAAAAGCGAACGTAATTAATTAATGAACTATACCATTCCTAAATTTCGTGACTTCCACATGGTCATTTATCCTTACACTCCGATTAGTATATACAAAGATGAGGTAGTTCTCCTGGAAAAAATATGGCGCAGATCCGGTTAAGGCGAGTGTACATATCTAAAATCAGTAACTAACTTTTGGATCGGTTCAACTGTTGGAAAATAATAGTTAATGAGTGTCGCATAACTTTCAACGTTTCCCGTTGAATCTGTCCTCTAGTTTCGCTAAAAATGTTAAGTGTTAACGATTCTCTAGATTTAGAACTTAGGTCTGATTTTTGACAAGCCCCTTACCTGATCGGTGTATTTTAGAGGTAAACTGAAAAAAAATCAATACGTGGCTTCACATGCTAAAGCTTTTCCTTCACTCGAACCAGTCATTAAATAGTAAACTTCTCCCCTATACAAAACATTTTATTAAAACCTATTTGAACCATTGGAATCGCCATGTGGGGCCAGCGCAAACACCACTTCTAGCATAAAAAAAAAAACTATACAATCGATCTAACCAATGACCCTGAAAACCATAACAAAGTCTTCATCGGTCACAACATTTTCACTGTATCCTGACCCAAACCAATTGTCGAAACCACGATACTGTTGTACAACATATTTCACAACAAACTCTACTACTACGACAGTCCACTTGTTGTAGAGATCGCCTCGAGAAACCTTACAGAAAACACGGCGAGGATTTGTGGTAATCTCCGATGTGGAATCGGTGGACTTCCTATTCATATATTTCAAAGTCTTGTACATTTCTAATGTATTTAGGAAAACTAAATATTATACATCATTGTATGTACCTACTTAGAGATTTGTAGTATTTCAATGATATTGAAAAAAAAAAATAATATCATATCTTGACTTATTCGTTTAATACAAATTCATTTGTTTGATCAGAGTTGAATTGTATATTTATCTTTCGAGGACTCGTCGTTTATAATTTTCCATAAATTAAAATGTGTCTTGAACAAATTACAAAATATTGTACATATACTTCATAAGCAGCCTATTATGGTGTCTTCAAGAGAGGACAGTTTAATATGTCTGCAGGAATGCACAACAATTATTTATTGAAACGTGACAGCCAAATCTAAAATTTACCAAATCCAGTGTGAATATCGTGACGAACGCTATTATTTTATACAACTCAACAAGCAATGATTAATATGAGTATCAATAGAATTCAACATGAGGTTTATTACGGAAAAACGGATGCCACAAATAATCATGAAATATTAAATATTAGCAGACCGATAGAAATGTCTCGAAAAAAAAAAAAAACTGAAAACAACAATTGGCACGGTCGACCGAGATTCAAATAATGTATTAAAAATTTGAACATAAGGTCCAGCGCCTTATGAAAAAATAATCTCTGCGTCACAAACAATTATCATTATCATTATTTTATGACTCGATGGAAGATGATGCCATTCGGCAAACAGACATCGCGTTCTCTGTAAGATTAAAAATGTTCTCATATGTAGACGAAAATATTATTATATGTTTTCAAGCCACGTTTTTCACAGACTGCAGCGACAAGAACGAGTTGGAAAATAATTCGTGTTTTCCTAACCAACGACAAAGATTTATATAATATTTTTGATGATTATTATTTAATAAGTGTAATATAATCCCTCGACCATTAAATATTATAAACAGTAAATATGTAATAATATACGTGCAATGTTGTATGAAAAGCTTAACTGCAGGTAATGATGTTTATACATAATATCGAATAATATAACATTAACCATCAGTAGTTCAAAGTTAAATAAAAAAAGTAAACATGTCGTTCGGTTATTTTGTTAAATTTTAAACTCGGTAAACAGCGAAATAGTTATTTGAAATAAAAATATTTTGTTTAAAGTATCGACGAACAAATAAGAATTTTCTTCTCGGACTTTATATTATTACTATTATTTTTATTTTTATTATTATTATTATAGTCGATGAAAACAATGCACGCGTTATAAACAAAGCCATACAGTATATCTTAATTTAATTTCCCGAGACCTCAGTGCGCTATCGATCCATTCCGGTACGATAAAATAATGTAGACATTCTCTACTCTGCAGATAATGTTCCCAATACTTTAAGATTCTGAGTAGATAAATGTTTTGGTTTTACAGTGATGTATTTTTTTTCTTGCCCCAAGACACTTTTATAGTAGAAAAAAGGCTTTGATCTTTAGTTTAGAGAAAATTATAATTGTGTGGTCAAAAAGTAAACAATTTACCGAGAATAATAATAGCAAAAAACTAAAAAAAAACAACAATTTTTCGAAAACATCTATTGTGTTGTTTGTTTTACATATTTTTAAAACAAATAGTTATAGATACTTGAAATTTCTATCAAATATTTATATTAGAATTGAACTTGCATGCGTTAAATTTTAAAAATATTTAGGCGCTCTTTTTGACCTTTTAAATTTTATATTGAATACATTTGTAATTTTTAACGTTTTTTTTTTAGTTTTTTTGATAAAATGTTATATATTAGGTCAAAAAGTTTGGAAATATAATACAAACCGCAAGGATTTACGTTAGTTGTATTTACACTTTACAGAGATTTAAAATATAAAAAATACATAAACACAACATTCTTTTTTTACGTGTTTGATGTTCAAATTTAACAAACACTTAAAAATTCATAACATTTTAAATTTTTATAGTTTAAGCTGGAAAATGTAATACAACGTCCCTTAGAAACATTATCATAATATACAGGGCGATTCACCAAGTATGCCAACCCCATTTTTGTTCTCCAATCGTGAAGTAATTTAAGTTATGATTTTTGGAAATTTAAATATTATTAAATACCATTAGATACTTTAAAATTATAAAATTTGTTATGTACCTGCACTAAACTTAAGAGTAAGAAAATATTTCCTAAGGGTTCTATTAGGACTATGTTGAGTGTCCTGTGGTGATAAAAACTTCAGTTTTTCAAATAAAAACCCTCCTTTTTTACTTTAAATTATTTAACATTTAACATTTTAACGTATCAGAATCAAAATTTTAATCAGAGGTTTTTGAGTTATTTAACCTTGTGTACGAAGGAAATAGCTCCATTATTAATGGGTACATAAAATATGTGAGCTATGATGATTTGAATATTTTAGTCATTAATATATTAATAAATATATATATTAATATATATATATACCATCAAGATTAATTATTAGTAAATATATGGAACAAGTATAATAAATACTAGATCCAATATTAAATCTACTCTATATTTTTGTAAAACCGTTTTTAAGGACTATTATCCTTAGTATAAATATTTTAACAACAGAGAAGCTATACATTTGAATTTCAAATTAGGTACACCAACAGTTTTGATAAAATATGCCGCAAAATAATTCACAGTAAAAAAGAGTAGTTATCATCTGAAAAACAGAAGTGTCACCACATGACACACCTTAAGTAAAACAAAGACATTTGAAGAGTTTGAAAATATTGTCCTTAAATATATTTAAAAATTCCAAAAATAAGAATATGAATAATCTATTATTATAAAAGAAAACAATTGAGAGCGGCGGGTGAGCTTGCTTGTTGAATCACTCTGTATATCTAATATATATTATTAATATTATTGTATTACCATTGCAGTTAAATGACACATTTATTACAAAATTCGCCATGCTTGGTAACCTTATTTTTTAGTTTAAAATATAAACAATTTAAATTTAATCGCATTAAGTTATATTATTATTAATGAAGAATAATAAATTACACTTTGAGACTTAAATTACCCAGTAGCTATTATATATTTATGGAAAATTTATTTTTGGTAGTTTCGTTTTCATATAAATTACATGAATAAGTATTACTTAAATGGGTATGAGGATATAAAAGTTGCATTTTAAATACCTACCTATAGGTATAATAGTGTTATATAAATACATTAAAACGTTATTGAATTAAAATTATAATGCGATTAGAATTTACCAACGACTAAATATTACATATTTTATATTAAATTAACTTAATATATATTTTAACATTTTTTTTAATGAATCGAACGTTCATCACAATATATCAAAAGTATTTTATCCAAGTACGACGTACCTATGTTTATTTTTTTGTTTACGATCTTTTCTTTTTTGTTCTCTTACCTGTCCATACTTGTACTTTATAATAATGATTCGCCATTTTAAGCATAACGCGTAGTCTTACATCATAATAAAATCTTCGTCTCAACATATTCATCGCAATCATAACATTTTTGGACATCAACGATCGTATTATCGTCATATTATATTGTTGTGCTGTACGTGCGAAGATCTATTCACAATAATGCAGACCAATCCTTATCGCTATACCTAGTATTACCATCATTAAAATATTTGTGCGTTTTAATATTTTATACCAGTATTGTTGCGAAATTATTGTTGTCTGGCGTCAGTTTCCTGGAAACTTGTAAAGTTGGACGTTATGACAGTACTTATCGTTAAGTTTCAGTACCGACGCCGATGGAAGGAAGGACGTCTGAAATCCGAAATGACCCGCGCAAATGGCACGCAGTAAATGTATAATGCAAGAGTGGAAGTTATGGACGCCGCAGGTATAATCGTATATATATATGTGTGTGTGTGTGTGTGTGTACGTGTGTGTATGTGTGTATACCCCCGATGTGGTCGTGCCACCGAGTGGAGGGTGCAAATCTACTAAAACATTATAGTAATATATTTATATTAAATATAAATATAATTGTATTTTATCGTTTACATTTCTGATGACATCACTCGAGCGAAATAAGAAAAAAAAGTCCACCAGGGATGAAAAGTTTGTGAAATCGGTTTACTTTTGTTCAGAAAAGCCGAAGTCTTTCTAACAGTACAATTATGTAAGGGTGCCGACCATAAAAACTACCGTATACATATCAAAACTATATTCACACGTATTTAGCGGAATTCCACGTTTGTGTATCGTTTGTTGGCATATGATAAATATGATATTTAGTACCTACGTAATCATATTTTAAAATATACGATTAGATTAGGTAAGTATGAAATTAAAAACTGACGTCTTCAGAATTTATTAAGTCTAATACTTCAAATACTTCAACTTGTGCATTATACATGTGTAAAGGGTGATTTCACCAATCATTTTGCTTTTTATAAAGAGTTTATTCATGTTTGGTTATTTTGATTTATGAAGTATGCTTAAGCGTCTTATTTTAAAATATGTCGTTTGTTATATAATTTAAAAAGTACTCTGTAGTAATACAAATTTTTTTTTTTCAAACGATAAACGTTTTTTTACTGTATATTTTTAAGCAAATGTTGTTTTTTTTGAAAAATGTTACTACCTACTTCTATATTTAAGTCAAACGTGTAATTTTAGATAGTTATAAATATTTATGAATATTATATTCATATATAATAAGGATAATAGTCTTTAAAAATGGTTTACAAAAATGTATTATTAAATTACCTATACCACAACATAGTCAATATACATTTATATATTTAATTATAATAAAATCAAAATTAGATAAAATTATAAGTAGAATAAACATAGCACAATAATGTCTAAAAAAATCGTCATGTTTTCTATATTTGAAGGTCAAGTCTCAACTCTCAAGTGACCTGATCCAAGTCAGTGTTGCACTCGAGATGATAGAAGTTCCTCTATTGGTCCTCAATGGTCGAAATCACAGGCATAAAAATATCTCATAAATCATAATGTATTATTTCAATTACATTATATCTACCTCTTCAATTTCTAGTGATAATGTGGTATGACTTGATGTACATAAAAAAAACATTCACTCACGTATAAACTGATAAGACGTCTAGAGTTTTTATCACAAAACATTTGTTGGTTGAGATTTAAATATTTGCACAACTTACTCTCGTTAATCTCGTCGAAGGATTTCCTGGAATAGAGTCAGAGCCAAAAGCGGATATTAAGTGATTTTTATGTTTTGATAATCAGGAACGAAATTGTTCACTGAAGATTTCAGCAGAGTATAGCATCTAATATTATGAAGTCTTCATAAAGTTTAATTTCGTTTCTGAGATTCAGATTTATACGGTCTCATTACATATTTATTATGTAACTGACGTATGGATATTCAAAAATGTTTAAAAAATTGAAATAAATCTCCTTCGCGATTGTACATTAATACATTATGAAGATCTTGTCTACGCACACAGGAAGTTGAACATTTCAGAAAATAACGGCAGAATCATGACCACTCTTAATAAACAGAAACACTCGATAACGTGTTCGAAACATCGATTTTTCAACAAAACTTATAATGTAATGTTAATTACACTTAAAACGTTGATAATTTAGCGATACAAATTTGTACTTTATACAGAGTGGTTCTCTAGCATGCTCTCCCATACTTTTTTTCCTTTTATAGTAAATTGATTAAAATACACGAGATTGAAAAATTCAACTTTAAAAATTTCCTGTCGGATACAAAATTCTATTTTTTGAATGAGAACCCTTTTTATTAATTTAAATTAATAAGTGGATATGTTTATGTAGCTATTTCAAAAGTCTAATGAGTAATTTCTCAGCGATTAAAATGTTTTATAATAAAGATATTTTACAGGATATTTTACATTCATGGACCATTATTACAAAAATGTAATTGCTGTTAGATTTATATTAATAATTAATAATACAAATTTGCAATTCACAATAGTCCTTATATCTTTTAACCCATTATAATAGAACTATTATTCTTAGTACTCAAAGTTGAACAACTTAAAATCGAGTAACGACTTGTTCGAATTTTTATTTTGAAATGTTGTAATTTTCAGAAAAATTACCTGCTAAAAAATTTACTGTAGAAAGAAGTTGAGGGGAAGGTCCTCATTTGAAAAAAACGAAGTTTGTATAGGTATAACTCTATAGGACACTCCTTAAGTAGTACACAACATTTTAAGAGTTTGAAAATATAGTCTCTAAGTATATTTTAAAATTACAATTATCAGACTATTGAAGTATTATTGAAGAAACAGGGGGGTGAGCATGCTTGGTGAATCACTATGTACAATTATTTTACGTTATGAATATTATGGTACAGTAATTATACGAGGTTTTCCTAAAGATTTTAATTTAATTTAATTTGTATAATTAATAAAAAATAATATTCTATAAAGACTAGACAAGTATGTAGTCGTCTCAACGACACGGTGCGTGATGATAATATTATATCGTTTTCTTTGATCTTTGACTCGTAATAAAAAAAACGAAAACGACCGTATATATTATAATCAACAGTCGTCGATATCCGTAGTCCTATTTATTTTGAAACCGTTTTTTAATCACGCCCTCAGCACGTCAATTCACGGCAGATATTAATATATCTAACACTTACTTGGGGGTGATGATCGAACTTATATAGTGGTGATATGCGACGAGTTTGTTATAAATATATACTATTATGCATTCTACGTATCTACATGATTTCGATCGTCAAATATAATGATTTAAACAAAAAATCATCCAATCCACACTATGTATAGATGAATTATATTATCCATTATAATATATAATATTTATTAATTATTGGAATTTTTTATTCCAATAGTTACAATAATAAACAGGGTTTACATATTCTTTTACAATGACACATACAAATAAAAATTTTAATATTTAATAATATAAATATGCAAAATTATTTGAATTATATAATACTTGATACTTTTTATTATTACGATTCGTATACATATAGAGGTTAGACAATAGTCAATAAGTATTATAATTTCGTACGTCTGTTGAGATATTATACTCGTAGTAGTGTGAACCACGTAATACATAATATAATTATTAATTTATTAAATTTTTGTTTTTGACGAATTTTGTTACGCGGCGTGTCGGGTATGCAATATATGGTACATACGATTTTTTATTTCATACCTAATGGCTAATATTATTTTCAATTCTCTCATTCGGCTATATTCAGGTGAAATTATACCGAGTTTTTTTGTGGATGCTTATATACTTGTAAACAGCCTGGGATATTTAACAAAATATTTTAGTATTTCCAAAATATTTTTATTAAAGGCAAACAAAATTAAACAATAATATTAATTTCGTAGAAATATACGATTTTTGGGTATTTTATGAAATATTTTCTAAAAATAATAATTATACAGATACTATTTATAAAATCTTATTTTTAAATAATATTTTGCTCACAACTTCCTCTAATTATAGTCAACTTATTATATAAAGGCAATTTCATGGAAATCGGATATTTAGGTACCTTATATATTAAAGTATAATATATTAAACTAATATTATATATATATTTTTTCTGATGTATCTATCTCATTTGAGCAAAACTTGTGTTAAAGATAGTGAGTTGGTTAATAAAGACCATAATTGCAAGCACATATAAATTTTATGTAATTAATACGCTAATTGTATTCTATACCTGTTTGTTAAAGTCAATATTAATAAAATAGCAGAGAAAAATAAACAACAAAAACAAATAAAATTGGTAATTTTTACAAGAAAAAAATACTTTTATAACATTTTACGTTAAAATCAATATTGATCCAAATGTATATTTAATACAAACGTTTATTTGCATTTTTTTCAAAGTTTTCATTATTAGTACATTTAGTTTTTTAGTTCCGTCTCAGTGGATTAAATCTAAGAATATTGAACATATATTTTACATTCTGAAGCAAGCTAACTTTTGGACTGTTTGGATCTATAAAAATCAAATTTCGGACAAGTAGTTTATTAGTTGTGCGTCATAAGTTTAAAGGTATATAAAATTTGGTTGTGCTGAGAAGTGAACCAATATTTTGCGGAGTACTACTGTATCATTCAAGTATAGGTACTCATCTAAACTCACGAACTACTCGTCCAAAATTTAAATTGTATTCATTGTATAATATAATCCATAAAACAATCAGTTTTTGAGTAAGGAATCAAAAATACTTATTGTCAATAAAAAAGTAAGAAATTAAAAATGAGTAACAATGAGAAATAGTAAAAAGTATAATTTTAAAAATAATGTTATTTTTTAACGACTTAATTTATTAAAAAAAAAATTATTTTCAAAACGTAAATAGTTTTTACTGAATTGTTACGTTAAATATATTACCTTTTGTTATGATAATAAAATATAATAACTTAAAACTTATTGAATATCTTATATTATAAAAATAATTATACTATAATATGTCATGAGAATTTATAGTTACTTTAAATCATTTTGGATTTTTAAAACTTATCACTTGAAAATTACAAGTATTTTTATATCGTACACAATTCCATGTTGTTTTTACAATCAATGTATTTTATTACAACACTTGCTCGTTTTCAATATAATTTACAAGACAGTATAATACGGATAAGTTGTCACCATAAAACCGTGCGGACGAGTGATATTGAAAGGCAAGTAATGTAATATATTTTATTGGGATTTTCTTTATTTTATGAATAAGTTTCGGATAATAACAATCGTAGTCTGTCATGCGTAACGTTTTCTCATTTGTATTCATTGTTTTTATTGAAAAAAAAATGTATGTTGTTATAAAATAAAAATATTTCTGTTAATAATGTTCGTTTATACTTAAAAAGAAAAATTCAAACAAACTTAAAATTTTAACAAAAAACATTTTATCTGGGTCATGGTCTGTAATAGTAAATTGATGTATTGCAACGTATTCCTGGAATAAACTATCGCAGTTACAAAATATTAATAGTGAATCGACACCATTTTACGTGCGATAAAAAAAAACAATACGTAAATCTCAATTTTGTATATTGTTATAGCTGCAGCTTGCAGAATTCAAACAAACAAATCGAAGCACAAAACTCAAATTCATCCATGACAGTTCGAAGTACCAAATTATTTATTCTGACAAATGACAATACTTACAGTAATTACTCACCGGGCCAGTCTACGGAGACACGTCGTCATTTTCGATTATAATAACTGTAATATTTTCTTGAACTAAATTCTTAGGAAATATTATAATGGGGTCACACAATGTTTAAAAATTAAAAAAAAAAAACTGAATTCTGTGGCCAAAGTATCGATGAGCACCTAGGCCAACTATTTTAGGTATAAATTATGTATACAAATTGCATTGAGGTGCGAGGAAACAATCCCCACTCATAAAATGGAACCCCTGACTGCCACTCATAAGGCGATTTATTATATTATTCGATTACCTAAAATATTATATTGTTTTCTAATGAATTTGTATTGAAACGTCTTTGGCAGCCTCTTCGTACATATCGGTTGTTATGTGTCCGCGCATCACGATTATTTTATTTATTTATTTTTACGATCGTTACGACATAAAATTAATTTAAAAACACATCCTCCCCATCCGGTTAATTAAATCGCACGACGGCGATGCACAATGTATAAAACAAACACGCATTTAATGGGTATTGCCAAACGTATATGTATATTGATATGTTTCAGTTAGAGTGACACGTTGTCTATTTTATGACGTTTAAAATTGTGTGTATACAGGGTATTTTGTGGTTATCCATACGAGCTCTGACAACGGGTCTCGTGTCGTTGTGAAAACTTATTTTGAAACGTCTTGCAAACACGGTACAGGCCCGTTGATATATTTTAATTTAATACTTTTTGTAAATTTTGAACGTTCAATATTGCAATACTAGTTGTAACTTGTAGGTACACCACGAGAATTGTTGTCGCCCTGCAATCCCCGTTTTTCGGAGGTCAAAAAGTCTGTTAGATGAATCCATTTATTGTTAGAACAACAATTTATGGACGTCATAATAATATAGTAATGAATTGCACTGCACGTCTGCACCAGCTAGTACCCATGAGACCGTATTTAGCCCAGAAACACCCTGTACATCCGAATACAGAACAACTCAAATATTTAACAACGTTCTTTGTCCGTTTGTGAAATTAATTTCCATTATACGGTAATTAATTTACCCTCACCGGCAGTGCAAACAATATTATAATATAACTCTATAGTTTAAAAATTAACAGTTTAAATTATGTAAAAGTCTAACCGTCGAAATATCGATTTATCTGTGAACTCGTTAATATATTTGATACAGGGTGATCCATTGATACGCTATTCCACTTTTTTCCCGTTAATAATTAAAATAAATTTTTAATTTTTAAGTATACTTTAATTCCACATTTTCAATTATTGAGATCATTATTCATTTTACCATTTAGGGAGTTTCCTGTGGTGATACAAGTTTCTATATTCTAACGAGAACCAACCTTTTTTATTGTAAATTGTTAAGCCGATCAATTTTTTGAAAGTCTTTATGTATCAAAATTCGAACGAACGTAGTTTCTAAGTTATTAAAATGCATAATATACTAAGGATAATACCAAGTCGAATTGGTTTTACCGTAATGGTTTTTAAAATTGATTTCCACTCTCTTTGCTTATAACTCTATCTCAATTGTCTGTATGTATTATATGTACATTATAATATGAACAAAAGTCGTACCTAAGTACCTAAACGTCCTAACACACTTTTACGGTTTCTTCTAAAATCGTTTGATGTGCTTTTATGTCTGTCGAGACGGGAAAATATCTTTTAGAATAGATAGGTACTATACTTAATATAATTATTGCATACCATCGAGTCGGTATTAATTTATACGGTTTTAGAAAGTATGAGATGTCAGTTCACAAATAGAATACATATGTTTAATTAGTTTGGATAAAAACGTGAATTTAATCATAAAACATATTTTAATTAATGCGTACTACTTACCAGTCACGATAACACAACTACACCACACGCACTTGTAATCAAGACTTTTTTTTTGTAATTTTTACTAAATTAATCATTGTTGTTTTTTTTATTTTGTAGACCGACGGTTATGTGAAGGTCATTCAGTTGTTATCAAATAGTCGTCACAGTAAGTTCTATAACAAACAAACTATAATCATCGAAAAATATCAGTACCTTCTTTGTGAAAATATCAGAAAATTGTGTGAACCGTTTACGATAATGCCATACACTCATACTTGTACTTTTCATATAATATTATTAATAAATTGTACAATCTTGTTTGTCACTCGGTTATCACAATTAGCGTAATAATTAGGTACATAATACATTAACAATGTTTAAGTCTAAGACTGACTCAAATAAATAATAATAGTTATATAATTTATATCATTTTATTGAAATTTTAATAACTATATAAGAATTTATGGTAGTTTGCGTGATTTTAATGGTGGCTCCTAATGATGTAATATGAGTTGTTAAAATACAGTATTTTATTTTTGGATTGTATTATATACGCATGGTATAAAACTTTTATCAGCAATTGAACACTGGTTATATAACTGATGAGTAATGAGTTATGGCCAATTTAAAATATGCCTCAATAATTACAGAAAACATTTAAAAAACAAAAATAACACGAGAATAAGTTTAGAGTAAATGAATATCTTAAGTCATGGTACCAATCCTAATGTACTATACAACTAGCAGTAGATAAATAGTTCGATAAAGACTATAAATAGGTTTAAATTAAAGAATGCAGTTATATCTAACAGTAAATTATATTTTTAAATATAAAATTAATATACTAACAATATTAACAAATATTGGCATCTTAGCGACCAGATTTTGGCTACTCCCACCTCTTTAAAGCCAAAATCGATTGAGCATATCGCAAATGACCTCACTCCCCTCAATGGTTGGCTTTTGGTTTGACCTTTTCACTTCATCTGCGCGTATTCCCATACACCCACTCTTGTATTTTTTTTTTATTATAGTTCATATTATATTTATAAAAAAAAAATATTTTATTTTTAAACCGTCTTCTATCGTATCAATTTTTTTAAAGTGCTATACTGGGTTTGAATGACACGTCGTTTTTAACTGCATATTCTGAAAAAGTTTTCGGAGTATATCGCTGGATATAATATATAATATTATATAATATATATATTATATAATATTATAAAAATCGAATTTAGAACGAGTATTAAATTAGTTTAAAAGTATTTAAAGTTTATATGAGTGACTGGTAGAGTGGCACAGAGCCTCAGGGGTGACTTGAAAAATGAACTACTTAATTGACATATTAACGCTAAAAAATAATATTTTTTTTCAATAATATTGATTTATAAATTCTAAGATTATGTAAAAAAATATATAAAATATATATTCATATTTCAAAACACGTTATTTTTTTAGATTCTGAGCGAAGCGATGAATTTATTGATTTTATAATGATGTGTGTTTTTTTTTTGTGTCTGTCATCATGGTTTGGGGCAGTAAAACTGCTTCGATTTTCTTCAACGGTATCTTGTTCGATGGAAAAGTGAATCTAGTTGATGCATTCAGGAGGTAAAATTTTAAAATTTCCAGTAGTTTTCAAAAGCGACGTGAAAAACAAAAGAAAAATTAAGGAAAAACGGGAATTTTTACGCAAAATCTGTTTTCGAGAATATTGATTTTCTTATTTTGTTGTAATTAAAAAACGT
Source organism: Metopolophium dirhodum (assembly GCF_019925205.1). Lineage (NCBI taxonomy): Eukaryota > Metazoa > Arthropoda > Insecta > Hemiptera > Aphididae > Metopolophium > Metopolophium dirhodum. Next base: position 12,113,277 of record NC_083564.1, read on the forward strand.
ATGATTGTAGATACTTGAAAATTTCACTGAATGTTTATATTAGCATTTTCTATACACGATAAAATTTCGAAAATAATTTGACTCGTTTTGAGCTGTTTACGGACATTGTCAGTTTTCAATTTTCTTAGTTTTTTTTTTCTATAAATATCAATAAAATTTTATTTGTTGGGTAAAAAAGCGTGAAAATTTAATGCAAGGCTCCTGATATCATATAACGATAGCAGTTGAAAAATATTAAAAATACATAGGCACAATTTTTTTTTATAAGCATTTAAAGTTCAAATTTTGACAAAATTTATCAAATTTAAAATATGTTAATTATTTTGTAGTTAAAAATTTATAAAATGTTCAAGTTTTATAGCTTACGATTGAAAATTTAAAACAAGGCTTCAATAGGTTATATATAAATTACTTTATTCACAATAATATCATCAAATATACTTCGTAATATCATAGGCTAACTGACCGTTTTCGCTCAGAATCGTTTTTCTTATGCAATGATATTATATCATTGAATTCAAATTTAACACCACCCATTACAGTGACCCACTTGTAACCTACTGTACAGCAGAACGACATCCACTTACCCATCTTATTTTTCCTTGTTTGACAGCAGAAGAGGCTTTGTTTGAAATTTATGAACTATTCAAGTGCAGACATTCTAAATTTTAATTTTTTGTTTTAGTTTTTACTCTAAAGTAATGTCAAATATGATTGAAAACATTGGACCGAAACCTGTTTTAGGGTACCAAAAAGTGTTCTTGGAACCTCAGAAGTCCCGGATAACGTAAAAGAAAATTATTTTTGTGTTTATGCATATACCTAATTCGTTGAGTGCCTATGATTATTGATTAGCCTAAATATACATGTTACAAATGTATCGTTATACCTTATTTTGTTCGTAAGTGTTTTATAAAGTTCCTGGTGGAAGTGTGAAAACTTAAAAGTATCAAGGCCGTATCCAGAAATTTTTTTCGGGGGGTGGGGATCAAAACATGTATATTGTAATTTTATTGAATTTATGTTTTGATATTTGGTTAGGTATTTTTTTTTCGGGGGGGGGGGGGGGGTCTTCCTCGGATACGGTCTTGAAAAGTATATTATTTATACTTAATGACAATGAGAAAAAATATTTGATTGATTATGATTAGCTAAGGTACAAGACGTATCGATGAATTGGAATTCTTGAATAAATTGCTTATACATTTAAAATAATAAAAATGATTTTTTTTTTTTGTAGTAGTCTATAATATATATTATTATATAGAAAATATAAACTATTGATTTTGTATTATAATTCATAATAATTTGCAGTGACTTACTTAATGATGAGGTATACTCAACACCTACACTGTATAGTATACCATTTAGCACCATATTATAGCAGTTACCTTATTCTCCCCTCTCCCCATTTCGCTGTTTAATTGAATCAAAAACTTCAATGTTTATTTTGTGATATGCACTTATCACATATTAAACATACGAATGAAATACTTTTAAATTCTAATACCAGCAATTACCTACGTAATTTTGTTTTATATAATTTTAATATATGTATGTATTATTACGAACTCAATGTAGTCTATTCGGTCGTTTTTGATTGTATACAAATTTAATCTCGAAATCGTTTTCTTTTTTTTAGCATCTAAACTTTACGTTATTGTCTCGGTAGCGAAACGCCAAACGACGAGTGCACTTAAAACGTGTTGCTTTCGAACGGTAGCCATTAAATAAGTCGTTCGTATCGTTGGTAGGTACCTAATATTGTTAATGGTTTTATTTTTATACGTTAAATAAACACTAATTGGATTTAAATCAATACGGATAGTATAGGTAGGTATAGGATGTGTATGTTGTGCCCCTGTTTCGTAACTAATAAGCTTGTTTTTGACGGGAGATTTGTTTTATATAACTTTAAAATGTTTTTAACACTAAATGTTTTGTGCTAAGAATTAAATCAACTTAATTTTCTTTTGAAATATTTACGTCTATTATTTCGAACGGATTCTAGAAGTAATTTTTCTTTATTTCAAGAATTTTAATTTTAAAAAAAATCTGTTTTTCCAGTGCAATAATAAACTTAATAATAATTAATAGTAAATTGTTTGTGATTTTGACGAAAGTTATTGTGCACCTATTGTTTTGTCCTTATTAATGGAAAAAAATAACGTTTCAAGTTGTCATTTAAATGATATTGTTGTTCTTATTATAGTTATGAAATAATTAAAAACGAAATTTAATGAAACACCATATTTTTTTCTTATAAGAGTGTATACACTATAATACATCTAAATATATTTCCATTGTCACACAATTTAATAAAATTCATACAATCATACGTTATATAAAATTCATATCTATGTATAGAATATGGTCACTTTTGAAATTGTACAGTTGAACGGTCTTAAATATTGTAAAAAATACGAATAAGAAATATTCATTCAAACTTAAAAATATAAAAACCTAAGAAAATATAAAATATCATATTAAATAAATAGAATTCATGACAAATTTTAAACGTACTTGTTTTTATGCTGAACAATAGATATCATAATTATTATAATCTATAAAATATGTGAGGCCACATGATCTCGAGCGGTGGTAAGTTATTCCGATTGTATGGTAAACTCTACCGATTTTTAAAACTAGCAAACTCTCCCAATGGTAAAATGTCCTGGGTCAATATTATGTTTACCTGAAAGAAATGTGTTAAACTCTACCGTTAAAATCAATACGTAATTAAAGAAAAAAAAATTAAAATCCAACCCTAGCTGAGTTATAGTTTTGAAGTAGGTTCGCTGCCAACTGGACGTTCCCTTCTTTCAAGTGTGGTCACTTATTGTGTATTCTTTTAACAAATATTTGCTTATTAACTATACAAAATATTTTCCAGTTTTAATGAAAAAAATATATAGTTCATCAATCATATTCAGTTCATTCACGTCTAAACCCACATATTTTGTTTTCATAATAATTCTTCATTAATTGTTTTTTAAATTTAAATCGTATTTTATCTGCAGGAAAAATAAACCAATTTCTTATTTATGAAGATTTATTATTTGAACGGGCCGGGAGCGTATAGTAATAATACGCGTGCCCGGTCACCAATTTATATTGTGCCCCACTAACACCTAGGTCTTAAAAGTGTGGAGAAGTAGCTGGGTGTGTAATGGGGTAATAGCTCAAACAATAGTGGTCGGAATTGCCGGGCAAATACTGTTGAGCTATGTAGTGCGTGTTGTGTTAAATGTGTATTTGTGTATTTGTATGTGGTGTGTTTACAATAATTAAAAACTCACAAGAAGGTAACTAAGTTGAAATAATGGTAACAAAAATGATTTGAATGGTAATAAAATATAATATAATGAATAACACGGCCCTTATGACCAAACAGAATAAACAATATTAATTAATATATATATGTACGTCTCTTATAGACGAATAAAATTACAATATTAATATATTAGGGTGTGGCCCTTTTGGCCCAACAAAAGTATAATTAATAATGTATGGCCCTTCTGGCACAATAATAAATATAATAATAATGTATGGCCCTTCTGGCACAATAATAAATATAATAATAATGTATGGCCCTTCTGGCACAATAATAAATATAATAATAATGTATGGCCCTTCTGGCACAATAATAAATATAATATGTAGCCCTTCTGGCTCAATAATAAATAATAACAAAAATAACAATAATAACTCACAGTTTTGTGGAGCTCAGACTGGCCAGCTGGTCCTACATCTAGTAATAATAATTAACGATAAAATATAATACAAAAGGATATCACGGTGACACGGTTGATAACCCGCGAGTATTGCACAGCAAAGTATAATATATTATGTATATGCAAAATATATATATATGTGATTTTAGGTACACGTAAAAAAGAACAATATAATAATAAAATAAATTAGACTTAGCCCTTATGGCTCACAAATAATAAATATAATTCACACTTAAGCACTTTTTGCTAATAAGTAATAATCACATACAAAAAAACTGTTTAATACTTCAATATAATTAATAATAATGGTCCTGACTCTACGGCTTACGGTACAGAACAACAATATAATCGGCGGCCGTGCTAATATATTCCAGCAGACGCACGGCGGCGGCGTACGATAACACGGTGTAATCTACATATTATATAACTCACACGATACATCTACAAATTCAATAATAACTAAAACAAAAATAAACAATACGAATAGTGATATGTGTGAGACCAGCTGTTCCTCCCGTGACCGATTTTTCTTAATTACCTAATCTATAAAACTGTTGCGGCGGCAACATTCTCCCCCCGTTGAAAATCCTGGTTTTCAACTGAGCTGTTGTCCTTTTCAGTCGGTAGTCGACATAATTTGATTACTGGCCGACGCATGAGCGTTCCGTTTGCTGTTCTTATGGTGACAACCCGGACTACACCATCAGAGCCAGGATGCAATTCCATAACCAATCCTAACTTCCATCTGGCTGGAGGCATACAATCATCTTTGATAATAACGACATCGTTCTTTGCTAGCTGTGCGCTCTTGCTTGTCCACTTGCCACGAATTTGAGTCTGTGGTAGATACTCTCTCGACCACCGCTTCCAAAAGGTCTGCATCAAATTTTGCACTAGTTGCCATCTACGTAGACCATTGGGCTCTTCCTTAGATATGTCTGGTTCATCTGGTAACAACATAGCTCCTCCAATCAAGAAGTGAGATGGAGTAAGGACTGCCAAGTCAGAAGGATCACTATTTAGTGGAGTCATCGGTCTGGAATTGAGACAAGCCTCGATTTGGCACAAGAGAGTTCGCATTTCTGTATTCGTAAGCTTGTGATCAGATATAACTCTCTTCATGTGGTGTTTCATACTCTTCACGGCACTCTCCCATATACCACCAAAATGTGGAGCAGAAGGCGGGTTGAAATGCCACTCAATACCTTCTTTCTCAAGATCAACACTGGCTTTTTTCATCATTGAAATTAACTCCTTTTGAGCCCCAACAAAGTTTGTGCCATTGTCACTAAAAACCTTAGCACATTTTCCTCTTCTAGCCATAAAACAACGAAATGTCGCCATGAAAGACTTACTTGAAAGATCGTCAGCCAACTCCAAATGTATGGCCTTCGTTGAGAAGCAAACAAATATAGCAATCCAAGCCTTCTTAGCAGCTACACGCCTCAAACCACTGCGAATATATATGGGTCCAGCAAAATCTACACCTGTGACAGTGAAAGGTCTAGTACACTGAACTCGGTCTCTTGGGAGTGGTGCCATAATTGGATGATTGAAACGTGGACGTGCCTTTGTACATTTGACACAATGCCATACCACTGATCTCGCGGTTACTCGACCTAGCAGTGGCCAGTAAAGACGTCTAACTTCAGATAACATGAGCTGAGGTCCTCCATGAAGTAGCTCGAGATGGTATGCTTCAAATATTAGCCTGGTTATTTTATGACTAGCAGGCAATACTATAGGGTGTTTTTGTCCATCGGCTATGTCTGAATTCTCGAGTCTTCCACCAACAAGTATTAACCCATCGCGTTGGAAGGGATTCAAACTACGCAACTTGCTATTTCTTGGTACTTCTAGTCCCCTTTCTAGTGACGAGATCTCTTTACTGAAACACTCAGCTTGGACCATTCTTAAAATTGATTTCCTCGCTTCGTCCAAATCTGATATTGTTAGGGATTGAGGCCCATTGATTTTCTTACGCATGTACTTCGAATAGACCGTTAACCAAGCAACTCCTCGTAGCATACAATTCCATTCAGAGTAGTGTTCTAATATACTATTCAACGGTTTGATCACTAATAGCACTAGCTTCACTTTGCGTACTTCGGGTAGCTCATCATCATGGGTTATCGGATTCAAGATCCAATCCTTCTCATCACTTTCCAACCAGGTAGGTCCGTTCCACCACAATCTTGCCGCTAACAGTTCCCGTGGTCTTAAACCTCTTGAAGGGATATCTGCTGGGTTTTCCTGCGTGCCTATATGGTTCCACTGGCTGACCTCTGTAATATCCATAATTTGAGCTACTCGATTGGCAACATAGATTTTTAGCCGGCTGCTTTGGCTATTCAACCACCCTAAAACTATAGTTGAATCCGTCCATAGTTTGAACTGATGAATATTGATTTGCCATGAATCAGCGACCCGTTGAGCCAATTCAGTTAATAACAAGGCACCATTCAATTCAAGTCGGGGTATTGTATTTCCTTTTAACGGGGCCACTCGAGTTTTTGCACAAAGAAGTCTGGAATGCCATTTTCCATCGCTGCTCTGAGAACGAATGTAGATACAGGCCGCATACGCTTCTTCGGATGCGTCACAAAACCCGTGTACATCTATGATATCAGTTCGTTCAGGTATAGCCTTTCTGGGAATGGATAAATATTTCAGTCGCTCCAGATCTTCGTAAAATTTACCCCATCTTTCCTGTATATTTAACGGAAGCCTTGCATCCCAATCTATCTTCATGGACCAGAGCTGTTGTAGAAATATTTTTCCCTTCACTAGAACCGGTGACAGGAAACCGAGTGGATCAAAAATTCTGTTTAGGTCTGAGAGTATAGCTCTTTTTGTCAATGTACCTTCCATGGATCTTGATACGATTTCAAATTGAAATAGGTCGGCAATTGGTTTCCACTGCAGTCCCAATGACTTGACAGTGTCATCGTCTCCGATATCCAACACGAACAAGGGATCGTTAACACACTTAGACATGTTTTGCAGTACAAACTCGGAATTGGAACACCATTTCCTTAACGGTAGCTTTGCTGAATCTAGCACTGTGCTTACTTCTCTTTGTAATTGACAGCAGTCATCCTCGGTGTCGGCTCCCGTCATTAAATCATCCATATAGAAATCTTCGGCAATCACTTTTGAAGCGCACGGGAATTGCTTTTCGGCACTTTTCGCGAGTTCTATTAGACAATAGGTAGATAGAAATGAAGCAGGAGTCATTCCGTATGTTACTGTAGTGAGTTGATATAAACGAAGTAATTCCTTAGGACTGGATCTCCAAACAATTCTTTGTAGGTCCCAGTCTTCTCTTGCGATTTTGATTTGCCGAAACATTTTCTCTATATCGGAAGTTAAGACGAATTGATGCTTACGGAAGCGAACAAGTATAGAAAATAAATCTTGCTGAACAGTAGGACCGCATTTCAGAACGTCGTTAAGAGAGACACCAGATGCGCTCTTGGCGGAAGCATCGAAAACCACTCGAACCTTTGTCGTTAAACTTGATGCCTTTATTACTGAATGGTGCGGCAGATAGAAGTGTTTCTGCGTTTGAACTGAATTTTCCAGTACTTCAACCATATGCCCCATCTTAATATATTCATTCATAAATCGTATGTATTCTTTCTTCAGGTGTTCGTCATGCTGCAATCTTTTCTCTACATTTAAGAATCGTGCGATCGCCATAGGTAAGGTTTCGCCTATTTCACTGATTGTCTCCTTGATGGGAAGTCGTACAACAAAACGCCCTTCCTCATCACGTATTGTGTATTGCTTAAAATGTTGCACTGTTTCTAGCTCTTCTTGACTTCTCTTATTCGCCCTTGATGTTCGACCATAGCTTGTATCCTCAACGATTCCGAGAACCTTCCAATCCTCCTCTATCGTCTGTCCAATTGACAAAAGTGTTGGTGTTTGACGTTTAGGCAGTTCTCCCGTTACAAGCCATCCAAAGTTACTCTCATAAAGCGTGACTGAACCTATATTCAATGGTATTTTTGTTGTTCCCAAAATGTCGAAGAACGAGCCACCTCCAATAAGTAGGTCAACACTTTGAGGACGGTGAAAGTCTAGATCAGCCAAGTTTGAAGACACAGTACCTGGTATTTTCCATCCATCTGCAGGCTCTGGACAGGACGCTAGATTCCCCACGATATTAGGCAATACATAACAAGAAATCTTGATACTAAAATCACTAGTTCTGGATTCGATTTTTAACTCGCTGCACGACCTTGCCTTTAAACGATTGTCTCCAATACCACTTATTGGCAATGAAGACGTTTTACATGCTAGCTGCAGTAAGTTTGCATATCTCTTTGAAACAAAGTTGACTTGAGAGCCACTATCCAAGATGGCTCTGCACTGTCGATGTCCACCATTTTTGTCCTGAACCATGACTAATGCTGTAGCAAGAAATACGTGTGAATTTTCTGCGGTGGTATTCACTGGTACTGGTGCAGATACTACGACTCCGGAGGTAGATAGCTGCTGACTTATATCAGGTTGCTTATTTTCAAGCTGCTCCTTCTCTGGTATTTGTTGCTGCCTTTCTTGATGTAATAACGAATGATGTTTGCGGTTGCACGTCCGACAACTATAAGTGGATCTGCAAACATTTGCCATATGCCCAGGAGTCAAACAGTTGAAACACATTCGTTTTTCCTGAACAAATGAGAGACGTGTGTTTATAGTAGCGGCCTTGAACTTCTCGCAGTGATACAATTTATGAGCATCAGTGCAGTATTGACAGGAGACTGTATTGGATGATGCCACTAAAGATCGCCTTGTCTCAGGAAATACATTTTTGGCATTGCTCTTTTTTGCTGTTTCACCGGCCAATGTAGTTCTGATGTCTCTTATTGGTCCAGAAGTTGCTTCGGAAGACTCGAAAGCTATACATCGACTGGCTAAAAATTGCTCAAGGTCACAATACTTAGGAAGTTGGGTGTTGTGTTGTCTTAATTGCCAGCCATGACTAGTAGCAGAATCCAAACGACTGACGATTATCGTTACTAGCCACGCATCCCAGTGCTCCGTTGGCTGATCAAGCGCCTTTAAAGCTGCAACATGGGTGCTTACATGGGCATGTAGAGCTTGCAGGTCTTTAGCCCTCGGCTGTTCTACATATGGAGATTCCAGGAGAGATCGAATATGTGACTGAATGACAAGACTGCGATTATCATACCGTTGTTTCAGGCGTTCTATTGCCACCTCATAATTTGTATCTGTCATTGGAACCGACTTGATAAGGTCTAACGCCTGGCCACTAACACTTGACCGTAAATAGTAGAATTTTTGAGCTGGTGTAAATCCACCATCATCGTGTATCATTGCACGAAAACAATCGAAAAAAGATTCCCAATCTTGGATATCACCGGCAAATACTGGTAGCGTAATGATAGGCAATTGAGCACGACTGTGGCCTACTGACGTATTGAAAGTTGAGTTGTGAGAACTGCTGTTGTTAATCTTCCTAGCATTCACTATTTCCTGAATTCGAGAACGGATACTAAAATAGTCAAATTCAAACTTATTACGCTCCTCTTCTTCCTTTTCGCAATCATCAACAACAATCAATTCCAACTGTGTCTGTATGTCGTCAAACTTTTGATTTAGTCGTGGCAACTCTTCTTGACGGAATTCCAATAGCGATATAGCGTCAGTTGTTAGATCGAATCCCTCAAGAAAGTTTTTCATACGCGTTAGCGACGCCTTAATAATACCACGCTTTTTCCTAAGCTCCTTAACCTGAGCTTGCATAATTTCATCTAACCCCATTATAAATGATTATTTTTTTTTTTTTTAAATTATTATTATAGAAATTACAAGTATAATTGATAATAATAATAAAATTCGATTGCAACTGATGTAACGTAGATCCGATAGCTAAACAAAATAATTAAAACAAACTCGTGCATGTTCGACTCTAACACTCACAAATAATAAAACACAACAAGAATAATAGCAAAAAATCACGTCGAGGTCACCAAAATGAACGGGCCGGGAGCGTATAGTAATAATACGCGTGCCCGGTCACCAATTTATATTGTGCCCCACTAACACCTAGGTCTTAAAAGTGTGGAGAAGTAGCTGGGTGTGTAATGGGGTAATAGCTCAAACAATAGTGGTCGGAATTGCCGGGCAAATACTGTTGAGCTATGTAGTGCGTGTTGTGTTAAATGTGTATTTGTGTATTTGTATGTGGTGTGTTTACAATAATTAAAAACTCACAAGAAGGTAACTAAGTTGAAATAATGGTAACAAAAATGATTTGAATGGTAATAAAATATAATATAATGAATAACACGGCCCTTATGACCAAACAGAATAAACAATATTAATTAATATATATATGTACGTCTCTTATAGACGAATAAAATTACAATATTAATATATTAGGGTGTGGCCCTTTTGGCCCAACAAAAGTATAATTAATAATGTATGGCCCTTCTGGCACAATAATAAATATAATAATAATGTATGGCCCTTCTGGCACAATAATAAATATAATAATAATGTATGGCCCTTCTGGCACAATAATAAATATAATATGTAGCCCTTCTGGCTCAATAATAAATAATAACAAAAATAACAATAATAACTCACAGTTTTGTGGAGCTCAGACTGGCCAGCTGGTCCTACATCTAGTAATAATAATTAACGATAAAATATAATACAAAAGGATATCACGGTGACACGGTTGATAACCCGCGAGTATTGCACAGCAAAGTATAATATATTATGTATATGCAAAATATATATATATGTGATTTTAGGTACACGTAAAAAAGAACAATATAATAATAAAATAAATTAGACTTAGCCCTTATGGCTCACAAATAATAAATATAATTCACACTTAAGCACTTTTTGCTAATAAGTAATAATCACATACAAAAAAACTGTTTAATACTTCAATATAATTAATAATAATGGTCCTGACTCTACGGCTTACGGTACAGAACAACAATATAATCGGCGGCCGTGCTAATATATTCCAGCAGACGCACGGCGGCGGCGTACGATAACACGGTGTAATCTACATATTATATAACTCACACGATACATCTACAAATTCAATAATAACTAAAACAAAAATAAACAATACGAATAGTAATATGTGTGAGACCAGCTGTTCCTCCCGTGACCGATTTTTCTTAATTACCTAATCTATAAAACTGTTGCGGCGGCAACATTATTACTAAATTAAATTTTATTTTTAAATAAACTTTTAAGTTATTACCTTACATGACGAAAAAGTTATTCTAGTAGAATATTTTTTTTTCATTGCCTGCTGTTAGGATAGATACCCGTCACTGTAAATTACCAATTATATTTATCAGAAAAAAACTTCATAGTTAGTGCACTCATTAAAACTATGAAAGTATCTAACAATTAAAAACATAAATATGTCGTACAAGTATTATTGTAGGTCCTGAATGTTATTTAATTAACTAGCTATGAAAACTTCTAATAATGAAAATACGATTGACGGAGGGTTGTAGATTTTTGTTTATGGATAAGTGATAATTTTGTTATTGTTCTTGTTTGTTTAGATATTTTATACTATATATGTCGAGTAAGTTTATCATATTGTGATGTATACCACTCGGTACATATTTATTGTCAAATATTATGCGTCGTAGACTCGTAGGTGTAAGTACGTAGAAACCACAAAACATCATGAACCAGAGAAAAACGCCGTCAGGAAGACTTTAATAATAAGTTACAGCGACCAAATTTCGTTTTACAAAATATACATAGATTTCGTTTATATATTGACGGTAAAAGTAAACGCGACGGTTTTATATTTATAATTATGTTTGCTTTATACATTCATGTATATATAATAATAATTTTTTGTTAACTGCACGTTTCTGGGGGTAGAGATCGTCGTATAACACCTGCAGTGGTGGTCAAACGGGAGTGATGATTATGAGGATATATCTCGCCTCCATCACTTTCTTTTCGATGTTTTAGATCTGATAAGTGATAAGTGATAACCATAAATTATATTTTTAATAATCAAATGTGCATATTAAAAAATCAGCAATATCCCCCCCCCCCCTGAAAAATAATTTGCCCACCTCTGTACAGAAGTGTAGGTATTGTATTATATTTTCCGTGACGGAGTTAAGTTTACTGTTGTTTTATAATTTGTATTTTGTTATAATATTAATAATTTATCAGTCAAAATTGTAAACAGCATTATTGTAATATTATACAATACTAGCTGAATTACCAGCTTTTGCTAGGTTTATGTATAGTTGTTTTCTGGTAAGATTAAATATTGTCTAGTTCAATATAATCTAAATAAGATTGTTTAAAAAATTATATCATATATTACAATTTTGGTTCATAGTACCAATGTAGTTTTTATAATCAATTGTAGTATCATATGCAAGACCAGTTAATTTAACGATTTTCCATTTGCGCAATTGATTTTCAGACCGAAAAATGGTTTTCTTGGTTTTTTATTTTAAGCTTCCTTGGCTGTTGGTTCGAGGTCTATCTGTACATCTAGCACGGCAACTGCCAATTGGTAATTGGTGATTGGTTATTGGTAATTGTAGTAGCAATGGTAATGGTAATGGTAATTGGTAATGGTAATGGTAATAATTTAATAATATAAATACATAAATATAGAATAAAGATGATGGCGCCACTGTTGTATACTTACGACCACTTAATTTCCCCTTTAGTGGTTTAATTTCCAAAAATCCTTTCTTAAAGCACGGTGAAATTATAATATTAATCCATCCTGAAAATTTCAACCAAATCCGCCCTGTGGTTTGGGCGCTACGTTGATCCCTCAGGAGGACTTCGTTGCTCGTTAAATATACCAACTCGTTATGACTCAAACTTAGTTCAATTTGTTATTTAATATTCGATGTATGGTGTTCAAAATTTATCTTAACTTTTTCGTTGCCTGGAATAAAAATTCTGATTCGCAGCAGTACATAACCTAACCTGCGGTAGATCGTGGACCCCGTGCTGTTTGTACGTAAGTGTATGATTTAACTCCAAAGTATCAAAGTTACACCAAGTTTGTCGTTTTTAGTTTATTCCACCTACGGTGGATTAATATAATCAATTCAAACAAAACCTATCTTAACCGAACCGTACTAAAATCCTTTGATTAAAAAAAAAAACAAATTTAACCCGTTGTAAATTAACCTATCTTCTTCCCAGAGGTCTAATCTACCCACAAACATTAATTTATATATATATATAACTATATAAATACACAGACTATAACTATACAGACTAAATTCTGGAACTACTTATCAGATCTTCTTGTATATATATTATATATATATATGTATATTGACAAAAGATAATAATACAAATCAATAAACATGATTAACCAATAGCAACCAATATATTATACACCGGTGGATTTTCCTAAAATTTTCTTTCATATAAGCCTTTTTCGTAAAATATTCTTTCGTTAAAAAAAAAAATCAAGATCTGATAAGTAGTTCCAGAGTTTAGCCTGTACAGAGATTTTCATTTCACATTTTTATAGTTCGATATTATATTATAATTTATATTTAAAAAGTAAAGTAAATAGATTTTTTTTTACTGTTATTATTATTGTATAGCTTAAAAACCCATCATTACTTATAGACGCATAGTAATAATATTGATTGAATATGTATATGTACAATAACAAATCGTCGATCTATATAATAAACGGTTTGTTTGTTCTCGTGGCAACGAATTAAAACGATTCACTATAATTCTGGATTGAAATTTCTAAAACGAATCATTTTATACGACGTCACTCATGGCAACCATTTATAAACAAAAATGTCCATCTGAAATCTCAAAATTCCCGTTTGAGCACCTCCCGGGGTTGGCCCTCTGCCTTTTTAAATTAGCCTATCTTTTAAGTTGGACCAAATTACACATATCAAGATCGGTCCAGTAGTTTCGCAGTTTATCCCGGACAAACACGTGACACGAGATTTTTATATAAAATTATGATTTTATTAATATTTTAATGTAGGTATATCCAAGTATCAGAATACCAACGATTATACCCATGATTATATAGGTACTAAGGATAAAAGTCCCTAAAAATGGTTTTATAAAATTATAAAATTTAGTATTAACATATTAAATATAATATAATATAATATTGGATATTGTATTAATTATTGTTACCTAAACTTGGGCACTTTTGAACTTTTTATAAATTCTAAAATTTTGATTGATCAATATAAATTACTATAATTTTCAAATAAAACCCCCGCATAATATAACCATCATACGTGAAACGACCAAACGTATTGGACGTCTATAACGAATTATCTTCCAATTTGTAAGAATAAAATAGTAGGATGATTTTCATTTGTAAAATAGAAGTAAAAAGAAAATATCTACAGTGAATGCGGTGGTGATTTTAATCGCGTAATGGATCAGAGGTTTTGCCGCAAATATGTTATATAATAATATATACCTATACTCTATATCGTGGGAGGACACGTCGGAATATTCCAAGTTTTTGCTACAAAAGGTTAGGTCGTAATATCATACAATTTTATTATAACGGTTGTACCTACACACACACACACACGCACGCGCACACACACACACACACACACACACACACACACTTATATAGAATATTATAATATTATTATGATATGTGTGTATAATTTATACGACGCTATTGCTCGGTCGTTCGTTTTTTCCAGCTATTCTTTCTTATACATCTTCGCGGTCTGGATTGAATGCGTTTATTTATTTGTCAGCGACAAGGGTGGAAAACAACGGTATTTGCAATTATAATATATAATAATATTCGCTCGATGTTCGTTCGCGTATTTAATATATACGTATTATACACGACGCTCGGTTTCGTGGTTATCCGCTCGTCCGCGCGTGAATTAATTTTCGCGAAACGTTTAAATACGAAAAAGAGCCAACCGCAATTCCGGTGAAAATTTAATAGAACCCTCAGGAAATTTAATTATACACTAAACGCGTTTCTTTATATTTTTATTCCAAACACGAGTTCGAATAGTTCAATATATTATTACATTATTATTATAATAGTTTTCGTGCATTTATAAACTCTCTTGCACCCGCACGCACGAACGTACTGTTTTAGATAAATATCGTTATGTACTGACTACTCGATAATTTACTAAGCATGCGCACTCCCATTATTTTCTTCAGTATATTGTATTATTTTCTTTATAATATATTTCAATATTGTATTATGTAACGTTAAATTTAACAAAAACAATATTGGAAAAATTCGAAGTGGTAGGTCCAGGTGAAGATAAAGATGGTTCTATATTGGCAATATGTATAGTTTGTGGTGCATATTGGAACGAAAAAAAATAATAATGTTATTGGGTGAAGAAAAAATACGGACCTTTAAAAATGTGATGCAACGGAGGAGCTGATGTTGAGTGTCTAATTTACCTGAATATTATATTCATATTATCTATTTATATCATTGTGTTACAGGGAAATCTTGAAAAATTCCGAGAGCTTGTCGTCTTGTGCGAGGCAAAAGTATAATGGTCGCCCTGCAGGTGTGCAGCCGAATCGATGTATAATATCGGCCATTATACGCACTCGGAATACAAGACGTCCCACGAGGATTTAATAAATTAAAGTGGTTGTGTAATGGAATCTCCATTACTGCTCCTGCCACTTTAAAATAGTGAATATTATTAGTATATTATTAAAATATACCTATATATACATGGTATGGAAATATATCGGAAACTCGTTAGGCGTTGTTACAGATCGCCATTCGCCACTGCCGGGACAATAATAATATAGATTTATTATGAGAGTCAGAATTTACGAGTTTCATTATAGGTTTCGATCGAAATAAATAATACATATATGTATAATGATATTACCGCTATAATGTGATTTCGATAAGGTATCTTACAGACCGGTAGTGGCTCGAGATGATCGGTGGTTGCAGACAGGTGTTCAACTGTATGTAGTTCTTCCACTAGATTCTTTGAATTTACAAACGAAAATAATTATTTATACAAAAAAAAATACTATACAATAATATATTAGAATATTATATATGTAGTTGTAAAAAACAAATAGTATTAGATATTGGCAATTGTTCGTTTGCCGCAATTGTGTATTTAATATTGTATTCGAGTTTTTTCCAAAACTTCCGTGTGCATATCTTGCGACTTAACCCTTTGACGGATGCACTGTTTTTGCATGGATAATTTCAGAGACAAATTTAGCCACCATATTATAATATTATGATAGTAATTATTATGCGATATCTGTCAATATATAAACGTTCGAGCATTGGTGTTGTACTGTTGTCGTATATTATATTCTCGTTACGATAGTTTAAATGTTTGACGGCCAAGTACGAATAGACTGGCATACTACAACACTCCATGACATTATGTGCGCGCCGCCGCGTCTGCACTTTTGATCATTGGTAGAATAATAACATGACCAGTTATATACCAGAATACCAGATGTATAAGAATAAGAGTACCAGATACTTAACGGCGGTAACGACGTAAAATCGAATGCGGCCAATTCGTATATTATTATATCGCTCGGTCGTAAACGAATCCGATACGGTCCGTCGTGTACTTATTATTATTATACTATTATGTACTATTAAGTATAACATAATATAATATTATAATAATATATTATAACTGTTACTGCAGCCCAACGTGCTCTTGAGATGCCATTTTCGAGCTAGTGAAATGATAATAATGTACGCTCGTGACTCGTACTATATTCTAATATAATATCCCCGAGCAGCTGATGTCGTGTGATATGCTTGCTTTCGCCGAAACTCGGATAATGTTATGCGAATTTATATTTATAACGCGACACAAAGTTTGTCGACCGATGCACACATGCACACACATATAATAACAATAATAATAATATTATACAGTCGCCGAGTCGCGTATTATGCGTTGTTATGTGCGTGGCGATAAGATAGTAACAATATTATATTTTGTTGCAGCGCTCTTAACGACACGTACACATAAACGCGTGTGAGAAATTCTAGTCGAGAGAAAAGTTTCGTTTTTGTTTTTTTCCCCCTTTTTGGCGTTCGATTATGGAATAAAAACCGTTTGGACGCATAGTATAGTCATGGTATTATGTATTATTATTATTATTACGTATGATATATGCACGCGTGCTTATCGAAACGATATAAAGTCGTATAATATGTTAAGTTTTCGCCATTAATAACAATATAATATTATAATATATTGTTCAAAATCGTATGTTTGTACGCGATAACACGCGAGTAGTATATGCGCACACGTATTTAAAACGTTATTGTTAAAAATTAAACGGTTTTATCGCATAATAATATTGTTGTGTGTTTATACGCGAGTTTCGCCTCGAGGAACACAAATATCGTAGTTACTACCTATAATATATTATTATCAAACAGCGTACTGCCGTACTGCAATTAGTAAACCATAATTTACATAATACTTCTGGCATCAACAACAGAATATCATTGGACGATACGATTATTTATACTTTATATTTACATATTACGAGTTACATTGTTACGGTGGTATAGCTCATGTTGAGGGTGATGGTGGGGGGGGGGTTGCACAGGAGCAATATGCCCCCAACCCAAAATGTTTAAAAAATATTATTCCACTTTGAAAATAACTCTGTGTGTGTAGTACCTGAACATAGGGTGGTTCGATTATTTTTTTTACCACTTGTTATTAATTTCACGTTTTAATCGATTATTTCGATTAATTGAAAGTTAATAATCAAACCGAAAATCGATTATTTAACGACCGATTAATCGATAACCGATTTTTTTACTGACTGAATAACCGATTAATCGATTTTTTTTTACCAAGGGTAAATTAATTCTTTAACTTCTACACAATTTTAAAAAAGATTTGCAGGATGACATGTAGATATTATAGATGTCCACTTTTATATTATATAAATATAATATACTTACTATTTATATTATTATTATCTGATAAATCGGATATTAATTGAAAATAAAATTAATTGATTAATCGGATTTCGATTATTTAGCGATTAATCACATTTTATAAAAACTGTAAAATAATTGATGAAAAAAAATAATCATTGTAATAATCGATTAATCGAAATAATCGAACAGCCCTACGGCTGAACATAATGTTCGAGAAGTTCAAGATATTGTGTGTATGATTGACATTTTCGATTTATGTGTACTTTTCATTTTCTGGATACGCATGTATTGTTCATTATTTTATATTCTATAGATAAACATTAAATAAGAAATACATTATTTTAAATTTAAAATCGATTTTATAGAATATAGCACAGGCATAATATAATTATTATTTCTATGGAATATAGTAAAATAATAATTTAGATTTTAGAACAATAATAACTTCAAATTAAAATATAATACAGGAATTATTGTAAATGTATAGAATAATAATTATTTATACGAGTATAAATCAAATAAATTATTTTGATGTTAAAAAAGTGGGTAAGTGGATGTCGCTCTGCTGCACAGTATGTTACAAGCGGGTAATGTAAGCAACTGTAATGGATGGCGTTAAATTTGAATTCAATGATATAATATAATTTTGTAAGAAAAACGATTCTGAGCGAAAACAATCAGTCAGACTATAATATTACTAAGTATATTTGATGATATTATTGTGTATTAAGTAATTTATATAATGTCCTATTTACGTAAAACCTTGTTTTAAATTTTCAATCTTTAGCTATAAAAGTTGAACATTTGATAAGTTATTAACTACAAAATAATTATTAAATTTTAAATTTGACAAATGTTGTCAAAATTCGAACTATAAATAATTATAAATAAAAAATTGTACCTATGTATTTAACGAAAAACATTGATTTTGAAGAATTTACTTAAAAAAAAATCTTAATTTTTTTTTTTTTACCTAATTATGAATTATAAAACAAATAATTTGTGAACAGTTTACTTATAATATTGTTAGGTTAGCTAAAATTACTAATTAATAATTAATGCTTATACGATTTATATTTATAATTTAAACCATTTAAACAAAAAATAAATCTTTAAAACTTAGTTATTTGTATTAATACATAATAAAAATAATCGAAAATATATTTGACTAAAGTAGGTATACGTAAAGAAATATGAAGATACCTAACACGAGTGGTAAGACATCTAAATGTTTTAGTAATTACAAATAACATATATAAGTATAAATATATTATTAATAAAGTTGTATTTATTAATATAAAAATTTAATTAATATTAATATATTACTAATATTAGGATTTATTAATATTAGGATTTCATTAATATTAGGATTTTATTAATATTAAGATTTTATTAATATTAGGAATTTATTAATATTAATATATTACTAATATTAGGATTTTATTAATATTAGGAATTTATTAATATTAGGAATTTAATAATATTAGGAATTTACTAATATTAGGATTTTATTAATATTAGGAATTTATTAATATTAGGATTTTATTAATATTAGGATTTTATTAATATTAGGAATTTACTAATATTAGGAATTTATTAATATTAGGAATTTACTAATATTAGGATTTTATTAATATTAGGAATTTATTAATATTAGGCATTTATTAATATTATGAATTTATTAATATTAGGAATTTACTAATATTAGGATTTTATTAATATTAGGAATTTACTAATATTAGGATTTTATTAATATTAGAAATTTATTAATATTAGGATTTTACTTCTATTAGGATTTCATTAATAATAATATTATTATATATAAGTTTATTACTGACTAATAATATTAATTAATTCATATTAATTATAAAATGGGAGGAAAATGTCCTACTAGACCGAAAACAGTCGGGGGGGAAAAGGTAGGTATATGATACGTTTCTAAATATATAATTATAATAAATTATATAATATAATTTGTGATTTGTATTAATTTTTAATTATTTTATACCTAACTATTTTGTTTTATAATTACTATTACAATCATCTTTAGTTTTTTGTCAAATAAATGTTCAAAATACGTTGTAAAAAAAAATCTATTAAATAGGAATGAAATAATGATAAATCAAATAGTGGGCGAATATTTTTAATTTTGCCCTGGGTGCCAAATCTTAACGACACGGCTCTGCGTGTAAGCGGTATGTGTGCGTACATAATATTATATAATATAATACATTTACGAATTATTATAATATTATGTAGACCGGAGCATAGACTTTACCTAACGCATTTTGTCGTACGGACTGGAGAGGCATGTGCGATATTATCGGCTCTACGTCCGAAAAAAATATAGTTTTAAATTATATTTTATACCTGCAGTATGAACCTAGATACTTTTCGTATAATCATATAGGTACTAGTATATAGACACTTTATGTTTGATGTACAGAGTAAGTCTTATTTATTGTGAACCAGATGATATCGTAAATATTGAACTAAAACATTGTAAACCGTATTTAACACGCGCTGACTCAATAACTGTATATACCAGATGCAGCGTAAAAAATTAAGTGACCCAAATACATATGTATATATGTATATTATTTTACCAGTCCATTCTAACTGAGCAATTTCAATTATTTATCTAATTATACTAAATACTGATAAAATCAAAATGTAACGGTTAAATTAGATTATTTGTTTATAATGTTGAAATTTCTGGTGGTCAATATTCCAATTGATGGATGATCAACCCAAACTTTCATCGGGCACCAAAATTCACGAAAAAAGTGCGGTAAAAAAATAAATTACAACCACCTTGTTATTGTCAACGACTTACATCATGTACTATATTTTAACTTTTAGCATTTTAAATAGCCAATATGTATTGTAATTTGTAATAATTGTAATAATAATAATAGAATTAGTAATGACCATAATAACTATTAATGGTTATATTACAATTGTTAAAATATATTAGTCTGGCCAAAGAAATCAGTCACAAAAAAAATTGCTATACAACATTATAATATTATGAACCATAGCTCATATTCGCTGGTTAGACAATAATATTGTAATATAGCTATACAAATTTAGTCCATTCTACGGCAATTCATTTTATATGCAACTAAGTGTGATAAATACAGTTGAAAATCGGTCTCTTTATTTAATTATTTTTAATGTGGGTATGTAGTAAACCAAATTTACGTGAAAATATATTTCGTAGGCACTATTAACAGATAATAATAATTTACTTTTATTTTTATTGAGAATAGGTCTCGGCAGCTGGGCCATTGAATTGTACTAAAATTAATTCTTTTTTTATTAAGTTAAATTTTGCGTAGCCAAATGAAATTGTGCACAAGCAAAACAATTTAATTCATAAATTTGCTTCTCAATAATTTGTATTTGAAAATAATTGAACATAATGAATACCTGTCATTTCACAATTTATTGTGCTACATGAGAAATCGAGTAAATATCTAACATTGTAAAAATATGAATTTCAAACGCTCATAAAAATTTAATTTGATTTGCTTGTAGACATTTTTTTTTTTTTTGATAAAGGTAGACAAACTTATGAGGAATCTTGTATTACATTTTGAAATCTTAAATTTAAAAAGAAGAATTTTTCTCATCTCAAAATAATTTGCTAATTTTCATAGTTTTTCCCATTTTTTGTCAATATTTGAACTTTAAATGCTTATAAATAAAAACTGTGACTAAGGATTTTTAATATTTTTCAAAAGTCATTGTAACAATATAGTAGGAGCCTTGTATATTATTTTCAGGTATTTTACCACACAAATAAAGTTTTATTGACATCCATAGAAAAAAAGACTAATCGAATTGGAAAAAGAAGATGTTCCTAAACAGTTCAAAACAAATCAAAATATTTTGAAAATGTTCATTTGTTTTAAAATTACACCAAAAACTAAAACCAATTTCGGGTAAAAATTCCTGTTTTTCCTTAATTTTTATGTGGTTTTTCTCGGCACTTTTGAAGACTATTGAGAATTTTAAAATTCGACCTCCCGAATGCACCAACTAGATTCACTTTCCCATCAAACAAGACACCATTGAAGAAAATCAAAGTAGTTTTACTGCCCCAAACCATGATGACAGACACAAAAAAAAAAAATATAAATACCTATCATTGTAAAATCAGTACATTCATCGCTCCGTTCGGAATGTAAAAAAGTACATAATATATAATTTTAATATATTTTGGAAGAAAATAGATATGATTCAATCCAAAACATGATGCGGATAAAAATGGAAAGAATTTTGATTTAGCGGAAATAGTCACGCTCACTGAGTTCTATAATGTACGTGCAATTTCAAGATCGGCCGTTCGCCGATAAAACGATACATAAAATGATAAAAGTTAATGATCTTTATTTTTTAATAAAATAATGTATACAACATATACGAATACGAATATATACGATATAATATCATGATAATTATAATATGGTAAATATGACACATAATAGCACGTACATATTATTATATTAATGATAATAATATAATTATAAATTAAAGCAGTAATATGGAAATAATATGTAAATTTCGACGTTTGATGTGAAATTTAAAAATGTTATTCTCACAATTATAAACAGCCAAAATTCGTACAATGAAGTATGAACGAGTTCAATATTAAATATTGTACGTTAGATTCGAACAGAATAATAATATTATATAATAATAAATATGGGAAACGCTGACGATTGTAGTCGCTTAAATATTTTCATATAATAATATATATATGATATTGTATTATAGTTAATTCTTTACAAAAGGTCAATTTTGCCGTTTTATAAATACGTTTTTACCTAATAATAAATTATAATACTGAAAACAAAAAAAAATTATGAAATTATCTCAATAATCCGAGTTTAATAAAATGTTATTTCTATGCGTATGGTCACCGAACGTTTAAATTGTATAAATTTATCTCCTTCGTGGAAATTTTTTTTACCCAAACATGGTATTAATTATAATAAAATGTAAATTTACTTTAACACAGGTTGATTCACCAACCATGCCCACTCACATTAAAATACTTACCTATTAGTTCATATACACGTGTATTGACAAAATTATTTGAAATACTCTTTAAATACTTTTTAAGTTGATTAATTTGTGTCTCCATTTATTTTCAAATTAAAAGTATCTTATTAAAAGATTTTTATAATGTTATAATAATATTGAAATGAAACGATGCCGTTGCAAAGGACTGCAGCTGTTATGGATTTTCTAGTTATCTCAGATCAAATTAATTTTCGTAGTGGGTATACTTTATATTATACTTACGAAATAAAAATGTTCATTACAGTTGTCTTCTATTTGAAGACAATGATACGAATTTCATAGACGCGCACAACGCCCGTAACGCTTATTTATTAATTTTTCTGACGTCTGTGGCAGTGCTACGAAAAAAAGTTCAATTTGTAGATGACTGTTTTCCAGACAATCGATCAAAGGTGTCATCGGTGTGTCAGTGTAATAAATGATTTCTACGCCATAATTCTCATTTATTAACCTCCACAGTGTCTCTAATAACAATGTGTACAATATTAAGACAAAATCACAATTGTTTAACGACGCAAAACAACAATATCGTATGATACACAACAGGCAGGGTGTTTCAGAAATTAATACCATAGTATTAGTATCGGCACCTAGCGAATATAGGGATAATTAATAAAATATAAATTAATACAGTGTAAATTGAAAAATCTAAAGCATATATAGGTACTTAGGTTTTCCGTAATAAACAATAATTATATGATATTATTGTTTATTACTATTATGTGTAGCTATAATTAGTATATTAAATTTAGTTAATTATTTTATACTTAAAAAGTCAGTTGTTTGAGCTAATCCAAGCAAGATTATAATATAATATATTTGAAAAAGAGTTTTATTTAATGACAGTGTGCAGTTTTCTCCTGACAATATCTGTTGGTGAACAATATGCCTATTTTACTGGTGATATATAAGTATATAACTAATTATTTATAACATATTTTAACTTTTTATGAATACTAGTAATTTTGATCCTACCGTTGAGTCCTAGGTATTAATGAATGCCTAACATTATAGTATTTTATATGAGTGATTTCTTATATAATTCTAAGTCACTTGCCATAACTATATACACAGTTCACTGGCAATGCAGCTACAAATGCAAGTACTTGAATTGGAATGAATTCCTCTAATAAAAATTATTTTAAAGATTAATAGAATTAAAATGTTCTACTCGACGAAATCATATACATTCTTACTGTATACCTACTACTGAAGTATTTCCAACCACGTTGTAAGTTGACGTGTGTCTTACAGAAGAAAATAATACTTATACACGTATACTTATCATACGTCTAATCGCGATAAATTTGATTTTTTGGAAAATAAGACACACAGCTCGAAATAATGATATTTCTAGCATTAATAAACTTTCACGCACAATATTTTTACAATATTTTACTAAAGCGTCGAAAATAGCCGGAATATGTTATATTGTTGCAAAAAGCACGTCGTTGGGAATGATTTGGATTCTTGCAAACAAACAAAATATGACGTGGTAGTTGGTTGTGGTTACCGAGAACTTAACAAAACACAAACCATATAATAACGTTATATATTATATTGCATGCGCGTCGTACTTATTATATATAGTATATGCGTACACAACACGGCGGCCGCCGAAAAAAATTAAAACCCAAAGGGATTAAAAAAGAACAGAAAAAAATGTTTTTTATTATTTTATTTGGAAACCGTGTATTTTGCAAAAAGCGTAACGAGTTTAATATTATTATTATACATGTGCATGCTATATTATTTGCACGTCTTTGTCGGCAAACGCCCGTTATTGTGTTCGATACTTATGCGAATTATTAAAAAAAAAAAATTGTCTGGACATAATAATAATAATTTATGTTTATTGAAACGTTAAAATCACTAAAATAATAATAACAATAATATGCTCCATCATAATATTATTATTCTCTATATAGTGTTGTTAAATGCGTTCACATCAAAACGTTCGCAAAAGAAAATATCATCAATTTTCGGTAGATAATCGGTAGGTAGGTAATAGGTATGGACGTACGGTACAGGTAAACGGCCTCAGTTTGATTTTGACAGTCGTAACTCGTAAACGGTGTTTTACCCTTCTAAATATCCTCTCATTTACCTTGATATTATTGTGTATTACGCGTTCTTTGAGATAATATGTAATAGACTAAAACGCCACATGACCTGACTTAACGCGTAATACGCTCATTGAAAACGAAACAATTTCACAAAAATGCTGCATATAGAATCAAACAAGAAGACTGCAGTGCTTATTAGTCCGATTCGTATAGATTTGATTTGTAAGATGATAAAAAATATAAAAAAAATAGTTGCGGTATCATTAAATATTAAATCCTGTCTTGAGATTTGGCACGTATAGGTATATAACGTACCTTTAAGGAAAAACATTTCTCGCAATTTCCACCTCTTCCTACTCCGTAAGTCATCTTTGATCTGGCGTGTGTACCGTGCGAATTCACATTCGCTTTGGCTCGCACAGACTTCGGTCTCGTATTCTCTCGACGACGCGTCCCAAAAGGATTCCAGAAACAAATTTAGAACACACATACCCGTTTTTCGTCTTTGCTTCTTCCGCCTGCAGCCCAGCAGTTCACGTTATTATCGATATTATATCTAAGAACGTCATAATTTGACGTCTTCGTTATAGAACAAGCGTGCAACTAGGAAAATCTACATTCAGCAGTTCATCACGTCCATAGTTTTGTAAATTGAAAGAATATAACAATATACAAATTATTATTTATATCCGATTAATTTGTTTATAATACAATTGCTTTAAGTTATGTCTAAAAAAAATATATTTAAAAAAACATTAATACCTACCTACTTATCAGAAAAATTAATTAATGTTGACTATAAATAAAATCACTCTCTATGATGTATATTTATATAGTATAGATGTATAAATGTATAATACGCTATATCGCATGGACATACATCATTCTAGTATAAGGTTCTCAATGTATATTTTGTATAATATCATATAATTAACTCACAACGAGAAATTCTGTGCAGTCCTAGACGATTTTTCATATTCGCACATGACTCACTCTGACTTATCTCGATATGGTGGTTCACAGCTAAAAATTATCTGCATCTGCAAAAATCTCATAATGATATATTTGTAAATACGTACTGCTAATAGGTATACACAGTACATTTATTTATAACCATTTTAGTCACCAACTAGTTGTTAGGATCCAACTTCAATGATCTGACCTTAAACACTACCAACACATTGTTAGTTCAAGTCAAATTCAGTACTTTAGACCCATCCTTCTCCATTATTTTGTACCAGTAGTCTAGATTGTTTTTACTTATTATTATTGTTATTATAAGTACTGGTTAGTTGTAGACACTCAGTATTATTATTATGAAAATATTATTGTTATACCTGGGGGAAAATAGAATATTATTTGATTACCATACAACCCAAGTATATTATTTATCATTCAACATCACACTTCTATCGATTTTTGTTGCTGTCTCTATATCCGTCAGTAACTTTACATTTTAGTTATATATACAGTCGCACGTACTCTGTTCCGAAACGGGGCTATAATGTTATAACGAATCTCTTATACACACACGCGTACTTTTGGAAATGCAATTTCACACATTTATATAGTCAGCGTGTGCGTGTGCGTGCGAGCGTTTTCGTTCTCCGTGCGGAATGACGAGACGAGGACGCCCGCGCGGAGGGAAAAATCTTTTAGCCTAACTAATGCGCGATGTTTTCAACTTTACTTTTAACGACCCGAAACTGCTATGCGACCATACACCTACGGCATGGTGGCGAGGTGAAAACGTACATATTTTTTATCCGCCGACTTTTCGTTGTCGCTGCAAAAGAGAGGAGCGAACAAATAAATAACGGGCGTGCGATTAAACGAGATAAAAAAAAAAAATAATAATATTATAATATGTATACACACGCGCGAACGCGGCAGCGGCAAAATCGCGAGCATCACGTTTCACAAACGAATTCTTTCGCTGGGAATTTAACGGTACTTTTCGCGTCTCTATATAATATTATAATATATTGCGACGCCGCCGGTAATGTACCTACCCACTGCAGCTGCAGCACACGACGGGTGAACGCCATCGTAAACGAAATAATTAAAACGCCAACGTCATTTGACACGTCGTCTTCATAGTCAGATAATATGTGAGGCGGCGGCGGTCGCGGTTTCGTTTTCGCGAGTTTCGACGTAGGTATTTACGCCCATGATGATAATATTCATTATGATGATATATCGTCGGCCACGACGACGTCTGTACACACTCGAAATTATGACATTTTGAGGTTTCGTAATTCCAAAGACGGTCTCGTTCATAGATTAGTATATTATTTTTTTTTTTTTGTCTCAGGCGATCGATGTGAACGCGATGGATCAAACTTTAAGCTCTCAGCTCTCAAACACCATTTTCATTGTGGGCTACCCATAGATAATATAATAATGGATAGGACTTGCCTATATCAGTTTCATATGGGGCCGTGTGCTTTTTGGGGGATGAGAGAACGTAAAGAAAGAAAGACGATATGGGGTTTTTTTTAAGGTTATGTCCAAAAACTGTTTACAATATTTGTCAATTTCAAATTTGTATTTTGATTGTTATGCCTGAAAATGGAAAATGGAATACTCAAATTACTCTAAACTTTGGATACGTCATAATTAATTGTAATTATAATATAGAATAATATAGATCGTTAATTATTACTAACTTATCATTAATGTTATTTATCAATTATCATATCAATATTGGCCCCATATAACATTAAAAACGCATCACTAAATTTTCTAGTGATAAGTTCTTATGTCCTATACTCTTATCCATTATTATATTATCTATGGGGCTACCCCGTCAATGATACGTCACGTAAACCGCAATTTTTTTATAAATTGTACCTATATAATATTATAGTTGACTGTAAATGATAAAGTAAATATTTATAATCATATTATATTATAACGTTTTATTTAAATATAATAATAATAAAAAAATAAATATTTACTTATACAAAATTATTTTTATTTATTAGAATAATATTACTTTAAAATGTTATACGTATACATAATGTGTTTCATCAAAAAAAAATGTTAACATGAATTTTATATTAAAATTTTAACAATTCTTACAGTAAATATGGATCAAAAATTCTTATCTAAATAAAAATAAGTGTGTTATGTATGAAAAAAACTAAGTTATATAGAAAACAATATAAAAATTAATGATACAAAAAATTGGTAACGTACCGGTTTTTGGCGTTCTTTGAGAAATGATTAAAATTTTCAGTGAACAACAAAATGATCTTCTTTGTTAAAAAAAACAGTATTTTTCTTTTGCAATAATCTCAGTCGGTTAATTTCTGTATTTTTTAATAATTTGTTAAGCCTTTAACTGTTACACTATGTATGCACTGCAACCTGTTTGTGATACGTAAAATAATTTTTTTTTTTAATTCTTAATTTTGAAATCTGTAATATTATCTAATTCTTTAAGTTTAAAACAATGTTAGCCAAGGTTTACGGGTACCGTCAAATGATAATATTATAAAATAGAAGATTGTAATAGTATATCTGGAGCAGTGAAAGGGGTAAACAGTTCCTGTACAGATAACTTGTGTAAGTTATCTCTTTTTTATAAAGTGTTTATTATACCTAGTTGTTTCCATGAATTGTTTTTTTAATGGTTTCATAATTAAAGACTTTTTTAGTGAGTTTTTTAGGCAAGTTGTTATTACATTTAGATTATAATTTACATTGTTACTATCAGTTATTATGCAATTTCAGTTTATACGCGTGATTAATTTGTTTAACTTATTAAAGTTAATTTTATCATAGATAATTTTTTCTATATTTAAATATAGGATGTTCCATAAAGTGCCAACTTTCAAATCTGCCGCCATTTTTTTAAAATTTTGTTGGCAGTCCTGTTTTTATAATTTCTATTATCTACTATTACTCCGATTTAATTAGTAGTTGTTGAAATATAGACATATTAACTAATGGACAGCGCTTAGAGAGAGAGACCAGTGGACGAGATACGAAAGAGAAAGAACTATGCGTTTGTGAATATCATGGAGGACCATTTACATAAAGTTTTTTCATCCATACGTATTTTCAATATTATAGCCACGATATAGATATGGAATACATGTAAAACACATGGCAAAAAACCATAATGTCGTCCTCATGAACTGTTGACATGGTAGTGTGGTATGCGCTGTCCATTAGTTTATAGGTCTATGGTTGTTGATAAGTAATTATAAAAACAGGGCTGCAATCAAAATATTTAAAAAATGGTGGCACATTTAAAAGTTGCGCACTTTATGGGACGCCCTATAGTTGTTATGCGTATTATACTTATAGACTATTAGTTGTGTAATTATGGGATAAATCGTCTGCGGTTAACGAGTCGATAAAAGGTATCCAACTAAACTTATGAATTTCTAAGTCAAAATAGTTTGAACATTTTCAGAATCTTGTCAAAATTTGGACTTTAAATTCATATAAAAAATAATTGTGGCTATGTATTTTGAATATTATTTAATTCCCATTAATTATAAACTTATAAGGAAGCTTGCATTAAATTTCCAAGCTTTTTTTACTAAATGATTTTGTACTCCTCACATTTATAAACTGAGCCATCGATATAATATACAGGAGTGGATAAATAACTTGTTAAAAGCTATTAAAAATAAAAACAAAAATAATCTATGAAATAACATTTACTATAAAAACGTAAAGATTTTGTTTTATTTTCATGTAGGTACCTACACATAATTTATTTTGTCGATTTTCGATTGTTTATACTTTGGCCTACAACTTATGAATAATTACGATGTTTTTTACTTTTTTTTCAGTTCGCTTGGTGTGGCAATGTTATAGATGGTTTTAAACCGACGAGAAGGACGTAAAATATGCCTAACCAATATTAGTATAATGATTTGCGAGGTCAGTGTCTGCAATCGGTCATATTTTATTTTAATATTTTATTGGCGTCGTGTGATAGGTAGAGAGCAGCTCATCGGTTCCGGGGACTATAATATGTGGGTGTAGTCGCCATTAGTTATTGTTTTAATATTTTTTTTTTTGGTATTCTCGCCTCCAACACTCGAATCATCATCGGTCGGCTCGCCATCGGTCACAATTAAAAGGGTCGTCATTGCGGTACGACCCGTTTCGGACACTCGTAATGACACGAGGCGGCAAATAATTTATGCTCATCCCACCGACCATCACCCCTGAGTATTATGATAATATATGAAAACAATAACACAATATTATAAAATTATACGTCGATACGACGAGAGTAAAAAACAAAATCCAAATGACCGATTCCCACACGCTCAGAGCAGGGTTTCATCGGCCGCTTGCCCGCTTCATCCAGTCATTCGCCACGCATGAAAAGTGTATTGTCATAGCATTTTTATGGACTATAAATAATCTAAAACCGACGAAGCCTTGTCGTCGGTTTGGTCGGAAAAACGATTTCGTTTGTCGTTTGACGCGAAAGCACAGAGGTCGAGTATATCATCCGTCCGATAGACGTGGATTCGATAATATAATAATATTTCTTAACATTTTTCTGGATTTTCCCGTGACCAATTTGTTAATTCTAAAATTTAAAATGTTTACTGAACCGTCCACCATGCACATGACATACCTTAGCTCACACATACCGTTATTTAGTTATGTGCTGCAGTATGGTGCAGTGGTATATAATATAGGTGTTCGGTGTTGTACGAAAATAACCTATAAGTTATGTATGTAAGATAACATATGATTCATTGAATTTTATATAAATAACACTAATAGTATTTATGTATGTAAAATCCATATAATTGAAAAATGAATTTAAAATAGCACTTTTTCCACCTATATATTATGATAATAATAAATACATATTATAAAGTTTCTATTTTTACACTCGTCAAGTCGTAAATGATACTTTTTCAAATGTCCATACTAATTTAGCTGGTATTGTGCTTTACCTCGCGTACTGGTTTTTGACTTTTGACTTTTCACAAATCAAATTTTCAAAACTAGTCCTAAAATCACGCTGAATATCTGCTAAATGTGTATAAAATTCTTTATAGAGACTTCGAAGTTAATCTATAGGAGTGACTTCGGCGGATATGCCAGAATACACAGACTGTTAGTTCAATATGGTTCAAAGTACGTTTCATCGACGTATGTTATACCTTATATACTTACGAGTACAAGTGCGATATTACGAGCTTTAAAAGTATTAGAATATTAATTAAAGTCGACAACACACGATATCTCATTAGTAATTATGCATAGTACACAGCACGATGATAATACGATAATATATTACACGCGTTATGTTAATGCGTGTACCTATATAGCGTATTATAATATTATATACTATATACTATACAGGGTGATATATTTTATAATATGAGACACAACGTAGTTATTTCAAAAACAATATTAACTATCAACAGATTATTTTTCACACACGTTTTTAAAGTTACTGTACAAAAGAAGATTTCTGAATACAAATTTTGTTTTACTACTTTATACCATTTTTAAACCGTCTTTGAATGTTTTTTACTTTTTCAAAAGACAACACTTAGGAATTCCATTTTTTTTTTTCATATTCTGAAGCAGAATAAAAAAACGGACACGCTTAATTTGAAAATCATGAGTGTCCTACATTAAAAAAATCACCCTGTATTTACAGATTATAAACGAGTAAGGCCACCTATGCTACGATGCCTATGCTTTCCACTATGTATTATTATTATTATTATTATACGTGATTTATGAGTCTGACATGAAATATTTAACAGTATTAATTAAACGTTATATCACCCCGATTAAACTCGATATCAAATTATAATTATTTATCGACTTATTATAATATTATACAATATATAATATTAAGCATCACGTCTTGTATAATTATAATATGTTTATGTAAACACGACACACCATGTTCATAATATCCGAATTAACATAGTTAATAATAAAATAATATATTATACTATGCATATTATGTGGCATAAACATATTATATTCATGACTACTGGCTATGATGACAGTAAATTGTAGAGGTTGCTTTGTACCTGCGTCTTACCATTTTTAATTGGTACCTATAACTGCTTTTCCAGCTCTTCAAAGGTTATTTGTCCTTATATTTTGCGGTTCGCGACTCTCTTATCGCAGGCGATCTCTGTGGGCTGAGATACAGTATGTTTCAGGGTTCCTGTTATCACATCTTAAGTATGTCACGAAAAAATCTAAGTCACCCTCATATGGGTTAAAAACTATAATGTATATAGTAAGTGTATCCATACCAAACGCGTATAGAATAACGAAATATGACATTAGAAACAATATTGAAAATAATAATAACATATTATAATATTATTGATTTTAATATTTTATATAAATATTATGTAATACATATTTTGGAGTTAAAGAGATGTAATAAATTATATACATAATAAAAATACATGTATATTATAATATCATTTTACGTATAATATATGGGATATAATCACTGCAGTTTTTTCCCTTTGTATTAGTGTTATTATATTAATTATTTTTAATTAGCGAAAAGAAATACCATGCTGCTTAGTGCTTTCAGATATGGAACCTAATACATATAATTTATATTATTATCACAATAATATAAATTAAATAAATACTGTTATTACAAGGGAGATAATTTTAAATATCACCATGTAACTTTATATAAAAAGACAATTTTATACCAAAGATTTTATATAGATCTTTTAATTATATCTAATCAAATTGGAATACATTTTGATATGAAAAATAATATTTGTAGAATAGAAATAGAAATAGAAATATATTATTACCATTTAGTCAAATATGTTTGGATAATCTTGATCATATTCATTACATCTAAAATAATATAGGTACCTATGAAAACTAAAAAAAAAAAAATATATAAGCACCTATAAGTACAGTTTTTAATAACTAAAAAAATTAGAAAATATAAAATGAAATACGGTAAGTCTTATTATAGTTACGATATACGTTTAAATTTGTCTTAATATGATACACTTTTATAACGTTGTTAGTTCTTAAATGTGCAAAAAAAAACCATATTTTATATTTTTATTTCTCTTTCATTGTATTTTCTCTGTTGTATTATATAAACAATTCGTTTATTCGTGCAAATATGTATACAATAATGTATAGCTCACCATCTGCATCACGAGATGTGTTTAAACAAGATGGATAAATAAATAATAAAAAAAAAAAAAATTGAAAATTGTTTTTTTTTGCTACATCAAATGCGTGTACTATATATAATATAAAATATGAATTTCCGAAAAAATGACATTTATATAAACAAACAAATAAATAACCTTTATGAAGCGTTTGAGTAATATAAATACAATACGTACTCGTAGACTTAAAAAACCGGATGGGATAGTGTGGCGTTGTGTGGTGACTTGTGATATTAAATTAGAAAGCAGTGATAAATCGTTATACCGAGAAGAAAGTACGACGCGTTACTACATGGAGTGTAGTCGGAATTAATAATAATAGTGATAATAAATTGAATGCAGTTATGTGCATTATATTATTATTATACGACGTGTTAATTTGTATTTTGCACCTTTGATAATTCCAATCATTTAAAAAGAAATTTCAGAACTGACTTATAATAATATGATGTGATGTAGGAGGCACTATAATAATTATAGTATCGACAACGATGCGAATATGCAATAAAAAAAATGCACTGGCGATTGTTGTTTTAAGTTAAGACCGCTGTTAATAATATTAATATCAATTTCTGTTGGGATATTTTTTTAAACTATTAATGGTAAATTTAATATTATAAGATATTTCCGAATAATGTTTTAAAAGTCACAATTAAAAATTGGACTAAAAACAATAAACTGCGATGGTAATAATTTTTATTCGAGATTTTCAGTGCTTTGGTTAGGGTTTTGCCGTTTGCATGACTACAGTATCATTATTAATGTCCCAATATTACAAATTGTATCATTATTTATTGTGCGTAACAAAACGTTTAATTATTTTCGTGTTCATCCGTTTTTGTAGTGCATAATGATAACATTACAATGATCGTTATTATTTTTCTTTTTCGAAATGTTTTGAATGTTTAATTTATGTAAATTGCTCAATCGTTAATATTATAGGTAATGATAAACAACGATTTACGGTGTATAATTATGAGTGCCGAGTTGTTTTCAGTTGTCATTTTTCGTTTATCACGTTGAAATGAAAATTAGTAAATATTAAAAAAGATATAATATAGGACATAATAGATATAATGTTGTCTATTCCTTGAATTAAAACCTTATATGATTATAGAATTGTGTATAACATACACACCTGAGCGTGATATAAACAAATTAAATCTTAAGCCCGATATGTTATTATCTTATACATATTAAACATTTTTCGGGAAAGAATTATTCTTACAAAATTAATATTGAAATTAAAATAGGTACACTGTTAACCAGCAAGCATAATAATTATAAACTATACAAGTTTTATTTTGTCATACAAGTTGGTGGGAAAACCACAAAAAAATCATACCAATTACGATAACTTACTAAATTATAAGCGATTCGTATTTAAAAATGAACACACACGCACGCACGTACATTTTTATGCTGAATGTGATTTGTGGATTATGTTGTAAGGCGTGAAAATAATATGGTAATTTAATATTATTTACGTACAATAGTATTACATTGTTGCGAGATGATGAATTTCGTGTTGTAAATCCAACGTCGGCGCAGACGTCAAGGAAGAAAGACATCTATAGCCACATTGTTATTTTAATAATAATAATAATAATATGCATGTTTATATTGTATCGATGACGTACCCTCAGACAGGTAATATGATATCTCGTCGAGTGTATATTATTATAATAATAAAATATTACTTTATATTACGTATATATATTAATTTAAAATACTCAAGCTATGGCTCATTATTACACCGCGACAGTTTCTCAACTTTTGACGTTATTAGTCAAAATAATACAATTTTCCAGTAAGCCCATTACTTATCGGAAGTTTGAAAATAATTAAGTTCTCTGCGAATTAACGACGAGCGCCGATCCGCATGAACTCGCACCAGCAATGCGTAATATTGCGACGTACCTAACTATAGCTTTTCAAAACGTAAAGAATTAATATCGGTGGCTAAATGCGGAAATTCCCTATCTCGCAAATGTTACAAAAGGCCAAAAAAAAAAAATCAAACTGGACTGGGCAACATTTAAGTTTTTAATAAAATATATGTTTTGAAAAAAAATAACCTTAATCGTATTCAAATTATACAAAAATCTACTACGAACTAATTATTAGGTACCTGTGTATAGAATTGAACATCAAAAGTCTAGAATACATATAATAATTTATTGTTCTAGCAATCGTGACGAAATATTACATTATTATTTTTATATCGAAAGTAAGCGACAATAATGACAATAATACAAATTGAAATAAATCGTAAACCAATTTGAGTACGTAGTTTTTAAATCGATATCAATGCCTTTGT